>NC_138540.1:69096864-69824364 GCF_964234715.1 Podarcis melisellensis | reverse complement strand
TCCTCTCCCTTCCCCCTTAATGCAGCAAAAGGGCCACATTCCTTTCTGGACAACTTTCTGAGGGCCACATGCCAGGGCTCATTGGGGGCAGAGGCAGAAAAGCAATGAATTTAAAATATACCTTTGTGCAGTAGTCTATTTTCTACTCCTCCATCCCTCTCTCTACCCCATCCAGACAAGCGAAAGGCCTTATCTGAGTTCAAGCCCACGAGAGTGACCTGGGGAGGGCCAGAGAGAGGTTTGGAGGACCATATTTGGCCTCTGAGCCTGATTTTCCCCAACACTGAGTAAAAAGTGAATGGCTTTGTAGCACCCGCTTTCCTGTATGCGTGCTCACGTGCAAACACAAACATTTAATGTGTCTTGGATTCAGGAAAAGCATCATTTACCCCCTCTTATTCATTTGCTACTTAATCGCTGCCACTTATTTCTCCATAGATCATTCAGACAGCGGTGGGGGAATGTTTTATAGCAAACATAAACCTGCAGCATAGAAGACAGCTTAACAATGTAACTTGATCCCACCACACATGCGATACAGGAACCTTTGCATTAGTGACTTGGTAGAGGGGTATAAAAAAAAAATCACTGCTTCTTCTTTGCCAGACAAGGAGTAGAGTGTTATAAGGAGCTAGCTTGCTTGGGATCAAAGAAATGGTTACTAGGGTGTTTGAAAACACACAAAGAAACAATTGTATGATTTACCCCAGGCACAGGCAAACTCGGCCCTCCAGATGTTTTGGGATTACAACTCCCATGATCCCTAGCTAACAGGACCATTGGTCAGGGATGATGATTTACCCTAACAGTACGCTGACTCTTTGCAATTATTGAGGCTGCAATCCTGAGCACAAAGAGTAAGCTGGCTTCTGAGTAAACATGCATAAGGTTGAGCAGCAATGGTTATTCAGGCTAAGTATACCCAATGTCCTCAACTGTTTCTCACAATGCTTGGTTTTCAGACCTTGGTTGCCCTCCTTGCACACATTCCAGCTTATCAACATCCTTCTTAACTTGTGGTGTCCAGAATTGGCCACAATATTCCAGGTGTGATGTGCCCAAGGCAGAATAGAGTGGTGCTATTACTTCCCTTGATCTGGACACTATACCTCTCTCCGTGTAGCTTAGAATAGCATTTGCTGTTTTTGCTGGTGCATCACAATGTTGACTCATGACAAGCTTGTGGTCTGCTAGGACCTTAAGATCCTTTTCACATGTACTACTTACAAGCCAGGTGCCCCCCATCTTATATTTATGCAGCTGCTTCTTCCTGCCTAAGTGAAGAACCTTACATTTGTCCGTACTGAAATTCATTTTGTTAGTTTGGGCCCAGTTCTCCAATCTGTTAAGGTCATATTGAATCCCAATTCTGTCTTCTGTGTTTTGTGTCACCTGCACATTTGATGAGCATCTCCTCAATCCAAGTCATTTATAAAGACATTGAACAATGATGGGCCCTGAAGCATCCTACTTGTCACTTTTTTCCAGAGTGATGAAGAACCATTAGTGAGCCCTCTTGGGTTCGGTCAGCCAGCCAGCTACAAATCCACCTAACATTAAGCTCATCCAGCCCAGCTTCTCTGCAAGAACACTCCCAGTCCTACCTGGAACAGATGGGAATGGAACAAACCTGGGAACTTCTGCATCCATAGCAGACACTTCACCACTGAGCTCTGTCTCTCCCACTACAAACGTGTGTCAAGCATTTATGTCAAACAGTCTCTATGATAATTCATGGCAATGTCCCCACACTGAATCTTATGTCAAAACTATTTTGTACCTATTATCCATCTCTGAAGTTTAAGTAGTTCTGGCATTTTCAGACAAAATGTATTTATTTGGATAATTCATACCCCACACTTTCCGTCTCAAAAGGAATACTCAAGGCACCTTACATCCTTCAACAAATCCCCTTGATGCAAGCCCATTTGCAAACTGTCTTCCAACTCCCCATAGCAACGTGTATTTTTTTTAAATCCTGCTCTTCTGCTGGAAAAAGACTCCCATAGCAGCTTACAGAGATCTGTTGGGGGGGGGGGTGGACAGCCACTGTATTCATGCTTACAATTTAAAAGATGTCACATAAAAGGAAAAGCGATTGGGAGGGAGAGGGAAAAAGCAAGTTCAGGCACTAGTTATTTGCTTTTGAAATGACCAGGTTCATGGAAAGGTGGGGGGGGGGAAGAGAATTGGAGAGGTGGAGCTAAATGTTCCTGGTATTTTAAGCGGAGCCAATGTACCCATTGGAGAGGTCTTCCAGTTACCTCCCTCCCTCCCTCTTTCTCTCCTGCTTCCTGATGGAATGGCTGCTTCCATGCCAGCTACTCTGTCTTTCTTGCTATCTTCCACATTGCCAATCCAAACACTTCATGAGCCTCTCCCTGCCAAACCCTGAAAATCCTCCGCTGAACCATCCCATCCATTTGCACAGACTTGCTTATTTACTAATCCCAACCCTTGCATCTGAGGTTGCTAACTTGTGTCTCTTCCCTACCCCAGGAAGGGAGGGGAGTCTGGCGGCAATATCACCTGCATAGCAGCACTGGGGTGGGGTGGGGGGTGACCGAAGCAATGGAGCGCCATCATTCCCCGCCCCCTGCAAGTCTCCAGAGTGAAAGCATGAAGCATTGGTGTCAAAGCACATCGCTCTAACCACAATTTGGTTCCATTATGATTTGGTTACGTGATGAAGCCATGTCATTAGGAAGAATATTCTGGTGGTAAGAGCTGTTTGACAGGGGAAGAGACTCCCTCAGAAGGTGGTGGACTCTCCTGTGGAGGTTTTTAAGCAGAGGCTGGATGGCCATCTGTCAGGGATGCTTTAGCTGAGATTCCTGCATTTCAGGGGGTTGGACTAAATGCCCACTGGTGTCCCTTCCAACTCCACAATTCTATGATCCAATCACCTGGGATTGGCATGAAGCCAAATCCAAGTGTAGGCAATGTTTCTTTGCCCCTACTCACTCTGAAGCCTTGTGGGAGAAATACTGGCACCTGCCATTGGCAAATTCTCCCCATCCTTCCCAATTGTTTGTGGTCGTGCCTCCAAAATCTCACTCTGTCTCATTCAATGTGGGAGCATTTGGCTTCCACCCAGCAACAGAAAACCAGCAGGCGATACTTTCCCTGTCTCATTGCCTGTATCCCCGTGGCAGGAAGTCCCTTCACCTGCAGGATTTCTGTATGTTATGCAGCTGTCAGGCATAGGGGAGGAAGCGTAAATGACAGACCAAAATGAATAGTGGGGTTTGCATGTCTCCCGAGTCTCCTATCAGTGATCTCTTTCATTGTTTACCATGAGGCCTTCCAAATCCCAAACCAGGAAGGTAGGAGGGTCTCCAATTAAAACAGGCCGCTTCCAAACACAGTGGGGCAACAGTTTGCCTAGATAGGGAGATGGAACGAATCACTCTCCAGAATCTACAAATCTTTCCTTCTGGGTCTTCTCCTGCTCCCTGAAATATCTCACATTGCGATGGTTACTGACTTCCCCCTCTCACTTACAAGGGCAGGGCAGGCCAGTAAAAACAGAGCTCCATCCTGGTAGGAAATCATGCATGCATTTTAATGTGCCACCTGCTTACACAACTCACATCGGCACAGCCTTAAATATAAACAGACAGCCTCTTCCTGGCTGTTAGACGGAGCCCTTACCCTACCCCGACTTGTTCTCGGAACACGCCAAAATTACAGCTCCATGGAGATTGGCATATTTAAGGGTAGGATGCATCTCCCCCTCCCTCCTCCCACCACCACCACATTTTTATTTTTTTAAAAGAGAGTTTGGAGCATAATAAATAGGGTATTCATCATACGCCGACCCTAAAGATTGTATCTTTGGAGAATATCCTAAAATTAGCACTCAAAGCGCCCTTACGAGCTGAAAGGGAAACAAATGGAGATTCCAGGCTGATCCTCAAGTTACAAACGCAACTCGCGCATGGAGAGGGGGACCCACAAACCTGCATTCAGTTTCGCACAAGAACAGTGTGTTGATGGGGTCTGCAATAAAGCTCAGTCTCCCAAGTCGGACAGAGCTCAGGCCACCCACTAGATTCAATTCACTGTGATAGGCAACTTTAAGTAATTTGTGCCTTCCAAAAAAACCCCACACAGATTGAAAAACAGACAGGGAGGTTTCAAAGCAGAGGCTGGATGGCCATCTGTCTTGGATGCTTTTGCTGAGATTTCCTGCATTGCAGGGGGCTGGACTAGATGACCCTCGGGGTCCCTTCCGACTCCACAATTCTATGACATCCTTCAAAATTTGCATTTTCTCAGGATTTTTCCAATGCAGTTATCCGGCCAAGTAAATGCATATAAAATAACAGGATAAAGGGTGCATAAAATGGTTTACATTCACCTGCATTTTACTCAGAGTAGACCGTTTTAAATACCTGGTCCTAAATTCACCATGTCCTTGATTTCAGTGCATGACTGATATTGTTTGTATCTGTCACTGTGACTTAAACTGTGTATTTTATTGCGTTTTTCAGGGAGTTATTTGAGTTTTCAATAAGTTATTGTAGTAACAAGAACAACAAAGTATATACAATAGAAGAAAACACGTTATCAATCATATGTCCATTGTGGGGAGGGGGAGAATGGAGCATGCATTATAAAGAATTTCTGGCTATCTCCACTCATGGTGTCATGTTCACCTCCTGAACTTGTCTAGTCTAATAATAATAATAATAATAATAATAATAATAATAATAATAATAGAGTTGTACCTTGGATCTCGAACGCATTGCAAGTCAAATGTTTTGGCTCCTGAACGCCGCAAACCTGGAAGTGACTTTTCCGATTTGCGAACATTCTTTGGAACCTGAAGGCCCAGTGCGGCTTCCATGGCTTCCAATTGGCTACAGGAGCTTCCTGCAGCCAATCGGAAGCTGCGCCATGGTTTCTGAACGTTTTGGAAGTTGAACGAACTTCCGGAACAGATTCCGTTCGACTTCCGAGATACCACTGTATTATTACACACACACACACACACACACACACACGGTTTGTGGGAAAAATTAAACAACAAAATTAAGCACTACAGTATGTAAAACATCAAGATCCATGGAATAAGCTTCCACTAATTTAATACACTTCCACTCACTCAATTGCTCACACAAATTCCACATGTACTGACACACCCATAGTTCAGTCAATCCACCTCTACACACATCCACCCACACAAACACACCATTCCTCACGTTCAACAATTACCCTGGCCCAGCACTGCCCTAAGTACATACATAGAAAATACCACACTGCAACCCTGGCAGCCTATAAGACTAAAACCAAATTCACTCTGAGACTCCAAGATCATGACCAGTGCATTTAAACAAATTGCTTTCCCTTATTCCATTTTGAAATATTGTTTCGTCTTTAAAAGTTTTATTTCCTAACATTTCTAGCTCGTCTTACAACAACAACAACAAAAAGCTTGCAGAAGGAAAAATTAGCATATGATGCACCAAAATAACAATAAAACCCACAGATAAAGGAGCAATTAAGAGAGAAGATGTACAGCAATTAAGAGAGCTTGCAGCACCATTAACGAAAAGGAGGCAAGTGAACAAGCAGAGGAAAGCTGCCACCGTCAAGAAGATCCTGTCTCTAACAGCTATACCGCTAGTCACCAGAGGCAAGAACGTCCAGAGATGGTCCCCTGAGGATAGTGTTAATTGGTGGCAGATTCTAATAGGAGAAGGTGCCCTTACAGAAGCTGGGGGCCCTAAAGATATTTGCAGGTATGTCAATGTCATTAGCTTCACTGCACATCTCGGAAAATGGAAAGTGCTTCATAGAGAGAGGACAGGAACCATGTTTTTACAGCGTTGGCATTTGACAGCGCGGGTAACAGGATGTGACACACAGCTCTGATAAAAAGGAGAGAAAGAATCGACTTCAAGACCAAGCGATCTGATGACGAAACATCCTTTTTTAAAAAAAACTCATCTCGGAATAAACAATTTGGCATCGTGGAATTTCAGGACCGGTTAAAGCTGCACAAGGCAGAGGCGAGACAAGAAGAGAGCAGTTGCATTTGGACAATCACGCCTCGGTTTAATAAGGCAAAGTGTGAATGAATCTTTTGTGCCTTCATGGTGTGAGCAAGCAGACCAGAAAGGCTAGAATTAATCATAGTTTCCTGTTACGTCCGAGTTGGGGAACTATGGTTACCAGCTTTAGCAGAAGCCCGGCCATGCTTTGGAATGGGTTCAGCATCCTGGCTTCTTCTGAAGGTGCTAGCCACAGTTTCTAGTGAGATTGAACAGGAAACTATGGCTACTGAAAGACTTCCTGGGTTGGTTATTCATCCCATAAAGGGAGCAGCAAAGAGAGTAAATGCTTTTCATATCTCACTTCATTAAGTTGAGATATGACCAGCCAAACCAGGCCAGTGAGTCTTATACAACCAGTGATGTGGGAAGAATTCCCCACCCCCACCAGGTCTTTATTTTTGTTTGGGGAAATTTCTGTTTCATATATTTGTTAATAAAAATGAATGGATGCCAGTTGGGAAATACAGTGTTAGGCAGACCTGGCAGCTTTCGAGTTTTTAGCTTTGCTCATTAAATACAACTAAAATAAACATGTTAAATCAAGGCATCAAGAAAAATTCCAATGCATTATCTAGAAAATTCATTGCACTGCAAACAGTGGCAGCACCTCAACACCTAAAGCTTGGATGGGGAACCTGTGGCCCTCCAGATGTTGTTGGACTCCATTAACCATCAGCCCCAGCCAACATGGCCAATGGTCAGGGATGATGGGAGTTGTAGTCCAACAGAGTTCCCCATCCATGATCTAAAACAAACAAACAACTCTGCTTCCATTGCCTGACTCTTTGTGTGATCCTTAGAGGTCTTTGGGCAGAGCATTAGAGCACAATTGCAACCATCTGCTGAATCTCATCCCGAAATAATTTCTCTCAGCATGTATAACAAGCAAACAAATATATTTTCCCTTACTTAGAGGTCTCTTACCTGTGAAGATGCAGCCACAAGTCCCCACTGTATATTTCAGCAACAGGCGTTGAGGTGATCAGCAAGAGGAAGATGGTTTTTGAACAAGAGCCTGGTGAAGAAATGAGAAATTGTTTTGAACATGAAAACTATATTGGCCATGATACGTGCATCACAGAGAGGGACAGATACACACAGCGAGAGACCAGGTTCAGAGGTAACAGGAAACTATGGTTTCCTGCTACACAAACAAGTTTGCACAGATTTGTCCCAGCCTTTTCCTCATCTGTTGTGGCCAAAAATTGGAGAACAGAAGCATCCATTTCCACTACCAAACAAATAACGGTTCTCTGTTACATCTGAAGTAGGGGGACTGTGGTTTGTTTAAACTGTGGGTAATAAAAACAAGCCAAGTTCATACAGGATTGATTTTACCTACGTATTACTTATCACGTTTTTCCTTGTGATGGCTTTCCAAGTTAATTAATTAGAGAAATTTATAAAGAGAATAAGACCTTGGGCTTCCGCAATGGAACTCCCCACCCCCCACCCAACGCCGCTTCTCCTCCCCATGATGACGCAGCATTGTCTCCAAAGCCGAAAATGTCTGGGGGAGACCCTAAGTGCTTATCTGTTGATGCAGCAAATATTAGGGTCAGTCTGAAAGCATGCCAGAAATTATGAGTCAGCGCCTCCTGGTATGTGGCACCAACCTAGAATTATGAAGTCACACACACACACGTGATATAATTAAGGCACATATCGGTATCTCCTCGATAACATCAGATAAAAGACTTTGCACGATGCATTACTGAGGTCCGAGTTTCCACCCACTGCAAGAGATGACAGCTAATACAGGGGATGATGTGGGCCCAACTTTACAGAGGACACAATTCTCTGTCTGAAGGATGATTTGAAGGCTTTCCCGATCCAAGTCAAGATTAAAGACATAAGAGTATGAAGCAACAGGTGCCTTAGATATCTGAAAGAACTCCTCCTTCTCTACAGACCCTCTTGTGTGTTGAGACCAACAGAGGAGGCCCTCTTGGGAGTTCCTCCACCCTCAAAACCTCAGGGGGCAGCAAACAAGGAAAGGGCCTTCTCTGTGGTGGCCCCTAAACTGTGGAACACCCTCCCCACAGCGACACCTTCATTGTACAGTTTCTGAAGGACACTGAAGACATGTATCTTCACCTTGGCTTTTTACACTTGAGGAGCGTATTTTTTTGATCCACCTTATTTTTATTGTTGTAAGTTTTAGGGTTGTTGTTTTTTTTAAAAAAATGTTTCGATTATTGTTTTAATGTTGTAACCCACGCCGGGACCTTAAGGTGAAGGGCGGGAAATGAAACAATGGTCATAATAATTGATGTTGCCCATCTGCAGTGAGGAGCACCTGGGCAGCAGAATGAACAGGCTCTCAGCTCACCCAGTCACATTCTTCCCCACTGTGGTGAGGTGTGTTGTCCTTGTAATTCAATCGTGGGTCGGGAACTTGTGGCTCTCCAGATGTTCAGAACTCCAACTCTCCTCATCACTAGGGCCAAGAGGAGGAGGACTCCAACAACATCCAGAGCACCACAAGTCCACCACCCATGATTTAATTTTTTTCTAAATCTGCATCTACATGTGTAAATTAGCTTCTGCATTTCCCCCTCCCTCCCAAAAAATTCTCATTTTGGGTGATGTACGTCCTCATTTTGGGCAATGCACTAGCGGTCACTCTAGCAGCCAATGAAATTGAAGGGAACAGGGATAATAGAATCATAGGACTATACAGCTGGAAGAGACCTCAAGGGCCATCTGTAATACAAGATGCCCTGAACAGGAACAGGACCAGAGGATAAATCCCCAGGCAGCTTTTGGAAACTTAGCACCCCAGCCGACGTGAATTCATTTATTCATTTTATGCCGACATCAGGGGCAGAGGAAGGGGGGGGGCGGGCCGCCCCTGGTGTCACCATTGAGGGGGGTGAAAAAATGCCACCCCTGCTGCCCAATCAGCTTGTTCCACTGCTGGCCGACATACCTAGATTAGTCTTTTTCATTAAAAACAACCCTGACTCTGGTTACTCGCAGTGGCAGCCACCATGGTGCTCTTGTGATGTTGCTTGACTCCACCTCCCTTTAGGCCCAGCAAGCAGAACCAATGGTCAGAGCTGATGGGATGTGCAACAACCTCTGGAGAGCACACTGCACCTGTTTGGTCTCTGAACATAGGGGAAATAGAAGCCCCTTTTAAAAAAAATTATAGAGAGAGAAATATTATATCTGGGAAGTTTTTATTTTTGGTCTGTTTGTATTTCGAAGGACCCCCTTGAAATTTTAAGGGAGTTATTCCGATTGGTAAGCTTGCAAGATTGCTTTCCAACAGTATCGGGTTGCTGTTATCACTGCCTGCAACATTCGATCCCTCAAGCCCCTGTTGTTCTCCAGCAACAGCCGCATCACATTGGTATACAAGCTGCTGGTCATCGGAGTCTCTGCCTGTGATTTATAATTCATCAGCCTCTGGTGATCTCATACTCCCCCTCCCCTGCCCAGCCCGCTTTTCTGCTCCACATACATGTATGTAATGAATTTTAACTCCGATAGTTCTAAGGTGCCGGAAAGGAGGAGGGGAGGGGACCACACAGGCATGCATTCTCTCTCCCAGACACACATGCACACACAAAATCCCAGTCACTGCAGAATCCCTGCTGTAACGCAGGCTGGTCACTCCAGGCATCAAAACAACAGATGGAGCCCTAGGCATTACCTCTCTGTATGTCTCTCTCTCTCTTTCTTTTTCTTTCTCTCTCTCTCTCCCTCCACCCCCTGCTTCTCATGAGTAGCAAGAGGGGTTTGCAGTCTCCTTTTCATATAATGAGCCCAAACTTCTGTTTCATTTTATTTTGCTGAGCATTTTGCAAAAAAGAACTGAAAGCAGCTGTTTGCATCTTGGATAGCAGAAGAACTTTGCTACCTCTCAAACTGGAAAAGCTTCCTTCCTTTCTTTTTCTTTAAAAAAAGAAATGATGGTTGTTATGGCAACTAAGGTTTCTATATTTAAATCCAGGTTTTTGCTGGCAAGTGGAGTCAGCAGCACTAGAACAAACAATAAGCCTCCTGGCTATTGTACCCTGAGGGTTGCTCTCCTGAGACACTGGAAACAGGAGGTCACAAGGATGGTGGCCCAATGTCATGGCCAGTGGCAAATGGAAGCTGGCTACCCCTGTTGCCCAAAGTGAGACAGACGAGTCAATTTCTGATGAAAGGAGGAATCATTCTGCTTTCTCCATCCACCTCCCTCCCGCCTTTCCTCCCTCCCTCCCTCCCTCTCTCCCTCTCCACAGGCTGCCACAGCACATTACCTCATCTGGGTAACACAAAAGCTGCAGTGCCTGCCCAAACAGATGGCTGGATGGGAAAGCCCTGGCATAATTCTGCCCAGCAGTTCATGATCTTTTCAGTCAATCTCGCTGGCTGGGAGGCTTTTCAAGGTCCACTTGCTGAAGGCAGATTGCTGAGGCTTGAGATGGGGAGATCTGAAGACCACCATGGTCAATCGATTGGTTTTTGTCCACAGGCTCTGTTTTCGTACACAGCTGGGGTTGGGACAGCACTGCTAGAGGACCGAGGATAACACCTGAGAAGGCAGCATGGCCTGCATTTCAGTGGCAGAGCAATTGCACTTGCATGCAGAAGCTCCCAAGTTTGTTCCTTGGCATCTCTAGTCGGGCTGAGAATGTCTGAATCTCTGGACAGCCAGAGCCAATCAATGTAAACAATACTGAGCTAGATGGACCAATGGTCTGGCTCAATATAAGGCAGTCTCCTATTCTCCCCTGCCCTCTCGCCTGTCCTGTGCAGTTGTGTTTTCACAAAGAGAAGGACCTCTCCATCTGAGAGCAGGCAAGTTGGTGCAGGAAGCGGTGATCCTTAAGGACTTAAGCCACTCAGGGCTCTACAAGATCATCACAAAAACACTCTGAATTGCACCTTGGAAGCAACATCTCTGAAGCTGCAATCTGGACCAAGTGAAGCTGGTTAAGACTCCTCAAAGATAAACCCCACAGAGAATTGTGTTGCAGTATTCAAAACTGGATATACAGTGGTACCTTGAGTTAAGTACATAATTTGTTCCGGAGGTCTGTTCTTAACCTGAAATCGTTCTTAACCTGAAGCACCACTTTAGCTAATGGGGCCTCCTGCTGCCACTGCGCCGCCAGAGCACGATTTCTGTTCTCATCCTGAAGCAAAGTTCTTAACCTGAAGCACTATTTCTGGGTTAGCGGAGTCTGTAACCTGAAGTGTATGTAAACTGAAGCGTATGTAACCTGAGGTACCACTGTATAATTAAGGCAAGAGTAGCTAATGTAGAACCTTCCAGATGTCAACAACTTCTGTCATCCCTGGACACTGGCCATTCTGGCTAATGCTGATGGGAGTTGGAGTCTGACAGCATCTGGAGGGCAGATGGCGCTACCTGTGAACTGAGGCAGGTGGTACCATTGTCAGGTCTGACTTCCTCAGTAATGTGGAACTCTTCCTAGCAGTACCTGGAGACGCTCTACCACTGTGCCTCTTTCCCACGGCACAACAGAAGTCCAAAGTACATATTTAATTTTGGGCTACCTGGCAGCAGATTTATTTTAAGAACTTACAAATACCAAGATGAGTTGATTTGTGGGGGTGGGAATGAAAAGAGTGCAATGAGAGAGCCTGAAAGGAAGCAAAAAAAAGCAGAAGCTGACTATTAGGAGCAATTTCTAGTGAGGTGATTGCCCTGGCATTAAAATCCTATGAGAAGACTAGAAGGAAACATCACCACTTAAAATGCTTTAACACTAGACCAGAGAAAGCCCTTAGAAAGCATCAGAGGTAGACATTTTGCCATGGCCCCCGGGACAAAGGCTAGACTTGATCTAATGGCTCTTAACACTGGCATCTTCAGGGAATCTTCAGTCTCCATTTTCACAGAGTGCAGATTATCAGGAGGTTCTCTCGTTCGTTCTCTCTCTCTCTCTCTCTCTCTCTCTCTCTCTCTCTCTCTCTCTCTCCATTGTACACTTTAAAAGCACAAGCTGCTTAAAAACAAAACAAAAAACCCATGCCCTCCAAATCAGCTGATTTGCCTTCCTTCAATTATCAGAGCATTTTGCACAGAGCTCCATGTGGAACATTGTGAGCAATATGGAGAAAATGTATATGCAACATGGAGGAAGCCATAGGTCCTTCTACCTTAGGGTCATTTCTACTGTTAGGCAGAGCATTTTGGGTGTAGAGATGTGAAGGCTCAGAACTATTAGGTGGAAAGAGGATTTCTGGAGAGCGTTCCCTGCCCCTCCCCAGAGTGGGAAAAATGAGAAGTCAAATGAATTATGACATGCTTTCTTTTAGAATGATGAACAAAATGTTTAAGACAAGGTGTTCATATATATATATACCCCCCCCCCGAAAAATGATTTCTAAAACTCTGTAACAGAAAGACTTTCTGTAAGGCTACGTACAGGATCAGATAATTCCAATTTCTATACACTGAAGATAAGCAGGTTCTGGCCTGTACGCCGAGAACGCAACTCTCTGTACACCGAGAACGCAAGATGCATTTCTGCCTCTGGGAGGGCACTGCCACTGTCACATGGGGGGGAGAGAGATTCAATTATTTGTTTGCGCAAAAATTAAAATGGTGGGAGGAACCAGCTGGGGAACCATCAAGGGAAGAAGTCTCAGAGCCCGGGGATTGATGGGAAGACAATGAGAGGTCAGAGGGAGAAGACTGGGATGAGGAGGATGAAGAGCCAACAGGGTTTAGTAAGCGGGGAGAGTCTGGGGCAGAGGGAAGTCCAGAAGCAGGAGAGTGGGAGGGGGGTGGTCAAGAGGCAGAGATGAGTCAGGCTGCCGAAGAGGTCCCCTCCCCACTGGTCTCACAGAACCAGGAGAGGCATGAAGAGGGCAAAGGAGAAGTTAGCATCACACAGGCACAGTCTCTGATTGCTTGGGGAAAATCCTAGAGAGGAGGGGACTTATGCAGCTGTGGGAAGGTGGGACCTTCAGTCTTCACAACTGCTTCACAGGGGCAAGGCCTACTGAAGAGGAGTTGCTGTGCTCATGAGGCCTTGCACTCCTGTGCAGATCCTCTTTTTTTCTAATAAAGAGTTAATTCACTTAACTTTGTGTGATTTACTGCTGGCTCACTCCTGCCACTTCCTCACTACAATGAGACATACTGTATTTTGATGATGCTGATGAAAGCAGTTTATTGTTGCTGTTACAGTCGTACCTTGGTTTCCGAACAGCTTAGTTCTCGAACGTTTTGGCTCCCAAACCAGAAAGTGACTGTCCTGGTTTGCAAACTATTTTTGGAAGCCGAATGTCCAATGGGGCTTTTGTAGCTTCCTGCAGCCAATCAGAAGATGCGCTTTGGTTTCCGAACGTTTTGGAAGTTGAACAGACTTCCGGAACAGATTCCGTTCGACTTCCAAGGTAAAGCTGTATTTTGATTGCTTAATTGGAATTCTTATCTACCCTATACCTCAGTGCAGGTTGCAACAATATGAAAAATGCAATGTTAAAACATTTAATTGAAATATTGGGGTGCTGGGATTTTATTTTATTGTTCATTTATGAAAGAAGCTCTAGCGAGAGAGAAAATCTACCACTCACTGTTAGAAGTAATTATTAGTACAAATTTTAAAATTATGTATGTGGGTGATTTGATACATAATTTTGATATCCAATGTTAGTTCAGGTAGACCCATTGAAATAAACTGACTTAATTAGGTACCTGAGTGTGACTAATACTGGATACTCCCAAAGAATTATAAATTTGCAGCTATCTGTATAATTAACTCGTGGTCATTTTTTAAATTAAATATCCTCCTTTGCCCTCTTTTTCTGGCACTAAATAAGTGGTCACCCTCAGACTCACCCATGTGGATAGCAGCCAAATTAACTGAGAGCATTATTGTACTGCTTGCGGTAAGCCAATTTAGGGGAAGGAGGAAGAGGGAAAGATTGAAGCCCGGATTAAACTGTGTCTGACTTAGGTTCCACAGGACCTGATTTTTGCTTCTGGGAAAAGTTTGGGCTGCTGTCTGGGCTGATAACAGCGAGTTCAGTGCACATTCTGCAGCATTTAACGAAAGACAGGAAAAGGTCAGCCAATTGGGTTTATTTGGTCCGAGTCCTCTGAAAGAGCCTATTTTAGTCATGTCATTATATATATATATATATATATATATGCTTTCGTAGATTTTCACGGGTACAGGAATGCAGGTTTTGGTGTCCTCGGGTGTCTTCCCGTGTAAAAGTTGGGGTGTCTAGGCGACGTTTCGACGAGGTCTCACTCGTCATCTTCAGGCTGGTGCTTTCGGCTTCTTGTTACTGGAACAGAGCAGGATCTCAGTGTTTGAGTTCCTATAAATACTGGAGTTGGAGAACCAAGGGGTCTATGAAATACCCTGCAAAGTCTGCCCAGCCACGTACATTGGACAAACAAACAGACGAATAAATGCACGTATCGCAGAACACAAGAATGCCGTCAAAAAAGAAGAAAAAACTTCCTCTCTTTTCCAACACATGAAAGAAACAGGACACGAAATTAATTTTGCAGATTCCAAATTGCTCTTTAACATGGAACATCACCACAAGAGAATAATCATGGAAGCCATCGAGATAGAGAAACACCCTCACAACATGAACAAGCGTGACGACACATCCCGCTTGCCAGACATCTGGAAATTAGCCCTCCCCACAAAAACTGACACCAGATCCAGAGGCACACAGAACGCCATCACCAATCAACCACACCAGACCCAAACCCAGACCCTCTCCACAGATAAATTACAGACACCATCCAGTAGCCAAACCATGGTGGCACCTCCGGATGCTGCACCCCCCTGCAATCCCTACACAGATCTGGCTGACACAGGCCACAAAACCACAGCTCGCCCCTATACACGAAGCCAAGCCAGAGCACAACTAAGTGCAGTACAGCCATCTTCTCAGAAAAACTCTTCACAAAGTTCAAGAGGTCAAGACACAAAGACTTTAGCAACTAATCCACACCTAATGACCCACCTAAGTGGTACTCAGGATATCACTCAAGAAATCACTCAAGATATCCCTCAAGTAATTAAGGAACAAAAGAAGAAAAGGCACACTAGCCTGGGAACTTCCTCTCTGCCCAGAACATTGGAGGCTATACACCACACCCCCTCAACAGTATTTATAGGAACTCAAACACTGAGATCCTGCTCTGTTCCAGTAACAAGAAGCCGAAAGCACCAGCCTGAAGATGACGAGTGAGACCTCGTCGAAACGTCGCCTAGACACCCCAACTTTTACACGGGAAGACACCCGAGGACACCAAAACCTGCATATATATATATGTGTGTGTGTGTGATGGGACGATGAGCTGCTTGTGCGTAAAATGCAAGTCCCTCAGAGTCTGATCAGGTTTTCAAACCTCTGCCTGTGACGGAGCCCCTCCAGCATGGCTGCGTCAATCACTAGTAGAATCCGAAAGTGGCTGCTTTCGGAATCTTTTCCAACATAAAAGCTCTTTAACGGAAACACGTCGTCTGGCCTCTCGGCGTGACAGTTTCCGGCGAGGTGTGGGTGTCCCTATAGGAGGTCCTGAGACCTCCCCACTGTTTTCGCTGGAAGTGTCTCTGAGCCATCCCTCCGACTCACTTTCCCTTGGAGTTCTTGCTCGCCCTCTACTGGTTCCCTCTTCCGCTGCTACTCCTCTCTCAACCTCAGTGAGCCTTTGCGCCCCCGGCGCTTTAGATGGCAGTTCCCTGACATCCACCTCCCCTCCAGGGCCCCCTTCACCCCCTCCCGTCTCCTCCCCTACTGGCGGTGAGGAGGTAAAACCCCTGAAAGAACCTCCCTCATCTTCCGACGTCGCGAACACTTCCCTCCACTTGTTGCTGTTCCTACTCTCTCGGTAATCTTCGTCATCGGAGTCCACTCCCTCTTCCAACTCCGACTCCGCGAACCCTTCCATTTCCTCTTCCTCATCGGTGGTGCCGAAATACTCCCTCCTAAACCTTGCTATCGGCTGAGGTTTCCTCGGGAACCTTTGGTGGAACGTTTCTGTTAAAACCTCGTCATTGACTTCCTCTGCACTTACCCAGGTGTTTTCTGACTCCGGTTCCCCTTCCCACGCCACCAAATACTCCACCTGATTTCCCTTCCACCTGGAATCGAGGATTTCCGCTACATGGTTGCGGCGTTCCCTCTCTTCCAAGGCTGGTCCCCTGACGTACTCCCCTTCACGTCCCCCCCTGTATGGTGACAGTAACGACCTGTGGAACACTGGGTGCAATTTCATGTGGTTGGGTAATCGGAGTTTGAAAGCTACCGGGTTGACCTGCTGAATGACCTCAAAGGGTCCCAATCTTCTGGGCCTCAATTTCTTACAACCCCCTTTGAATGGCAACCCTTGGGTTGACAACCACACTTGATCCCCCACCCTTATGGTTTCACCTTCCCTTCTGTTCTTGTCTGCCTGCTTCTTATATTGTGCCTTAGCCCTTTCTAAGTTGAGCTGGAGCTGATGATGGATCGCTTCCATCTCTTCTACAAAATGTTCAGCCGCTGGGACGCTCCATCTCTCCCCTCCTTCCCCTGGAAATGCCCTGGGGTGACACCCGTAATTAGCCAAAAAGGGACTCATCCCTGTGGACACATTCTCCGCATTATTGTAGGCAAATTCTGCCAACGCCAACTTTTCGACCCAATCGTTCTCTCTGTCATTGACATAACACCTCAGATATTGTTGAAGAATGCCATTTGCTCTTTCCGCCTGCCCGTTGGTTTCAGGGTGCCGGGCAGTTGAAAAATTGACTTCCACGTGCAGCAAGCTCATGAGCTTCCTCCAGAACCTGGAAGTAAATTGTTTGCCGCGATCTGAGATGACCCTCAAGGGAGCCCCGTGCAACCTAAAGATGTGTTCTACAAACAACTTCGCTGTTTCTTCCGCTGTGACTGCATGTGAGCATGCTACAAAGTGGCACATCTTAGTTAACAGGTCTACTACTACCATGATGGCTGTTTTCCCCTTGGACTTTGGCAGATCCGTCATAAAATCTATTGATATCGCTTCCCAAGGCCGTTCTGGTGTGGGTAATGGTTCTAATAACCCTGCCGGCGCCCTTCTTTCCCCTTTGGCTCGCTGACATTGGTCACACCCTCTTACATACTCCCTTACATCTTCCCTCACCTTAGGCCACCAAAATTCCCTGGTAACCAACCACATGGTCTTGTGTTGTCCAAAATGTCCCGCCGTGGGGCTATCATGCAACTGCTTGAGTACTCTCCCCCTCAATTCACCTTCGGGTATATACAGTGCCCCTTTGTAATACAATGCCCCATTTCTTTCCTCAAAACCTCCGGGACTCTCGCCCTCCCCCCTGAGACCTCTGAGCTTATCCTGGGCATATTCATCATTTTCCGTTTCCTCTACCAGTTCTCGTTGCCCCACCAGCGCCGCCCCACACACCCAGCGGTCCTCAGGGATGACATGTCTCTCTTCGATCACCCCCTCCCCTTCCCAATACTCTGGTTTGCGTGAGAGCGCGTCCGCCCTGACGTTTTCTGGGCCTGGCACATAACAAATTTCAAAGTTGAATTTGGAGAATTCCTGTGCCCATCTCACTTGTCGTTGGTTGAGCACTCGAGCTGTTCTCCAATACTCTAAATTCTTGTGGTCGGTGCACACTTGCACCTTGTGTTGTGCCCCAATTAATAAATGTCTCCACCTCCGGAATGCTTCGTGAATGGCAAGTAGTTCCCTGTCATACACCGTGTAATTCCTCTCGGATTTATTCAGCTTCCGCGAGAAGAAGGCACACGGTCTCCACTCCGACGCACTCCTCCCCGGTTGAAGAAGGACCGCCCCTACCGCCCGGTCGGATGCATCGGTTTCCACTCTCATGGGTTTTCGTAAATCCACATGCAGAAGTTGTTCTTCCGAGGCGAAAGCCCTTTTCAGTTCTTCAAAGGCTCGATCCGCCTCTACCGTCCAAACAAATTTCTTCTTGCTGCTGAGGCAGTCGGTGATGGGCGCCGTCAAGTGGGCAAAGTTCTTGATGAACTTCCGATAAAAGTTCCCAAACCCCAAGAATCTTTGCACGTCCTTCTTGGTCTTCGGTGTCTTCCATTCCAGTACCGCTTGGACCTTGCCTGGATCCATGGCCAATCCCTTGTCTGACAAGCGGTACCCCAGGAATTCCACCTCCTTGGTATGAAACTGGCACTTCTCCAGTTTCACCCACAGCTGGTTGGCTTGCAGCCTGCCCAACACTTCTCGAACGTCCCTCACATGCTGTTCCTCATCTTCCGAATACACCAACACGTCGTCTAAAAAGGCCACACAATTCTTGTAGAGCAAAGGTCCCAGAACGTGGTTTATAAAAGCTTGAAAACACGCGGAGCCCCCTTGTAGACCGAAGGGCATAACGAGGTATTCAAAGGCTCCCAAAGGGGTAAACATGGTGGTCTTCCATTCATCTCCCTTCCTTATGCGTATCAGATTGTACGCCCCCCGCAGGTCCAGCTTTGTAAAAATCTTTCCCTTCCTTACTCTGGTCAAAATGTCATCAATTCGGGGCATAGGGAAAGCCAGGGGTTCCGACACTGCATTGAGGGCCCTAAAGTCACACACCAGTCTCGGTTTGTCTGTGTTCTTTTTGTCCACAAAAAACACTGGGCTGCCCCCCACCGCTCGGGACTCTCTGATGAAACCTCGCTTCAGGTTTTTGTCAATGAACTCCCTCAGCTCCTGCATCTCCCTGTCTGACATGGCGTACAGCTTGCCTACTGGGAGTTGGGCCCCAGGGAGTAGGTTGATTTGACAGTCAAAGGGTCTATGCGGTGGCAGTTTGTCTGCTTCCCTTTCGCTGAATACGTTGCTCAGATCTGCGTATTGCGGGGGCACCTTCCCTTTGTCCATTACTTCCATCCCGGCTAGGGTGACTCTGTCTCCTCCCGAAACCTTCCCCTCCTTGCAGTGTTCTAGGCAATGCGCTGACCCAAAGGAGACCACCCTCTGATGCCAGCCCACTAGCGGATCGTGTAGCGCCAGCCAGCTCATCCCCAAAATGATGGGCGCTCCTCCCAGGATGGCCACATTAAACGCTATCTGTTCGGTGTGCCTTGCCACCCTCATTATCATCGGGACAGTCTGTTGGCTAACTTCTCCCCCCAACAGCTCTCTGCCGTCAATCGTAGTCACCTGCAAGGGGTTACTTAAAGGGATGGTCTGTATCTGATGCTCAGCTGCAAACTCCTTACTCATGAAATTACAGGAGCTGCCTGAATCCAAAAGCGCCTTGATCTTTAGTGGGTGTCCGTTTGGCAGTTCTAGTAACACCTCTATCACTAAAGCGGGTCTGGGAGGTTCCGGCGTGGGCACTTTCACTGCTCTTTGGCCTGGCTGCTGTGCCCCGACGGTGGCAGCCAGGCGTTGGCTTTTACTTGCTCCTTGCCTTCCTCTTCCTTTCCCCCAACAGCTCCTGCCATCCCTTGCCATTCCTTTCTTTGTGGGCAGACTCTGGCAAAGTGCCCTGGCTGTTGGCAGAGATAACATCTCTTGGCGCTCTTTCCCTCCTTCTTCCGCCCTTCACTGGGATTTGAAACTGCGCGCGCTCGCGCTGTTCCAACTTCCATCGGCTCTGCCGGCGGGAAAGGTGGCTCTGGAATGTCTGGAATGCGGAACTCCCTCCAACGGTCTCCTTTCCCTTCCCGCTTTTCCAAAGCCCTCGCCTCCTGGCGCGCTCCTATGGACAGCGCAGATTTGGTTAACTGATCCATAGACTCCGCCCTGGGCCCCCGGGAAAGCTCATCTTTGACGGTTGAAGAAAGCCCCTCTTCGAAAAGCATTTGGATGGGCTCCGCCGATAGGTCCCACCCCAATTTATGAATCAGCATAGTAAATTCAGTCCAGTACTCACGGACAGATCTGCTTCCTTGCTGGCAAGCCATTAACTGCCTTCGCACCACCCCCTGCTCAATATCGCTGGAAAACATCAGGTCCATGGCACGAAAAAACTTCCTCGTGTCCTTTAGGATCTCATTATTCGCTGCCATCAGGGGTCTAACCCAATCTTTCGCCCCGGATTCGAGATGGCCAATCACAAAAGCCACTCGCGATTCCTCGTCGGGGAAGTCATCAAACTGCAAGTTTAGAGCGTATTGCATCTCTGTTCTAAAGGCATGATAGTTCCTGGGATCCCCCCCGAATTTCTGCACCAATCCTGGTACCTTTCTGGCGAGCGGGGTGGTTTTCTCCTTTCCCTTTTCTGCATCCTGAGCCCTCCTCTCCTCAAGCCTCGCCGTTTGCAGCGCCAACTGGATCTCCAACGCCCTGTACCTTTCTTCCAGGCTTGGACCCCCTCCAGCTGCTCCTGCTCCTCCGGTTCCGGCTGGGTTGCTCATGATGCTTCTCCCTGCACAAGCTGGCTTTCGGGGACTTTCGGATTGCTGTGATGGGACGATGAGCTGCTTGTGCGTAAAATGCAAGTCCCTCAGAGTCTGATCAGGTTTTCAAACCTCTGCCTGTGACGGAGCCCCTCCAGCATGGCTGCGTCAATCACTAGTAGAATCCGAAAGTGGCTGCTTTCGGAATCTTTTCCAACATAAAAGCTCTTTAACGGAAACACGTCGTCTGGCCTCTCGGCGTGACAGTTTCCGGCGAGGTGTGGGTGTCCCTATAGGAGGTCCTGAGACCTCCCCACTGTTTTCGCTGGAAGTGTCTCTGAGCCATCCCTCCGACTCACTTTCCCTTGGAGTTCTTGCTCGCCCTCTACTGGTTCCCTCTTCCGCTGCTACTCCTCTCTCAACCTCAGTGAGCCTTTGCGCCCCCGGCGCTTTAGATGGCAGTTCCCTGACAATATGCTTTCGTAGATTTTCACGGGTACAGGAATGCAGGTTTTGGTGTCCTCGGGTGTCTTCCCGTGTAAAAGTTGGGGTGTCTAGGCGACGTTTCGACGAGGTCTCACTCGTCATCTTCAGGCTGGTGCTTTTGGCTTCTTGTTACTGGAACAGAGCAGGATCTCAGTGTTTGAGTTCCTATAAATACTGTTGAGGGGGTGTGGTGTATAGCCTCCAATGTTCTGGGCAGAGAGGAAGTTCCCAGGCTAGTGTGCCTTTTCTTCTTTTGTTCCTTAATTACTTGAGGGATATCTTGAGTGATTTCTTGAGTGATATCCTGAGTACCACTTAGGTGGGTCATTAGGTGTGGATTAGTTGCTAAAGTCTTTGTGTCTTGACCTCTTGAACTTTGTGAAGAGTTTTTCTGAGAAGATGGCTGTACTGCACTTAGTTGTGCTCTGGCTTGGCTTCGTGTATAGGGGCGAGCTGTGGTTTTGTGGCCTGTGTCAGCCAGATCTGTGTAGGGATTGCAGGGGGGTGCAGCATCCGGAGGTGCCACCATGGTTTGGCTACTGGATGGTGTCTGTAATTTATCTGTGGAGAGGGTCTGGGTTTGGGTCTGGTGTGGTTGATTGGTGATAGCGTTCTGTGTGCCTCTGGATCTGGTGTCAGTTTTTGTGGGGAGGGCTAATTTCCAGATGTCTGGCAAGCGGGATGTGTCGTCACGCTTGTTCATGTTGTGAGGGTGTTTCTCTATCTCGATGGCTTCCATGATTATTCTCTTGTGGTGATGTTCCATGTTAAAGAGCAATTTGGAATCTGCAAAATTAATTTCGTGTCCTGTTTCTTTCATGTGTTGGAAAAGAGAGGAAGTTTTTTCTTCTTTTTTGACGGCATTCTTGTGTTCTGCGATACGTGCATTTATTCGTCTGTTTGTTTGTCCAATGTACGTGGCTGGGCAGACTTTGCAGGGTATTTCATAGACCCCTTGGTTTTCCAACTGGATTTTATCCTTGGGGTTTCTGAGGATATTGGCTATTTTTTGGTTGGTGCAAAAGGCTGTTTTGATATTGTGTTTATGGAGGATTTTGCTAATTTTATCTGTAGTGCCCTTGATATAAGGAAGGAGGGCCATGCCATTGTTTTCTTCTGTGTCTTGGTTTTTGGGGGGTGTTTCTTTTTGGATTAGCTTCGTAACCCTGTTTTGCTGGTATCCATTGGCAATTAACACATTTGAGAGATTCTGTAACTCAGTTGTCAAGTGGTCTTTGTCAGCCAGGCGTTTGGTTCTGGAGATGAGAGTCTTGGCTACGGAGTTTATTTGTGCAGGGTGGTGGTGTGATTGTGCATGTAAGTAGCGGTTGGTGTGTGTTTTTTTCCGGTAGATAGCTCGCCCCTATACACGGTAGACAGCTCGCCCCTATACACGAAGCCAAGCCAGAGCACAACTAAGTGCAGTACAGCCATCTTCTCAGAAAAACTCTTCACAAAGTTCAAGAGGTCAAGACACAAAGACTTTAGCAACTAATCCACACCTAATGACCCACCTAAGTGGTACTCAGGATATCACTCAAGAAATCACTCAAGATATCCCTCAAGTAATTAAGGAACAAAAGAAGAAAAGGCACACTAGCCTGGGAACTTCCTCTCTGCCCAGAACATTGGAGGCTATACACCACACCCCCTCAACAGTATTTATAGGAACTCAAACACTGAGATCCTGCTCTGTTCCAGTAACAAGAAGCCGAAAGCACCAGCCTGAAGATGACGAGTGAGACCTCGTCGAAACGTCGCCTAGACACCCCAACTTTTACACGGGAAGACACCCGAGGACACCAAAACCATATATATATATATATATATATATATATATATATATATATAAAACATACATACATTTATATATAAACACACACATATATAGATACACAGACATTAATTTTTTTAAAGGCTCAAATTTAGTTTGAAGCCTTTCATTAAGAAATAAGGCTGGATTTTTCACGTACTTTTAAAACATGGGCTAATTTTCCTTAGGAAAGAATAAATCTGCCCATTTCAGTGTCTCTAAATTTCTCATTCTTCTAGTCTTAGGTTCAGTCCTGCATCAGTTTGCAATTCTCTTTTATTTTTAAAAACATTTGCATTTTAATATACATTTCCCCTAATATGCATATTTTGCAAGCAATTTCCCCTAATAAAATGCAGATTAATGCTATTTTCTAGAACACCTCCCTTAATATAAGTATTTTGGTATGTATTGCATGACTGGAGAACTGCATCTCGAAATTTGGACAAGCGCACATTTCGAAGTAAAGCTGTATTTTTGTCCCCTGAATTATTTTGCAAAGTGCAAGTTAGGTAGTTCCGCATTAAAGCTCAGCTACTTGAAGCCCTCTGGGTGACCTTGAGCCAGCTGCTACCTCACAACCTAACCTACCTCACAGGGTTGTGGTGGAGATTTAATGAGGAGGGGGAGAACAGAGTGTGCCACCTTGAGTTCTTTGGGGAGAAAAAGGCAAGATACAAATGCAATAAATAAATACAGTGGTACCTCGGGTTAAGAACTTAATTCGTTCTGGAGGTCCGTTCTTAACCTGAAACTGTTCTTAACCTGAGGTACCACTTTAGCTAATGGGGCCTCCCGCTGCCGCCGCATGATTTCTGTTCTCATCCTGAGGTAAAGTTCTTAACCCGAGGTACTATTTCTGGGTTAGCGGAATCTGTAACCTGAAGCGTCTGTAACCCGAGGTACAACTGTAAACGAAATGTGACCTGAATCAAATTTTTCCCCCATCCCTGCTGCAAATTTATTTGACTTATTAAATTTCTATACTGCCCTTCATCTGAGAATCACAGGGCAGTTTACAATATAAAAAATACAAAATGTAGCTACAAATGAAAACAATACCCCCTCCCCACACACAGTTTAAAAGGCCACGGGTTGATATTTCATATAAAGCAGTATAAAGCCCCTCAATAACAAATGCAGCATTTAGAGAAAGACACTCTCTGCAACTTCCAAAAAGGGCAAACATTCTTAGTTGATCCCTCCCTGCACGTGTAAAAGCAAATCTAATAGTGAAATGAACTATAGCATCCCAATAAGCAAAAATGTCTTTAGCTGAAGGGAGTACTCAGACGCCCCTTTCCAAACCAAAATGTTCATGGAAACAGATACTACTTGCCCTGCCTTTTTTAAAAGCACGCACACTCACAAGCAAACAGGGCGATGTTGCTGTAAGAAATGGAATACTTCAGTGTCAAGTACATGCCACAATGCTGCCTTATACAGCTGCAATGTGATTAATTAAAATTTACAAGCGTAATCCGCACTCTTAACCACGTTCCTTGGCTCCGTCCCCTCTAGCCCTGCGCCAATAACATCTTAAAACAAACGACAACCTCAGAGTTGACCTTTGGGAGCTGTGAAGAGCCTCTCTTAAGCTGCTCTGCAACCAGAGAAGGGAAAGGAGTGGTACAATTTCAGGGGGCGGAGGGAACGAAAGCTCGTAAAGACAATAAAACCGGGCTCATAAATCGCATCGGAAAGCTGTATGTCAACAGATGCCAGCAACTGCGGGTGCAGATAGGAGGGAATTTCATATGCAGAAGAGCATTCAAGCAACCCATGTGTGCACAAAAGATACAAGAAGCTGCCAATTCACACCCTTTGCTCATCCATCCCAGTAATGTCTGCCCTGGCCAGCAGCTGCTCTCCTGGTCATCTCAGGCAGGGATCTTTCCCACTGCCTGCTACCTGAACCTTTAAACCAGAGATGTCAGGAATCGAGCCTGGCATCCTCTGCAGTTACATCATGTGCTCTGTTGCTGTTATTGTTTAGTCGTTTAGTCGTATCCGACTCTTCGTGACCCTGTGGACCAGAGCACACCAGGAACTCCTGTCTTCCACTGCCTCCCGCAGTTTGGTCAATCTCATGTTCGTAGCTTTGAGAACACTGTCCAGCCATCACGTCCTCTGCCATCCCCTTCTCCTTGTGCTCTCCATCTTTCCCAACACCAGGGTCTTTTCCAGGGAGTCTTCTCTTCTCATGGGGTGGCCAAAGTATTGGAGCCTCAGCTTCAGGATCTGTCCTTCCAGTGAGCACTCAGGGCTGATGTCCTTCAGAATGGATAGGTTTGATCTTCTTGCAGTCCATGAGACTCTCAAGAGTCTCCTCCAGCACCACAATTCAAAAGCATCAATTCTTCGGCGATCAGCCTTCTTTATGGTCCAGCTCTCACTTCCATACATTACTACTGAGAAAACCATAGCTTTAACTATACGGACCTTTGTTGGCAAGGTGATGTCTAATTTAATAAATAAGAATAAAAAGTCCCAAAGGGGTGAGTTGAGAGCCACCCACAGTGATGTAGTGTTTATACAGAGCAGCAGGGAAGCGTTTCCCCATGGTGCCCAGGGCGGGCATGGGGTGCGAAGGATGAAGCATCCTGCTGCACCTGGCCAGTCCTCACTGCCCAAGTGCTTGGAGAGGACGGAAGGAGAAGGATGCGTAGGAAAGAACGCAGCAGCCAGGTGCCCTCCGATTCTAGCCTCGTCTTTGTGAGGCTGGGGTCCTTCTCATTACGCCCTCCCCAGAAGCTTTGCAAGGCTGGAAACTGATTAGATCCCAGCCTAACAAAGGGGGGGCATCCTCCCCCCTCCCACCCAAAATGCACCTGGGGCAATTGCCCCCCCCCCCTGCATGCATGCACGCACACACACACACTCCAATTCTACGCCCCTGATATAGACTGCTTTAAGCTCTGATGTTTAGGGTGTTCAAAGCAGGGTGTGTCATTAACTTCTGGTGATCCTTACAACAACAGCCCTGTAAGGCAGGTCACAAGTGTATTATTATTATTATTATTATTATTATTATTACTTCTATCCCTGTTACAGACGAGGCCAAGAGAAAAGCCACTTTGCAGGTACTCAGAAGGCAGCGGCATGTCTTCCTGATTTGTAGCTCAATTCCTTAGCAGCTTCTTGGGGGCAGAAATGGCATTGCTTATCCCCCTGAACTACTTGGTGGTGGATGTATGTAACACAATCCCCCATATTATCCTCCTAACAACCCTGTGGGGTAGGTTAAGTTTCATGGGGATTTAAACCTAATATCAGGGGGACGGGGGGAACTGTACCCCAACCTGGAGGCCCTCGATCAACTCAGCAGACATACAGTGGGGACTTTCAGCTGTAAGGAGCACAAGGGGCGAAAATGAACAAATATTTAAATCTGCTCTGAGTGGCACCAACCCTCCCTGCTCTCCAATTATTAATGCAGGCAACACCGTTGCTATTTATCACCCTGCTGCTATTAAAAGGGCATTGTGTGTTGCAAAGAGCCATTTAAACTCTATTATAACTCCTTTTGATTGACAGCTAAAGTTTAATGAGTGTCGTTGCCTGGGAGGACCAGATGCGAAAGGAAGTTCTAAATAGACCTGTCACAGAGATGTCACATAGCCGCAGTCAGTGCTCAAATACCTGAAGTCTGGTGTTCTTTCTTTTTCTTTTTTTACTGCTTTCAGTTAGAAATGTTTACTGGAGCCTGGAAGCTGTAATGCTGCCTAGTTTTTATTCTTCGTAATTAATTAGAATGGCCACTCTGCATGGATTTATCGCTGGGTTCCTCCTCTACAGTGAAGAACAGCAATTATCCCCAAAACTCCAGAGAGTGTTGCCAGGATTATCCAAAGCTGGCTAAACAGATCTATCCTCTTCCAATTTATCTCCCACCATGAAGGTATCGGTTCCCTTTTAATCCAGGATGAGTGAGCCATGCCCTTCCCTATGTTGTAGGACTACTGGCCATACTGACAGGGGCTGGTGGGAGTCCAACAACCCAAAGAAAAGGGCCATCACTAAAATAGATCAGGAACTGATGACAAGAGAGATTAAGAAAAACAAATTTGCTGGAGAACTATTTTATTGTAACTAAATAAGCGGTTATAAAATTTGGAAATAAGATGATAATTTGCTGGACAAAATTCATTAATGATGCAAATGGGAGTGGGAGGCGTGAGGAAGCTCAAAGAGGATATGAAATTTTGTTAAACAAAGTAATACTGTTTATTGTTATTGGATGTTTTTTTTTTCTTTTCTGTAAAAACCTTAATAAATATTTATTAAAAAAAAAAGAAAAGAAAAGGGCCATGAGTTGCCCATCCTGGATTTAAATCCATCTAAGCCATCCCACCTTATGGCAGTGAATTCCATAAACCAATTCCATAGCTTCCACTTGACTCGCTGATGGGCACCTGTTCCTGGAAAAAAACCCACCAACCTTATTTAGTGATGCTTTTTAGCGCAATTTAGCATAAATGAAGAAGCTGCTCTGTGCCACAGAACAAATGGGTGGGTCTTTCCCCTCACCCTCTTCACCTAGCTGCTATGTAGGGAAACAATATGCCTGAATTCTAGAAGCAGTAGAGAGAAAGACATGCTGGATAGCTCAGTCAGTAGAGCACAAAACTCTTAATCCCAGGGTTGTGGGTTCAAATCCCACGTTGGGCAAGAAGATTCCTGCACTGCAGGGGGCTGGACTAGATGACCCTCGTGGTCCCTTCCAATGCTACAGTTCTATAATTCTATGGCTTGCTCTGTGCTGAATGCTAGGGCTCCCCTGGAAACCTAAAGGGAAGCTCCATCCTACACTCAGGTTGTACATGGATGTACAGTCAAACATCGGCTCCTGAACGCCTCCGTTTTGGAATGTTTTGGCTCCCGAATGCTGAAAACCCAGAAGTAAATGCTCCGGTTTTCAAGCTTTTTTGGAAGTTGAACGTCCAACATGGCTTCCGCTTGCGTGCAGCAAGCTCCTACAACCAATGAGAAGCCATGCCTTGGTTGTCGAACATTTCAGAAGCTGAATGGACTTCCGGAACGGATTCCGTTTGACAACCGACTGTAACTAAAACCTTACATCCTAGTGACACCACAGTCTCTTCTGATCTTCATTCCAAGGAAACCTGACCCTGGGTAAAGCACAGGCATCCCTGGAGCCTCTCAGAGATTGGGGTGGTGCATAGCAAAATAATCTGCTTCTCTCTCCCACACACTGCACTGATTGGCTGGAGCTATTCTGCAAGAATGGAACAGATGGTAAGAAAACAAATGCACCTTATACCTTTTGCAATCATTCCAAGTCAGAGTAGGCTATTTGCTCATCTTCTCACTAAAACATCTAAAGCACTGAGAAAGGATAAACCTGCTCCTTTGACTTTTTTCTCCCTGCTGCCAACCACCACAGAGATCACCATTGGGAAGCTGCAGCTGTATTTGTGGAGGCACTGTTTCTATGCCAAGGGTGCAGGTGCACGAAAGGTGGATTGGTAAAGGTTTCCAAGTCCTAGCTATTTTTAAATGGCAATAATGAATTGACTATTCCGCCGCATTCCACCTTGCAAAAAAACCCAAATAAAACAAACTACTGAAATGAAGACTGTTGGGGAAAACAGGTAGCCAGGGATGGATATGTACATGAAAAGGCTGGTTTCAGTGGGAGCCACCATGACACCAGCAGGTCACAATCTCGTACACTGGCACTTCCAGTTAGAAGGTTCCAGGAGCAAGACCTCTTCCTGTAACTGAGGACAGTCACTATCGGACAACTTTGGGTATGACAGGCAAACAGTCTGAGCTGATATCAGGCAATTCTTGGTGGCCTTTTATTCTGCAAGAGTGCATGTCTAAACCAAAAGTAAAATGAGCAAAGTAACTTGATCGAGCTTATCAGAGAGCCCAGCTTGCTGCACATTCTAAAGATTAAATGATTCACTTTAAAACAGAGCCAACCTGTTGCAAAAGCCAATCCCGCTGAGTCACCAGTGCAGGCCTCACTCATCCCCTCCTTTCGCTTGCTGACTTCTTTTGTCACCTTACAATGCTCTGGACACTTGGCCCCCATCAGTTACCTGCCCCCACTCTTGTGTTGTTCTGTACATCATCAAACAACCTTGCTCCTTCCCAAGGCAGCCTGGCACTGGGACTGTATTGCACTCTGCCTAACCCGACTGAAAGCATGTAGGCAACACAGGACAGCTAGGGCATGGGTAGGCAAACTAAGGCCTGTGGGCCAGATGTGGCCCAATCGCCACCTCAGTTCGGCCCACGACCAGTCCGGGAATCAATGTGTTTTTACATGAGTAGAATGTGTCCTTTTATTTAAAATGCATCTCAGGGTTATTTGTGGGCCCTGCCTGGTGTTTTTACATGAGTAGAATGTGTGCTTTTATTTATTTGTGGGGCATAGGAATTCGGTCATTTTCCCCCTTCAAAATATAGTCTGGCCCCCCACAAGGTCTGAGGGACAGTGGACCGGCCCCCTGCTGAAAAGGTTTGCTGACCCCTGAGCTAGGGAGCAAACACTTATGAACTGAAGGCTCAGCCTACACAGGCAATAGATTGGAGTGTTGGTCCTGTGTCAGCACCTTGGTCAGCGCACAGTGGGAGACACAACTAGGTTGACAAGTAGGACCTCAACTATGGAGCAGGTATTCATGGTGGCGGAGGTGGGGTGTTAATCTAGTGCTGGTCTGGAGTCTATAGGGCCTTTACCCTGCAGGAACATGTGCATCCCAAGCCCTGTTTCCTGAGAGAAAATCTGCTCTCCCTGAAAGAGGACAAACTGTCTCCTGCTGCCTTTGGGACCTGGTGTGGTGGTGGTAGGAGCTATGTAGTCAACTGTCTCTGAGGACATTGGCAAGGGAACTTCCTTGGGAGCAAGGGATGAAGTCAGCACAGTCCTTTGGGCGTGTTCATCATTATCATCATATGTGACTATCTAGGGTAGACAGCTTGCCTTATGACTATTTCCTAAAAGAGTGCAGGGAAGTTTAATAGTCCTAAGATTCTGATATGGCAGGGATGGGAAACCTTTTTCAGACCATGGACCACATTCCATTCTGGGCAACTTTCCTGGGGCCACGTATCAGGGGTGGGTAGGGCCAGAGGCAAAAGTGGATGGATAGATGTAAATATGACCTTTGTACAGTAAGCTAGTTTCTGAGACTCACATTAGAGGAGGCCTTCACCCAGGATCAGGATGATGATGATGATGATGATGCTTATCTATACCACCCTTCATCTGAGGATCACAGGGCAGTTTACAGTGTAAAACCAGGCGAAGCTCTGTGCTGAATAGCAGCAGCTCTCCAGGGTTTCAGACAAGGAACATCACTAGAGATGCTGGGGATCAAACCTGGGACCTTGTGTTTGCAGAGAAGATGCTCTCCCACTGAGCTATGGCCCTGCCCTGCCATAAGATAAGAGGTGGTATAAGGCCAGATTACAATTCAGCACAAACACTTTGCTAATGTGGTTTCCCCTTCCTGCTGGAGATACATTTATGTAATATTAACTTTTGCCTAAGCCCCCTAATTTGCCAGCAATTCATTGTTCAGAGAATTAAGCTCTCTTTTTTTAAAAAAAAAAAAATGAAAACACAAGAAAAGCTCCGTGACAGGAGGATGAAGGAAGTCTTTGCTATTCACCATCCACCCAGCCACCCACATGCTATCTTAATTCATCAGCAGACAAAGCCAGTTCTTTGTCTTTGCAGCTCCATCTCTGCCATTCATTCATGGTGAGATATCGCTCCGAGTAATCAGAGTCTGCCTATGGTGGGAGGCTGAGGAGGGGAAAGATTGGGGGGCGGGGACACAGAGAAACACATTTAATCAAGCCTTAAGAATGCTTCCTATTATTATTTTTTAAAAGTGAGGAGGGTGGGGTTGTATCAAACAAAGTTCTACTGAAAGAAAACCCACTGAAATTAACAAACTTAAGTTAGTCACCTCCCTTCATTTCAGTGGTTCTACCCTGAGTAGGACATTGGATACCACCCAAGGTATTTCTCTGTTTGTGTACCTCTACAGACAAAAATAGGCTCAATTGAATCAGTAGACTGGATACCTATCCCAGCGTTCTTCAATCTTTGGTCCCTGGACTACAACTCCCATCATCCTGGGCCACTGACTACACTGGTTGTGGATGATGGGGTTTGAAGCCCAAGGTTGAATGACACTGTAAAAAGACCTTTTGACCAGTGTTCTTCAACGTTGTGTCCCCAGTTGTTGCTGTGCTACAACTCCCATAATCTCACCTTCCTTTGGCCAGGATTCTTCATATTTACATCACCTTTACGATCCCCATCTACACAGAGCTCTTTCCCTAGCAAGATTTAATGTTTTGCCGTTTGCAATCTTGCAAGGTAGATACTCAAAAATCCCATGTTCTGAAAGGCACTTGTGGCGCAAAACAGGTTAAATCCATCGCACACATTTTATTTCATTGCCCATTTTATGCAAAAATATAGAAGTACTTGGCTCCCTTATTGAACGAGGGGGTCTACCGCACTGATTCTTCCAGGGTGACCTTATCTGTTGAATAATTGTAGGAATGACGTTGTGGAGAATGTGGCAAGATTTTTGAGTGACGCCATGAAATTACGTTCCCATAGGTCCTAAGTGCCACCTTTGTATCTCACAATATCTGGACAGTTTTATCCTAAAGCGCCTCCTACTATGTTTTGCTACTTGTGTTGTGTTCCAATCCATGTATATGACACACTCTTACCATGCCAATAAAGGAGATTGATTGATTGATTGATTGATTGATTGATTGAACAAACACCCATCACCCCCAGCCACCTTAGTCAATTGTTAGGGATGATTGGAGTTGCAATATAACAATGCCTGAGGACCCAACATTGAAGAACACTCCTTTAGATAATTTTGCCATTACCTTTCCTAGCCAGTTTGATTCCATTTGTTCAAGTCTCAATGGAGATCAAGGTTTCTTTCCCCACTGCAGGTTAGCATGGCAAACCTGGGAAGGTTGTGCCATTTCCAAACCTGGTGTTGTGAATGGCAGATGTGCTTAGCTTGAATACACCAGACCTTTGCAGAGCAACATCATAGACATTGAGTTTATGGTGTTCTGACCACACTATTCAATTTCTCCCCTCTATATAAAGATGTATACATCTCTTTGTCAGTGGGGGGGTAACACTTCATGAATCTGATAAGTGTATATCAGCCTTGTTCATTGCACTGTCTCATTCTCCACTGTATCCCCAAAATTATAGACCCCCAGTGGGTATGTGAAGTTACACCTGTCTTCCTTTTCTTGGTCTTCAAATCCATCCACCACTTTGCACTTGCATTAAATCTCATCTGTCACTCTGTCACTCATTCACATGATTTGGAGAGCTCCTTTTGGAGCCATTCACAGTCTGCCTGGGATTTTACCATCCTGAATAATTCAGTGTCATCTGCAATCTTGGCTACTGGTTTACTGTCATCTACTGGACCAGCTTGCAATGGAAGAAATTGGGGCTGAAAGCTTTAAAGAATTGATAGGTGCCATTGCATGAATTAAAGACAGTGTATGAATAACAATGTCCTTAATTGCCAAGGGCCCATCTGCACTATACACTTAAAGCAGTATCATACCACTTTAAAGAGCTGCCCCTCTTTAAAGAAAAATCCTGGGAACTGTAGCTTGTGAAGGATGCTGAGAGCTGTTCAGGGGCAGAATCCTGAGTTCAGGTATGCTGAGTTGTGGTGTGACTGACCCCAGCACCAAACTGGATCTCTCCCCCTTTGTACTGGCTGCTGTGAAGGGAGACCAATCCTCCTCAGCACTGCATTCCTGCTTTGTGTTCCTGCTCTTCAGAGCCTCCCGGAAACCAGATGGTTGTCTCGGGCTTTGGGAGCTGCTCAAAGCAGGCTTTGGGCAAGCCCCACCTTTTCCATCAAGCCCCACCCTTACCCGTGTATGATGTCAGGTATAGGGTGGGTGGGTGAGCGTGGCTTGCCCAAAAGGACCTCGTGGGCCAAATGGGGGAAGCCTGGAGGGTAAAGTTTGCCACGTGGGCTAGAGGTTCCCGACCCCTTTTTAAAAATTTTTTGTTTTAATTGCTTCACAGAAGGGACACGGGTGGAGCTGTGGGTTAAACCACAGAGCCTAGGACTTGCCGATCAGAAGGTCGGCGGTTCGAATCCCCGTGACAGGGTGAGCTCCCATTGCTCGGTCCCTGCTCCTGCCAACCTAGCAGTTTGAAAGCACGTCCAAGTGCAAGTAGATAAATAGGTACCGCTCTGGCAGGAAGGTAAACGGCGTTTCCGTGCGCTGCTCTGGTTCGCCAGACGTGGCTTAGTCATGCTGGCCACATGAACTGGAAGCTGTACACAGGCTCCCTCGGCCAATAAAGTGAGATGAGTTGGCCATGATTGGACCTATTGGTCAGGAATCCCTTTACCTTTAATTGCTTCACAGGTGGAGTTAAAAGGAGGATCAGGATGTTGCTTCTGTTTTAAGTCCAAAAAAGACCTTTGCTTGTGCACAGGACCAAACAGTTCAGGCAAGGAGAGCTGTATGCATCCCAGTCACAACAGGGGTGCACCAGAGATGGTGATACACTGCTTGGTACAGAGATAATGCTCAAAAGCAGGTAGGTTCTTAATCATGGCTGAACTCCAGCTGAGTGGGAGAAAGGAACCAGCCATGCTGTCATCTTCAGGCCACTTGAAAATATTCCCTTCCACTCTAAGTACATTTGACTGAGGAAAATAAGTAACTCCTGCTGATTTTGAGAAAGACAACTTTCCAAATAAGCGTTCTTAAGCTGAAGAGTGGCAGAGACCATTGTCTGCTTTGACAAAACTGATGATCACACTTCAAGGGTTTCGTTTTGCCGAGGATAGAGGAGTACCATTTCTTGCTATTATCTCTGCCTATGAAAATAAACTGGTCACTTTATGTGACTTCTTCCTCCTGCTCCTCTTCATTATCATTGCACTGGATGAGCCCCAGCCATTATGGCCAATGCTCAGAAATTATGGGAGTTGTAGTCCAGCAACTTCAAGAGAGTGCCAGGTTGGAGAAGGGTGTTTCAGAGCAACGACTGGGGACCCATGGCCTTCCAAATGTTGTTGGACTCCTGATTCCATCAGCCACAATGATCAGGGATGATGGGAGCTGGAGTCCAATAATAATAATAATAATAATAATAATAATAATTTATTATTTTTACCCCACCCATCTGGCTGGGCTTCCCCAGCCACTCTGGGCGGCCCCCAACACAATATTAAAAACACGATAAAACATCAAACATTAAAAACTTCCCTAAACAGGGCTGCCTTCAGATGTCTTCTAAAAGTCAGATAGTTGTTTATTTCCTTGACATCTGAGGGGAGGGTGTTCCACAGGGTGGGTGCCACTACCAAGAAGGCCCTCTGCCTGGTTCCCTGTAATCTCACTTCTTGCAGTGAGGGAACCGCCAGAAGGCCCTTGGTGCTGGACCTCAGTGTCCAGGTAGAACAATGGAGGTGGAGACGCTCCTTCAGATATACTGGACCGAGGCCATTTAGGGCTTTAAAGGTCAGCACCAACACTTTGAATTGTGCTCGGAAACAGCAAGGGCCCCCCCCCCCCGTGTGGAATTATATACCCATGAGTATGATTGGTTAAAATCAGTCAACTGAGTAAAAGCTAGATAATCAATTGACTGTCATATATGCAAGTACGTAAGTGCAAAATTAACATTTTAGATCTGTTTCTCCTCTTTCAGCTCAAAGCATAAAGCAAAACGTTCCTAGGGAACGTGATACTACATCTTGATGCAACGGAGGGCAGTGGTTGATGATTATCTGCATCAGCACCAATTGAGAACCTGCAGGTTGTCCCACAGCTGGCTGGGGAGGGGCTTGGCTGATGCTGAGGCAACTAGCCGGGCTTAGCTGATGATCGAAAGTGAACCGGGAATGTGGGGAACCTGAGCAGAGCTCAAAGAACAGCAGGAAGGAGAAAAGCTGGCATGCTGGAGTCTCACTAATTGCATGCCGTGCTCTTCACAGAGTCCAGAAAGTCGGCTAAGGCCGGCTTCCTGATCTCTGGAGTCTAGGATGATTGGGATGCAATGGCTCTAAAACATTCAGTGCCCCAAACCTTCATTAGATGCAGTGAGCTGGTGTCATGCCGGGTGTTAGAGACTGAGCTAAATTGGGAAGGGCCATAGCTCAGCGGGAGAGCATCTGCTTTGAATGCAAAATGCCCAAGGTACTCTCGCCAGCATCTACAGGCAATGCTGAGAGTCCTTCTTGTCTGAAACCCTGGAGAGCCACTACCAGTCATTATAGACAATAGTGAGCTAGATGGACCAATTATCTGTCTCAGTAGAAGGAAGCTTCCTATGGTCCTATGAATAAGAACTTCAGAGGAGCCCTGTTGGATCAGAACAATGGCTGATCTAATCCAGTGTTCTGTTGTTATTGTTTTGGCAGTGGCCAAGCTGATGCCTTCAGGAATCCTAGAAGGTGGGCATGAAGGTGACAGCCCTCCCTCATTTTTTTCCTCTCACCGACAGATCATCCTCCATGAATTCATCTAATCCCCTTATAAAGTCATGCGACCTAGAGATTGCATAGTTTACCCTTCAGAGAGATAGAATTCCTGGTTGCCTTCATGAAACTAGTTTCCAGGATGCTTTGAGGGAACTGATGTGCTTTAAATGTGTGTTCAGTGTGCGCTGTGGATATGACAGCACAATAATAAAATACAGTAATTCAATAATTATCATTCAATAAGTAATTCAATAATTACAGGGACGCGGGTGGCACTGTGGGTTAAACCACAGAGCCTAGGACTTGCTGATCAGAAGGTTGCGGTTCGAATCTCCACGACAGGGTGAGCTCCCGTTGCTCGGTCCCTGCTCCTGCCAAGCTAGCAGTTCGAAAGCACATCAAAGTGCAAGTAGATAAATAGGTACCGCTCCGGCGGGAAGGTAAATGGCATTTCCGTGTGCTGCTTTGGTTCACCAGATGCGGCTTAGTCATGCTGGCCACATGCCCTGGAAGCTGTACGCCAGCTCCCTTGGCCAATAAAGTGAGATGAGCACCGCAACCCCAGAGTTGTCCGCGACTGGACCTAATAGTCAGGGGTCCCTTTACTTTTACCTTTACCTTTAACTCAATAATAAAATACATTGAAATCACAGAATGACAAAATTGTAGAGTTGGAAAGGACCACGAGGGGGGTGTCCTGGGGAGAGCATTCCATAGACAGGGATGTACTACAGAAAACCCCTGTTGCCGTAGTGCCACTCTCTGGACTTCCCTTGGAGGCAGTACACAGAGAAAGGCCTGTGATGCTAATCTCAGGGTCTAAGCAGGTTCATTTGGGGAGATATTTCCTTTCTTTGTTCCTAACCTGCTGGCGATCAGATTTGTTAGAAGAAAGAGACAAATGTCAGGAAGTACCCAGTGCAGACATCCTATTTGCCAAGAACTCACTGTGTAGCCTTAGGCAAGCCAGTGGTACCTCGGGTTACATACACTTCAGGTTACATACGCTTCAGGTTACAGACTCCGCTAACCCAGAAATAGTGCTTCAGGTTAAGAACTTTGCTTCAGGATAAGAACAGAAATCGGGCTCCGGCAGCGTGGCAGCAGCAGGAGGCCCCATTAGCTAAAGTGGTGCTTCAGGTTAAGAACAGTTTCAGGTTAAGAACGGACCTCCGGAACGAATTAAGTACTTAACCTGAGGTACCACTGTATGGGGATAGTAAAACAGGGCTGTTGTAACCAGAGAATACAAGTAAATTGCCCCAAACCCTCTAGAAGGGCTTCCCCCAAATAACCCAAGGAACTATAGTTGGTTAAGGGCTGTGGGAGTTCTTAGGATACCTCTGTTGCCCCCAGAGAGCTACAGTTCCCAGCGTGGTCCAACCATAAATCCCTCTTCAGGGAAATGAAGCTATCATGGGTAATAGAAATGGGATTCTTTATCTGCTATCAAGTTAACTAATCTCCTTTGAAACGCAAGATGAAAGGTATTTTAAAAGCTGTGCCGTTTGGAGACGAATCGTTTCAAAGGAACAGGGAGCTTGTCTCATCTCTCTGAATTCAAACAGGTACTGGTTACTATCCGCCCCCTTAAATTTTAATACTAAGTATTAATCACAATAACTGATACTTCACTGATACCATTCCCTTCAATTAAAAACTTTGTAGGGCACCCTACAAAAATAAATAGATGATAGATAGATAGATAGATAGATAGATAGATAGATAGATAGATAGATAGATAGATAGATAGAGATAGATAGATGATAGATAGATGATAGATAGATAGATAGATAGATAGATAGATAGATAGATAGATAGATAGATAGATGATAGATAGATGATAGATAGATGATAGATAGATGATAGATAGATGATAGATAGATGATAGATAGATAGATAGATAGATAGATAGATAGATAGATAGATGATATAGATAGATAGATAGATGATAGATAGATCATCACCATCATCATCGCCATCATCTCCCTTCTAATAATAAACTGAGGTGGTGAATGCAAAGGGTAATGTAGCCAAAACATGGACACTAAGAAATGAGAGGGAGCTGTAAGCATGCTCATGGGTGAAGCCTGGGGTTTGCAGAAGTACTACAAAAGGAAATGGGGGGGGGGGGACCTGTGTTGGGAAAGGACAAAGCATGTTTGCGGGCCTGGAATGATCAGTGTCTGGTGGGAAGACAGAAAATGGCAAGGGGTGTTCTGGTTGGATGGAATGGCTGCCTAGAACCCTAAACAGGAATAGTCCTTGTAGGATGAAGGACTCACATTTGCTGTGAGTCTTGGAAGATCTGCTCCCTGTCTTGTGGGCCTTTTCCACCTGGCCCTGACTGACTCCAGCTACAAAAGCTGTGGCAGTTGAACAGACTCTGGGGTTGATGGTGTGTTTGGGGGTGTTGTTTTTGATTTATTTATTTATTTTTGCATCTTTATTTTAGGTCTTCTTGTGATATATGTGGAAATTGTTTGATTTGATGTTGTCAGGCTTCAGGGAATTTCATCCCTCCCGCGGTAGCAGCCAAGAAGCAGATCAACAATAAAAGTTCTCACCAAGTTATTTATTCAATATTCACAGAGAGACATGAAGGAATGCAGTCTCCCCTAGATCATGATGTGGCTCCAAGTAAAGTCCCACTCCCTCTGTCTCTCCTATTCTACGTCACCCCTGTGTCAGCTAATCTGAGCTTTCTGCCTCTGAGCTTTCTGCTCTACTACTCTCAATGCACCCTTGGTCCTGGGAAAGGAGGGTCAGGAATGCTTTCCAGAGACACTGATCTGTCTGCTGTCTCTCCCCTGGTGCTTCTTCTTCCTGCTGCTCCAATATTTCCCAGCTTCTCCCCTCTGCAGCCTCTAAACCATGCCCTTCTGAAACCACTGTTCTAATACTATACTGTCCTACTGTTCTCAGGAAGGTTCAGGAGAGGGGAGCAGCCCCCCCACTCCTCTTCAGTTCAGTCCCTGACAGTTGTGTACTTTCTGATGTTTCATTTATTGTTGGTAGCTACTTTTGTTATGTTTGAAATTATGTACTTTTTTCATGTTATACGCTGCCTTGAGCACGGTTTTAAATATGGAAAGGTGGCACATAAATAAAATTATGTTTGTAAAACCATGCACCTGTGGCAGCAAAACCAGGCACCTTCATTTGCCCCACCTACAATAGAAGAAGAAGAGTTTGGATTTGATATCCCGCTTTATCTACCCTAAGGAGTCTCAAAGCGGCTAACATTCTCCTTTCCCTTCCTCCCCCACAACAAGCACTCTGTGAGGTGAGTGAGGCTGAGAGACTTCAGAGAAGTGTGACTGGCCCAAGGTCACCCAGCAGCTGCATGTGGAGGAGCGGGGAAGCGAACCCGGTTCCCCAGATTATGAGTCCACCGCTCTTAACCACTACACCACACTGGCTCAATAAAACATGTCTCTCCCAAATTGGCCTCTACAGTCACAGCAGGCACTGTAACTCTCCAATGGTTTATCTTTACCCCCAAAGACACACTCTCAGATCCTCTATGTCCCTATTTTCCAGGGACATTCCAGATTGAGAGAAGCCACCCCGGTTTCTGATTTGATCCCAGAATGCCCCGCTTTTCCTTAGGAAGTCCCTATTTTCACTGGAGAAATGTTGGATGGTATGGTAGGATGTCCCTAATTTTTATTAGAGAAATGTTGGAGGGTACGGAGTTATCTGACTCCTGAGCTGTCTGAAGGCAATCCTGTATAGGGAAGGTTTTTTAATGTTTAATTGTGTTTTTATATATGTTGGAAGCTGCCCAGAGTGGCTGGGACAACCCAGTAAGATGCATGGAGTATAAATAGTAAAATTATGTTTATGGAATGGGACGTCCCTATTTTCTTTGGAGAAATGTTAGAGGGTATGCACTCTTCCCTTGTAGCCTGAGACAGACAGATATAAACAATACACTGCAACATTTTGTTTCAGGTTCTCCTTGCAAAATATAGAACGAAGAATTTTACTTGGGCGTCCTCAATGCTTATGATTTTTTTTCTCCAAAACCAGACTGTCAGTCACCCTCCTGGCTGTTTCTACAACAATTAAACTCAGCCACTAAGAAAATGTGAAATTACATGGTATACATGAAAGCAGCTAACTCTTTCTATGCAACTCCTACCGTCTCCAACTATGAAGTTTGGTTTTTTTTTCTGCTTCTGCCTAAGACTGCTTGGACACACAATGCCAGCTTGCATCCCACACTGATTATGGAACATTTTGCATGCTCGTGAATTGCATCCTGTAGCATCAGTGCACAAATTGAGGATTCGTTGCAGAAATGGCAGATGGGGGGGGTAAGAAATATGCATGAAGCAATTTGACAAGCAGCAAGCCCTGGTGGGCTGAAAATGTGGACTGATTGCTGCTTAGCAGAAAACAGTAATTTAGAACAGCAACAATGGAATGGAATGCCTGTGTTTGCAAACGCACTCAACCAGGGCAACCCTTTCCATGCAAGGAATGAAAGGTAAGTACAAATGGAACTGGAGGGAGAATGATTGCCTTCCATTCCAAACCCCAAGACTGAGCCACATTAAATTTCAGCGAGACTGCGGGGAGAATGAGACTGTACATTTTTAACTTATTTTGGGTTACAGCACGTTCTGGGAATTAAGAACTGTTGGCTCTTTTTAGGATAATTTGCAATCAAAATAAGATCTAACATGTTGATGCCAGCATTCCCAGCAAGGTTGTATAAAACCCCATGAGGAATGTCACACTCAAACCCCCACTGAAGGAACCATGGATTTTTGCAGATAGTTCCATTGGCCCAGCAGACTCTCACTAGTTATGTTTGTACAGCTGCCAAACACCTCAGTGTAGGGATGGGGGTGAAATTTGATTCAGTTTGCCTTTAAACCCGCCCCCAAAACCGTATGAGAACTGAAAAACAGTCGTCCATGGACATTCACTTTTCTCCAGATTTTGCAATGTACTTCTCTAACCAAGCCATGTGTCAAAAATGCATATACTGCGGCCAAGTGCCCTTCTAAATGCATATATTAGGGGAAATACAAAAGGGCATTATATAAGAGGAAACTGCTTTGTGTCCTGGCTCCAGTCCCAAAACACGAAAGGAGATGCTTTTACTTGCAAGTAAGGAAAATGATCTTTGTTAAGGCTGAGCAGCAGAATCAGGAAAAGAGCTATTCCAGTCCCAGAGTGAAAGGTTAGCTGGGATGGGCCTGGTTTAAGAACAGTGGCCAAGATGCACGAGTTCAAGGTCAATTGCGAGAAGTTCATGACTGCATGAGAGCTGAGAAGCTGTGCCAACCAGTTTTCCATGTCCACCCATCCAGCTTTAAATCATCTTGCAGACTTTGCTCACAGTCAGACTGCATAATGGATAGCTGGATAGCTCAGCTGGCTGGATAGCTCAGTTGGTGGGGCATGATACTCTTAATCCCAGGGTTGTGGGTTTGAGCCCAATGTTGGGTGAAAGATTCCTGCATTGCAGGGGGGTGGACTAGATGACCCTCATAGCCTCTTCCAGCTCTACATTTCTATGATTCTTTGATTCTAATGGTGTATTTATTTTACCCTTGAGCAAAACAACAACAACCTCAGTTTGCCAACTTCTGGCAAATATATATATGTACGTATCTAGGCATGAGCATGATATCACCATCATCACTATGGGAATACAAAAGGAGATTGCTTTGGCTTCTCTCAAGCAAGGCCTATTTATCTGGGAATAAGTACATTTACATTGTAGAAAATAATAATATATTTTAAAAGTAAAGATAATAAAATGGACCTCTGCTGCCATGTCCATGTATGGCTGGCTGGCTGCCTCCAAATGATAAATATTTTCTATATAAAATAGAAAAATAGTGAGGATGCTCCAGCAACCAACATCAGACCCAGCGGGTCCTTACATGCTCATACATGTAAAGTGGGAAGGACTGCAGCTTAGTGGTAGAGCATCCGCCTTGCATGCGGAAGGTCTCAGGTCCATTCCCCAGGCATCTCCAGGAAGGGTTGGCAGAGACCCAGCCAGAAGCCCTGAAGAGATGTTGCCCTGTAGGCAATGCTGAGCTAGATGGTGTTAGCTCAGTTGGTTAGAGTGTGCTGCTGATAATGCCAAGGTTGCAGATTTGATCCCTGTATGGGACAGCTGCATATTCTTGCATTGCAGGGAGTTGGACTGATCTGTGGGGTCCCTTCCAATCTATGAGACTAACTCAGTATAAGGCAGCTTCCTATGTTCCTAATCTGCAATACTAGGTGCTGAAACCAGGCCAATGTGCCTCTGCCCCCAGAGGATAACACTTTCTGGGTGGTCCTCGGTGGGTGGGTGGGTGGGGCTGGGTTGGGGGCATAGGAGCCAATTCCAAGGTGCCATGTTCACCCAATAAAATATTTGAGGAGGCCCCCAAAGTTGATAGCAATTGCTATTCAAATGCTGTGAGTGTGCTGCATCTTGTGACTGATTATTACCTGCCACCCCCAAAAAATAATTCATATAAATTGACACCCCGTTTGAGGGGCCCTGGACATCTGACCCTAGGTCCAGCTTTAGCAACACTACTGATTATTAACCAGCACCAAAACAGCATGCATATATATATATATATATATATATATATATATATATAGCATTTGTGATAAAGCTGGGTCGATGAAAAGAGAAAACGAGGAAGCCATCAGCCATCAGGGCTGATTTTCTGCAGTGTTTTGGCAATATGCATCAGCAACATGGGGGAGGGATTGCAGGGGGGGGAGAGAAAGAGAGAGAGAGAGTGGGAAGGAACTGAATGCTACTGTGCTCCTCTACCAAGACGTAAATGTAGTGGCAGGGGAACTTCTTGAGCCATCTCAACCTCAACTGTTTGCAGCATCTGTGAAAGGGGAATACTCAGGGCCTGTGCCAAAGGCCTGCAGTGAGGACAGACAAGATCAGGACTACAAAGCCTGTTCTATCTGCTCATCTAAATTGCTGGGTTTTAATTTGTAGACAGCAAAGATGAGACATTGTCAGACACTGAGGAGGTGTTGGAACAGGATGATCATTTAAATTGAAATTAGTCATCAGGATGAGATGGTTGCTCTTCAAAGAGGTTGCAAATGGTTTTCAAGTTACCAGCGTCAAAACCATGCATCCACTTAAGCAAAGGGGAAATATGAGGGCCACTTCACACTTTTTTATCCATAAGTGAACACGGGGGGGGGGGGGGAGAAGAAGGATGGAATAGAAGAAGTTGCCTTAAATCAGATTATTTGTCCCTCTAGCCCAGTACTGCGTACTCTGACTGGCAGTGTCTCAGGCAGAAGTCACTCTTGCCACCTGGCCTTTTTAACTGGAGATCCCAGACTAGAATGTGGCTCATTGGACAGCAGCAAGAATTGCACTGGTTGCCCCACCCACTCTTACCTTTGACTCCACCCACTCCACCAGTCAGCTCGACATTGACACCAAGAACGGTCCTAGAACAGATAATTATGCATGGAAGAAAGGGGGAAGTAGCCAACAGTGGCTTGTCCACACTTCTCCTTGCCCCTTGCCTAGAAAGCATGGTCCCGAGCTGTTTTCCACTTGACTTGTGCTTTCTAGGGATGGGTCCAAATGGTCTTCTCCTTGCTCCATTCCTTTCCCAAGGAAAACCCGCTCTTTAGTGCTAAATCAGAGCAAAGGTCAATCCGGAGAAAACCTGAGTTGCCGTTTGCTCTGGTTGAGCGCTAAAGAGTGGCTTTCTCCAGGCGAAAGCAGCAGAACAATAGGAAGCGTGGATGAGGCCCTGGTCCTGTCAAAGTGATTATCAAAGCCATCTCCTTCCTCCTTCCACTTGCCTTTTTCACAAGGTCGAAGGTAGGTCCTGTATCATGAGAATGATACCATAAGAAGAGGCTGCTGAATCAGACCAATGGCCCATCTAGTCCAGCAACCTATTCTCACACTGGCCAGCCAGATGCCTGTGAAAAGCCCGCAAACAGGACCTAAGCACAACAGCACTCTGCCCTGCTCTGGTTTTCAGCAATTGGCATTCAGAAGAATTGCTGTCTCCAACTGTGGAGGCAGAACATAGCCAACATGGGTAGCAATCTTCATCATCCCTCTGCTCCACGAATGTGTCTCATTCTCTTTTAAAGTAATCTAGGTTGGTGCCCATTGTGGCCTCCTGTTGGAGCAAGTTCCCTGGTTTATGGGCTGCATACAAAAGTATTATCTTTTGTCTGTCTTGAATCTTCCAAAGTTTCGCTTCAGGGCTTTCCATCCAGGTTTTCTTTTTTTCTGTTGTAGTGGCATGAGCCAATTCAGGATACAATACTGGTCTGAAAAGTGGGATGAAATAAAATCCCATCAAAAAATAAAACAAAAGTATCAAGCCCCATCAAGGCCAACAACCAGCACAGCTCCCGCATCACAGCCTCGCTTCTGATTTGAAGTGGACTAAATGAGGAGGTAGGAGAACCAACCACCTCCCTCCCCTCTCCATCTGCGGGATGAAGCCTCCTTCTCCCTTTGTTCTTTTGCTGCAGACAAGAGATTCTGCCAGGAGGCATTCGCCTCATCTGCTCCTCTCTCTACCATCAGGTGGCTCTTAGGAGTTGTCATTTCATCTAGCAGGAGGCTTCCAAACTCGTTCTGCCAGCATTTGCTACTGCTGGCAACCGTACTTTGCAAATTCCTGTAACAGCCACCTCGGGGTTCCCAGAATCATTTTAAGAGGAGCTCGGCGTTGGCTACATATAAAGCATTTGGAAAAGTGCTCGGAAAGAGCTGCCTCGGTGGTTATTTCTCTATTTGCAAGCTGGAAGCATATGCCAGTTTCCAATAAGTGCACCCCGTTCCCCCCCCTCCAATGTCAGCAGGTGAGTTCCCCCACCCCTTTGCTCCAATCACAAATGGGCCAATGGCAGCTGTTATTCCTCCACCAAAAAAGCAGGGGGGAGACTTGAATTATTATCATTATCATTATTATTAGAATCATCATCAAATATAATAATAAACTCAACCTAGAATCATAATGACATGGTTTATGGCATTTTGTTTCTCTCTGCTTAATGTAACACATTTGTCTTCATCGTACTTGCCAAAAGGTCCTTGACTCTACGAAACCATCACCCAAGCTGCAAATTCATGGCATTACCAAAGATCACAAATACCAGGTCTGTCGAGGACGTAAATTTGTTTAGCGGCTGTTAGCCCTGGGGGCTATGTAAAATCAAGGAACTTTCCTGCACCCAATTTTCTACATAGCTCTATTTGATCTATGATCTGTGTCCAGGACCAAGGCAAAAAATAGATTTCGTGTTAAGTAGGGTTGCCATATTTTGAAGAGCAAAAAAGAGGACACATTTGCCGACTTCTACTTTTAACTATAGGTCACTATGATGACTCTACCCATGAAGAAAGGATGCGTCCTGGAAAAAGAAGACATATGGCAACACTAAATTGACATCACAATGTACCTCCAGACTAGTGCTTTCATTGTCTTCTTATTCTTCTGAATGCCAACATTTCTTTCTAAAACATGTGTCCTGCCTTTTGGCCCAAAGAGCCTCAAGGGACTGACAATAAAAAGACTTGCAAATTTTAAGAAATCACATAATGAGAACAGCCAGCTGCAGATAACAACAAACAGATAACAACAGCAGCAGCAACAAACTAACAAACAAACAACAGGAACATAGGAAGATACATTATACAGAGTTAAAACATTGATCCATCTAGCTCAGCACCGACTACACCCAGGGGCTAGCAAACTTTTTCAGGAGGGGGGTAGCTTCTGTAAACCTGGGACTGCCCTTGGAAAACAGGAACACTTGGAGGGTCTGAGACCAGGCATGTTTGGATTTTTTGGGACTACAACTCCCATCATCCCTAGCTAACAGGACCAGTGGTCAGGGATGATGGGAATTGTAGTTCCAAAACATCTGGAGGGCCAAGTTTGCCTATGCCTGGTCTGAGACCATTGGATCCACCTAACCCAGCACAGCTGGCAATGCCTCTCCAGGCAGGGATTTCTCCCAGCTCTACAAGGAGATGCCGGGGATTAAAACTAGGACTTCCTGCTTACAAGACAAATCCTCTACCACTGAGCTAATGGCAGATGCTCTCCATGCAGTCTAACCATCTAGGAAGCTGCATTTTGCTGGTTCAGATCATTGGTCCATCCAGTTCAATCTTCTACCAGCTCTACTTAAAAGATTCCAGGGATTGAACCTGGGACATTTTCATGCAACGCAGATGCTCTACCCCTGAGCTGCCATCCCTCCCCTGCATTGACTTCCAGTTTGCTGTTGAAGGGCATCATAAATGGAGGCTCTACGCCTTTGGGTAAGGGCAGGCTCTTTCTGAGCCACAAGGAATGACAGCACCTTCCCCAGCTGGGAGCACCTGGCTATATTTAGAGCCATGGCTGCACTTTCCTTCCTAAGCACCGTGTGCAAATCGCTGACAGATGAGAAGACCAAAGGCTCACAGTGCTTTTGAACCACAATCAATTGGGATTAGGTCATTGACCTTTAAACAAGAACAGCGAGATCCATAAGCCACGGGCATGCTCCTGATCAAAGCAGTTGAGTTGGATTAAGATCAACGAGAAGAGGCTTAGTTTAGGGACAAATATGCCGGCCTAACTGGTTGATGGGTACCTAAAATGATACCAAGGGGTAATCATGATGCTGCTTTATAGGAGTTCACATGGTCAAGCCGAGTTTGGAAGCTGGGCGGGGGGAATCTGATGAAAGGTAGGTGAGCACAGAAGGATGAAACAAGAGGCAATTGAAAGTCAAATGAGCACAGGCCTTGTCAAACGGCCTTGACGGCAAGTTATTTGATGGCGGTTAGCATATACGAGATTATGGCATGATATTCTGGGAGCCTTGACAGATCATTTATCCTTGTAAGTGGACAGAATGGCCTGAAGTGAGCAAACAACAAGGGGGCTTTGTAGCCTTCCAGTGTTTGCAGAGATAAAATGCTGGGGCGTACGAGTCCATTGATCTGCTCCTTTGTTTTTAGGGACTAATGTTTGAGGCCAGCAGAAGCGGACACAGTGATATTACAGATGGATGGGGGCACATTATGCAGAAAAACCTTTGCTGTCTTTTAAAAGTGGATTGGGGGGGGGGAACCAAACATATTATCAAGGGTCAACCTTTTATTCTGATTTTTGCGCCAGGTGCTGTCTAGAGACAGCAACAACTGGAGGCCCCGCAAGTCTTCTTTCCTGATAAGAGGCGAGTGATTACAGGCACACCTCGTTTTATTGTGCTTCTCTTTATTGCGCTTCGCAGATATTGCGCCTTACGAGGATGCGAGCGCAGCTACAGGCAGCCCAGCTGCTTCCAGAGGAGGGTTTTTTTCCCTTCCTGCCCCTGCAGTCAGAAGGGCTTGGCTTAATAGACGACAGCATAGTGTAAACAAATTTTTATATGCACTGTGGGGGTGGATCTCGCTTTATTGCGAGATTCGCTTTATTGCGGTGGTCTGGATCAGAACCCACAAGATCTCCAAGGTATGCCTGTACAGTGGTACCTCGGGTTAAGTACTTAATTAGTTCCGGAGGTCCGTTCTTAACCTGAAACTGTTCTTAACCTGAGGCACCACTTTAGCTAATGGGGCCTCCTGCTGCCGCTGCTCTGCCGGTGCATGATTTCTGTTCTCATCCGGAAGCAAAGTTCTTAACCTGAAGCATTATTTCTGGGTTAGCAGAGTCTGTAACCTGAAGCGTATGTAACCTGAGGTACCACTGTATAAGCAAAGCAAAGAAGTAAGGTCTCTAACCTCTAATGCCCAATATAAAAGGAGATTTTGGGAAATCCTGTGCTTCTAAGAAAAGCCTACCAAAGAGGTACTAAGGAAATGGGAGCGACATTTCCAAAATTCACAATTATCTCTCCCTTTTTGGTGCTACTGGGGATGGGGAATGAATTTCCCCAGCTAGTAATGTTCAGCTGCATCAAGTGGCAAAAAGTGCTTCTTTGCTCATAATGCAAAATGAGGTTTTGTGAGATTCATCACATTGCGCCATCAGCATTCATTAGACCCGGCGCCCAAGCCCAGCTGCTGGGTAGTTTGTGGAGTTTGACGGCAATCAATGACAGTTTCAGTGAGAGGAAAGGAGCCAACATTAAAGGAGCTTCACACATGCACTTGCAAAGCCAGCTGCTTTGCAGAACCGTTTTTTAAAATGTTTACCCCATGTTCTCAATGAAAAACTGGTTGATGGATGGCAAACAACACCATAGCATCAAGGAACCGGGAAGGAGTCTGGGTGTCATCTAGTTTAAGTTATTGTCATCAGCGTGGGGCATAAATCAAATCCAGTCCCTCATTTATAGGCAAACCTACCTAACCTGCACTTTCTCACTTATGTGAGAACCAGAAAACGCCATGCCTTTGAAATTTGCACTTCTCTGAATTTTGTAGTGCTTATATTAGGGAAATTGCAAACAATGCATTATATAAGGGGAAATTGCTTTGTGTCCTGGCTCCAGTTCCAAAACACAACAGCAGATGTTTTTACTTGTAAGTAAACGAAGGATCTTTATTGAGACAGCGTAATGCTGTGGACTCAGAAGCAGAGAAAGAGCTATTCAAGTCCCAGAGCTCTCGTAAGGCAAAAAGGTGGCAGGGAATAGGCCCAGTCTAGGAACAACGACCAAGGTGTCTGGGTTCAGGGTAAATTAGAAAATGATCAAGATTGCACAAGAGCTGAGAAGCTGCCTTAGAAGTTTTCCACAAAAATGCACTGTAGTAGCGAAATTTGTCACTGCAAGAAGGTGCATGTTAGGAGAAATTGCTTACAAACATGTATGCATTGGGAGAAATTCACACTAAAATGTTCAACTTTCATAAGTACATTAAAAAAAATTGCAAACTGGTCTGGAAGTGTGAAGAACTGAACTTAGGAATGGAAAAATGAGAAACCGAAACTGACAGATCCACCTGTTCCTATGTTAAATGCGGAGTCTACATCGGTTGGAGGTGGTTGGAGGATAAATGGTGGCTAACAGATTAAGGCTGAATCCTGACAAGACAGAAGTACTGTTTGGGAGACAGGAGATGGGCACGTGTGGAGGACTCCCTGGTCCTGAATGGGGTAACTGTGCCCCTGAAGGACAAGGGGAGCAGCCTGGGAGTCATTTCAGACTCACAGTTGTCCATGGAGGCGCAGGTCAATTCTGTGTCCAGGGCAGCTGTCTACCAGCTCCATCTGGTACACAGGCTGAGTGCTACATGCTCTGGTTATCTTCTGCTTGGACTACTGCAATGTGCTGTATATGGTGCTACCTTTGAAGGTGACTTGGAAACTACAACTAATCCAGAATATGGCAAGTAGACTGATGACCAGGAGTGGCTGCCGGGACCATATAACCAGTCCTAAAGGATCTTCATTGGCTCCCAGTATGTTTCCAAGCACAATTCAAAGTGTTGGTGCTGACCTTTAAAGCCCTAAAAGGCCTCGGCCCAGTATACATGAAGGAGCATCTCCATCCCCATTGCTTAGCCCAGACACTGAGATCCTCCTTTGAGGGTCTTCTGCTGGTTCCCTCACTGCAAGAAGGGAAGTAACAGGGAACCAGGCAAAGGGCCTTCTCAGTAGTGGTGCTTCCCTGTGGAACACAGTCGCTTCAAATGTCAAGGAGATAAAGAACTGCACAACTTTTAGGAGACATCTGAAGGCAGCTCCGTATTGGGAAATTTTTAATGCTTGATATTTTACTACATTTTTATATATGTTGTAAGCTGCCCAGAGTAGCTGGAGAAACCCAGTCAGATGGGTGGGGTATAAATAATAAAACTGTTGTTGCTGCTGCTGCTGCTGCTGTTACATTGCAAGATGGAGCCACAGCATCCCTGACAGATGGCCATCCAAGTCTCTGCTTAAATGCCTCCAGCAAAGGACCACCTTCCTCCACTGTCTTGGAATGTCCTCTGGGGAGCCACTGCCTGCCAGTGTAGACAACAGTGGGCTAGATGGACAAACTCTCTAACCTGTTATAAGGCAGTTTTCTTTACGCATGGGTCACAGAATTCATAGGTTCAAATCAGCCCAGTTGATTGGGACTGGAAGGTAAGAACCTCTGGCCAGTGAAGTGCTACCAAATAGGCTGGATGAGACTCCACTTTTAAACCAATGAGGATCAAGCACTCTGGTCATTAACATACCGAGAAGCTAACATGCTATTTCACATAGATCTGGCACCAGGAGTTGGTATTGTTGGCCGTCTCCTGAGGCCCTCTCCTCAGAGGGGCTCCAATGTTTAGCAGCAGGTCCTTCTCCTCCTTGCCTAGGCTCAGAGGAAAAAGGGGAAAGTGAACAAGCAATGACTTTGAATACCATGTCCCACTGAGGTCTCTTGCTCTGAAGCCAATAGAGATTTCAACCAGGGGTCTCTTTTCACCACTTCTATATTTCAGGCTCTATAGCACATCATTGTCCAACAGGCGGAAGTGACATCAGGTATTGCTGGCTGCCCAAGTTCCAAAAAGAACTTTTTTTCTGATGCAATCCAGCAACACAGGGCCTTGCAGATGAAGCACAGAGATTTACATTTCCACTCTCAAGCCCTGACACGTGCAGATGCAAAGCAAAAAGGGGGTCCTATTTTTTTGGGGGGGGAGCAAAACAAGCCGCATCGGGCTGGCTCGGTGACGTGTCAGGGGAGGAAAGGAAAAGGAAGTTGAGCTTGCCTAAAATTAGCAGGCGCTCCTGCTCCCCAAGGAGCTTGCTACAACCCACGCATTTCACCGCAAGTAGGTGCTGGGCTATAAATAACTTCGGCAAGAAATATTTAACTTCAAATGAGGCACTGAAAACCCCAACAGGATATGGGCATTGCGTGTGGGGAGGGGAGTTCAGAAAATGTGATCTCTTAGCTGACATCACTTGAAAGAAATCTGACATTCAGATACTCTGGAATAGATAAAAAAGGTACACGTTGTTCAGAAATATGAAGAAGTGAGTCCACCGAAGGGACTCTGCACAGGGGTCTGTTGAGACTGGTGGGGCAGAAAGCAGGGAAGCAAAAAGTTAAGTGGGGCCAGAGTCACGACAGGCAGAGCCGATTCATTCTAATTTTGTCTCCATCCTTCCCCCTGCTGAGCTCTAAATGGTAACTCAGAGACCAAGGAGGAGAAGCAGACAATAGGAACATCTCCTGGACTTATAATGGTGAGAAGGCAAGTAGGCAGGTGGGAGTTAGCTAAGGGCAGACCGAGGTTTGCTAAAAAATATATATTAAAAAATATTGATATGCCGCTAATTCGTAAAGAGGGACGCGGGTGGCGCTGTGGGTTAAACCACAGAGCCTAGGACTTGCCGATCAGAAGGTTGGCGGTTCAAATCCCCACGACGGGGTGAGCTCCCGTTGCTCGGTCCCTGCTCCTGCCAACCTAGCAGTTCGAAAGCATGTCAAAGTGAAAGTAGATAAATAGGTACCGCTTCAACGGGGAGGTAAATGGCGTTTCCCTGTGCTGCTCTGGGTTATTTGTGGGGCATAGGAATTTGGTCATTTTTTTCCCTTCAAAATATAGTCTGGCCCACCACATGGTCTGAGGGATGGTGGACTGGCTCCCTGCCGAAAAAGTTTGCCGGCCCCTGAAGAAGAGCCTGTTGGATCACGCCAATGGCTCATCTTGTCCAGCACCTTGGCCGACAGATGCTTGTGGGAAACTGGCTAGTAGGACCTGAGCACAAGACCCCTCTTTCCTCCTGTGGTTTCCAGGAATTGATATTCAGAAGCCTGTAGAGGCAGAGCAGGAGCCATCATGTCTAATAGACACCAATAGCCTTATCCTCCATGATTTTCTCTAATCCTCTTCCAAAGTCATCCACGTTGGGGGCCATCAATGATTAATTTTTTTAAAAAACCAATCTGGCATACTATAGAAGAACAAATAGCAAACAAAGAAATGGATTTTTAGAATGAAAGTATTTGTTTGTTATATTTTAGAATGATGACTTCCAGGCAGGGCCAGATTTAGGTTTGATGAGGCCCTAAGCTACTGAAGGTAATGGGGCCCTTTACATGTCCGGCTGTCCTTTGTCAACAACAAATCATCGCTTTTTTTTGTGTTGAATATATGCTATATGGTAATTTATGGACCCAATAGGTATCTAAAGCCATTTGCACATAACAAAATATGTATTTTATCAAAGTAATTGTTGAACTGAAATACAATTAAGAAGAAGTTTATTAATAGTGAATACTTTTGTGGGGCCCTAAACTATAGCTTGTTTTAGCTTATACGTAAATCCGGCACTGCTTCCAGGACACTATTTATTCACATAATCTGTTACAATAACGTTCCATGTACCAAATCATACTTATTTTATTTTAGCACTTACCGTATTTTTCGCCCTATATGACGCACTTTTTCCCCTCCAAAAATGAAGGGGAAATGTGTGTGAGTCCTATGGGGCAAATGCAGGCTTTAGCCGAAGCCTGGAGAGCGAGAGGGGTCGGTGCACACCAACCCCTCTCACTCTCCAGGCTTCAGGAAGCTATCCGCAAGCCTTGGGAGCCCGCGGGAGCTCCCGCCAGGCTCCCACGGCTTGCGGAGAGCTTCTTGCACCCCGAAGCCTGTGTGCGCTGAGCATTCGCGCCCGGGCTTCGGGTAGCTCTGTGCAAGCCGCAGGAGGCCTCCCACGGCTTGCGGAGAGCAGCCTGTTCTGGGGGCTGGGGTCAGGGGAAGCTCGGGCTTTCCCCGCCCCAGCCCCGCGCCTGGGGGGGAAATAATTTTTTTTCTTTATTTCTCCCCCCAAAAAAACTAGGTGCACCCTATGGGCCGGTGCACCCTATGGGGCGAAAAATACGGTATCACATTTGCTAATAGAACCTCTGTGTGATTTTAAAAAGAGGAAATTAAACAAAGATTAAGGTTGCCAATAAAAGGCAAAGTTAAAAACAGCTATTTTAAAATAAATCAAAATATCAAGAGTTCACTTAATTAAAACCAACAGTTAAGCTTTAAAAGCTGATTGAAGCACTCAACTTTCCACATGTTTGGATAGGCTTGCCTGTACAAAAAAGAAGTCTTTATCAGGTGCCAAAAAGTACAGTGAAGATGTGCTGCCTGAAGTCAAGAAGCAAGGAGTTCCAAAGGTTAGAAGCTGCCATGCTAAAAGAACAATTTCTTACAGGTGCAGAGTGAGTATTGTGTGGCACCTGTAACATTGCCTGTTCTGCAGAACAAATTGGTTGAATAGGCCAAAAATAGGTAAAGGATCCCCTCAGGTATATATCTTATATGGATGTATGGTGTATCTGCTCTCTCCATGATGGCAATGATGCTAAAAGCCTCATTTGTTGCTTGTGGGAACTGAAGATAGGATTTTTCCTCTCTGAGGAGCCTTTATTAGCAGTGTTTGCTACCAACCACGGCTGGGGCTAAGGAAGGTTATGCTGACTGAAGTGTAAAATGCATCCATCATCAGCAAGGGGGAAATAAACCCCACAAAGATGTTCTCTGTTTCAGTATCATGTATTTTCTTATTCCTGTCCTAATTATAACTTTGGCCATGAATGAGGCAGTCAGCTCTTAGCCTCCAGGCAATGATTTGGTGGTTACCGAATATATTTTTGGATGAGAAACTTTAGTTTCGCCAAGCAGTTAAGGGGCTGATTGTGCTTATCTACCAAATCATATCGCTTATCAACTTTTTGTGAAATAAAGCCTCGGTGTGCCAGACTGGAAGTGAAAAGAGGTCAACAGTGATGGAAACTGCCATTTTCTGTATCACTATATGTCAGTCTAACTCAGCAGCTCAGAGATCAGTCATTTGAGCATCCTGGACTTCCCTGAGATTTACTTGCAATTGAAATGGAGTTTACCTTTACAGAGTAGGATAGTTTACATACACTTCTTTCTAGCATCCATCTACAAGGAAGAGGCATCATCAGAATTCAAGCACATTATCAGCCAGGTAAGGTAAGGTAAAGAACCCCTGGACAGTTAAGTCCACTCAAAGGTGACTATGGGGTTGCGGTGCTCATCTCGCTTTTCAGGCCGAGGGAGCCAGTGTTTGTCCACAGACAGTTTTCTGGGTTATGTGGCCAGCTTCTGGCACGCAGCTTCTAAACCGCTTCTGGCATGCAGAACACAGTGACGGAAACCAGAGCACACGGAAATGTTGTCTACCTTCCCGTCACAGTGGTACCTATTTATCTACTTGCACTGGCACGCTTTTGAACTGCTAGGTTTGGCAGGAGCTGGGACAGAGCAATGGGAGCTCACCCTGTCATGGGGATTCGAACCACCAGCCTTCTAACTGGCAAGCTCAAGAGCAGGGGTAGGCAACCTAAGGCCCGGGGCCCGGATGTGGCCCAATCACCTTCTCAATCCAGCCCGTGGACGGTCTGGGAATCAGCATGTTTTTACATGAGTAGAATGTGTGCTTTTATTTAAAATGCATCTCTGGGTTATTTGTGGGGCATAGGAATTCGTTCATTTATTACCCAAAATATAGTCTGGCCTACCACATGATCTAAGGGATGGTGGACTGGCCCATTGCTGAAAAAGGTTTCTGACCCCTGCTCAAGAGGCTCAGTGGTTTAGACCACAGCGTTGTCAGGTGAAAATACTCAAGAAGGGCACAGAGGAGGACTTGTTGAGGTTCCCAAGGGCCAGATAAGAGTGGCTTGGAGGGCTGCATTTGGCTGCCTTGACCTGAAGTTCCTCACCTCTGGCTGTGCCAACTCCAGCCATGAAGCAGGAATGTCATGATCTAAGGACAAGAGCACATGTAGAGTTGTAGAGTTGTAAGGGACCACAAGGGTGAGCTAGTGCAACCTCCTGCAATGCAGAAATCTTTTACCCAACACGGGGATCAAACCAACGACCCTGAAGTCAAGAGTCTCATGCTCTACCAACTGAGCTATCCCAGTAGTCACATGCTTAAAAAATAATAATAACCTGGCTGCTTTCATTTTGGAGAAAAAGCAACCATAGGGCCCCAAGCCCAGAAAATGCTCCTGCTCCTTGAATTGAGTAGGTAGGTAAGTAAGTAATTGGAGCATTTGTTCCCCACTCTTCAGCCAAAAAGGCTCACAGACTGTCTTACATAAGATGAGACAGTCCCTGCCCACAGGCTTACGGTCGGGAAATGCAGAAAAACACAATGAGAGCATATGTGGTGGAGGGGGGGAGCAGCAAAAAGCAGCCAGAAGGGTGCAATTTTCAGAAGAAAGTGCAGAAAGACCATCCCCATGAGGCAATTAAAATTATTTAACTGAATATATGAAGAGTGCAGTTATTTCATTTTTATTTTAAATGTTGGGTGGTATATCTTCCCCATATTAAACCACTGAAAATCTTAGAGAAGAGGGAATCCTGGATGGAGGGTAACAAGCTTGAAAGCAGAGACCTTTTCAGGAGAGCTCTTTCATGTGTTCTTAGGAGGGACCAAACCCATTGCCCCCCCCCACCCTGCAAGACAAAGCCACTTCCGCCCTGCAAAGGTGGTGTTGCAGGCTTCATGCCCCCACCACGCATGCGGCAGCTGGCGCTCAGTCTCCACACGATTGAGGGAATCCCCGGCCACGTCACCCCCTGGACAGCCAATTGGCTGGATCAGGGGGCGTAGCCTGCCCTATTTAATGCAGGCACAGCCAGGGATCTCCCTCTTTTGCCGCCTCCAGTTGCTCCGGTTTCCCACCCTCCCGCTCCTTTAAGGTTTTCATCCTTGACCTTGCTATGGACCTCGGTTGGTCGCCATTGAGGGGCCTGGTAGGGCAAATTGGCACCAGCCACTTGGTTTTTCACCTACCTCATAGCAAATCATCACAACTTTCTTGGTATTGGTGGTTAGGCATTGGTATTGGTACTGTTATGTAGATGGAAGGGGGGAGGAAGCGCCATCACCTGCCCCACATATTGAAGGGTAGTCTGATAAAGGATTCCGGGGGGCATGGCCCTGTCCGAAGCCTAAGGAGGTGAGGGCCTAAGGCACGCCCCCAAGCGGTGACCCCGGGGGAGTTCCTAGTTGATGTGCATCAGCAGGACTCCCCCTACTGGTGGTTAACCCTTCCCAGACTTCAAGCGGATGGGCTGAAGCTGGATATAGTCGGTTAGGACCAATGCCCAAGCCAATACCGCTCATCACCTGTAACCAATAAAGTTGTGGCCTTATTTAGACCATTAACCTTAATAATTGTGTCATGTGTCTTTATTTCCACTGGGAGGAGGGCAGGAACTCGCCATGCAACCTACGTATTAAGGAGAACTTCCCCAAAAGTAGTTGCTTATGGAAATTTGGTCTCTGTGAATTCGGATATGAAATTGACAGGACGCACCTCTTACCACACCAAAAGATGAACTTTCTTACAAGGGTGGAATGAAGCCTGGATATTGTAACTCAGTTGGTTAGAGCGTGGTGCTGATAATGCCAAGGCTGCAGGTTTGATCCCAGGTGTGGGAAAGATGCAAATTCCAACATTGCAGGGGGCTGGATTGGTGATGATTCTCAGGGTCCCTTCCAAGTGCACACTTGTAACAATGCCAGTTCTGCAGATCCAATTGGTTGTGCTGGCAACGTGCACAGCTCTGATAAAACCATGTGCTGGTATGGATTTTGAAGGCGGAGCTTGTAGGGCACCGAGGGCGGGGCTTCCATCTGCAGCCCCACCTACCCATTTTAGCAGCCTCCAGCAAAATGGAAGAGGTCTTGTGTAAAACAGGACACTGGAGTAGATGGGTCTCCAGAGACATCCATCAGGACTGTTTTTACACTTCACGCCAGTCATGGATGCACAGAGATATAAATTGCGAACTAACCACTGAAACTCAAATATATATTATATGCAAAAAAAAAAGGGGAGGGGAAGCCAGGTAAAACAACATGTTTGCTTAATTTTTGAAGGGTGGCGGGAAACAGATCGTCCTAAAAATATATTTATTGTTAAACCACAAAATTACAACACCTTTCCCTCGCCGTCACCCCACCCAACGTATCTGAAAGCGCTTCCTAGACTTAAGAAGTCCCAATGGCACAGCTCCCAAAATAGAGCGACAGTCAACAAACAAGAAACCACACTGGAGTTGTGATGCAGAAATTTGGTTACAGGAGGAAAGCAGTTGGAGAATCATGACGCAGACTGCCCTTCAGCAGGCAGAAGAACATTTCTGTACAGGTCTTACGGAACTGTTGTATAACCAGCCGAAGCACTGGCTAATGGATCTCTCTGGAGGAAAACATGAACTCATCCTCCGGAGAATGTTAACAGACAATTCCTGTGGGTGTGGGTGCGGGTCTGTTCTGACAGCTGAGAATCATGTTTCTCCCATGCTTCTTGGAGCAGAAGAGAACCTCAACCCCTTAAGAATTAGAAAGCCAAGCTGCTTTCCAGGAGAATGGGAGCCGAAGTCCGGTTGACTTATTTTAACTCCATCACTTAATGGGAGAGTGTCATGAAGCAGTTGGCAAATACAGTGGTACCTCTGGTTACGTACTTAATTCATTCCGGAGGTCCGTTCTTAACCTGAAACTTCTTAACCTGAAGCACCATTTTAGCTAATGGGGCCTCCCACTGCTGCCATGCCACTGCCACGCGATTTCTGTTCTGATCCTGAAGCAAAGTTCTTAACCCAAGGTACTATTTCTGGGTTACCTGAAGCATATGTAACCCGAGGTACCACTGTAGTTAAAAAGACTTACAAATTATTCTCCTGCTAGATTTTGGAGATGGCTTAGCATCTCCTACTGCACAGCTTCAGACAGAGCTTGTCCAGCTGCACATGACTTCAGGTGACAAACTGTGGGTGTGCATGTACTGCCTTTGGGGAGCACATGGATTGAGCTCAGAGGCAACCTGATGTTCCACTTTGAAAATGGGGGGGGATTTGCACAGTGGTCAGTCTTTGGTGGCTGAACCTCAGGGCTACAAGGGGCCATTGAAAGGGCCCCACCAGAAGACTTCAAATTTTAAATCACCTCATGTCAGGTGACTCGGCAGCCTGCCTAACTGTCAAAGTACCCCTCGCCCCAAGGAGTAGCTACATCTGCATTTGGGATAATACATGAATCAAACACAGTATTTGTAGAGGAATCAAAGACCACTTACAATTAAGGCTACAAAGTGTAGCCAATTAATCAGAATCCATTAAAAACAATGTAAATTGAATAATCAGTTTTTTAAAAAGCAACAACAACCATTCTGCAGAATTTGAGATCGTGTATTGTGATTTAATTACAAGGGGCATTTTTTTATTGTCTCAGCTGCAATATATTCTCTTTGCTGATTAATTAGCCGAACTGTTTCATTGTTTGCACTGCTGGCATCACAGGTTTTGTGATGTTGTGTTATGCGCCATTACCCTGGTCAGCAATTACTGCAATAAGCCCTGTTTAAAGAGGATCGCCTAATTTTCACCCACCAGCCAATCTGCGACAAGTAACTGCATTGGTAACAAAATCCACATCTGTCCCCTCAATCACCATGAACTACAACAGGAGGGAAACAGTTAATCAGCCTAAGTCTCTTCCCCACCTACCCGTTTTCCACTGATTCACTCGGTTCCACATTGTATGGGTTGAAACACACACACACACACACACACACACACACATATCATGGAACCCTGTTTAAGGCAGGAGTGGGGTGCTTTTTCCAGGCCAAAGGCCTCATTGTCTTACAAGCAGCTTTCCAGGGGCAGCATGCTGGTGATGGGCGAAAGGTGGGTGGAGCTGTGGAGCCGTACCTCTGACTTTGCACTTTCCAGCCATGCAAAAAATCAGAGGGTTCTAAACACACACTCCTCCATTCACATCTCTTCGCCCAGGCAAGAAGCATCATCACAGTTCAAGGACATATTCCAGCCAGGCAAAAAACATCAGAGAAGGATGGTGTGGCCTGAGTAGATCCCCAAGGACAAAACAGAAAGAACTAGAAGGCCATCTCCAACCGCCAGGTTCCCCGCTGCTTGTGCTGAGTGCTAAACTAGCTGTCATGGGGAGAGGAAGTGCTTCCTGCCTGCTTCTCTAATTATTTGATGCTGCATTGCAGGAAACACCACTTTCTGAACCTGGATAGCTCAGTTGGTTAGAGTGTGGTGCTGACAACCCCAAGGTTGCAGGTTCAATCCTCACATGGGACAGATGCATATTCCTGTATTTCAAGGGACTAGATCAGCCTTTCTCAACCTGTGGGTCCCGAGATGTTGGACTACAACTCCCATCACCCCTAGCTAGCAAGGCCAGAGCTCAGGGATGATGGGAGTTGTAGTCCAACAACATCTGGGGACCCACAGGTTGAGAACTGCTGGACTAGATGATCCTAGGAGTCCCTTCCAACTCTACAATTCTGTGATTCTTTGACTACACCAATGTCCCATCTAGTCAAGTCAGTGGCGTAGCGTGGGTTGTCAGCACCCGGGGCAAGGCAAGTAATTTGCACCCCCTAACCCATGGATTTGCACCCGTGGATTTGTGCCCCTTAACAATAACCCCCAGATGTTGCGCCCGGTGCAGCCGGCCCCCCTGCACCCCCACGCTACGCCACTGAGTCTAGTATCCTGTACTCATAGTGGCCAAAAAGATACCTATGGGAAGCAGGCAAACACCATTTGACTGCAGCAGCACCTTCTTGGTCCTGGTCTCCAGCAACTGCTACTCAGAGTTATTATGCTGCCTCTGATACTGGACATTTGCACATACCCATAATGACTGGTAGCCAATGATCGCTTTACCCCTCCATGGAACTTTCTATCAGAGCATAAGAGCATTTTTGCATCAGACCAAAGGACTCTTCAGCTTCCTACTTCCCACAGTGACACACTGGAGAGCCCACAAAGATCTTTGTTGAGGACAGAATCGGCTGTGCAGCCCCAGCCCGACCTTCCGAAAGCAGCCAGAAGAATTTGTTGGTAGCTGGCAGTCACTGCTACCACTTGCTGTTGGAATTAAACCAAGCATTGGCAACTTGAGAACAAGTATCCCCATATTAACCATTTAAAGAAGGATGAAGTTAAGGGTATGCATTCTTTCAGAACAACTAGGCCAAATGGGATACATTTGGTTTGGTTTTTAGTCGTTCAGAAATCAGTTCCCAGGGGAATAAATATGGATAGGACTTTAAACAACAACAACAAATGGACTCCTAGTGATAGTATTTGGGAGTGAGCAGAGGAGCTATCTGTCTCCTATACCACCAGCAGCAACAGAGTTCATTCCGAAGACAATTGTTGGTGGCTGCCACATTTTCTTACCCAGAATGCTCTTGATGGAGTCATTCCAGGACATGTCGGGGACAAAAATGGTGGTAACCAGTGAGCACAGAACAGCTGGAGAAATTAGCTCTGGATATAATAGTTTCATAGAAAATGGAATACAAAAAAGGAATCTAATGTGAGCAAAACAAATAATTCATTAAAAATATGCAATTTTAATGGTTGTGTTACAAAAGAAAAGCAGAGTTTGCAAAGAAAAGAAAAAATAAATCAAGTCACGAAAGGGGGGGGGGGAGTAATGGTTTCACAGTCCTGGTCTAAAAATGGGATGCACAGCATAGCATAGCAAATAAAAGCGACACGAAAACAAATGACATAATACATAGACTGGAGGGTGGGAAATCGATAGACTTCCAGATGCTGTTGAACTCCATTTCCTATCAGCCCCAGCTGGCATGGCCAATGGTCAGGGATTAAGGGGGTTGTAGTTCAGCCATGTCCAATGGGGCTGCAAGTTCACTGGTTCTGATTCAGATGAGCACACTTGATTCGTTTGTCCTAGTCCTGGTTCCCCATTATAACTCCACTCAGTAACCTCCATCCTAGAAAGAAGGCAGAGATCTAGTTCAAAAGGACTTGCTGCGAACGCTTATGGCGGGTGGGGAGGGAAACGGTTGTGGGCGCCCACTTGCAGACAGGAAGGGTGTAGTGTATGGAATTCACCGCAGGTGCAACATTCAGAAACCCACATATTTTGCAACAAACAGGAAACCATGTAACCAGCATCAAAAATAGAAGACAGTGGCCAGGGGTGGGGGGAGGGGAGAGAGAGAGTGAGAAACAAGCAGTGGCCCAGATTGTTCTGGCTGCATTCCAAGTATTCATCATTCACTTTGGGGCTTCCCCCCACCCACAAACACACACACACACACACACACACACACAGGCCCCGGGTACGTAAAAATTGGGTTTTCAGAGGAAAAAGCATCTCTAGAGTTCCTTTGTCACCATGGAAAAAAGTATTTCGAAAGCCATTTCAGGATCCCTCCTTCTCCTCTCCTCCATAACTCTGTGACATGTGCAGAATAGCCAATTTCCTCACGGCACATAACCTCAGACCTGCAGGGAGGCCACATGTGGCCCTTGACACTTCTCTGTCAGGCCCTTGGGACTTTCCCCCAGGTCACCCAACTTCCAAAGCCACCCCCCCTCACCCAATGTACCCTGCACCCTTCTTGAGTGTTTGTTCTTGGGGGGGGGTCTTCCCTAGATGAAATGTGTCCTGAACTCCTGCTAACCTGGCTGGAGGGTAGAGAAGGGTGTGTAATTGTGTGCAGAAACTACAGAAACTGCATAAAACATGACATGGACATTAATTACTCTGGCCACTTCCACCTCTGGCCATGACCACCATTGGTGTGGGGCCCCCAGAAGCTTGCCTAGAAGCAAATGTGCCCCCCCATCTGAAAAATATTCCCCAATCCTGGAGTAGATACAGTCGTACCTTGGATCTCGAATGCCTTGGTTCCCGAACAAATCGGCTCCTGGACGATCAAAACCCATGTAAGTAAGTGTTTCCGGTTTTTGAACGGTTTTTGGAAGCCAAACATCCGACGGGGCTTCTAATTGGCTGCAGGAGGTTCCTGCAGCCATTCAGAAGTCATGCTTTGGTTTTTGAACATTTTGGAATTCTAGCAGACTTCCGGAATAGATTCCCTTTGACTTCCAAGGTATGACTGTAGTTCATAACAGTTGCACCTCCAGCCTGATGCCACTGTCCCCCACCCCTGCCAAAAAAAGGGGGGTTTGGCACCCTGGGCAATGACATGATTTGCCTGCCTCTAAATCTCATCCCTGCAGCTGTCATAACATCTGCTCTGAGCCAGTATGTCCGGGATAAGGTGTGTCTGTAATGGACCATGAGGTCATTGTGCCATGTCTAATTTCATCCGTCAGCAAGAGAGAAGTTGCTGGGGGGATGTTGGGGGAATCATCTGGCATGGGTTGCATCTGGGAGTGCAATTAAGCCACTCTCTTGCCAGATGTGTGGGAGAAATACCCACAAGGCTTCTGGCTACCCTGGGCACAATTCACCCCGCTTTCTCCAAGACCTCGAGGGAAGGATTGGAGAATCCTCTCGTCACTTGGCCGTGTGGTTCGGCAGCTACCAATTTGTTTACTTAATCGGATGCTCTATGATATGGTGGCTGCTGAAAAGTTTCTATTCCAAGTATTCAGACAGTAATTAAACCGGGCGACCCACACAGCCTCAATTACAGCGTGTCTACACAGGGCTCTGTTTACCAGACCAGTTAACCAGCAATTATAGTTCTTTGCATTGAGTATCCTGGCCAGTGAAAAGGGACTTTAAAAATACACCCCGTGTCCAAAAGAGATGGATGGTCTAGGAAGTTTTGAGGGTTTTCCGTCAGCCAAAGGAAAGTCTCTTGGAACCTTGCCCAAAACTACGTTTCAAAACCGCTTGCAATCTTCACTTTAAAAAGGGGGGGCCTTATCTTATATTAACTCCCCACAAAATCTAACAAGCTGTGCACATTAGTTTTTAAAGCCCTAAATGACTCAGGCTCCAAATACGGTGGTACCTCGGGGTACATATGCTTCAGGTTACATACACTTCAGGTTACAGACTCCGCTAATCCAGAAATAGTGCTTCAGGTTAAGAACTTTGCTTCAGGATGAGAACAGAAATCGTGCTCTGGCGGCACAGCAGCAGCAGGAAGCCCCATTAGCTGAAGTGGTGCTTCAGGTTAAGAACAGTTTCAGGTTAAGTACGGATTTCCGGAACGAATTAAGTACTTAACCTGAGGTACCACTGTATTTGACACTAAGCAGGAGAAAGCTGTCAGGCAGGGCTACTCTTTGGACTGACTGTAAGTACAAAGGAAGACTGGCAGTGGCAAAGGCAGAGCTAGATGCTCTGGCACTCAGAGCGGCACACATGCTGTGCACCCAGGGGCGGGGCTAGCCACCCGCGGGGGTGGGGCCAGCATCCCAGGGGGGCGGCGATGTCACCCCCCCTCAGGGAAGACACACAGGGCAGACCGCATCCACCACACACCCCTTCCTCCACCAGTGGGTGGGGGCCAGCACCCCATTAGCCAAATGAACAGTCCTCCACTGGTGCCATCTCTGTTTGATCAAAGGTTTTGCTAAACATGCACATACTCCATTTCAGTGCCAAAACTTTAAAAAAAAACAACCAAACCTGCACCTATATGACCAGCATACAGAACATTTGTAAGGCAGCACCTTACCACAAAAAGGAAAAGGAAAAAATGTGAGAGAGAGAGACAGAGCCTTGAGAGGCATATTAGGAGACAATCTTATTTGCAGTCACCCAAATCCAACAGATCAGCAAACAGTTTTAATTACACACCGGTATGGTTTGGTTTGATTTTATTTTTATTTTAAAAAACTGTTTATTCAGCACTTTTCCTCTAATCTGCTGCGTGTCCCAACCTCCATTTAATTACTGTCCCATCCAAAGCTGGGCCATCAAAAACTCAGCAAAATACACAGAGAACCTCTTGTGCAGCCTTCTGGTGCCAAGACACAGCCAAAATAGTATGATCATATAAAACAGGAAATCATAACTTGCTATTGGCAGAGGGCTCACCGCCTGCTCTAACCTTATCGTAACAGCAAATTGAGGCTGCAATGCATCAGAAGAGAAATTAAGTAAAGGCAGGGCGGGGGTTCACTCGTATTAGTATGTGGTCAGTATCCCTGCATCAAAATAGTACAACTGCTGCCAATCTAGACATTTCACTGTGACAATGCCTTTGTCATGCCGGGATGGAAAGTGGAGAGATGTGAGAGATGCGAGAGATGCATGTATGAATGGTTGGCTTGTATCCTGCCTTTCCCCCAGAACAGGGACTAGAGGCGGCTCACAAAAATTAAAACAAACACAAGTAGCTAAAAACATATAAATGGTATGAGCTTTAGTCTGCATGCACACGAAAGCTCATACCAAGAACTAACTTAGTTGGTCTTTAAGGTGCTACTGGAAGGGAAAAAAAATTGTTTTGACTATGGCAGACCAACACGGCTACCTATCTGTAACTGGAACATATAAATGGTTATGGTTAAACTATAGAATTAAAACAATGCAAAAAAACCCCAAAGAAATTAAAATGCAGGTAGCAAAACAACAACAACCAAGTACAGCACACTATTTAAGAGCCCTTTCCTTTATCACAGTCAGTTCCCCAAAGCCTGTTGGAATTATAATATATAATAATAACAATTTATTACTTATACCCCGCCCATCTTGCCAGCCTCCCCAGCCACTCTGGGCGGCTCCCAACAGAACATTAAAAACACGATAAAACATCAAACATTAAAAACTTGCCTAAACAGGGCTGCCTTCAGATGTCTTCGAAAAGTCAGATATTTGTTTATTTCCTTGACATCTGATGGAAGGGCGTTCCACAGGGCGGGTGCCACCACTGAGAAGGCCCTCTGCCTGGTTCCCTGTAACCTCACTTCTCACAGTGAGGGAACAGCCAGAAGGCCCTCGGAGCTGAACCCCAGGGTCCGGACTGAGTAATGGGAATAGAGACGCTCCTTCAGGTATACTGGGCCAAGGCCGTTTAGGGCAGGCTTCCTCAACCTCAGCCCTCCAGATGTTTTTGGCCTACAACTCCCATGATCCCTAGCTAGCAGGAGCAGTGGTCAGGGATGATGGGAATTGTAGTCTCAAAACATCTGGAGGGCTAAGGATGAGGAAGCCTGGTTTAGGGTTTTAAAGGTCAACACCAACACTTTGAATTGTGCTTGGAAACATACTGGGAGCCAATGAAAGTCTTTCAGAATGGATGTTATATGGTCTCGGCTGCCACTCCCAATCACCAGTCTAGCTGCCAAATTCTAGTCTTCATCTGCTAGTGGAATGACAACATGGAGGGGGCCAGACTAGCCTCCCTAGGAAGGAAGCTTCAAAGTCTGGGAGCCACCACCAAGAAGGCCCTCTCTCCTTTCTCTACCAAGTGTGCCTGTGAGAATGGCAATGTGAAAGAAGTGCCTTTTCCCCAAAGAACTCAGAGCCCGGACAGGTTCCTACAGGAGAATCCAGCAGCCTGGACCTAAGTTGTCTAGTTCATAGCTAGCACTTTGAATTGTTCCTGGAAACAGGCTGGTATAGAAAACTCTGTGGCTTCTGCATGGCTGGGATATAGCCTACTGTACAAAAATAAGAGTCACACCCATCATGTGGCCCCATAAGGGTTGCCCACAATGAAATGTGGCCTTCGGGGGCCAAAAGAAAAGAAACGTTTCCCACTCCTGCTCTAAAGCGAAACTTTGCTAGCAAACATGAGAGTGACAGAATAAAAACCCGCTCGCAAAATGTTTCTTTACTTCAGTCTGCCGAGAACTTGACTCATCCACTAATAAAGATTTATTATGCCAGCGGCCATCCAGGCCTATCCTGGGCCAAAGGCCCAGAGACATGAAAAGCAGATCTCTTACAGAAAATGCCCTGGGGCCGCTTCTCTTCAAAATGTGAGGCACACACCTGGCAAGGGGTCGAGATGCATGTGGATTAGCGGGGGGGGGGAATCTGAGAAAGAGAACACTTCTGGGCACTGCACCATTTCTGCTCGCCGGTTCGAGGGACGCAAGTCCAGAAGTCATAAAAGCGGAAAGGACTGCAAGGCAAGATGTGGGAAATGGAGCTGACACTCAGCCAAGACACCGAAGCCACCGTGCCAGCACCCAGACACAAGGCATGGACGGGTGCCAACTTTGGAGACAAAGAGAGGCAATTATTTAAATCCCTCACTTCCTTACCTAGTGGAGCATTTTGAACATGGAAGTTCCCACCACAGCTTAAAAAACTGGACACAGACCCCAGAAAGGCCATGTCTTGCGCACTTCCTCAGCATTTTAAATCGGCTCATATACTGCTGAACCTAAAGCAGCTGAGATCACATTAGGAGAAATTTTCCAGCAACGGGGATAAAAACAACCTGAAATAGCTGGAAAGAGGTTACTGCTGCTTGTGCCCAGGAGCTGGGATCTGCCTCTGTGGCAATCACACACAGGGCCCCCCGGACATTTGATGGTCTATTGACCCTGTGCTGCCACTGCGATTGCTTTTTCCGCTGCCACCACCCCGTATCTCACAGGGACACACGGAGTCCAGTCAGTTGTTAACATAAACAAATAATCAAGTTTATTTTTAAATGCAGGAACAAGCTTATGGTTACAGTTAATTTTTCTCTTGTCAGTTTCTTATTCTTAGTTCCTAACAACTCCAAACTGATTATTCCAACTATCTATCTGACTCCACCTAACAATTCCTCTCACTCTCTCACAATACAACCCACACCAAACCTCCCTCTTCCTTCTTCAACTCCCAAAACTCAACCCCTAACTCCCAAACCTCAACTCTACTCAACTGACTTTCAAAACCTCCCACTCTTTTATTCCCCCCTTGCATTCTCACTGGCCAATCACATCACAACCAATTTTAACTCTTTCCTTATGACCCAGCCTAGGAGACAAACGCCACAGCCTCCAAGTAAAATTGAAGCCCGTGATGCAAAGGATCTATAGGTGTGACTTGAGCCAGGATTTTTCTTTTTAGTCACCCAGCATCATTGCAACATCAGGTGACAGATAAGGGGAAGTCCCACTCCCCTGTCCAAGAGGGTCATTGGAGGTGGGGAGGTCAGGGAGGTCAGAATCTGCCTGCTAACTGGTTCATGTTCCCCACCCCTGCCCTGGGAGAAGAGACAAGCAGAATCACAGAGTTACAGAGTTGTATGGACCCCGGGTCATCTAAACCAATCCCCTGAAATGAAGGAATTACAGCTAAGGAACCCCTGGCAGATGGCCATCCAAGCTCTGCTTAAAAACCTCCAGTGAAGGAGAGAAGAGTCCTCCACCTTCCAGGGAATTCTGTTCCACAGTCAAACACTGGGAAGTCCTTTCTAATGTTTTCCCTACATCGCGGCTTTTGCATAGCAACACACACACACAATTCGCAATATATCGCCACATCAAAAATAATGAAACAGACATCACGATACGGACTTCAAACCGGTTTCGGATAATATTTCGATATATCACCCAGCCCTAATATGAACCAAACTTGTTCATTTTGTAAAAGGATGAATGTGAACTGGAAATAGTTCTTTTTTGGACATGTTGAACCAGTTCCCTTTTAAAATGATCCTTCCAAGCTCCTACATCACACAGAAGAATGGTTAGCTACAGCCTTCAAAGCTTGTTCTTTGGTTATGTACCTTTATAAGTTAAAAAATCCACAAATTACAGTGGTACCTTGGGTTAAGAACTTAATTCGTTCTGGAGGTCCATTCTTAACCTGAAACTGTTCTTAACCTGAGGTATCAATTTAGCTAAAGGGGCCTCCTGCTGCCACCACGTCGCCACCGCACAATTTCTGTTCTCAACCTGAAGCAAAGTTCTTAACCTGAGGTACTATTTCTGGGCTAGCGGAGTCTGTAACCTGAAGCATCTGTAACCCAAGGTACCACTGTATTTTTGTATACAGTGGTACCTTGCAATGGCAGAGTAAAAGGGAGCAGGGGAAGCGCACCACCCCCGGCAGCACGTTCTCGGTGGGGTGTCAGCGCATCTGCCCTCCGCCCACACTGGGTGCTACGCCCCTGCAGGCAGAATGCCACACCCCCGGGACATGCACCACATGCCCCAGCCACGCCCACGCCTGCTCTCGGCCCCCCGGTGCATGAAGCTCCGCCACTGGTACCTTGCTTCTCAAACTTCATCCGTTCCGGAAGTCCGTTGCAAAGCCAAAGTGTTCCAAAACCAACACCCCCCAAAACAGCAATTTAACATGAATGTAATGAGACCAGTGATCCATAAGATGAAAGCAATAATCAATGTAAAGGTAAAGGGATCCCTGACCATTAGGTACAGTCGCGGACGACTCTGGGGTTGCGGTGCTCATCTTGCTTTACTGGCCAAAGCAGCCAACGTACAGCTTCCGGGTCATGTGGCCAGCATGACTAAGCCGCTTCTGGCAAACGCCGTTTACCTTCCCGCTGGAGTGGTACCTATTTATCTACTTGCACTTTGGCGTGCTTTCGAACTGCTAGATTGGCAGGAGCAGGGACCGAGCAACGGAAGCTCACCCTGTCACGGGGATTCGAACTGCCGACCTTCTGATCGGCAAGTCCTAGGCTCTGTGGTTTAGACCACAGTGCCACCCACATCCCAATCAATGTACTGTACTATAAAACAAATAAGAAAGTATTGTAGATGATAAAAAATAAAATTAAACTTTTTTATTACTGCACTGATGATAGTCATTGTTTGGATTGGGGGGGTGGGGGGGCTTTCTTCCATTTCCGCAGTCACACAATCCATCACTCAGTAGCTGAACTGGGTTCCACAAAGTCACAAAAACAAATTAACCGAAAAAGACTCAAAAACAAAAATGCAAAATAAATAGCAAAAACAAAAGTGCCAAACCTAATCCATTCTGGAAGTCCGTTTGACTTCCGAAATGTTCAAAAAACCAAGGTGCAGCTTCTGATTATTGCAGGTGCCCCGGAAACAATAGCTGGCAGCCACATCGGATGTTTGGCTTCCGAAAAATGTTCAAAAACTGGAACACTTACTTCTGGCTTTTGAGAACCAAGGTGTTTGAGAACCAAGGTACCACTGTATTGTTTTCCAAGCATTTCTGCAATAACTGTCAATTTCCTGGGATTAGTTTTCATTTTACCCCCTGTCCCTCCTCATTTTACTTGGGGTACCTTAAAATCTTCCTAGTACCAGACCACTGCTATCTTAAATAAATGTGCCTTTGATCCAGTCTTCCATATCACTAATGATATTGACTAAATTATTCAATAATTAAGTTATTCCTGTAAAAAATTAAAAGCCAAACATAACAGAAAAGTCTTTAAAATTAAAGAGAGAGGGAGGAAGGGAAATGTTCATTGTGGCCATTCACATATAAAATGATCCTTGGAATAATTTTCATTTCCTTCCTCACTTTCAAAATTAATATTGGATATTAAAGCAAGCAAAAGTGAGCACACAGACAAATTGAATTCTTCGAAGTTGAAAGGCAGGACTATGACTTTAATTAACGTACCTTCAAAGTTCATATAGATATAATTAGTTGCCAAGATACATTCTTCACTTTTTCAGAACTACATCTGAACAGTATCTTATGAAGAGAAGAGATGCTCAGTGGCAGAAGCACAAGTGCTACTTTCATGCAAAAAGTTCCCAGGTTTGATCCCTGGTATCTCCAGGTAGAGCTAGGTGGTCCAATGGTGGTCCACAGTGTGGGAATGTTCAGGGTGGCAGGAGAGGACGTATTCTTTATTAATATCCTTCCTAACTTGCACTAGCAAGCTTCTTTATGTAGCAGAGTTCACATTCCCCTTTCATACATGCACAGCAGATAGCTGGTTGCAGGCTTGTGTAAGCCTCTCACTATTATATACAATTCAGTATTGAATTGTATGTTCCTGGTAAATTCCCTTTAATCCCTCTTAAAAGAATAAAGACACGACAATCTGATTCAAAGTCAATAAAAGAAGTTTACTCACATCAGTTCACAGTTGGACCCCATATGGGGGCATAATCCAGTGCTTCTGCTAGCTGAGAAGCTAGCAGGGCACTCTAAGCTAAGAAGCTGGTCCAACAAAGAAAGAAACAAAAAGGGGAAAGGTGTGCTGCGTGACTCGTCCTTTTGTTACCTGGACAGGTAAGATCACACCCACCTTTAGTCACATGCAAAGGAAGGATGCTCCAGCCAGGAGGAACAGGAAGTTTTAACAGGCTGGACTAAACATTCCCCCGCGTGTCCACTCTAGCATTACAAGGAATGTTGTACTTGACTGCTCCCAATTGATTACATCCCACACACAGAACCTCCTCTGTAGTCTGATCCAGTAGGAATTTATACTGCAAAAGAGATCCTCGCACTTCTATTTTTTTGCTTGCTTCTGTCCTGGATCTCACTAACCAGGTTAGCAACTAGAACAAGCTAGGGTCTTCTTTCTTCTCTAAAGGGGGAACCATCTCTCTTCCTGAAGCCATTTTTTAAAAAGCTTGTTTCCTGAAGCTAGTTCCCTCCAGATGTTTTAGACTACAACTTCCATCATTCCTAATCGTTGGCCCCTATGACTGCAGTGGATAGGAGTTGTAGTCCAGAACATCTAGAGGGAACCAGATTAGGAATCTGGCCCTTCAAGGACCCTCCCTAGACCTGCAAAGCTCTGCACATACAATCTATTCCTTAGCTCAGGGATAGCCAACAAGGTACTCCCCAGATGTTGTTGGGACTACAACTCCCATGAGTCCCAGCCAAAGCTCAGGGATGGCATGAGCTGTAATCCAGCAACTTCCGGAGGACACCAGTTGGCTAGTCCTGCCCTGGATTAATCCTAGGCCAAATACCCACTAAGGAAAACAGATCCCAAATGGAAATGATGAGTGATAGATAATATGTTGACATCTGCTCATGTCAGAGAACTGACTCACTGAATTTCCTCTTTTACTGGAATCAGAGGTTATTTATTATCATATTTTTAATATTAAAAAAATAAGAATCAGCCCTTTTCTTCATCAGTGTTTTGCTCAAAATTGAAAACAGAGTTTCAACAGCAAATATACATCCCTGCAGTAAAGTGGACTGGCTAAAAGTACATCAAGATGGAGAGGCAACCAGTCATTGCAGCACCAGTTAATTGCACCAAATCAGCTGTTATCCATGTACCAGTTACAGGATTCCTGTAGCATTAATTCCTAAACATGTCCCTTGAAAATAAACATTTCATTGATTTCAGTGGAACATATTTCCAAGTAAGCATACTTAAGACTTACATCTGCAGTAACAGGATCAGTTCCAAGGCCAATCCTGGGGTTGACCTTTGAAACCCTAAGCACGCTGGGTCTGGCAGAACTAAAGGACAGTCTCCTAAACATTTATTAAACTCCTCCCTCCAAGGCCCTGGCTCCAAGTTACATGAGAACCCTGTTCGGTCTAACGAAAGACTCATCTAATCCAACATCCTGTTTCCTACAGTGGTCAGCCAGATGGCTCTGGGAAGCCCACGAGCAGGACATGAACACAACGGCACCCTCCTTCTTATGGCCCCAACAACTGACATTGAGTCATGGTGCCTCTGATACCAGAGTTAGCACATAGCTATAATGACTAGCTTTATCCCTCCATGGATTTGTCTGTAAGAACATAGGGAGAGTGTTTTTGCATCCAGCATCCCATTTCCCATGGTGGGGACTGAGAAGGCCACAAACAAGACATATTGCCCTGCACCATGCTGCCTCTAAACCTGTTGTTATTTAGTCATTTAGTCGTGTCCGACTCTTTGTGACTCCATGGACCAGACCATGCCAGGCACTCCTGTCTTCCACTGCCTCCCGCAGTTTGGTCAAACTCATGCTGGTAGCTTCAAGAACACTGTCCAGCCATCACGTCCTCTGCCGTCCCCTTCTCCTTGTGCCCTTCATCTTTCCCAACATCAGGGTCTTTTCCAGAGAGTCTTCTCTTCTCATGAGGTGGCCAAAGTATTGGAGCCTCAGCTTCAGGATCTGTCCTTCCAGTGAGCACTCAGGGCTGATTTCCTTCAGAATGGATCGGTTTGATCTTCTTGCAGTCCATGGGACTCTCAAGAGTTCCTCCAGCACCATAATTAAAAAGCATCAATTCTTCGGCGATCAGCCTTCTTTATGGTCCAGCTCTCACTACTGGGAAAACCATAGCTTTAACTATACGGACCTTTGTCAGCAAGGTGATGTCTCTGCTTTTTAAGATGCTGTCTAGGTTTGTCATTGCTTTTCTCCCAAGAAACAGGAGTCTTTTAATTTCGTGGCTGCTGTCACCATCCATATAGCTATCCTGATGAACCATCCCGGATAACTCTATCCTCCGTCAATTTGTCTGATCCCCTGTTAAATCCTTCTAAGCTAGAGATTATCACCATATTTTGTGACAATGAATCCCTTAAACTGGTCGGTTTTACTCCGTGTGAAGAAGCACTGCTTTTTGCCTGTCCTGAATATCCACCCAATCAGCTTCTTTGGATGACCCAGAGTTCTAGAATTATGGGGGAGGGGGGAATGCTTCCTCCACATCAAACATTTCCCCCCTCCCTCATAATTCTAGAACTCTGGGTCATCTAATGAAGCTGATTGGATGACCCAGAGTTCTAGATTTATCATACATTCTAAACCTCTGCTGCATTGTGGGAGATCTTTGGGAGAAGAAAGGGCTAAGGAGTAAACCCTGTGCAAATTCAGAGTGGAGTCCCAAATACATTTTGATGGCACCTTGTGCCATCTGGCGACTTCTGCAGTCAAGCTGGTGCCAAATGCATTGCTCTGCTTTCCTCTGAACTACATCAGTGAGGCCAAGAAGGAGGAGGGTCTTATCATCTGAGCAACTCTCCATATACACTGTGGCTTCTCTCCCCCCCCCTCCCCCGGTGATCACTTCAGTGCTGCTAACACAGCAATTTGACTTCACCCCTGGAGGTACACTCCATTGCCTCTTGAGACAGGCGGATGCCAACTGTACATCATACGTTTTATTCACCTCTATCATTTCCCCCCCCCAAAAAAACCTTTTCAAAGCCCAAACATTGTAACCTTTCTTCATGGGGGTTCACAATGGTGAAGTATCACCTCAGACAGGACCGGCCTTTTCTACAGTGGCACCAACGCCCTGGAACTTTGTTCCACAAAAGAAGTTCATTTTGCACCAGCAACGTTGGTCTTCTGGTGACAGGAGAAGGCTGTGTAGTTTTGGAGGGCATTTGGAGCCCCCTAGTGTAGAAGGAATTTATTTTGTCTTACCTTTTGGACTAAGCTTCCCCTCCAGCTGTTGGGTTTAGCTTTCCTGCTTCCTTCGTCGTGTCTTTCTTTCCATTTTCAGTTGTATTTTCAGTTTCTTTTTATTTTATTTATTGAATTTATATACCGCCCTATACCCGCAGGTCTCATTTATACATTTTAAGCTGTCTTGAAAAGCTTCAAGCAGAAATGACAGACATCATGCATACTGAGAGAGAACATGTTGCCTTCCAGATGTTGTTGAACTACAGCTCCCATCAGCCCCAGAAAGTAGTGCCAATAGCCAAGGATGATGGGAGTTGCTGTCCAACATCTTCTGTAGGGTACTGTGTTGAGTACCCTTGATATATATTAATAGTAAATGCATTTCCCTAGGTGCTTTATGACCATGAGCGCAAAAATAGCATCCTGCTGATCAGAAAATTATTCTGCTTCTGAAGTCCAGGGGTAACTGTTGACCTTGATGTAGTCAAAACAGCAACACATGTACAAAAGGGGGGTATCAGTAGGTTGGGGGGAGCCCCAAAGTTTGAAGAAGTACACACACACATATTTATAAACAGAGAGAGAGAGAGATAGTAATCTCCCAGCACCGAAAATTCCAATGAGAACTAAGCATGCTCAGTGGACATTCAGTACTGGCTGAGTGTTCTAGGATGGGAATGGAAAACCAGAGGAAAATGGAATGGAGTATCCAGGCACAGGGCATGGCTGATAGGATAGAATCCTGGCCAGGAACACTCCACAGTGCACTATCCCATCTTTCTTGTTTAAAATTAACACATGCAAGCAAACAGAACTGGCTTTAAGTAATTCCGCAGAGGTCAAATCTGCAGGCACACTTTACTACTCTCCCGTTTTTACATTTTTTAAGTAGATATGTCTACATTTTCCAAAATAAAATAAATAAATAAATGGTATTTTTTTAAAAAATATATATTAAAAAGTTTCATCTCAAGTGTGGTCATTGAGAACACCCCTGAGTTATATAGTCCCAGCAAGATCTAGAGGGCACCAGGTTGGGGACGCTGCTCTACAAAGCATCAGTTCTAAGGCAAGCATCACTTCTGTGGGTCTGCAAGCCACCAAAACCACAAAACTCTCAGCATCCCTTGAGTACAGGTTTCTCGAAAGCAGAACAAGCTTGAGCTGTGTAGGACCATGGAGAGCTCCCAGCAAATGTCAGGTGTTGATCTGATAGGATCAAAAGCTTAACTGAACTCTTATGTGCCCAAGTCAGTGCCCATATTGCTATAGTGCAGACTCGTAGTAAGATTGCCAGGAATTTAAAAGGGCAGCAATGCGGAAGTATTGAATAGCCACTGTTGCAGATTTAATGGAGAACAAGCAGTGCTGGTTTGGAGGACAGAATCAGATGAGTTACTAACAAAAGAATTCGGGTATTACGTCAGACATTCCGCCGTCGCCCCCCCCCCCAACCTGCCATGGTCGATAGATAAAAAATACTATAGTGAGGAAGGACTCCAAAGACTTATAACCCAACAACCAAATAGATGTGAATATGGAGTCAGCTATACAGCTGCAAATAAAATGTATAAAATGTGTTGTAAAGTGCAATATACAAATGTGACACTAGATGGCGAAAGTGAGCTATGCCAAATTTAATGTATTCATCTAAACGCTTTTTTTAAAAGCATTTTTACAGCCTTTTTTCTGTGTGTGTAGATTCCACCAAAGTCCTCAGTTTCTGGCAACATTTTGCTCAAGCAGCATTATGTGGATTCTCAACATTTAAAATACTAGCTCTCCTGCCTTACTATTTCATATTGGCATTCCAAAAACTAGCTTTGTTTTTAATGAAGCAATACAGAAACTAGCTTGCAATAAATTCAACATGAAGATCCCAGGACGAGGCTGGCCCTGGCAACAGAAGCCATGAGACTCCATCATGCTTCTTCTGAGTACCTCCAAAGTCATGAACCTACATACATGCTTGGGGAAAGGGTTGTAGAAGTCATAATAAAGTAATAAGGGGTTGCTGTTGTTTAGTCATTTAGTCGTGTCTGACTCTTCGTGACCCCATGGACCAGAGCACGCCAGGCACTTCTGTCTTCCACTGCCTCCCGCACTTTGGTCAAACTCATGCTGCTAGCTTCGAGAACATTATCCAACCATCTCATCCTCTGTCGTCCCCTTCTCCTTGTGCCCTCCATCTTTCCCAACATCAGGGTCTTTTCCAGGGAGTCTTCTCTTCTCATGAGGTGGCCAAAGTGTTGGAGCCTCAGCTTCAGGATCTGTCCTTCCAGTGAGCACTCAGGGCTGATTTCCTTCAGAATGGATAGGTTTGTACTTCTTGCAGTCCATGGGACTCTCAAGAGTCTCCTCCAGCACCATAATTCAAAAGCATTAATTCTTTGGCGATCAACCTTCTTTATGGTCCAGCTCTCACTTCCATACATCACTACTGGGAAAACCATAGCTTTAACTATACGGACTTTTGTTGGCAAGGTGATGTCTCTGCTTTTTAAGATGCTGTCTTAAGGGTTGTAGAAGTCATAAATAAATATGTTGATCTAGTAAGCCTCATGTGATTACTTTCCCCGGAATAATGTTGGAAATGGTGTGTTTTTTTAAGCTTTTGATTTTTATGTCTTCAGTCCAAAGGACCCCATGATAAACTCCACGCTGTTTCTGCTGCCTCCCTTATTTTATTTATTTAAGGCATTTATATATTACCATTCATAAGTGCATAAGAGCCATGCATTCAGCCTTCCTGCAGTTCCCAGCAACTGATATTCAGAAGCATTGCTGCTTCTAAGCATGGAGGCAGAGTACAGCTGTCATGGCTAGTAGGCATTGATCGGTTTCTCCTCCATGAATTTAGCCACACTTATTTTAAAGCCATCCAAGTTGGTGGCCCTCACTGCTGCCAGTGGGAGCGAGTGCCCTAGTTTAATTATGCACTGTGTGGAGAAGTACTTTCTTTTTTATCTACCCTTCATCTTCCAGCGTTCAACTTCCTTGGATGCTCACGAGTTCAAGAGAGGGGAGAACAGACTGGAAAGTGCAGCTGCTCGTCAAGAAAAAATAAATATATATCTCAGATAGAGAGGAAGGAGGGGAAAAACAAGAACAACTTGTGTTCAGGTTTAAAAATTGCAGCTCCACCTTCTAGACCCTAAAACTGCACCAGACGTCAAAACTCTCCAGAAGGCAAATTAATAAGCAGCAAATTTATAGCTCTTTAGAACTTTATAGCAACATTAATCAAATTGCCTAGCATCGGAATACAGTAAAACACCACACTGAGTTCTCCTAAGCAGTCATTTATGGGAATTCAGACAAAACATAAATGCAGTAAAAAGGATTTTATACAAAGTGGGGTTTTTCCTAAGGCCTGAACTCCCAACTCATCAGAGGAATATAATACAGTGGTACCTCGAGTTCCAAACGCCTCAGGCTACAAATGCTTCAGGTTACAAATTCCGCTAACCTGGAAGAGTTACCTCGAGTTGAGAACTTTGCCCCAGGATGAGAACAGAAATTGTGTACCGGCGGCGCAGTGACAGCAAGAGGCCCCATTAGAGAAAGCACACCTCTAGTTAAGAACAGTTTCAGGTTAAGAACGGACCTCTGGAACGAATTAAGTACTTAACCCGAGGTACCACTGTACTTAGTACACATCTCCCATGATCCCAGAAAGTGAATTTTCAGCATTTCAAAAAGATGAACTCCCAAGCTTGCCAAATGGGCGATGCAACCAATTTGTATTGGTCACAATATACATTTTAGGCATCATGTTATTACCACAATTGAGAGGACATTCCTGAAGCCTTCCCAGGTGTGAAAATTACAATCAGGGTGGTGAAACATTTTTGAGGTGCTATCTGAGGATGCTCTTCAAAACGGGGCCTACAGGCCTACTCTGAGTAGGGCTTAGATGGGTACAACCCAATGTCTGGAGGTTGCAACATTGGTTACCCATGTTGAGAAGAAAGCCAGGACATCAGTGAAATAAACCACTTATTATTATTATTATTATTATTATTATTATTATTATTATTATTACTACTACTACTACTACTACTACTACTACTACTATTTACAAAGTGGTAAAACCACGCATTTAAAAAAAATACAACAAAAGCACATTTAAAACACTTAAAAGCACCTAAAAGTATTTTTGATTAATACTTATCTTCCACTGAATAACTGTATTCCTAATTGTGGGGTGCAGATTGTTCTACCGAACCCTTTAAAAAAATAAGACGCACCTCAGGGTTGAGGGGTTGTGGTGGCATTGCAGGGGTTAGGCCAGATGGGCTCCTTTCCAACTCAACAATTCTATGATTTCATGACATGTTGCCAAAGAGAGACTGGTGAGAATGTGAAGCTAGGCTGAGAATGTAGAACTGAAAAACAAGCCAATAATAGAGTCGGCTCATTTGCTTTCCGAAGCATCCTTGCCTTCTCCCGTTTTAGCTAATAAAATATGAGCTCAACCACAGTGGAGTGGAAACAGCACGAGAGACACCATTCAAATCCCAGTTGCTCAGCATATGTGTGTGTGTTTTTTCCAGACAACTGTATGCATATGCCCAATAGCACATTGGTAGAGTGATAATTAGTGGCAGACATATTATGAATATTCCATAAAACATCACTCCCTCAATCTGGAAAGGAGGGTGTCAATTAAGGACAACATTCTGAACATCTAGGAATAACTGGAAGGCAGGGGTGGGGTTGGAGGGGAAGGGAGCACATTTGAACAGCAGCAACTTTATTAAAAGTTTTTCCCCCGCCTTCAACACTGAAAGAGCCTTTGAAATACGGTCAGCCATGCTGTGATCTGAATTAAGAACAACTGCCAGCCATCTGGCACAGTTCGGCAATCGTGTCATGAGCTCCTGCCATGGAGTCGTTCCATCCTTCAGTCATCATCTCAAGGCTACATCACCATAGGGTTACATCTGCAAAGCACTGGACAGGATCCAAAGAAATGCAAAATCAGCTCAACGTTTTGGGTGGCCAAGTGCAAAGGAGGCTCCTGCACCTTCAACAGCTGCTGCAACCCCCTCCTTCTACACAACCATTAAAGGAGCAGCAGCTCCTGTCCTCCTCTGCACATTGAGACCCTGTCTACACGCCCAATGGAAGGTTGGGCTAGCATTTCCTTGGAAGGAGTCCTCCCTCCCTATGTTGTGGCATAGGGGGAACACAAGACAGCACAGCTCATGGTTTGGAGTTTGTTTGTGCTTTAAGACCAGGAACAATGGCATCGTAAGAATGTAAGATGAGCCTGCTGGAACCGGTCAATTATCCATGTAGCCCAGAATCCTATGCTCACAGTGGCTGACCTGTGGGAAACCTGCAAGCAGGATTTGAGAACAAGCACACTCCCACTTCCTGTGGCTTCCATCAGGTGGTAATCAGAAGCATCTCTGACTCTGGAGGTACGCCACAGCCATCATGGCAAGTTACAATCAATAGCCCTCTCCTCCATTAATTTGTCTAGTCATCTGCTGAAGTGCCAGCGTAATAGGCCCCATGACTTGCTCTGGCAAAGGGATAATGAGGCTTCCAGGCTGGTTCGTGACAGATTAGCATCGAGGGAGCCAGAGAAAGAGGGAAATAATCATGCAGACACTGGGTATGGCCGTCCTTTCCTTCAAAGAGGCTCCTACTTCATGCTAAAATGGGCACACTTCTTTGCAAGATGGCTGCCAATTAAAACCCAACACCTGCATCACAACTGGCTGAAGATGTGTTAAAGCTCAATGTGTTTTATAAGCTGAATTGGTTATGCTTCTTATTACAGTTTCAAATGAGTATTCACTGGATATGCCATTTGTTTCTATTTGCCATCTAAAGTTGCTTTGCAGAGCTACTTTATATTTTTCTGCTTTGTAGGATTTTGATATTGTGGTTTGCAGTTGTTGTTTTTACCTGTGTTCATGGGAACAGAGGAACACTGCCTCACACTGAGTCACAACATTGGTCAATCTAACTCATTGGTGTCTACACTCAGCTGCAGAGTTTCAGGAAAGGGCCATTCCTAGTCTACCTAGAGATGATGGGAACTGAATTTGGGACCTTCCATTTGCAAAGCAGATGCTCTACCCCGGCACCACAGTCTTCCCCAAACCTTTTGGGCTGGGGCATAATTTCCTCCTTGTTGAGCTGGAAGTCCAGCAAAATCAAGAGGATACCACTTTGCCTACGGCTGATGTACACCAAAGTCATTTGGTCATATCCAGTGTTAGTCATTGGAGCAGGCCCAATGAAATTAACGGACCTAAGTTAGTCGCCTCCATAATTTCAATAGATCTGTTCTGCGTATGGCTAATGTTAAATACAACCCAATGCTGAGGCTTTTCGCCAGGTGCCCATGACAAGTGAGATATGAAAAGTGTCAAACAGGAATATAACCTAGTTGCCAGTCTGATTGACATGCATTGGGCTTGATGGACAAATAAGAACATAGCAGTATAAGGCAGCCCCCAACATTTGCAGAATTATTTGGTAAGGATGGAAGACAGGAAAGAAACTGAGATAAGATTAGATAGATGATAGATGATAGATAGATAGATAGATGATAGATAGATAGATAGATAGATAGATAGATAGATAGATAGATAGATGATAGATAGATAGATGATAGATAGATGATAGATAGATCGATAGATAGATAGATAGATAGATAGATAGATAGATAGATAGATAGATGATAGATAGATAGATAGATAGATGATAGATAGATAGATAGATAGATAGATAGATAGATAGATAGATGACAGATAGATGATAGATAGATGATAGATAGATGATAGATAGATAGATAGATAGATGATAGATAGATAGATGATAGATAGATGATAGATAGATAGATGATAGATATAGATAGATAGATAGATAGATAGATAGATAGAGATAGATAGATGATAGATGATAGATAGATAGATAGATAGATAGATAGATGATAGATGATAGATAGATAGATAGATAGATAGATAGATAGATAGAGATAGATAGATGATAGATAGATAGATGATAGATAGATGATAGATGATAGATAGATAGATAGATAGATAGATAGATAGATAGATAGATAGATAGATGATAGATAGATAGATGATAGATAGATAGATAGATAGATAGATGATAGATAGATAGATAGATAGATAGATAGATAGATGATAGATAGATGATAGATAGATTAGATAGATAGATGATAGATAGATGATAGATAGATAGATAGATAGATAGATAGATAGATAGATAGATAGATAGATAGAGATAGATGATAGATAGTAGTGGGGGAAGGTATGTCCCCACCACAAGGAGATTACATTCTAAAATGTGATGCAGCAGAGATAATAGGGGCGACAGGAAGGAAGATGGAAGAGAGCAAACAAGGGAAGGCCATTCGTGCTGTCTTGTACTTTACAGTAGTCAGATTAGGATGCATATTTGCAATACAAGCAGAGATAGGAAAATCTGCCAGCTTTGGTTTCTCCCACTTCGTCTTTTTTCCAGCCATAAAAACATTTCCAAATCAAATGTTTGCAAAAACAACAAGTCCTTGTGTGACTTCATCAGCATTTTAGTGCAATTTCTCTTAATATACACTTTTTTGGCATGCAATGTTTCCTGGTTTAATAACTTTTTGGTATGCTGTTGTCAGTAACAGATGCATTTTCACACACCTTCCTTGACTGAATAACTGCATGGCAAAATTCAGAGAAGTGTGAATATCAAAGGACAGGTGTTTCAGAAAGCGTGAATTAGGCAGGTTTGCCTTTAAACGTGAACCAAATCCATTTCCCCCCTCCACCCTCAATAGCAAGTAAAGGGAAAGCAAAAGCAGATTTGAGCTCCATTTACTCATCCTCCGAAGTCTGTTCCCCTGATCCACTCAAACGCTCCTGCTAGAGTGTCAAAGACTGCAGCCATTCGAAAACACATTTTAAAAGACTTAACTTGATCTCCTTTGACATAAAAAGTACTTAGAGGTATGAGCTCGAAACCTTTCGCCAGAGCGCAGAACAAATCCAAGAGGCCAAGATAAATAATAGCTTGATTCATTAGAAGGTGAAGCCATTAACACGAACTGTGAAAAATAAACACTATTTTTCATCTACGTAGCCCACGCATTCCTATCCAATTCTGCCAAGAGACCTTGTGGTGGCAGCTAAGTTAGGTGACTTTAAAAGCAGGTACACAGAGGAAGGTAAGTCTTAGGAGGCATGATGGCTAAGTGGATCCTCCATATTCAGAGGTACTACACCTTTGAAAGGCAGTTGCCAGCAGGGATGGAGGAAAAATCTGAATTGCGCAGATCTCAGAGCAGACTCAACCTGATCCACTCCAGGAAAATCATGGCACAGACCAGATCAATGGTTCACTTCAGAATCAGCAGGTTCAATGTTATTGATTGATTGCCCTTGTATCCCACCTCTTCTCCAAGGAGCTCAAGGTGGTGTACACGGTTGTCCCCTTCCTCGTTGAATCCCCACAACAACCCTGTAAGGTAGGTCATGCCGTGAAGAAGTGACTAGACCAAGATCACCCAGTGAGCTTGATGGCCAAGTGAGGAATTGAACTCTAGTCTCCCAGGACCTAGTCCAATACCCTAACCATTACACCATACTGGTTCTCATGAGGCTGGCATGCTGCCTCTGTTCCCTTTCCCCTCCCATTTCCCCCTTTTTAAACTTCTTAAAACAGCAACTGGTGTGTGAGGCTCCTTGCCAACATGGGCTTCAGTGTACAGACAGCAAGGCCACCTGGGAGTGATGAGGCTTGGTGACATTCCAGGGTGAGTGGGAACATGGCTGCACCAATGTTTAAGTGGGGACAACCGTGTTCCCCTCCCTCTAGGAGATACAGAACATTGTCAAGCCCTATCAAGCCCAGGGTGCACAGAAAAAGCCTTCTTGTTGCTAAAAGGCATTCCAATTGTGCAGATGAACTACAACTGACAGAATTCTACAGGATGGGATATTAGTGAGTAAAAACAGTCCCGATCCAACGATCCCCAGGCATGCGCCTCCAGATGGGGGAGATTTCAGATGTCATCCTGTCACCCAGGCATCTTCACTTGGTCACAGATGGCCAATAGTCCAGTGCAAAACGCACGTGGCTAATTTTGAGCACTGGGCAGCAGGCAACTTGTAAACCATCTTAAGTACCTTTTGATTTGATTTTTAAATGTGTGCTTCTGATAAAAATCTGCCCGGAAATGAAACAAGACAGACCTAGCCCCATTCTGTTTTTAAAATGGGTGGACTAGACGCGGGTGGCACTGTGGGTTAAACCACAGAGCCTAGGGCTTGCCAATCAGAAGGTCAGCAGTTCAAATCCCCACAAGGGGGTGAGTTCCTGTTGCTCGGTCCCTCCTCCTGCCCACCTAGCAGTTCGAAAGCACGTCAAAGTGCAAGTAGATAAATAGGTACCGCTCTGGCAGGAAGGTAAACGGTGTTTCCGTGCGCTGCTCTAGTTCGCCAGAAGCAGCTTAGTCATGCTGGCCACATGACCTGGAAGCTGTACACTGGCTCCCTCGGCCAATAAAGCGAGATGAGCGCCGCAACCCCAGAGTCCGTCACGACTGGACCTAATGGTCAGGGGTCCCTTTACCTTTTCCTTTAGGCTTCAGCAAGTCCATCCATCCCTAGATGCCAGAGAACAACAATGAGAGAAGGATCTAGCACAGGGATCAGCAAATGTTTTCAGCAGGGGGCCAGTCCACTGACTCTCAGACCTTGTGGGGGGCCGGCCTATATTTTGAAGAGAACAAAAATGAACAAATTCCTATGCCCCACAAATAACCCAGAGATGCATTTTAAATAAAAGCACATATTCTACTTATGTAAAAACACGCTGATTCCTGGACCGTCCGCAGGCCAGATTTAGAAGGCAATTAAGGCAGATCTGGCCCCCCGGGGCTTAGTTTGCCCACCCATGAATTCTAGCAGGAATTCTTCTGTTTGGGGACAGAACAGCCATGCTACAAACATCCCTGTTTCCACCTGTAAAATGTTGGAGGGTACAGCATGCCCACCCCTGCCATGACTACGCAACATTTAGAATGACAACAACAAGTTATTTCGGGATGTGGCTTTTTTTTTTTTTTATTGGGGTGTGGGAGAGTATTCCTGAACTAGTCACAACACAGTTGCTCAAGCTAAAATTAGCCCCTTTGTGTACTTTGAAACTTTCCCAAACTTTGCCAAGTTGTGTGAGACTTATCCCCCGCCCCCAGGTAAACATCCAGAAATCTGTCTCCTGTCCCACTTTAGAGGCTTGCTTTCACCTTGCCCGCTACTGAATAGGCTCTTTTGTAGCAATCCAGGTCTCTGCATAGCCTTAGTTACTCTCTGTTTCTCCCAAGAAGTGTGACCTCAGCTACAAAAAGTGTTTGTCACAGCTACAGTTGCCATCAGAAGCTTTATTCGTAGCTTGTGCTGAACGCAGCACCGACTGATGCCCATTGGGATGGGGGGGGCAGGAGGCAAGGTAGGACAGAAGCCCACCAGGGGGTGGAGCCAGAGCCGAAGACGGGCAGGGCTGACTAATTCCAATTTTGTCCCCATCCTCCTCCCTGCTGAGTTCCTCAAGGTTCAAAACTGAGACTAAGAAGGAAAAAGCTGGCTGGGTAGACCACCCCCTTAAAAGGTAAAGGGATCCCTGACCATTAAGTCCAGTCGTGACCGACTCTGGGGGTTGTGGTGCTCATCTCGCTTTATTGGCCGAGGGAGCCGGCGTACAGCTTCCGGGTCATGTGGCCAGCATGACTAAGCCACTTCTGGCGAACCAGAGCAGCGCACAGAAACGCCGTTTACCTTCCCGTCAGAGCAGTACCTATTTATCTACTTGCACTTTGTGCTTTCAAACTGCTAGGTTGGCAGAAGCTGGGACCGAGCAACGGGAGCGCACCCCGTCGCAGGGATTCGAACCACCAGCTTTCTGATCGGCAAGTCCTAGGCTCTGTGGTTTAACCCACAGCGCCACCCGCATCCCTGACCACCCCCTTAACTAGCTGCTAAATGAGGATGCAGGCAGGTGGAGGCCGGTTGATGATGGAATGGGTTGGGAGGTCATGTGCCGCAATGTGCTTCCTCCACTGCTGTCCTGTACAATGCGGGATCCAAGCCACTGCTGTGTCATCTACACACCTAGTGGGTCAGGATGAGGTGTATACAATTTCACTTCAGTAGACGTTTTTAAGCAGGGGTTGGATGCCATCTGTCGAGGATTCTTCAGCTGTGACTCCTGCATTCTGCTGGGGTTGGACTAGATGACCTTTGAGGTCCCTTCCAACTCAATGATTTAATAAATAATGCTTCCAAGGTTGCCAGGGTCACACACCCGTGCCCAACAGGCACTCTGTTTCTCTCTTGCTCTTTCTTCCCTTCTCCAAAGTGCATTGCAAGTGAGGGAAAACTCCACCCATTTCTGCCCTACACTTGTGAAAGGCACCCAGGGAGAGACACAGCCTTCTCTCACTTGTGCTGTTCCTTTTATTTGAATCTCCACAAAGGCTTATCCATATTCTTTACTGCTGTGGTTACGAGTCTGAGCCGCAGATGGATTGCAGATGCAAACAGACTTCATTCCAGCCAGTCATTATTTCATACTTCTCTGCAGTGGACCATTGCCCCAATCACAGGGCCAGGCTGCTTGTCCTCCCTCATATTTCTTTCATCACGTTCCTTTAACTCAGGGGTCCAGGGGATGAATGTGGCCCTCCAAAACTCTTTATCAGGCCCTTGGAACCTCCCTGAGCCACACACCCCTCTTCCCAAGACATACCCCTCTCACTGGCCCTGCTAAACAACCGGTGTGTATTTGCCTAGCTGAAATGTGTCCTCCAGCTCTGATAACACAAACAGAGAGCAAGAGCACAGTGCAGAACCTAGCTTGCTGCACAAAGGTAACATTTGCATCTGTTGTTCCGCCCACATTTGCTCCAGGCCCCACCCACCACTAGCATGCAACCCTCAGAAGGTTGCGCAGGAGGGAATGCAGCCCTCAGCCTGAAAAATGTACCTTGCCCCATCCAAGTGGCGGACGTAAACATTTCCGCCGGAATCTGTCATGCACCAGACCAAATGCTCTAAAAATGCATGCGAGAGAGTCACCTGCAGAGAAGGTTTAAGGCATAGGCATGGCAAGAGCTTTCACCAGAAGCACCTCCTTGACCTTAAGGGAGTGCAGAAGCAGAGACCTCTCTCTCCACTCAGAAGAAAGCTCTTGGTGCCACTGGAGCACGAGAGAACCACCCCCCACCCCTGCCAGAAAACAGCAGGGGGATTGTTGCCTAACCTACCTTGATTATTTGCTTACATGTCTTTCCCAGACCTAAATAGGGCACACAAAGCTTCTCAGATGATCCACTCTCAAAGCCTGTGCAAATAACTAAGAATAGCAGGGGACTCACCGTATAGCACAAATCGCTTTAAACACAAATGATAACCCTGTTTGCTCTCTGAACCAAGAAGCACCCAAGAAGGAACTTCAGAAGAAAGGTTTTTTTTAATAATAATAATAAAAGTCAAAGCTAGCAGACTTGATCTCCTCCCTAAATACAAACCAGCTGGGAAGAAGGACCAGGATGCCCATTAGTAAGATGCAGCCTGATGCCTCTTCTTTAAAATGTGGACAACAAGATTATTGAAAAGTAGACTTCATAATTCACTGCAATATGAAATATCTAGATAACATTCAACCATACAGATTATTTTAATAGATGTACCGTTTTTTTTAGCTCTATAAGATGCACCAGACCACAAGACGCACCTAGTTTTGGAGGAGGAAAGCAAGAAAGAAAATATTCTGAATCTCAGAAGCCAGAACAGCAAGAGGGATCGCTGCGCAATGAAAGCAGCAATCCCTCTTGCTGTTCTGGCTTCTGTGATAGCTGCGCAGCCTGCATTCACTCCATAAGAAGCACACACATTTCCCCCTACTTTTTAGGAGGGAAAAAGTGAGTCTTATAGAGCAAAAAGTACGGTAAGTATTATCTGCCTCATTAGTGCTGTGTGTGGGGTGTTAGGGGAGAGGTAGTACCTCGGGAGGGGAAAATGTCATAATCCTTCTGGTGTAGTTTGTCCAGCTTTGGCTTGCAGCCTGCACTCAGCTCTCAGGTGTGGCTCCTAGAAGCTATCAGCATGCAACAGCGGCCACACCTTGGGAAACGGATTCAACTGGCCGGCTAAACCAGGTGAGGATAGCTGATGGTTCTCAACCCATCAGTGCATTAGGGACTTCCCCTGCATGCAAAGGCAGGCTCTGGCAGATTGGCCCGTCAACCTGGAAGGGGAGCCCATCCAGGAGAAGGAAAGCTCTGACTCTAAACCTCTGCTGGCTTGTGGGATATATTCAGGAGAAGAAGGGCTAATGAGTAAACACTACACAATTCTGGAGTGGAGCTCCTAAGATGCTAATGAGCCTTCCTCCCCCTCCCGGGGAGGTTACCTTGGGGGGGTTCCCCAGATGTTTCCTTTCCCCACTCCTCTGCATGCAGCCAATCCATGGCTAGGGCAGCTTCAAGTGGATAGGGCCTGTTGCAAGTTTTGTTCTTCACCTTTGTTATGTTGGGGAGCTGAGGGTCCAAGGGTGAAATTATCTACCCAAAGGAGCCTCCAAAACCCTCCACACCCCTCCCCTGACACACCCCTCATAAGGTCCTCCTTGCACGCTTACCACTGGTTGACCACTGCAAGAACAGGATGCTGGACAAGATAGGCCTTTAGCCTGCTTCAGCAATGCTCTTCTTATGCTCATTTGGAAGCATAAGAACTGGTCTGGTACCCTTCCTTTCAAGGCTGAACCCTTGGAAGCAAAGAAAGCCATGCTAGCCAGGGCAGTTTCAGCAGCCCATGTCTGCTAAGCATGCCAAGGCAGCCCAAGATGGCATTTTAAGGACGCCATCTTGTATGGTGGTCAAGTGTCCTACTTTACAGAGTTTGGAGGGCTGTGAGGTCCAAGCTTGGTTTGAAGATAAAATGGCCTTGAAGTTGCCCAACAACAGTGGGCAGCACCTGGGCAGCAGGTTGAGCCAGCAGACAGGTCATCTGGCCACAGTCTTCCCCCTACAGCAATATGAACTGATTTTCTTGTTAAATTAGAAGCAATAATTTCAAAGTTTAGATTGGTAGATCTGGTAAACTCTCTGAGGGGTGTACTATTTGTTGGGGGAGGTGCAAAGAGCACCTAACTGGGACCTCTTCACTTCTGGCACCAGAGCTAAGTTCAAATGCAAAATACCAAGAAGTGCTTTCTGTGTTCACCCAGGAACTTCACAGTCTTTGCTATCTGTCAGCCAGCATTTTGCTAATCAGATAATGACACACTCTAAATAACTACTTAATCGACTACTTACTCTAGATTTCCTGGTAGGGTCTACGTAGCTTAGAAGGGGCAGGCACCAAGCCTTACCAAAAGGTACAGGAACTGAAACAGATTAACTGCTAAGGAAATCCTCCTTCCTCACCTCCCTCTCTTTTCCACCCTATTATAGATGTCATGTCTGAGGGACCCAGATTTAAAACGTTAGCACTGAAGTAGGGATGGGCAAATCTATCCACCTTGGTTTCTCATTCTTCCAGCTTCCTGTTTAGACGCTTAGTCGTGTCCGACTTTGTGACCCCATGGACCAGGTCACGCCAGGCACTTCTGTCTTCCACTGCCTCCCGCAGTTTGGTAAAACTCATGTTAGTAGCTTCAAGAACACTGTCCAACCATCTCGTCCTCTGTTGTCCCCTTCTCCTTGTGCCCTCCATCTTTCCCAACATCAGGGTCTTTTCCAGGGAGTCTTCTCTTCTCATGAGGTGGCCAAAGTATTGGAGTCTCAGCTTCAGGATCTGTCCTTCCAGTGAGCACTCAGGGCTGACTTCCAGATTTTAGTTCTCCCCATTTTTGCATAAATTTGCAATGAGGGGTTTAAAAAAATGCATAGTTGTACACTGTTTTGTGTATTTCTCCTAAGTCATGTATGTTTGTATTCAATTTTGCCTAGTACATGCATTTTTACAAACCATAGCCATCCAACAGAATTACTTTTTGTGCATTTTAAAAATTAATATAAGCATTCTTTGGTTGGTGGTATAGATCGCAAAATTCAGAAAGGGTGAATTTCGAAGGCGAGTGTAGGACAGTATCTGCTTTGCACACAGAAGGTCCAAGGTTCAGCATCTCCATGTAGGGCTTAGAAGGACTCACTCATCAAAGCTCAGGAGAGCCTCTGTGAGTCCAACAAGGCTGAGCTACATGGACCAATGGTCTAAGTCAATATAAGGCAGGTTTCTCTACAACTTTTGAAAATCCACACCGGAACCACACAGAGAGAGGGGGAGAGAGACAGAATTCAGAACATATTAAGGGTTTTTAAGAGTTGAAAGGATTTCAAGGGTTTTATGAGCAAATATTTAATGCATTGGTCCAATATTTAATAGGTTGGAAGAAGAAGTTGGGGTATATGCCAGTACCTAATTTCAATATTTGTTATTCCTTCATTTCTGCTATCAGTCTTAAACTTGATTTCAGTATTTGCCTAGTCCAGGGGTGAGAAACCTGGTGCCCTGCAGATATTGTTGGACTACAATTCCTATCATCCCTGTCCGTTTGTAATGCTCACTGGGGCAGATGGAATCTGGAGTCTAGCAATATCTGCAGGGCCACATGTTCTCCATCCCTAGCTTAGTGATGTATAAAAGTCATGTACAAATAGCAATGTGTTTAAATTTAAATAAGTATGTTACACAAGCTTTCAGTGTTAGGGGAAGAGCCATAGCTCAGCATTAGAGCTTCTGCTTTGGACGCATAAAGTCCCATGTTCAATCCCCAGCATCTCCAGGTAGGGTTTGGAGAAGCCCCTGTTCCAAACCCTCAGGAGCCACTGCCAGTCAGTGTAGGCAAGACTGAACTAGATGGGCAAATGATCTGACTCAGTATAAGGTAGCTTCCTATATTATACCAGGAAATAGCATTGAATGTAAAGCCCGTGTCTAATCAGAAAAGTTTTGTTAAAGGTTCCAAGTCTAGTAGGCTGCCTCTTTCCACCAACATATCATGAGCCTTAGAAAAATAAAAATGCTGTGATCCTCCAGAGGTTTTTTTTTCATTATTAAAAAATAACAACAACCCACAATCTGAAGACATGCTGTGTTTAAAGGGTTGGAGACCTTTAAAAAATAATCTGAAAAGGCACCACTGAAAACAGACGTGTAAAGGGAACAACACCCAAGAAATATCAGCCAGAAGAAACAGACTTGGTGGTGTGTCTTTCCCCCCACTCCCCCCCCCACTGAAAATCCAAATACTAACGGGCGATATAGTGAGTCAGCACCGAAGAGGAGCGTGACAATATTGCAGGCCACAAATGACTTCTTAATACTTCTCTGGTTTAGCAAACCGCACCGGGTTTCTGTTTGCAATCCAAGGAATGACTTGGGGCCAATGTACACAACCACTCTGCTTGCGTTGGCCACTCTGGGCTCCTGCTTGTGGCAAAGGCATCTCTTGAGACATCTGCTGCAAGCCCAAGCTGCCATTTGCATAAGAACATAAGAAGAGCTTGCTGGATCAGGCCAATGGCCCATCTAGTCCAGCATCCTGTTCTCACAGTGGCCAACCAGAGGCCTGGGGGAAAGCTGCCAGCAGGGTTTGAGCACAAGAGCTCTCTTCCCTCCTGTAGTTTCCAGCAACCAGTGTTCAGAAGCATTACAGTGGTACCTCAGGTTACAGACGCTTCAGGTTACAGACTCCGCTAACCCAGAAATAGTACCTTGGGTTAAGAACTTTGCTTCAGGATGAGAACAGAAAACATGCAGCAGCGGCGCAGCGGCAGCAGGAGGCCCCATTAGCTAAAGTGGTACCTCAGGTTAAGAACAGTTTCAGGTTAAGAACAGACCTCCAGAACGAATTAAGTTCTTAACCCAAGGTACCACTGTACTGCCTCCAGCTATGTAGGCAAAGAATAGTCGTGATTACTAGAATTCACAGTGAAACCAAAATGCTTCTTTACAAAGCTATTGTACTACCAACCTTACTGTATGCTTGTGAAACATGGACCACTTATAAACGCCATCTCCAACTCCTCAAAAGATTCCATCAACGGTGTCTCTGAAAATTTTTACACATCACTTGGGAAGACAGGCGAACTAGTACCAATGTACTGGAGGAAGCAAAGATCACCAGTGTTGAAGCAATGATTCTTCAACATCAATTTCATTGGACTGGTCATGTTGTGTGGATGCCTGATGGTCGTCTTCCAAAGCAACTACCCTATTCCGAACTTAAAAATGGAAAGCGTAATGCTGGTGGTCAACAAAAGAGGTCTAAAGACTGTCTTAGGCAAATTTTTAAAAATGTAGTATAAACACCAACAATTGGGAAACTGGCCTGCAAGTGCTTCAACTGGAGAACAGCCTTTACCAAAGGTGTCATGGGCTTTGAAGACATTCAAACTCAGGACGCAAGGGAGAAACACGCTAAGAGGAAGGCACGCTTGGCAAATCCACACCGTGATCAACTCCCGCCTGGAAACCAATGTCCCCACTGTGGAAGGATATGTGGATCTAGAATTGGCTTCCACAGTCACTTCCGGATTCATTGTTAAAACCGTGTTTATGGAAGACAATCTTACTCAGCTATGAGCGATCACCAAAGAAGATGATTGCTAGAAGCCATCAACAGCTCTCTCCTTCATTAATTTGACTAATCCTCTTTTAAAGTGGGTGGTCATCATTGCCTCCTGCGGAAGCGAGTTCCATAGTTTAACTATGTGCAACTTGAAGAAGAACTTTTTTTTTCTATTGCCCTGAATCTTCCAACATTTGCCTTCATGCGAGTTCTAGCACTATGACAGAGGGAAACTTCATTCAACATGGCAAAGGGAGCAGAGATCACACCGGCTGCAGCATTAAGTACAATTCAGCAAGCAATTAATTACAACTGCAGTGCAGCTTGGGAGTTAATTACAATCTAAATAGAAAGCTGTTTTATACCAGGTGAGGTTATTTGACCAACTAGTCCTGTATTGCCTGACTGGGACTCTTGGCAGCTCACTACTGTCTCTGGAAGATGTCTTTCACATTGCCCGCTACCTCACTCTTTATCTGGAGATGCCAGGGATTGAACCTGGCACCTTCTGTGTGCAAACAATGCACAATACCAGAGCCAAGGTCCACTGGCACTGCACTGGATGAAAATAACCTTTGAGAATCCACACCTATATATAATGCTTCTTTCTTTTTAGTATGTCCAAAAGTATACGCAACCACTTGGGTGCGTAGGCAGCTCCAGGGTAAGGATGTAAGAGGACATCATTTTCCATGCCACGCTGCGTTTGTCCCATGCAGCACTGTTTCCTTTCCACTGCAGTTCCTTGCCACCAAAAACTATTTCACTGTCTCCCATACATCCATTAGATTGTCATTCCATGCATTAGATTGTCATTCCATTATGCATTTCAATGCAAATGAAATACAACTCAAACGGGGAAAGCTGTAATGCATTGTTTGCAGACTGAAAGCAACACCTGTGAATAGCAATTGCATTCTCCAATTGATTACTGTTCATGGCACAAATAAGCAAACATCTGCAATTTCCACTTCTGTTTTCACTGGAATTCTCCAGCATCCAAATTCCAGAGGCAGGAGTAGTTGGACAAAGGCTCGGGCCTTACAAAAGCCAGAATATTTGGGGTCAGGCCCAATAGCACCGTGCGCTCATACACACTTCTCAGAGCTCGGCCACTGCCTGATTAAATCCTCTTTTGTCAATTTCCTTGCATCCATCCAATATGCACACACCCTCTCTTTCCATACACCAAACTTGTTCTTCTGTCATTCAGATTTGCAAGAGAGATGCATCTTGTCCATTGCTACCATGTATGGGTCATGGAGCAAATGGATCATAACCACTAGCACAGGGTGAGGCAGCAAAACTCAGCGGTAAATAAAACATACACATTGCATGAGGAAGGACTCGGACAGTCTGGTGATGTGAATGTCCAAGATCCGGCCAAGCTGCTGCTAAGCAGAAAAGGCTAAAGGGTTAAATAAACAGCCTAACCTGGTATAAAGTCAGCTTCCTGTGTTCACAGAGCTTGTCAGAGACTCGGTGTGACTGGCAGGTTCCCATTCACAATAGTGTTCACAATAGTGGAAGCGCTCATGTGAGCTCTTCCAGAAGCAGTGTGGTGTAGTGGCTAGGGTGCAGGACTAGGACCTAGCAGACCAGGGTTCAAATCCCCATTTAGCTGCTTATTTTATTTATTCAGAGATTACCGTATTTTTTGCTCTATAAGACTCACTTTTTCCCTCCTAAAAAGTAAGGGGAAATGTGTGTGCGTCTTATGGAGCAAATGCAGGCTGCGCAACTATCCCAGAAGCCAGAACAGCAAGAGGGATTGCTGCTTTCACTGTGCAGTGATCCCTCTTGCTGTTCTGGCTTCTGAGATTCAGAATATTTTCTTTCTTGTTTCCCCCTCCAAAAACTAGGTGCGTCTTGTTGTCTGGTGCGTCTTATAGAGCGAAAAATATGGTATTTATATACCACCCTTTGCACAAGCCACAGGGAGTTTAAAAGAAGGTCAGATAGATAAACATAAGATAAAATCCATAAAACTGATACAATCCTTTTTTAAAACATATACACAACAACAACAAAATAGTAATTGCTAACAGCAGCCACAGCTGCTATGAAGCTCTCTGGGTGACCATATGCGTGTCACAATCTCTCAGCCTAACCTACCTCACAGGGTTGTTGTATGGATTAAAATAAGGGAGGAGGGAAACTGAGTCCCCAACCCTGAACTCCTAGGAGGAAAGGTGGGATATAAATGGAATAATTCGTAATTGAAGCATTTTGGGTTGAGATGCGCTTGTTCTGCACAATGCCCTAGCATGAGTTATAAAACAACCCTTTCCTGAGTGGAAGATTCCTTCTGCCTGCAGATATCCACCTTCCTCTGGAGTGAGGATTTCTAAACGGTGCTTGTGAAAGCAGAACCACACCGTGGCAGATACAGATATCGCTTTCTGAGATCGCAGAGGTCCTGCTTAGCAAATCAAAGGGTGCAAAAGGTACCCATCAGCCTGGGTAGCAAACTCTGATGTGGTTGAAAATCAATCCCATATAGTCTATTAAGTTCACCAAACTTGAAAAGATTACATAATAATTTTGAGAAGCTTAGCTACAAGGAAATCCCGGACCTTCACAGGGTTCAGGTCATACTGATGGTCTCTTGCCAAGGGTCTGAAGCAATCAATGTTTGAAAATATAGTGCGGAGCAATGGTAGCCCCTGGACCTGGAGAGGTGGCCTGTGACGATGGCTATTAAATCTGAGACCTTCTGCATGCAAACCTTCCGCTTTACCACTCTGAGTGACGGAACGTCCCTTGAAAAGCACCAATCAGGGATTTGAGAACTTTCCTATAAAATCTATCCAAGAATCCCATCGGAGAATAACATGGAATACAACTACTCTATTTTAAAAGGAAAAAAAGAATGGAATAAAGCTGTACGCAATGATCCCCTGCTGCTATTAAAACAGACAGGAGTAAAATTATGGCAGCCTTGAAAACGAGCAAAGAGTTGTTTGTTTAGAGCCTTTCACACCAGCGCACAGAACGCTTATTGTACATCTAATAGCCACAAACTTTATTTTTAATTATGTTATGTGGAAGGCACTCCCCCCCCCATTCCCCACCCTACATTCAAAGCAACCAGCTGCTTTTATTACTATTCAGGACTAATTTATTCCTTGGAATAAAATAGCAGTGGTCTCTTAAAAATTGAGGCAACATGTGTATTAAAAAGGCTCCCTTATCGCTTTAAGGAAAAGTGGAGGGGAGGAGTAAAAACATATGCAACCCCCCCCCCTCCTGCTCCCAGGCTCTCTAGACCAAATTGGATTAACATTTTTAATGTGTATTCTAATTTTAATTGAGGCATGCATAATGCATCGTATTCTTTTTAGGAGGGCTGTATTTATTTCATAAGCCTATTACAGTACAATGAGTTTTAGCGAATGCTAGTCCCTACTCAGAGTAGATTCATTGAAATTAATGGAAACAACTAACAGGCTCATTAATTTCACTGAGCCTACTCTTAACAGCTTAACTGGACACAACCTAACACATTTTATAATAAAGTATTAGATTTAACATATTGAGTATTAAAAATCTTCGGACTGGTCATATGTGTGTGAGGGGAGCGTGTGTGTGTGTGTGTGTGTGTAACAAAATGCATAACACTGTTAACCATCATTTTTCTCTTACACCTTTAATGGCAATTACCTAAACATTCAATTTATGAAACAATCTACACATATGCAAAAATCAGCAGCTTGCCCTGGAATTCTTAGTTCTCTCTTTAAAAACTGAGTTACCAGACACCAGTGAACAAAGCTTCTCTAAAATTTCTATTTTTCCTACAGCAGAACGGCAATTTCATAATATTTACAAGTTCTACTTCATTAGGTTTCCAAATATTTTTCCATAACTTTGCAGGCAGAATCCTGTATTATGCATTTTATTGAGAGAAACTTTGAGGTTTTCTTTTTGTAAAAAGCAACAGATGGAACAACAACAATAATAGCAATAAAAAACTATTAATATTATTTTTAATTAAAACATTAAATATTTTCATTATTTTATTTATATCTTGCCTTTCCCCCCAGAACTGGGAATCAAGTCACATCCCAAAATCAAGACAATCACGGATAAAACAAAAATAACTGAAAACATATAAAAGATAGATAAAGTACATTAAAGTGCTGCTTGTCACATAGGTTCTTCATTGTTGGTAATATATATTAAAAATCTGTATCTGGTATAGAGAAGTGGGCCAGATCGAGGCCATATGTGTGAAGGGGACTTAACCCTTTGCTCCCCCCCCCGGTCCCAACTGAAATTGAACACACATACTGTAATGGGAATTGGGGTTGCTCGTGCGTAAGTTGCCTCTACTCTTGGCAAAGTTGCCTGGTTAAACCTTTCCCTGGCTGCACAGCCCTTACTCTGCGGCTGTGTCAGTCACTGGCAGAATCCGTCAGTGGGCGTTTCCTAAACTTCTTCCAGCATAAAAGTTCTTTGACGCCAAGTCTCTGCCTAGCCTCCCTGCGCGGAAGTCTTCTGCGCAGGGTGAGCGTGGCCATCGGAGGACCTGTGCTCTCTTCCTCAGTAGATGAGTTCCCTCTCTCCCTGCTGGGCCCTTCTCTGGCATCGCTGGGGAGCCTTACCTCCACTCCTGGCTCCGATGGCAGTTCCCTGACACATACACACCAAAAAAAAAAAACCCACACCCTAAATAGGGAAAAAAGGCAAACTCTTTTCCTCCCATTGCAAATAGCAGGTATGAGGAGGAGCAACTCTTGATCTCGATAATGGGTTCAAGTGCCTCTCCCGTTACACAATGTTACCAATCATTTCCCCCCCCCCAAAAAAAAAAATCCTGGCTAGTAATATTTTTTTTGCAACACAGACATGAAGGGGCAAACCTATGAACTTCACATCTAAACTTTGGTTCTTTAAAAAATAATAACATACAAGCACACCTTTGCGTGTGATCAGTGCCGGCTTTACGTATAAGCTAAACAAGCTATAGCTTAGGGCTCCACTCTCTTGGGAGCCTCAAAAAAAATTAAAGGGGAAAAAACTGGATGTACATTTCCACAATGTAAGATAAAAAACAAATAAAATAAAACCTACATACAGCAACAGTGTTTTGTGTTGTGGAGGCTCCTATGATGTAAGTATTGGGCCCCGCCTGCTAGCCTGCTCCATAAATATCACTGGTTTGCTCATTTCTGTATCAGTTACTTTTATTAAATACATATTTTGTTAAGTGCAAATGGCTTTAGATACCTATTAGGTCCATAAGTTACCATATAGCATATATTCAACACAAAAAACAGCTGCAATTTGTTGTTGACAAAGGACAGCTGGAAATATAAAGGGCCCCATTACCTTCAGTAGCATAGGGCCTAATCAAATCTAAAACCAGCCATGGGTATGATGCATTCTTGCTTACACATACATGGATCTATTACAAAAAGAGATCTTTCCACGTTTCTTGATTGCAACATGGGAATCGCCCATACCTGACCCTGGAAATAAAGAGCCAAAGCCGGAACTTCTCAACTCTTTAATGCTTTTATCTTTGGCATCAGGAACTTGCAAGAGCTGCCCTGACAGGTTACAAACAGAAATTCACTTGTCATCTTCCTGGATTTTATTCCAGATGTAGGATAAGGAGGAGGAGGAGAACTCCCAACATGAACGAGGAAAGAAGCAGAAAATCTCAATGCTTGCTTATTCATCCCACGTCCTGAACAGAAATCAAACCAGTGAATACAAGCAGTATTCAACGCTGTTATTTTTAACCACGCAAAACAGTACGTAACTGATCGCTTCTCCCTTCTAACTCCCTTCTAACACCACCACCATTTGCATGTAAATGATGGTCTTTGCTTTGAAACAAATGGTGTGGAATAATGCAATGATGACCTTTATTTAAGTACATAAAATTCTGCCACCGGGGACAGTGAGACGAATAACATAGCTGTCAGAAGCTAAACGGCAGTGGAACGAAAACAGTGCTGCATGCAACAAAAAACGGGCTGGAACGGAATTGCTCCTTTAGACCCCTAAATGAGGCAGATGCTTTGCCTAGTGCCCACTTTTGTAAGGAGCACCCAGCTGATTTTTTATCAGAATATTCTAGTTAGGTTCTAGAATACCTGCATCATCATGGCGCTAACTTCATGGGAAGGGTGTTTTCAGCTAAACCACACACACACGCACACACTGCCTTTGCAAGTCTTATAAGAGGCTGCTGCAGGAGACGGACTGTGAGCAACATCTCCAGAGGGATGTTTATAGGACCAGGACGAAGCTATTAAGCTTCCTTGTTATTTTTTGCTACTGCCAGGAGGTGTAATCTTTTTGTATTTATAGTACTGAAATGTCATTGTTTTTGGTAATGTGCTATTGTGTTGCTATTTTATGCTGCCATGAAATGGATTTCGCACTGTTTGATTTTGAAACACGTTCCTGTTTCCTTTGCCACAAGCCATTATGAGCACGGTTCTTTTTTGTGGAAAAGCGGCATACAAATAAAATTATGAATCAAAATTGCTCCATTGTCACATTCCCCCTCTCCCCCCCACACACACAATAGGATCAGTCAGATTATGGAACAGCTGTTCCTTGTAAAGTAAGCAAGGATTGCAATTAGGGCGGGGAGATACCTGGTTGTCAACATTATGATGTATCACCAGCTAAACATCATGATATACTGATATATCATGATGTCTGATATAAGCATGGAACTATGCATTGGCTAGCTTCACGGTTATTGCCACGTCGTGGGTTTTTCATAACATGCACATACAATATATTGTCAGGTCAAAAATTATTAAACCAGTATCACGATACGGACCTCAAACTGGTTTTGGACAATGCCAATCTATCATCCAGCCCTACTTACATTAGGATCCGTAAAGACACATGATCCATGCAGCTCTCAAGGGGTTAACAGCAGGAAAGGCTCATCAATCCATATGCATTGCTACCGTTCATGCTGTTCTATTTATTATGTAATGCTCCTGAGATGCTATAACTGACAACATACACTTTCACAGGCAGGAAGCTATTCCTTGTGTTGGCTGCCAGGGCAGGGGCTCAATATCCATCAAATTTGCCACTGTGATTTTTTGTTAGGAATTGTAGGTACTGATATCCCAAAGGAGCAGAAGAGACATTTTATGTATGCGACAACAGCCGCATGGATGCTATATAGTCCAGAGATTGAAAGAAGATAAAGTCCCGACCAGAGAGGAATGCCAAACCAAGCTGTTGGAGTACAGCGAAATGGCAAAATTGACTGGAAACCAAGAAGACAAAAACTTCAGTTAAGAATGGTGGGAAATTATAATTTATTTAGGAGACCACTGTAAGCAGACGGAAACATTAGCAGGATTTTAGTAATAATATAATAATAATAATAAATTTATATTTATAACCCATCCTTCCCGGTTCAAAAACCGGGCTCAGGGTGGCTAACAACAAATTTAAAACACTTAATTATAAAAGCAGCATAAAATACAATATAAAAACATGAATAACAATAAAATTCAAAAATCAATTTAGGGGAAATAAGCATTAGATAATCCCCAGGGCTAGCTGGCTGAATTGGTCCTACTTGGGCCAGTGAGGAGGCCAGGAGAGAATTAGCTGTGGGGTCTCAGAGTAGAGTGGGTGATCTTCAAAAAAGGGGAAGGGGAGGGAAGGGAGATAAAAGATCAGGCTGAATTCAAATTAAAGCCCAGGCGGAATAGCTCTGTCTTACAGGCCTGACAGAAGGAGGTTAAATCCTGAAGGGCCCTAGTCTCATGGGACAGAGCATTCCACCAGGTCGGAGTAACACTTGTAATGTAGCAAATACCATGGACAATATGGAAAGATATAAAATATGGATTATGAAATAATATGCAGTTGAAAAGGTGGACAACAGGACCCGTGGAGGGGAAGGTGAGAAGTCTGGAGATTCGGAGAAATCTCTAAATATGGGTGTGCATTTTGTTTTGTTATAGTTCTACACTTGTAAAATAAAAATAAATTTTAAAAAAATTAAATGCCAGTGTTACTAAAACCAGTGTGATGCAGTAGACAAGGGTGGTCCACAAAGATAGGGGCAGAGAACATTTCTTCTGTCCAAGGCATCATTCCTTTCTGGTCAAATCCTCCACAGGTCATATGATAGTGGTAAACAGGGCCAGAAGCAATGGAGGCAAATTAGACCTTTATAGAGTAGGGTAGCTTCTACACACACACCCTTCTCCATGCTCCATCCAAGCAACTCAGAGCCATTATCAAAGTTCAAGGACATATTCCAGACAAAACTTTGCAAAAAGGTTCTGCCAAGGAGGAAGGAAGAGAAAGCAAGAGGCACAGTAGGATTCCAGAAAGAAAAAAAGACCCAAGCACAACATGACAGACCCTTGAAAAGGCTCCGCGTTCTTCCTGGTTGGCTCTGGAAGGCATCTCCCAGTTGAAAGCCCAGGCATAAAAGAGGCAGGCAGCAAAACAATGATTTTATTGTCCAGCAGAGGAAATGTCAAGTCATAGATAGGCACTCTGTTGTGTTTGTTTTTCTTCACATTGCATGAGCTTTGGGGCTGCTTCGCTTCTGATACAGTACGCCTTAGGAAGCATCCCCAAAAATAGCTGTGGACCCAAAGCGTTTGTTACTAGGGACGGGGAAGAAATTTGGTTGAGTTTGCATTTGAAAGCAAAGCTATCTAGTTCGCACTTGTTGAAACTTAGCTGGTCTTCAAAATTTGCACTTCACTGAATTTTGCAATGCAGCTCTTCAGCCAAGCAACATGTACAAAATTGCATTTGCTAGGGTAACGTGGACATAGAAATGAATATATTAGTGAAAAGAGCATGCACAATGCATCATATCATGGGGAATTTCTTTGCAAAAGAATATGGGCGCAATGGCATGCAATGCAATACAATCTAATATTGTCTGGAACGCATTGGGGAGCTCCTCCTGAAGAGGGATTGCCTCTGAGAATCGTAGCTCTCTGAGGGGAGCAGGGGTTTCCTAATAGCTCTCAACAGCCTTAACAAACTACAGCTCCCAGAATTCTTTGGGGGAATGCCATGACTATTTAAAGTGATAACATAAAGCTTTAAATGTTAGGTGTGAACGTGGCCTTAATCGGACCCTGCCCCCTGGATCAAAAATGCTTTGGCAAATAGGAAAGCATTAAAAGATTGCATTATTTTGATGCAAGACATGTCTGGATGCTACTACAGATAAAATACTTAATGTACCTCTGCTACCAAAGATACATGGGGAAGGCCTCTAAGGACAATCTTAGTAAACAAGCATGCTGGTATAGGAATTGGCTTTCCCTTGTGTACCTAGGTCCCAAGCCATTTAGAGATTGAAAGGAACACAGCAAGCTGCCTTGCGCCAAGTCAGACCACTGGGTCCATCTAACTCAGCACTGTCAACACTGACTGGACTGACTGGCAGCGTACCTCCAGGCTGTCAGACATGATCTCTCTAAGTCCTACCCAGAGCTGGCAGGGACTGGATTTGCGTTTGCAATGAGCCATGGTTCTTTCCCCTTAGAAGATGCTCACCGTCAAGGATACCAAATGGCTTTCGCATTTCATCCAGACTCTCCTTACTATATTTCACAAGCTTGGGGAGGGAGGGAGGGAGGGAGGGAGGGAGGGAGGGAAGGAAGGAAGGAAGGAAGGAAGGAAGGAAGGAAGGAAGGAAGGAAGGAAGGAAGGAAGGAAGAAAGAAAGAAAGAAAGAAAGAAAGAAAGAAAGAAAGAAAGAAAGAAAGAAAGAAAGAAAGAAAGAAAGAAAGAAAGAAGGCTATGAGCATAGACACATTTGTATCTTGCGTTCATCAGACTCCAGTCATATGGTGTCTGGTACATTGAGACCTTGAAACCTGACTGAGAGGAGAGAAACTTTCTGCAGGCAATGGCTTCTCCACCTGTTTTGCTCCACCCTCCAGCCTTGAGAGCCTTTCCCAGACCTTGACTTTGAGAACAGCAGAAGCAGGAGGGGAAAGAGGAGTTCAGGGATATATATATATATGTTGTGTGTCCTTGTTTCTCAATTTGATCCTTTTACATGGTTTTGTATGTTTTTGTGCATTAAAAAATAGGTCCATAAATATTGATTATTGCCTTATAAGAACTGGTCTTAAATAGAGGGTGAATTGAATTGGTGGAGGGGGGGTTGGAGGAGAGGCGGAAAGAAGAGCTAATTTGTCTGTGGCTGGGGGGGGGGAGTAATCTGGACAGTTTTGCCAGGGGTGCAAGATCACCTAATAATAATAATAATAATAATAATAATAATAATAATAATAATAATAAATTGTTATTTGTACCCCAACCTCCCCAGCCAGAGCCGGGCTCAAAGCGGCTAACATCATATAAATAATACAATATGCATAAAAACAATCAATCAATCAATCAATTAAAATGCATCCCAAAATTAATTCAAATAAATTAAGATTAAAACTGGACAAATGACAATCCTCAGGTTAAAACTGAAAGCGGTTAATACTCGCCAGGACCAACTGTTTCCACTGATATTATAAGGACCTGTGAGCAGGCTGGGAAACCTCCTTCGTGCTTGTTCTTATACAAAGAGAAAATGAGTCAGCCTGAACCCTGGCCAAAGGCCTGGTGGAACAACTCCGTCTTGCAGGCCCTGCGGAAGGATGCCAAATCTCGCAGGGCCCTGGTCTCTTGTGAGAGAGCGTTCCACCAGACCTAGCTACGGCTCTGCACCTGGGAGGTGCCAGAACTGGGTTCTGGAGAGCTCCCACTGAAAAAAAGCCCTGCTTCTCTGTATCCCAGAAGATCATCTGGATATTATGGTTTTATCCTTCACTCCAATTCAAATAAGATTACAAGCAGGAAATATAGCGAAGTTCCTATTGAGAGCAATAAAGATAAGATTTTTTAATTTAAAAAAACCACCTGTGGTCCTCCAGAGAATGTTGGACTACAACCCCCATCATCCCTGACCATTCCCTGTATTGGCAGGGACTGAGAAGAGTTATGGTATCTAAAACACCTGGAGGGCACCAGGTTGGGGAAGGCTAATGGAGGCAATTCTGGAACAGATGGACTAATGATCCCAGACTCAGTAGAGAGGCAGCTTCCTAAAGGGGAAAGGGGAAATGGGGGGGACACCTTCCAGATTGGAAAACAGATCTGAGAGCAGAGACAGGAATTCAGAAGCTTGCTGTTTTCGATGGTTGTTGCCTAGTAGGAGCTGTATTTTTATCCTGTGGCTTTCTTCTGTTTTCTTAGATGCATATATATATATATATATATATATATATATATATATATATATATGCATGACACACAAACATGCATGCATACACACACAAACACTTCACAAAAGGGCACTGTTTATTTTAAGGGATATAACATTTTCCTGCGGGTACAATTCAAGCTTCTACAGGAAGCACTGAAGTAGCAGGTGTTGGTGTCTCAGCATAGCCTACAGAAAACCCTGTTCCCTCCCCTAAGTATTATATACTCTTAACAGACACAAAAGAAAGTGCCTTGCAAATTTCTGCTCATTAGCAGGGACTTGGGTGGTGCTGTGGGTTAAACCACAGAGCCTAGGACTTGCTGATCAGAAGGTCAGTGGTTCGAATCTCTATGACGGGGTGAGCTCCCGTTGCTCGGCCCCTGCTCCTGCCAACCTAGCAGTTCGAAAGCACGTCAAAGTGCAAGTAGATAAATAGGTACCGCTCCAGCAGGAAGGTAAACGGTGTTTCTGTGCGCTGCTCTGGTTCCCCAGAAGCAGCTTAGTCATGCTGGCCACATGACCCGGAAGCTGTATGCCGGCTCCCTCAGCCTATAGAGCAAGATGAGCACCGCAACCCCAGAGTCAGTCACGACTGGACCTAATGGTCAGGGGTCCCAGCGCAGAATAAATGCTAAATAGCAGCAAAGGTAATCGAGGGAGAAGGGGGGCAGGTTCCTTTAAAAAAAAAAAAACTTTCCACAAGGCTAATGAACAGTGGCCCAAGTTAATTTACAGCCTGGGCTGAACAGTCTTGTGGAGAGGCCTCCCCTTTAGCCTGCAACATTTATTACTTTAAAATGTGGGTAAGCCAGCCCGACTGCATTGGCATTCTGCTGAGTGGAGCCCTGGCTCCTTCCCCAAAGTCCTGCCCTGATGGCACCATTGTTAACCAGGGCTAGTCTGCCCCAGAAAAGGGTCACACCCACCTAGCAGAAGAAAGCAACAGTTGCAGACTCCAAGCCAAACCTCTGTTGTATATTTGCACACGGGCAAAGCAAGCCCGTGCAATTTGCAAGCTTCCAACCTGGATGGAGGCCATCCGCCAACGACTGTGGTTGGATGGATACTTGACTGTGCACTTCTCAGCGGTGGATAGGGACGGGCTCTCCATTTCACATTTTCCCACTCCTAAATTCACTTCTCCGTATATAGGTAGGAATTCACGGTTTTCTTTTTTAAAAAACCAGCAGCAGCATTTTAGTGCAAATGTCACTTGAATACACATACATGGATACAGTCTGGAGCAATGTACACATTTTTCCAAGGGATTTCCTCTAGCACCACACACTTTTGCATGTTATTTTCACAAATGCATGCATTTCCATGCTATGGTTGCCACACGTCCTCTTTTTCCAGGACATGTCCTCTTTTTCCGGGGTAAAATTTCTGTCCGGCCAAATTTTTTGAATTTACCAAAATGTGTCCAGAGGTGTGGGAGCCGTCTATATACTATGTGAGTTTTGCATGGTGCAGGAAAGGACCAGTTCCTTGTTTTTGTATATTTTTAAGGGGCATTGTGGGATGCGGGTGGCGCTGTGGGTTTAGATAAGCCTACTCCAATATCTAGAACTGATTGGGTTGCCCCAGCCACTCTAGTTCTGCTGGTTTTAATTTCTAAATGTTTAAAATTATTTCTTTTCAAATGTCATTTTATTGTTTTATTATTATTTTTTATTTTGGTAAACCGCTTCAAGAGTTTATTTATTTTACAATCAAGCAGCATATAACGCTTACGAAATAAATAAATACTATAGTGTGTTTTACAAAAGTCAGTTGTGGATCATTTGCCCTAAAAGCTGGTCAGCTAGAAATATTTAAATGAAATACAAATAAAAGCAACAGTATATATATAGATAGATAGAGAAAAATATATATGCCTTTTTGTCCTACTGTGTAGAAGAGATCAGATCAGACTCATTTAATTGCTTCTAGTCCTCGGATGACTACAAAACAAATTTTTGACCATATAAAAGTAAGAGAAGGCAACAGACGCAGAAGTTAATTTGCGCGCGCACACCAAAAACTACAACAACAAGAACGAACCTGGAATGCTCAGTATCCTGGGCAATTTGCGCCTTGCCCCTTAAATAAGGGGAAAGGGTAAAACAGGAAGACAATAATTCCCCCTCCCAAAGCAAACATGGAGAAACACGGACTGCCCATCTTGCAAGGCGCTGCCTTTAAAAACAAGAAAGTGGATTGCAAGCTTCCACAAAGCACAAGGCATGGCTGCCCTTCCGGCACTCCCTCCACAGGCCTTACAGGCAACTTAAAATTCACAGCAGGGAAAAGAACCCTTTGCCAAATTAGTTCCCAATTCAAAAAAAAGGGGGGGGGAGAAGCTTGTTGTGAAAGCTCAGCTACAGCTGTGCACAGCTGGAGTAGTTATAGCCCCGGCTTGCCTAATCCTGTTTGTGAAGCTTTTGGCATTAGCAACATCTGCCACCACTTGCCTCTCCCCCTCCAGCCGCCAACTACTGTTACCAACACTCCTTCCACTAGCCAGAGGGGCAGAGCTCAGTATCACACAGCGGATCACTGAGCAGGACTCTGTAACGCTGAGGATGCCAAGAGCAGGGAACCGGCCGGCCAGCCAGCCAGCCAGGCTAGATGCCTGCTCTGTGTGCGGGGTCACGCTGCTCCCCCAACACAAGGGAGCCAGCCCGTGGCTCACCTAAATCCCTTCCTGGCTCATGGCCCGCCGATCAAAGTGAGTTCTCCAATGCAGACCTTCCACCACCCCAAGTCATTGTGCAGCTCGTCGCTGCCCTGGCAACAGGCGAGCCACGGTGACAGCAAAAACAGGCTTGACAAGAGGAGTCACACTCTCACAGAGAAGCACTGAAGAACTGTGCAAAGCGCTGAGGACCAGCCTCTCATGGGAAGCAACCAGAAGTTAATGAAATGCAATGAGAAGTAATTTTTGCAATGAGGTCAGCACAGCACAGCATACCAGCTACGCAATGGTCAGAAAGCAAAGCAAAACAAACACACCTATTATTATTATTATTATTATTATTATTATTATTATTATTACAGTGGCACCGCGGGTGGTGCTGTGGGTTAAACCACAGAGCCTAGGACTTGCCGATCAGAAGGTCAGCGGTTTGAATCCCCGTGAAGGGGTGAGCTCAGTCCCTGCTCCTGGAAACCTAGCAGTTCGAAAGCATGTCAAATGCAAGTAGATAAATAGGTACCGCTCCGGCGGGAAGGTAAACGGCGTTTCTGTGCTCTGGTTCGCCAAAAGCGGCTTAGTCATGCTGGCCACATGACCTGGAAGCTGTACGCCGGCTCCCTCGGCCAATAAAGTGAGATGAGCGCCGCAACCCCAGAGTCGGCCACGACTGGACCTAACGGTCAGGGGTCGCTTTACCTTTTCCTTTACCTCCAGTTACGAACGGGATCCGTTCCAGAGGCCTGGCCATATCCCCAATTTTTTGTAACCGGAGGTGCCCGTTCTGCGCATGCACGCAGCGCTGTAGAGTGCTTCTGCGCATGCGCGAGCGGCAACCCACGTCCGGGTTTGCTGCGTTCGGAACCCAAAAGTTACGTTACCTGAAGGTAATGTAACCCGAGGGTCCACTGTATTATATTATTATTATTATTATTATTATTATTATTATTATTATTATTATTCCGATCTTACTGGGTTAAAACACAGTAAGACATCAAACATTAAAAACTTCCCTGACAGGGCTGCTTTCAGTTCTAAAATCAGATAGTTGTTTATTTCCTTGACATCTGATGGGAGGGCGTTCCACAGGGCGGGTGCCACCACCGAGAAGGCCCTCTGCCCGGTTCCTTGTAAACTCACTTCTTGCAATGAGGGAACCACCAGAAGGCCCTCAGAGCTGGACCTCAGTGTCCAGGCTGAATGCTGGAGGTGGAGATGCTCTTTCAGTTTTCAGGGCCAAAGCTTTAAAGGTCAGCACCAATACTTTGAATTGTGCTTGGAAATGTACTGAGAGGCACTGTAGATCTTTTTTTAGGAAAGCATTATAAGTGCTTTCACACAACCTGTTTAAATCCAGTATTCATCCTGATTTGTTTGCAGATTAAACTGCGTTGGCTGCTCAATGCATTCATTCTGATTTGTTTTGCAGGGAGGTTAGATGACACTGCGCCAATGTAAGTATTATCCCAAACTTTCCAGCACATTTTCTCATCACTTCCCTTGTTGCAAAACCATTCTATCTTTCAGGAAAGGAGGTTAGTTGCACCTGATCACACCTACATTTCCAGCAAATGATTAAATCCTACCCCAAAACACAAACAGTCTGAAAGGGCCATACGTTTCAGGAAATGCCAGTGATCCTTCACTGATACACATTTGATCCAACTATAAGATCTTTTTAAAATCAATAGAACCATAGGTGCCATCTCTGGGAAGCTGTGGGTGCCTGTCCAGAGTGGCTGGAGCAAACCAGTCAGATGGGTGGCATATACATAATAAAATTGTTGTTGTTGTAAGAAATACTATCTGGAACACTTCATTGCCCTCTCTGTAGTTCAGCCCTCCTTCCTTTAATACCCCTCCTTCATCTGCAAGCAGACAACACTTTCGCCATGAAGCAGCACAACTTGGAGTATCTGTGATCATATTGCAGATTTAGAATTAGAGAAAGAGAGACCATGCCAGTATTGCCAACAATGGTAAACCTGCCCACCCCGTGAATCCTTTAGAAAATCTCACAGACACACAGAAACACCCCACCAAAATTGCTCCCCATAATTCACTCCTTGCAAATGGGCAGTGAATCAGTGTAAGCCAGTTTTGTTCAGAAAACTGTAATGCCTCTCTACATCTGTAGAAGAGGATCAAAGCACACTTCTTATCCTGGTCCAACAAACCCTCTAAATTATTTCTCCCCACTCAAAATGGTAATAGAGCTAATTTTGAAAATGAAGATGCTGTTCTTGTTGAGCTACGATTTACTCAGCTGCAGCGTGTTGACACTGCTAGTAAAGTTAATCCAAGCCTCCTCGTAGCCAGCCTTCCAACAGAAAGGTAAATTTATTTGCTTTGAACCGGGGGTCTGGACCTTCAGTCTGATGCAAAGGAAGCTAATCTTGAGTCAACCACATCGGATGGCTCCCCCAGGACACATGCCATTCAGGCAACATGTTGTTCACTTCCACTGCCGCCCCCCTCATCCGCCACCTCCACGCAGGAGAAGAGGACTCGACAAAAACAATTCTGCATTCACACCGGAGGACCACAGAAATCTCTGTAGCGTGGACATTAAATGCTTGCGCACAAGGGTAAACAGGCTGCACCGCCCTCACAATAAATATAACAGGGAGCTTACAAAGCAGGAGATGGGGCTGAAAGATCCTGCCATTGGTTTTGGCATCGTCCTGCTTTGCTTTCACCCTTCCTAGGCTAGCGTGCCCTCCAGTGTGTCGCAGATGCCGGGAACAGTCATGTTTCTATTTCAGAGACTTGTCTCAAACTGTCCATCCCCAAGTTGAGCAGTCTAATTTGCAAGCTGGAAACTGAAGGGGTGTCGCATTGGGGAGAGTCTGCTTGGTTTCCCTCCCCATCTGGAAAGGTGGAAGGGCCAAACCAACTCAGTCGTTCAGGTGGGAGGGAGGCATTAGAATCAGAGAGTTGGAAGGGACACCAAAATTCATCTAGTCCAACCTTCGTGTCTACCTTAGTGGTAGTGATGGCTTCTCCCTGTCCTCCCTCCCTCACCCCCACCACACAGACCATGGCTTAGCAGGAACATGCAGGTTCCCCAGAAGGAGATCACAGCTGCTTTGCTCCTCTTCTCATCCTACTGCAGCTACATTGCTGTGAGGCAAGCCATGCGTCCTAGGCACGGGGGTTAACCCGAGCCACGCGGTCCAGGTCTGATCTAGAATCCAAGGATTCCACGAGGAGTCGGTCCAACAGGGCCAAGGCAGGAAACCGGGCTAGGTCAGGCACAAGGTTCCAGGCAGGTTCCAGCAAGCAACAATGTTGCTCTCGCAACCTGGGGCAGGGTCCGACAGCCTTTTATCTCTGATGAGATAATGGCTGGTCCTGATCCCCCGGTGACTCACCTCCCTGTCTCGTCCGAAGGCGAGCACTCCTCCTGCGGGAACTCAGGTCTCTCCTTCTCTCAGACCTGAGTCTCTGCAGCTTGGGAGATGTCGGTGGGTTACTAGACCCAGAGGCCACCTCAGCCTCTCCTGACCCAACTGGTAGTAGAGCAGCAGAGGGCAATGAGGTAATCCCCGCATCTGGAGCCAGGGCAGGCTCAGGCCCCTGACTCGTCCCAGTTGGTGCTTATTGCAGGGGAACCTGTGCAGACTGGGGCTCTTCAGAATCAGGCCCCAGACTAGGTTCAGATGCCGTCTGAGGCAGAGGATCTGGTGCGGACTGAGACTCCTCCGGCTCCAAGTCTGAGCCCGAGTCCTAGGCCATCACACCATGGTTTAGCTTATCATTTCATCCAAACCTAGGATTGTGATGCTTCAGACAAACCACAAGTAGCAATTCCAAGAACAAAGAGCTTGGTTACAACTTGTGGTTTGTCTAGAGCGAGAAAGACCATGAGCCCAATATCACAGCCGCAGGAAGATCAGAGGAGTGCAATAGTGACAATCTCCTCTCCAGGAACCCACACGCTCATTCAAAGTCATGATTTGCTGGGAATCACAAGTGGATAGATTATGTAGATCATGCTTTAGCTCTTCCTATACATATCTGGTTGGCCAACTGGGAGAATAGGATGCTGGACTAGATGGGCCATTGGTCCAATCCAGCAGGCTCTTACTCTTATTATTGTGACTGTAATGTGCACACTAGACAAGACAGCAGCAAAGGAAACAGAAGGTGCACGTCAACACAAATCTCTCAATCTGCAGCCAAGATCTTACTTGGAATAAAATTCTGCTGAGTTAATAGGACCCAATTCCAAGTAAACATGCTTACAATTAAAGCATGAGAGATTACACACCAGAACTGAAAAGGAATGGAAAACTCTAGGTAATAAATCATTGCCAGTCTTTCTCGGAGTACCACAGACAAGAGGGACCAATTTCTTTCAGAGGTAAGAAAGCCAAAATGGAAACTTCCAACAGCTGGGATTTTTAATAGTGCTTATGTGCTTCAGTTTTACAGCCCAAATATCCAGTGGTTTTCTGTGGGAAGTTTTCCCCCAATACTTGTGCAATTACCAGTAAATATGAAAGGGGGAAAGATAGATACCTGCCTATTGTATTATTACTTTTTAAAGAAAAATAGAGTTCTTTAAAGAAAATGCCATGTGGTATCCAAAGCTCACTTGCTTAAAATAAATTTTGCAGCACAATCCTAATGATGTCTAATCGGAAGTGAGCCCTCTTGAATTCAGTGGGGCTTCCTCCCAGGTAAATGGGATTGCAGCAGTAGACAATCAGTTGTGTGGCTTTTAGTCAATGGAATCCACATAAATTTCCAAATCAGAAAAATTAACAGTTCATAGATGATAGATAGATAGATAGATAGATAGATAGATAGATAGATGATAGATAGATAGATAGATAGATAGATAGATAGATAGATAGATGATAGATAGATAGATAGATAGATAGATAGATAGATAGATGATAGATAGATAGATGATAGATAGATAGATAGATAGATAGATAGATAGATAGATAGATAGATAGATGATAGATGATAGATAGATAGATAGATGATAGATAGATAGGTAGATAGATGATAGATAGATAGATAGATAGATAGATAGATAGATAGATAGATAGATAGATAGATATAGAGATAGATGATAGATATAGATAGATGATAGATAGATAGAACCCTTCCAATTTCTATCCATCACACATTACAAACTGTCTCTTGTAAGTGGATGCTTGTCACCTTCAGCTAAGGCACTAGTATTAACAGGAATTCTTAAAAGATAACAACAAACCGAGTGTTATTTAAGTCTTAAGTAGTCAAAATAAACTGTTTTTCAACAGTTTATCTATCTGATCCATCAGCTAATCCATCAGCTATCCCATCCATCAGCAGCCCTATTCATGAAGCATCAGAAGCAACCTACATTTTAGGACCCACCTTATTTCTTTGACTGCAGGCTATTTTAAACTGTTTTCAACACTATGTTTTAACTGTTGTAACCTGCCCTGGAACCTGAGAGTGAAAGACAGGTAAGTGAATGTGGTGGTGGTGAAGATGATATTGTACAGGGCTCTGTTTCCTATTTGTTTTTGTTTTTCCACCTGAATCTCTTTTGGGGGGGTACGAAAGATCTTCTTTGGAGGTCTTTAAGCAGAGGCTTGACAGCCATATGTCAGGAGTGCTCTGATGGTGTTTCCTGCTTGGCGGGGGGGGGTTGGACTCGATGGCTCTTGTGGTCTCTTCCAACTCTATGATTCTATGATTCTTGTTTGCTGCTTTTTGTCTTGTTTTGTTTCTACCACTTAACTGTAAACATGTGCTTGGAGCCAAAGGAAGCTGGACTCATGCCTTCCTCCAGATTTGTAAATGGACTTGGGACTCTTCAGACCCCAAAAAAAGTATGGACCCTCAGGGTAAAGAGCTTTTTAAGGAATGTCTGTTTCTTTTATGTTTTGAAATCAAGGGATCGGATTTCCGAATAATAAAACTGTGCGTAAATGCTACAAACAACCCCTGGATCACAGCCTTCTGCATGTACTGTGAAAGAGCTTTAACTGGCAGTAGCCAAAGCAGGGACTGCATCCAGGGTCTCACAAGTTCTCATCAGGAATCCTCTTCCATGGGAAAATCCTTATTTGCTATGCTTTTATAATGGATTGTAGTAATTGCTGTCCAAAGGGAATTTTGTAGACCGCCAGGGGCAGGCTAATGGAAACATAAGACAGCTATACAGTGGTACCTCAGGTTACATACGCTTCAGGTTACATACGCTTCAGGTTACAGACTCCGCTAACCCAGAAATAGTGCTTCAGGTTAAGAACTTTGCTTCAAGATGAGAACAGAATTCGTGCTGCGGTGGCGCGGCAGCAGCAAGAGGCCCCATTAGCTAAAGTGGTGCTTCAGGTTAAGAACAGTTTCAGGTTAAGAATGGACCTCCGGGACGAATTAAGTACTTAACCTGAGGTACCACTGTACAGTGGTACCTCCGTTTAAGAACAGTCCTGTTTACGAACGATTCGGCTTACGGACTCCGCAAAACCGGAAGTAGTGTCCCGGTTTGCAAACTTTACCTCGGTCTAAGAATGGAATCCGAACGGTAAAAGGGCACCAGCAGTGAGAGGCCTCATTAGGGAAAGCGCACCTTGGTTTAAGAACAGTTTCGGTTTAAGAACTGACTTCCGGAACGGAATAAGTTTGTAAACCAAGGTACCACTGTATACTAAAATACTATGCATTATGCTACTGTCAGAGGGATTTTGTTTTATATAAGGCACGGCTGTATGCCTGCAGAGCTAAGAAAAGAAGACAGGCCCATTTGGAACAGCAGCAAGTAGGGCTGGGCATGGGGAACAGGAGAGAAATTCAATTCAGTTTACATTTAAAACTGAATCTATCAGATTTCCACTTTTCCAAAACGCAATGAGAACAGCAAGCCTTCGAAACTGCACATATCCAGAAATTTGTGATGCACTTCTCAAACCCAAAAATATTTACATATATGCACACATTAGGTAAAAGTGTGCATAAAAATTAATATATATGTAAGAACAACATACCACAATGCTTTCTTATTTGTTGCAAAACTGTGCAAGTGTATACAAAAATATGATTTTAGGAGTAATCTACAATAAAACACTAGAGGATTGGGGGTATTTAAAAAATAATAATAATAATAATCACAAGTTGCTGTGGAAATGTGGAAATCATAAACTGAGAGGACTGAAATTGACAGATCCATCCATCTCTAGCAGCAATTTCCATCTGTTGGATTTTAAACATGGAAAACAGATGGCTTGAATGCTAGGAGGTGGGTTTAAAAAACACACACACAGAGAGAGAGAGAGAGAGAGAGAGAGAGAGAGAGAGAGAGAGAGAGAGAGAGAGAGAGCCGTATTGGCCCTGAGATCCCCATGCAAGGTCCAACTATTAAACACCTGGCTTCACATTCAATTCTTCCATATTTTAAAAATAAAAATAAGTTCAGGTTCTTTTCCCAGACATCAGTGTCCAACCCTTCTGATTGCAATGCATCTCTTTTCATTTTACAGATTGATAAATACTTAACCTGAGGTAGGAATAACCTTTTTTTTCAACATTTGCTGTTGGCATGCACTAATACTGCATCTTCTAGCACTGCCAGTCATAGCTGACCAATAAGACAGCATAATGAATTTCTATCCAACTATCCTTTCTTCATTGTGACTTGCATGGAAGAGATACCCATTTTAGCACATTTCCAGAAAGCGTTTATTACACTGCCTCTTCTTGCAATGAAATACAGCAAGTATGTTGCCATTATATAAATCCGTGTCCAGCCAAATTAGAATGCTGTGTATGGTTCCGGTTAAAGGTAAAGGTAAAGGGACCCCTGACCATTAGGTCCAGTCGTGGCTGACTCTGGGGTTGCGGCACTCATCTCGCTTTATTGGCCGAGGGAGCCGGCATACAGATTCCGGGCCATGTGGCCAGCATGACTAAGCTGCTTCTGGCGAACCAGAGCAGCACACAGAAACGCCATTTACCTTCCCGCTGGAGCGGTACCTATTTATCTACTTGCACTTTGACGTGCTTTCGAACTGCTAGGTTGGCAGGAGCAGGGACTGAACAACGGGAGCTCACCCCGTCGCAGGGATTCTAAGGAAGAGCATCTGGTTACCCCATCTCAAAAACAGTACTGCATAGCTGAAGCAGGTAAACAAAAAGGAGAAGTGAGGTTACAGGGAACGAGGCAGAGGCCTTCTCGGTAGGGGCTCCCTCCCATCAGATGTCAAGGAAATAAACAACTATCTGACTTTTAGAAGACATCTGAAAGCAGCCCTGTTCAGGGAATTTTTTTTTATGTCGGTTTTTTTATCATGTTTTTAGTATTCTGTTGGGAGTCGCCCAGAGTGGCTGGGGAAGCCCAGCCAGATGGGCAGGGTATAAATAATAAATTATTATTATTAAATTATTAAAGCAGCTTTTAAAAGAATGATCAGAGGATTAGACCAGTTTCCAATCCGTCAACTCTAAAGCGCCAATCAGGGCCAGTCTTAGGGGTGGGTGGTCACCCTGAGCACCAAACTGGCACTCAACTGCTGGTTGAGTGTACTCTTTGCAAAGAGACAGAGTGAAGAAAGCAGGGTATTCAAAACCAGAACCAAAACACACACACAAAAAACCCTCTACAGCAGGGGTGGGAAAACTGTAGCCTTCCTGATGTTGTTGCCTTCTTACCCCCATCACACCTGGTCAACATAGCTGATGGTCAGGGACGATAATCCAACATCTCCACTCTTCATCTGCAAGTTGTCTGGATACTAATCTCCAATATGAACTTCAACATGACAAGGAAAGAACCACAAAGTCCAAATCCTGGACAGGGGATCACCAATGAGGGAGGTGGGGTGGCTTTTTAGCCTTTTCTGCTTTCTCGGGCAGTATTTTCTCTCTTCCATTTGTTCTAGTGGAAGGGGAAATCAGTAAACCAGTTGCAGGGCTGATCTTCTGGAATGGTGCAGGAAGAAATCCAGAAAAGGTAAATGTCTTGCCTCACATGGCTCTAAATGCTCCCCTGCTACACCCCCAGAAGTAACAATGGCCAAAGGTCAACAGTGGCAGAGCTCTCGGCCAGAAATATAGAAAAGCATCCAAAAGAGACTTCCCTCTTTGCCCCAGAGATCCACAGCATCCTACAGTCCCTAAGACACCCTCCATAAGTTTGCCCTATATATATAGTGTATATACTCTCTCTCTCTCTCTCTCTCTCTCTCTCTCTCTCTCTCTCACACACACACACACACACACACACACACACACATAACATTTCTGTTTTGTTTTTGTTAAAAATTAGCGGAACATGGGTTGACTAAGTTGACATGACCAAGCAGCAATAATGAGAGCGAGCTCTAAGAGACCAATTTCAAAATTATTTCCTTTATAACTTTTATTTATTACTTTCAAAGGTAAAAATGCAATCACCTTGTCCACATTATGAAGATAAACAATGTAACAAATCCAAACTACCCTGCTGAAGTGATGGGGAATGTTGTCTTTAGTTTTAATAAAAAATAAAACTGTTTCATTGCAAAAACAAACTTTGTCAAGGCTGTCAATCTAGCTTGTCTAAAATGATAAACAGCAGCTAACTAACACTTCACTATAACTCAGCAGGGAAGGCATGAAAACGGGATAACGTTAAAATAAATTGTAGATGAAAATGTTGCTATCTTGGGTGATGGATTTCCTGAAATAAAGAATGCTTCCAAAAACTGTTTGCTACAAAACTAAGCAAAAGTAAAACCTGCAATCATTCCATCGTCTTGCTTAGTGCAGATGTGGAGACCCTTTGACCCTCCAGATGTTGATGAACTACAACTCCAATCATCCCTGAACATTGACTATGCTCGCTGGGGCCAATGGGAGTTTTAGTTCAGCAGCATCTAACATGCCAAAGCTTTCCCCCACCGCTGCCCTAGTGCAATAACCCCATTCAGAAAGTGAACTTGTAAAGCTTTGGTTTGTGCAAACTGCAGCTGAGTGGCTGAGGAAAAACAGGTTTCAGGAGCTGTCAGTCAGAATGGATTGGCTAGCCTGTGATGCGAGCCTCTCGCCCGCCATAACAGATAACCAGTACATTTTGATGAGCTTCAAGTTTGAGGAAGCACCCTCACCACTGACAACTGTATCTGGAAATGTCAGGAGAGTTCGTAGTGCTGCCCAGACATTTGGGAAGATGCTGTTCAACTTTGGCATCATCTATGTACTGCCGGGCCAGTAGGGTCTCTCTTTTACACTGCTAGGTTTTGCAATCTGCAGAAGTCACACAACTTGGGAATACTGCAAAAGTGACGGGGATGAGGTGGGGGGTGATGAGTGCCAAAGGCACTCCCAGTCCAGAGCGCTAATCCCACACATACTTTTCTGGGGTTTGGGCTTACTAGAATACAGTCATACCTCAGGTTACAGGTGCTGCAGGTTGCGTGTTTTTGAGTTACGGACGCGCCGAAACCCGGAAGTACCGGAATGGGTTACTTTCAGGTTTTGGCTCTCGCACATGCACAGAAGCACTAAATCACACTTTGCGCATGCGCAGAAGCACCGAATAGCAATCCGCGCATGCGCAGACGCGGTGCTATGGGTTGCAGATGCTGCGGGTTGTGAACGTGCCTCTCGCACGGATCATGTTCGCAACCCGAGCGTCCATTGTATATGAAGGTGCCGGATACCAAGTCAAACTGGTCAATCTAATCTTCAGTAGGGGTGTAAGGCTCTGTGAATTCTGGTTCTCTCAATTTCTATTCCCACCCCCCATCTTAAATTCCGTTCTCCACATTTTTACTGCAATTTGTGATTTTTGCCCTCCCCCCAAAGAAAACCCTAATGAAGTTTCTTCGGTATTTTAGCACAATTTTTTTCTAATAACCCCTTTTTGTGTGCATACATTTTTATGAGCAATTTCTCCTAATACCATGCATTTCTGTAAGCCATTTTCACTAAACTTTCATTTCCCCCCTGCTTTTTACCTAGTAGATGCATTTCTGTACGCACTGTTCCGCTCCAGAGCTGCATCACAAAATTCGTACCAGTGCAAATTTCGAAGGACAGCTGGGTTTCAGTTCTCCTACAGTTTTGAAAAGGGCAGCTTTGATACATTTGCCTTTCAGTATGAACAGAATCAAATGTCTCTTCCCCCCCTCCCCATCCCCAGACCTCAATATTGTTGACAATGATTGGCAGGAACTCCTCATGATTTTGGGCAGGGGATATTCCCGGGAATCCCCTACTCCAGGGATTGAGTCTTCAGACCTTTTGCATGCAAAACATGTGATCTACCACTCACCTGCAGCCCTCCTGCAATGAACTTAATGGCACTAAGTAGATACATATCAGATGACACCACAAAGGCTATGGGGGGGGTAGTCCCTCCTTCTCTTTCTGATGCATCAGGGGGGTATTTTATTCTTATCTCCTGATATCATCACCTCACATTCATGTATTTGATTGATGGTTGATCTACTGTATTATTACTGTTTAAAGTGAAAGAAAGAGTCAGTGTAGTTTGATAGTTAAGAGTGGTGGACTAGGCCCTAGCAGACCACGGTTCAAATCCCCACTCAGCCATAAAAGCTCACTGGGTGACCTTGGGCCAGTCGCCATCTACCTCACAGGGGTGTTGTAAGGATAAAGTGGAAAGGGGGAGAAACTCCCCAACTTGAAGGGAAAAGGGGAGTATAAATGTAATACATAGATATATTTAAAATATCATGCTTTTACTGTAATTCAGCCTTTCTCAACCTGTGGGTCCCCAGATGTTGTTGAACTACAACTCCCATCACCGCTAGCTAGCAAGGCCAGAGCTCAGGGGTGATGGGAGTTGTAGTCCAGCAACATCTGGAGACCCACAGGTTGAGAACCACAGCGTGTAATTCAATATATATTTTCACAGCTTTGGGGGTCCTTTTGGCCAAACAACACCAAATAATAATTAATCATAACAATAATTTATAGATACAACAGGGAGGAAAACAAAACCGAGGTATTATGTAGGTTTATAAGGCTATGGCTAGCCCTCAGACAGCACAGAGAGAATTTTTCCTCCCCCTCTCATCACACCACAGCTCTCAGTCACTCAATTAAGTTAATTGACAACACATTCAGGATTGACAAAAGAGCACTACTTCAGACAGTGAATAATTAACTGACAGTGATGGCATTACGTTGGATGGCTTTTTTAAAGGACCGGACAGATTCGTGGAAGACAGGTCTCTCAAAAAGACTATCTGCCTCAAGAGTTTATATAGAGCCTCCATATTCACAGGGAGTCTATCTCCAATTACCAGGTGGAAAGGACAAAGGGCAGGGAGTAGGCATTGGCTTGAAGTCTGCATTGTGAATTCCCATAGGCACTTGACTGGAGACTGTTGGAAGCAGACTGTTGAGCTTCAGAGCCCAAGTCTTTGCCAGGGACTATTGAGAACATGGCATAAGAAGAACACTGCAGAATCAGACCAAAGGCCTATCTAGTCACCGAATCTAGTTCTCACAGCGGCCAACAGTGTGCTCCTAGAGAATTTGTAACCCTATGCAACATTCAGCTACTCCTGCAGTTAAATATGGGGCTCGGTTAAGCACGTATAAAGACTTGCAATGTGTATTTGCATCCCTTTGGTTGATTAAACATCTGGCCTTTAAAAACCCAGGGGAGAGGGTCTCAGTTCTGTAATTAGTTGGCTTAGCTGAGTAAGGCCCTCTGGTGTCACCGAGAATCTAAACGCCATGCTCTAGTTTGGTCACAGTCTTATACTAAAGCTTTAGATCTGTTTAAGGTGCTTAGGAAACTCTAAGCCATTTTATTGGTACAAGCTGTTTAGCTGATCTGGGGGTTTAAGGTTGGCTTAAGCGGCTTAAAACAGCTTCAGCGCTTAGTCGTGATTTTAAAATGCTAAAATGTGGTCATGGGACCCTCCGGAAGTGGTTGCCATTGTATGAGGGCTACAGCGTCCTTAATGCATAGGTCCCAATAGCAAACTCAAGTCTCCAAACACCGACCCTTCTGTAGCCAAAAATGGCACAAGAGGGGAGTGTCAGAAGATTTGAAAGAATCCCAAGATTTGCAAAAGTAACCCCTCCAAAAGAAATTAAAAACAAAATGGGGGGGGGGGAGAGATCCTAAAAAGAGCTTGTGGCTAATACCATATGTGCACTGCAGGGAGGGGAAACAGAAATGGAGTATCCTGGAAAGGGCATCTCTCCTTACCCCCAGATAGCAAATGTGATACCCTGTGCAAAATTACGAGCTTGTGTAGGGCAGTAAGGGACTTTGACTGCACAATTATTATTTTCAAGCTTTTAGGATCATTTTTCAGGTGTGCTCCTCTGAAGGACAGGTATGTCATTTTTCCCCATACAGTTTTAGAAGGTACATGGATGGATCTTCTGCGGTGATCAAATATGGTGGCCGCATCCAGCAGCAGAATTCAGGCACAAAGACAGCAGATTTGCCAAGGTTGTTTTCTGTGGGGGTTTTTTTTACTTTGTGGGTTAACTCCATCATTTGGATATTGCAACCCTGGCAACAAAATGGGTTTCTTTCTTCCTGTTCCTTGCTTTATTGCAGTATTTATATAGTGCTTGTCACAAGCTTATCAAAGCAGTGTGCAAGTTTGAATGCAAAAAATGTGCTCTATGTGGGGTTTCCCTTGTGCTGCCTTGCCTACAAGTTTCAAATGGGAAAAGGAAAGCAAGCTATATCCACGCTTAGATTCCACATTATACTCATGGTGGAAATGAAACAGAGCTTGGATTTAGCAGACCAGATGAGGACCGAAGTAAAGAATTGAACTGGAATGACACCGAACGGATCCAAAACAGATCAGGCTGCTTCCAAAGGCTACAGGGGCAAAGCAAATCTTGCAGTGACTGCACACTTCTGGCTGGCACTTGTCACATTCCTACTGGAAGCAAGGCAATTTCATTTCATCCAACACTCAATACTTGAAAGCAAAACAAGTTTAGCAAAGCATCTCTAGATTGATCCATGTCTCAGGCTGGAAACAGAGGAAGGCAAAAGTCCACCAGAGTCTCCTGCACACAAATATGCATGATTGTGGGAGGGTGTGGGGGAAAACATTGAAGAAGCCAAGCAGCCTTTTGTAAAGGTAAAGGCACCCCTGACCGTTAGGTCCAGTCGCGGATGACTCTGGGGTTGTGGCGCTTATCTCACTTTACTGGCCAAGAGAGCAGTAAAGTGGCCAGCATGACTAAGCCACTTCTGGTGAACCAGAGCAGCGCAGTGAAACGCTGTTTACCTTCCGTCCAGAGCAGTACCTATTTATCTGCTTGCACTTTAATGTGCTTTTGAACTGCTAGGTTGGCAGGAGCAGGAACCGAACAACAGGAGCTCACCCCGTCGCAGGGATTCGAACTGCTGACCTTCTGATAGACAAGCCCTAGGCTCTGTGGCCAGTGTTTCCCAACCTTGTGCCTCCAGCTGTTTTTGAACTACAACTCCCATCATCCCTGACTAGCAAGACCAGTGACAAGGGATGATGGGAATTGTAGTCCAAAAACAGCTGGAGGCACAAGGTTGGGAAACACTGGTTTAGACCACAGCGCCACCCACCAGCAGCAGCCTTTAACCTGAAGCAATTGCTATAGATCGCTTATTACAGAGGGCATGATATTTTCTCACCTCCAAGTCTTATCATTAACAAATTTTCATTTTAGGTACCTAAAGAAGTATATCAATATCTAAGAATGATGGAGGAAGGACAAGATATTTTTGTGGTGAGAGTTTTCTTTGAAGAGAGAGCGTCTCGCCATGCATGTTACTAGCCCAACACAAATCTACACCAGTTGTGCTCTTTAAAAATAAAGCCTCAATCTCAAATCCTAAAATGTCCCCAATCTTTGGGCACCTGGGGGCAAATCCCACTTGCCCAGGCAACCAGAGGAGTGGCAATTTGTAAGACTAGGAGTGAACCCTGTCAACTCACAAGTATCAATGCCCCTACTGTTCCAAGTACAGTCATAGCGTAGGATGCAGACAGCTGCTGCCCTGCCCTCTCTCTTCCTTACTTCTAAATAAAATAGGCCATGAGCCCATGCAACCTCATTGGCCCTGGAAGGAGAAGTCAGAAGGTTGCACAGAATGGAATTAGGAGTATCAGGAAGCACCTGGATACCAAAATACACCACCTTGAGCACCTGGCAGAAAGGTGGGGTATAAATGCAGCTAAAACAAACATCAATATAACCTTTGCAAGCAACTCAAAGAGAAAACATGATGTGCATGCAGGTATGACAAGAGAAAATTGATTTAGGAAAAGTATGCAATACTGCTACCTTCTAAATTCACACCTTTCAGAATTCTGCAATGCAGTTCTCCAAGTGTATAAAAATGCAGATATGTGTGCATAAAAGTGCATATATTGGAGAAAATAACACAGAACTGCATTACATTAGGCGAAACAGCATACAGAATTGCATTATACAGTGGTACCTCGGGTTACAGACACTTCAGGTTATAGGCTCTGCTAACCCAGAAATAGTACCTCAGGTTAAGAACTTTGCTTCAGGATGAGAACAGAAATTGTGCGGCGGCAGTGGGGCAGTGGGGGGAGGCCCCATTAGCTAAAGTGGTACCTCAGGTTAAGAACAGTTTCAGGTTAAGAACGAACCTCCAGAACGAATTAAGTTCTTAACCCAAGGTACCACTGTATTGGGGGAATTGCATAGTAAAAAGTGCTGCTGAATTTATATGACTTCTTTTAAGAAAATATATTCCAAACTTATATGGGTATGTACCAAACTGAATTTAAGACTCTGTTGGGGGGGGATAAAGAGAGACACAGAAACTAAAACTGACAGATTCACTCATACCTAGTGACAAGTACACCAACAAAATCCCTAAGCATCCAACAAAAGTAGCATGGAAGAACCCAAGGACTGAAGTAAGAAGCTGCCATATACCATATACCTATTAATCCATCTAGCCTAGTCCACTTTGACAGATGGTAGCTCTCCAAGGTCTGAGGCAGAGGTGTTTCTCTGTCTTGTCACTGGCTACCAGAGCCTTTCTCAAAATTGGAAATACTAGAGTTAGAACATATGACTCTCAACTTGCAAATCATGTGCAGATCTGCAACTCATCTCTTTTCCACCCCCTATAGTGTCAATAGGTCATGTTGCCTTTAAAAATCACAGGAGGTCTAACCAGATTTGCCTTTTTCAAATGTTTATAAAATAAGACTTGTCTCCCAACATATAGGACGCAGGTGGTGCTGTGGGTTAAACCACAGAGCCTGGGACTTGACAATCAGAAGGTCGGCAGTTCGAATCCCCGTGATGGGGTGAGCTCCCGTTGCTCGGTCCCTGCTCCTGCCAACCTAGCAGTTCGAAAGCACATCAAAGTGTAAGTAGATAAGTAGGTACCACTCCAGCGGGAAGGTAAACGGTGTTTCCGTGTGCTGCTCTGGTTCACCAGAAGTGGCTTAGTCATGCTAGCCACATGACCCAGAAGCTGTGTGCCGGCTCCCTCGGCCAATAAAGCGAAACCCCAGAGTCGGTCATGACTGGACCTAATGGTCAGGGGTCTCTTTACCTTTACCCAACATACATTTTCAAGGGTTGTGGACAAGTTGGTTGATGGTGTCTCTGCAGCTTCTGCTGAACACCATAGTGGTGGTGAGCAGGCTCTATGGTGTTTCTCTAGTGATGGGCAAAGAGAAGTCCACATCATGGACAGTCAAGGTCAACTCAGCGCTTACAAGCATTCCCTCTTCTAGATGCCACACAGTCAACTTTGTCCTCGGACCCTTAGGAGAGGCTTCTTGAAATGCAGAAGGAAAGAGAAGACCCCTTCCAGGAGACCAACATTTCCCACTCCCTCCTGTTTTCTGACAATATTACTCACATGGAAATCGGCAACCAATTTTCTGCTGTTTTGCTTGGAATTTCTCCAGTCTTCCAAAGGAGGTCACCACTTATCTCATTGGGTCTCACCAGTAAGCGTGGATGATGGGAAACTGCAGAGAGAACCATGTGCTCCTTCCCACCAACCACACTTCCTGGACTGCTTTGAGAACACAAGGTAATGTAGTGTGGTTTCCAACGCGTTTCAGCTGGGAAGAGATTCCCAGTGCATTCCAATGGCCAGCAGGGCAGAAAGTGCCTTCCACCACTGAAAGCAGCAGGGGGTAAGAAAAAACTGGGAAACTCTTGGCTACCTCATATTAGCCCCCCACCAACAGCCCGACCACACACAAAAAAGAATTAGAGAAATTTATTCTCCTCCTTTACGCCAATGATTTTCAAGGGAGTTTCGTTTCCTCTTAATGGTTGAAAAGGGTGTTCTTAACAGAGCTGCTACTTCTGCCACCTTCCTTCTGCAAACAGTGCTTAAGATCCAACCCTGCATTACCAGCTTTCCTATTAGACCATTATGATTAGATTCATATTATCTGCTCTCTGCAGAGTTAATATCAGTTTCAAAATCTGGGACTTTAGTAGGCAACCAGCGTCTGCAGAACCCAGGAAGATATTCAGACTTCGGAATTAAAAGAGTGTTCCCTTCCCATCACACTTCTGTTATGTAACACGGTAATAAATACTCAAGATGTACAAAATCACAGCTAGCACTTCCACTCGGCATTGTCAGGGCATGCTTTCACTTTTATGTTAGCAAGTTGCATTCCAACCGAATGAGTTGGAATTTAGTTCCCCCCCACACAGTGTCCCCTATAAAAACTGACTTTCCGGGAGATTCCTGGATTGCAGCACCATTCATAACTTTTTTCTGTTTTACACATTTGTCCTAATGCACCCCTACCACCCTCAGAAGAAAAAGATTATGGGCAACACTGACAATGGAGCATCCATTTGAAATAGGGTGGAAAGCTGCTCAGGATTATAACCGGATTATTAATTACACATATTCTACCTTCCTCCAAGGAGCCCAAGGAGAAATACATAAAGTTAAGAGCCAACCAGATGCCCATGGGGAATGTGATGTGAGTGGAACAGCACTGTTCACACTTGTTTTGCCCAGCAATTCAGAGGCATATTGTCTCTAGCGATTGAGATAGAAAACTGTTCCTCTCACCATATTATCCTCCTTTCTCCTAGGAAATGAGCAGGACCTAACTGTTGATATGGCCACTGTATACATGACCCATACAGAAACCGAGAGGAGGCTGCTTGAAGTGTGATCTAGTGTGAGGCGAAAGGAGAGCCCATCAATTGTCTAAAGGGGCCGGCCCTACCATTCAGCAGAGTGAGGAAACAGAAGTGTCTGCTGGAGCAGCATCCAGAATCAGGGATGAACTTTTAATTCTAACCACCCGGAGCAGTTTAGATAGATAAAACTTTATTCGCATTAGCCAATGGCCATAGCAACAGTAAAACATTACAGTATACGCAGAAAAGGAAATTTGATATAAGAGCACAATTTAAAGTCCTGAATCAGCAGTCAGTTAGTGGCCCTCATTCTGACTGCCCCTGCTATGAACCCGGAGCAGTTTTCTGAAGCCTTTTGATGGACCAAAACTTAGACAGTCATGAGCCATTTGACATCATGCGGTCTCTCTGGCTAAAGGATGTGACACTTGGCATGCAAGGCTTCCAGTTTAGCCTCTCAGGTTTTGTGGAGCAATAAGACACTTGCAGACTTTCTGACCCAGCAGCGCCGTTGCCAGAAGATGACGGTTGTTTTGCCAAACTCGAAGCCACACAAAAGGCAGCTTGTCACTTCGTCAAAGAGTCAGAAAGCAAAATTGCACAACCATGTTCCAAGTTAATGTTTTCCTAATACTTTAGGGAACATGGATGCCTAAGGAGCATCATCAAGCAAAGTCACTGTTATTCTACGAGAGAGAGAAAGAAGAAACTGGGGCTCAATCTACTGCCAGCTGAAATCAATTGCAAAACCATCGTTGTTCGGTGCTGGATGGAACGCAGAGACTTTGGTTAGAACTTAGCTCTGTGGTAGAGAACTTGCAGAAGATTCCCGCTTTAATCCCTGGCATCACCAGGTAGGACTGGAAAAGATTCCATGTCTGGAATGCTGGAGAGCTGCTGCCAGTCCGTGTTGACAATACTGAACTAGATGGTCTGATTTAGCATAAGGCAGCTTCCTATATTTCTATGTTCCTAAGCCTACAATATATTTGAGAATAAATATTCAGCAATTACACTGAATCACAGGCAAACCTCCCTTAGCTGGAATGCACAATGTGCCGTTTCACCTGTGATTCAGTGTAATCACTGTACACTGAACCACAAGCAAACCTCCACTTCGTTCGGTTAGACCAGGGTTTCCCAAACTCAGGTCGCCACCTGTTTGGGGAAATAATGGAAACAATAAAGAAACAAGGAGTAGCTACTCACTCAAGGCTGCACAGATTCTTCCATCATGCTACATAGTCACAGTTTTATAAACAGCAAAACACAGCATCCTGTGAAGTTTTCATTATTGTTGTTGGCTACCAGTTTCTGGCCCTTAAGGATGTTGAGGCGGGTTCAGCATATGTGGACTGTTTGTGCGGAAATTGCAGAAGCTAAAGATGCCACTAGCTTTTAGTGGCAAGGACTTCATAGCTAGATTGTACCTTCCCAGAGCTATTGAAACAAAATAAATTACCGGTATGTAAAATAAATACAAGCAAATGCATGAAATGTACAAGTCACAACAATTTGTGAGACAGAATTTGAGTTACTTTGGAAAGGAATTTATTTGCTTTACTATGGATTACGTTTTACATCCTTACAACAATTCTGTGAGGTAGCTTCAGCAAGGGAGGAGACCAACTGATCTAAGGCCACCCACTTCATTACTGAACTTGGGTCTCTCTGGTCCTAGGTCCTCATCAGACACGCTAAGCACTACTACTCCAGCCTTCTGCAAACTGTTGCCCTCCAAATGTTTTGGACTACAATTCACATTAGCACCAGCTGGCAACATTTAGGGGAAGGCTGAACTATACCACATACCCCGCAAGTGTCCCAGAAAAAAACAGAACATTCTGTTTCTTATTGTGAGAGAATGGCAGCCATCTTGGTTGCTGGGATTCTGCAACCAAATCACGCGAAATCTCACGTGGAAATCACGCGAGATAACAGCAACCCAAATAGCGGCCATGCTCTCACAGTTAAAAGAATGGGAAGATGGTCCCCCATATTTGGGCTTCAAAGTGTTGGAGGGTATTGTACAGAACCCCTGGGGCATAGCAGTGATAAAATAACACCCATGCATACAAGAGCATGGTGCAGTTACCTTTTGCAGATAACTGAAACTTTGTGGCACCAATTGTAGCAAAAAAAGTGTACTGTCCCCAATTCCATCCTCTCCTGGTGGACCAAGAGAGTCTCCTGGAACACTAGGCCAATGGCAAAAGAGCCACCATGTCTTCCACTGCCATGGCAATGATGGGCCTCAGCCAAGTCAGCAGAAGGAACAGCACAGCCATGTTACCATGGCAATGCCAGCCATGTTCCTAGAGGAAACTGGAGAGGAGGACAGGAAGTGGGAGTTTGCAAGGCTCTCCTGCAGGTATTTAAAGGCAGGCAAGCCAAGACGGAAGACAACTCCAATATGGCTCCTGGTGGGCTCTGCAGCACAGAGCTCATATGATGCAATACACCTAAAGCACTATTATATATATTTAACATCCACGGCTTCCCCCAAAGAATCCTGGGAACTGTAGTTAGTTAAAGGTTCCGAGAGTTGTTAGGAGATTCCCAATTTCCCTCACAGAGCTACGGTTCTCAGAATGTCAGTCCTCCTTCCTGGGGAGCTCTGGGAACTGTAGTTCTGTGAGGGGAATAGGGGTCTCCTGACAACTTTCAGCACCCTTAATGAATTACAGTTCCCGGGATTCTGTGTGGGAAGCCATGGCTCTTTTAAGCGTATGGTGTGGATGGATGGAGAGAGAGTGAGAGAATGAGAGAGAGAGAGGGAGGGAGGGAGGGAGGGAGGGAGGGAGGGAGGGAGGGAGGGAGGGAGGGAGGGAGAGAATTGTCCCATCTTAAGAACAGGGACATATTCAGTTCCTTTTGGCAAAACTAAGAATTTATTTTAAAATGATAGCGTTCCCCTGAAGAAGTACAGTTGCAGTTCAGAATTCAGGCATGGGACTCACTGAACACAGCTGACATCAGAACAATTTCATGGACCTTATTACCTTATGACCTTAATGGTTAGCAACCTGCCCTTCAACTCGTGGAATGACAGCAGTACCAATTACACAATTATTGGCTACAAAAAATGCAAGGGGGCAGCTCATCCTGGATGCAGGAGTCCTCCACTTATGCGTTCATAATATGCATATACCATATCTTACCGTCTATAAGACACCCCCATGTATAAGACGCCCCCTATTTGGGGGGACTCAGATTTAAGAAAATGGGGGGAGATGGCCCCATGTATAAGATGCCCCCTAATTTTTGATATTATTTTTTAGGAAAAAAACCTAGTCTTATACACGGAAAAATACGGTAGTTGCTATCACCGTGGCTAGTAACCATTGTGATGTTGTTGTTGTTTTGCTATGCTATTATGAAACTGTTACTATGCTATTGTTTTGCTATGTTATTATGAGATTTACTTTGTTGTGTTTATTTGAAATACATCCCTGTTTCTTTGTTGCAAGCCGCTTTGAGCATGGATTTTTTTTGGGGGGGGGCATAGAAAATCGACACACAAATAAAACAGATAAATGGGTGGATGCTTGCTCATGTACGGTAAATGTCCCTGGCCAGAGGTCTGCACCACCCAGCACACACATCATCACAATGGATCAGAAAATATACAAATACCAATACAGTGGTACCTTGGGTTAAGTACTTAAGTCGTTCCGGAGGTCCGTTCTTAACCTGAAACTGTTCTTAACCTGAAGCACCACTTTAGCTAATGGGGCCTCCTGCTGCTGCTGCGCCGCCGGAGCACGATTTCTGTTCTCATCCTGAAGCAAAGTTCTTAACCTGAAGCACTATTTCTGGGTTAGCGGAGTCTGTAACCTGAAGCGTATGTAACCCGAGGTACCACTGTAACTGCAAAGGCAGGTTACATTACAAGAAGACCCAATGGGTTTCATGCTGGATCCAACTCCTTGTGAGGGTTATATTCGACAAAAGGAACAATGCAATCATTTAAACTATGCAATACAAACTTTTTTTAAAGTCATCTTTAATGACTCTGGTGCTAACCAACATCAAACGTTTCCCCTGCTAAAGACCCAAATGCTGGCAGTCAGACTGTGACCTTCTACCAAATGTGGTTTTACACTCTGTTACTAAGCATGTGATAAATTTGCCTAGATTAGGGATGGGGGAACTTGGTGTCCAACAACACCTGCAAGGCCAAAACTCCCATCAGGCTCAGCCAGAAGGGCCAATGGCAAGGGGTGGCACGACTCCAGGTCCAAAACCTGGAGGGTCACATGATCCACATCCCCGGCCTACTCCTTGTTTACCAAGCGTAATGAACACCTCGGCAGAGACAATAGACTCAGGTGACTTTTCTATGAAGACGCAGGTTAGGACGACAATAAGCCTATATTTGTTTTGTTAAAAGCGCCTTTGGGGACATTCGCTTTGCCAGCAGAATACAGTGGTATCTCGGGTTAAGTTCTTAAGTCGTTCCGGAGGTCCGTTCTTAACCTGAAACTGTTCTTAACCTGAAGCACCACTTTAGCAAATGGGGCCTGCCGCTGCTGCCGTGCCGCCGGAGCACGATTTCTGTTCTCATCCTGAAGCAAAGTTCTTAACCCGAGATACTATTTCTGGGTTAGCGGAGTCTGTAACCTGAAGCGTATGTAACCTGAAGCGTATGTAACCCGAGGTACCACTGTATATCCCCTGTCGCTCACAGTCATGTGAATGGTAAACCCCAACAGGAAATGGTTAACTGATCAGGAAAAAAACAAGCCCCTTTTCCCTCTTATATGGAGTTCTCATTAATCCTATACAGTATAAGGTAGCACTTTGCTTACATTGCATCTGCCTCTCTGTTGTTATGTAATAACTGGGCCAATTACCACCCAACAATCGACTTGCCAGATTGTGCACTCGGGTGCCCTTTTTTTTTTTTTACCTCCAACTGAGAACAGCCCTCTGCAGTCACTGCTGCAATCACAGCTTTGCAGTTCCCTTGAAACCCAGCAGGGAAAAAGGAAGGTGGGGAGGGGGGGGAATCTCATGCATGGGTAAAGATAGGCAGTCAAGCAGGTACTGCATGAGGTTGGTGGATAAAGGTTGCCATCTCCTTCTGCAGGGCTTTCAGGAGCATCTTCCCACAGGGCAAGATCCTGGAAATCGACCCCCGGTGAATGCAAAGCCCAAATGTCTGAATGCTGCTTAGATATCTCTTGGATAAGATCGTATCCAGCAGCTTTGGTGGTGGGCCAATGGGGGGGGAGAGGAGACACAGGGGTCCCCGGACAGAGATAGGGCATGAAGCACAAGAGTCAGAAGCCACCAACGGGTGGAATACACTGAAGCCAAGGCCGCACATCTGCGCTCAGCAACCCAAATACAACCAGCAGGAGGGAAACACTTCCTCTGTGGTCAGTCATTTGCACTCAACTCATGGGGGGCTGCAGGGAGAGGAGCTTACAGCGCAATCCTACCCATGCCTACTCAGAAGTAAGCCCCAGTGGGGTTTGCTCCCAGGTAAGCCTTAGCCTTCCCCCGCCAGACTAGCAGCTGCCCACCCTTCCTGACAGCAAGAGACACAACCACATAACTCAGAGACCTCCTTCGGACCCACCAGCAAAATAAACGAAGCCTGGCTACACCAAGCAGAGGAGCAGCGCATCCACAACAAGGCTCCTTGATCAGATAGATCACTGCAGCAGCGGAGGGCAGCAGGCTCCTGGCAACATTTCCCCAACAAGCACCGGGCGAAAGGCACCGCCAGCCTCTCCGCACACAAGCGGTATGCAAGGGGAAAACTGCACATATTTGCAAGTGAAGCTGCATAGGGAGGCCTGGTCACTTTGCAACTTGGTGTGCCTCACTTCTCTGCCTCCTTCTCTCTCCCCTTCCCCCATCCTTTTTTTTTTTTTTTTTTTTTTTGCAAGATCATTCGCCCACCTGAGACTTGTTTTTGGCCCTCCTGTGGCCAAGCAGGCCTCCTCAAACATTCCCTCAACACACCCCGCTGCCCTCCCCGGCGCACGCTCCAACCCCTTATAGACCACCGACATCAACACCACCTTTGCGCAGGCCTTCCTGGGCGCAAGGCGCGGAGAGGGTTAACAGCCGCCGATTGACACCGCAAGAGGTTACTTCAGGCACCCAGGCATCAGCCCTGCAAGAGGAGCCACCTCGCAGGCTCAAACCCACCCAGGGGAGACACACACACACACACACAAACAAACACACACTGGACAACAGTCCCGAAAGGCAGCGAGGAGCGTCCTGTTAAAATAAATAAATATAAAGGAAGGAAAGCAACCTGACACCTCTTCAGAAGCCCAGGCAAAATGGAATCTGCTGCTGCTGCTGCTGCCTCTCTCCACCAGCGAGGAACAGCGGCTGCGGCAGCAACAGCAATAGTCAAAACACACACAACGGCACGAGGGGGCAGCGAGATAAATGGGCGAAACACCATCACCTTACCTTGGCTGCGAGCAGAGCCCGATCCCCTCCACTTTTGCGATTCCCACGATGCTGGCAATTTCCTGAGAGGCTCTGCAGCCTGGCTCTCCCCTCCTGGAGGAAGCGTTCCGCTGAGCTGCCGGGTAGCTTATTTCCTATTCTTTTTAATAACACCTGTTTCAAAAAGAGGTGGTGGAGGGGGAGAGGGAGGGAGGGAGGGAGGATCGGGGATGGGGAGTATTATGTCATATTGCTGGGAGAAGAAGGCGCGCGATGTTTTCCTTCTCCGAGGGAGGAAGGGGGAAGGCAGGTCGTCGTCGTCCCCCCCCCCAACCCTGCCCTGATGGTTTGTAGCTCAGCTTCAAAACAAAATCAATGTGGGAAAGAGAGAGGAGGGGAGGGGGGAGAGGAGAAAAAGAAGAAGGGGGGGACCACAACACCCTAGGCAAGCTTAATCATGGGAGATTGTGCAGTTTGTGAGCATGCTCCAGCCGGAACCAATCCTCCTCTGTTATTCTTCGGAATAAAAATAATCCACGCTGGAGAAGAAGAAGGAGAAGGAGAAGCCCACGCGGAAGCTTCTTCCTGCCGCCTCTGGACAGCGAGGAATAAATTCCGCCCGGAGAAGCCGCATCACAATCGGAATTGCTGCTTGCTTTCCTTTGCCTCCTCGGCTTCTAAGAGGCAAAACAGCCGAGCTTCTCCGTCTATCTCCGCGGCGGTGGCTTTTTCATTTTTTCTCTCCTTCCCCCACCCCCCGGCTATCTCTAGGCCTTTTGGAAAGAGGTTTGAACCTTTTAAAGATACAGTGCACCGATTAGCCTTTTAAGGGAGGCCGGCGGAGGTGGAGGGTGTCGGGTCTTTTAGTGGAGAGGGAGGGGGGCCTGGCTGGCTGTCTGGCCTAAAATACCCAAGCTAGTGCCACGCCACTCAGCACCAGAAGCGGGCACCGTGGGTGGCGAGGGGAGGAGCCGGGGAAGCGAACGCGTTACTTTCTCCTTCTTTTGCAGCCGTCTGGAAGACTTTCCACTCAAGTCCTACTTGGAAGTAAGCTCCCTTTGCATTTGATGCAACTTCCTTATTATTATTGAAAACAAACACCAAACCCTCAGCAGTCGAGCCCTCTGGATATTTATCAATGGAAGTGCACTGTACTTCAAAGCAGGAGGAGGCGACAATCCTTCACATCCGCTTCCTTGGGAGCAAACCCCGCTCAACTCAATGGGGATTGGTTCCAAAGTAAGGCATGCACACGATTGCCCTGGTGGTAGCGGACTTCCTCCAGTGCAAGGCTCAGGCTGCGATCCCTCAGCGTGTCCATTTACAAAACAAAAGCAAAAGGCCGATCCCTACGCCTGATCTCTCGGAAGGAAGCCCCGCTGTATTCAAAGGGTCCAGTCCAACTTCATGGCGCAACCAGGCTGCGCATTGACTGAAGAATAATGTCCAATGAGCAAACTAGTGGGGATTTGCTTCTGCAAAAGCGCGCATAGAATTGCGCTTGCATCTTTTTGGCTTGGCCACAGAATTTTTTTCATGCGTTTACACGTATTACGCTTAACTAGGGGGTAAGTTTCCCTGAACACAGTGGAGCTTACTTGCGAGTAAATATACATAGCCTTGCGCTACAAGGCTGAAATCCTGTGCACATTTACCTGGTAGTTAAGTTCCGTGGAGTGCAGTGGGGTTTACGATCCTAGTAACCACGCAGGGGATTGCTTCGCAATTGAGTTGCCTTGCAGCAGAGTTCAACGGGGCTTACTACAAAGTAACCGTGCATCGGATTGCTGTTTTACTCCTGAGTGAATTCAATAGGACTTTGTCTGAGTAGGCATGGGCTAGGCTTGCGCTGTTTAAGAACTGTATCACCCAGCTGCTGGTGTTATCCTCAGTCGCCTCCTATTGGTATGCAGCCCTACAACACAATCCTGTACGTGTAACAAGAGCCTATACATGTCTACGCAGAAGTAAATCCTAATGACTTTAATGGAACTTGCTCTCTGCTAAGTGTGCGCAAAATTGCAGCATTAATCGGCACTCACACGAAAAGAACTATCCACCGCACATTTAAAGCATAGTTTACAGAACTACACTTCGGGCACCATTAACAAACTACAGTTCCCAATATCCTTCTTTAAGTATGTGGTGTGTACGCAGTCAAAACCAACACACAGGATTACTTCCGTCGTGTCCACACACCCATTTTCATTGTGTGTGGGGCAATTAAAATGACCGCTGCAGTCTAACCACCCACCCACTTGGTTTAGGTTCATTTCTTGTTGCAAACCGACCACCCTACTCAAGGACAACTTACCCTGTCAAAAGCAAGCTGAGGTGCTTTTTGTGAGGATTTTCCCCTTTCTCTTCCCCCCGCCTCTCCAAATTTGGCCACCAGAACCACATCAGCCGCCAGGCCACCCGTCACGATCCAAACCGATGCACCAGCTGGGTCCACTTTTTATTGTTAGGATGGTTAGTGGAGCAGCGCGCGCTTTGCGCTCATGTGCTGTTCAGCAACTCTAACGACGTCCCGGGAAGAAGCCACGAAGCCCCTGGGCCGCCCGAGGCGCCTTAAGGAACTTGGACGAAGACCTGAGCTGCTCTCTGGGCACGTGCTCCGACGCCTCCCTAGGGCCGCTCCATCTTTCTCTTCCGGCGCCACACGTCGAGCCGCAGAGCCACCACCGGACTGGAGTCATCCCACAAACGCACAGTCTTTCGCGGGTAGCTGGGTGGGTGTATCCCTCAATCCCAGGCCTCCCCAACAATCCTTAGGCTTCGGACCTAGTTCCGAGCCCAAAGCTCAGCCCCAGAAGACAGGGAGGGGATGGGCCCCCGGAGCGCGTGCAGAGTGCATTGGCCACGTCAGAGCTTTCTCGGAGCCCTCGAGGGGCAGTAATAGATGGTTTGGGGACAGTTTTCCAACAGCACCAAAACTCAGCCCTGGAGAGTGACCAGGGGTTGGTGGGCGTCTGCTGAGCCCGTTGACCGCAGCAGGTGGGCAGGAGCTCCAAAGAGAATTTGGAGACCTGTTTAGAATCTGTTTTCAAATTCGAGGTAGCTTCCGGGCATGTGCAGAGTGCATTATACAGCCGCGGGGAGCGTTTTTTCCAAGGCCCTCTTCATAGTAGTTGAGCCCTGGGTGTGCTCTCTCTCTTCTTGCTTCCCTCCTCCCTCCCTCCCTGCTTGCCCGTCTCTCTCTCTCTCTTTTTTTTCTTTCAGCAGGACGAAATGATCATATTCCGTGTCTCGCTGCTCCGGCGATCGCCAATTGGCTGCGGGATTGCAACCGGAAATGTCAACAGCCTCTGCTCGGCTGGCTACAGCGGCAGCGCGCCTGAGCTCAGCAAAATCTTGGCACCGACGGCTGCCGTTCCTCCTCTCTCCCCTGGGTTCGCGCGCTCTCTCGCTCTCGTCCACCCAGTGTCAGGTCACTGTGTCAATCCAGGCGAGAGAACCTTCATCAAAAAGGGGTTTGGGATTGGCCAATGTCTCGGGGAGAAAGGGAAAGTGCAACCAAGGCTCTCCCTAACCAGCTCCAGACTCTGGTTGGGAATCTGCTGCTCTGATCGTCCAAGCGAGGAAGGAAGAGAAGAACACAAGGCCTCTGGTCCCCAAGGAAGGAGAGACGTTTCAGCGATAAGATTTCTTACCCGCCCTCTGCTATAAAGGCCCTGGCATGGGTTGCAAGGAAATAATCTACAGTGAGAAAATATGAAATGATGAACAATATACAGAGGGTTTTATTTTATTTTTTTTAACTATTAAGCAGTTTATAAATTGTATAAGTTTTTTATTTAAAAAATACTAAGCAGTTTATAAATAATAGAAATGTGGAGTTGGAAGGGACCCCAGCGGTCATCTAGTCCAGCCCCTCCCATCTGGGAATCATGGCTAAAGAATCCCTGAAAGATGAGCATCCAACCTCTGTTTAAAAACCTTCAATGAAGAAGAGTCCACCACCTTTTGATGGAGTTCGTTCCACTGTCAAAAAGCTCTTTCTCTTAAAATGCAAAGAATTTTAGAATGATTTAAATCATTTTTTAAAAAAAATAACAACAGAGAAGCATTCAAAAATAAAAAGCAAAATCACTCCAAATGGAACAGAAGAATATAAACTCAGCAATAGAGGCGGGGGGTCTCACAAAAGAAAACAGCTTAAACTATAGCTCAGTCGGTAGAGCATGAGACGCTTAATCTCAGGGTCATCCATGGGTTCAAGCCTCACACTGGGCAGAAGTATACCTGCATTGCAGGGGGTTGGAATAGATGACCCTTGTGGTCCCTTCCAGCTCTGTGCTTCTCTGATTCTATGAAACTATCAAAGGCCAGGGTAAAGTGGTGTGTCTTCAGCATAGGCAGAAGCTATGGAATGAAGGTACTGGATGCATCCCTGTGCAGGAGGGAATTCCACACTTTAGGTCCTGCCACAGAGAAAGCCCTTTCATGAGCCATTTTGAGGGTGGCAGAATGGCCAAGAGAGGCCCCTTTGCTGATCTTAACACTTGAGAAGGTCCATAGAGCTGGAGAGTGACTTTCAGATATTTGAGGTATAATTTGTTTAGTGCCATAGGCATGCGTATGAGCAGGACAAGCAATTGACCTTCCTGGATGAACTGTAATCTCCAGGTTCCCAGGTTCCATTATGGGTGGGAAGCGATAGGTTTATTGCATTGATAGAACCTGAGATATCATAGAATTGTGGAATTATAGATTTGGAAGGGACCACCAGGGTCATGTAGTCCAACGCAGGAATCATTTGCCCAACGTGGGGCTCAAACTCACAACCCTGAAATTCAGAGACTCATGCTCCATCAACTGAGCTGTGAGACAAAATGTGTAGGCACTGATTGATTGTTTGTGAAAAACCATTGTCTAAAAAAACCCCTGAAAGAGCTATCCAGGACTTTAAAATATTTAGAGCAGAGGTCAGGAATAGCCTGGATTTTCTCTTTCCTGCCAGACCAGCTTGCTTTTATCAGATTTCACAAAAACACAAGAATTTAGGCTATGTCAGACTATCTCTAGTCAGGGTGAATCTGCAGGATCTTCTGCCTTGCTGCATGAGACCTTTCACTAAAGATCCCAGGGCTTCAACCTGGAGGCCTCTGCTGCAGAGATGAGGCTTTTATTTCTTTGTTTCCATCTTTTAGAGCAGGAGTGGAGAACCTTTTTTGGCTCAGCAGGCCAGATCCTTATCAGGTCAACTTTCATAGGCTGAATTTGATGGGTGGGTGAGACCTGTCAATCTGTCACCTGACATCACAATGACACTAGGTGATTGGGAGCTTGGAAGTTCCAGAGTTGATGAGTTATTGCTACCAGTTCTCCAGACTGAACTCAGCTCAGTCGGTAGAGCATGTCACTCTTAATATCAGGGTCGTGGGTTTGAGCCCCATGTTGGGCAAAAGATTCCTGCATTGCAGGGGTTTGGACTAGATGACCCTCGTAATCCCTTCCAACCCTACAGTTCTATGATTCTATGACCTTTCAATCCCTAAATACCACCCTGAATCTATGGGATACCATATGAACCATCTTCTGGCATCTTCACATTATGAATTAAGATGATCTTGAAGGCATTTGGCCAGTGCCTTTTATCTATTTTATGCATAACAAATTTGGCCAATAGGCACATTTTGAATTTTGAGAGGGGGGCACCAGTCCCAAAATAGCTACCTAGTGGTATGGGATGTCATGACACAAAATTAGAGAGACAGCCATCTCCAACAACCTGATGCTTACCACAGCAGCTAGGTCCTGCTGGCCCTGATTGTGAAGATCACACAATATTTATTGCACACACACACACACACACAGAGAGAGAGAGAGAGAGAGAGACCATTGCTGTCTAATAGCAACAGGCAGCATTCCTTAGTACCAGAAAAAATATACAAGGTGGCCACATCATGCAGCGCTTACGTGACGTCACGGGTACTCAGCACACCGCTGCCCCCAAATATTTGGCCCAAGGCGGTGCCTCCAATACAGAGGACTGCACAACAAAGATTTTTCCTGAACACTCTGTACTATTCAGCGTCAGGGTTAGGCCCTTGCGTGCTTAAATCCCTGACAGCCTCACCATCTAGAAAGATGAAATTTGGTACACTATATGGACTTTCAGTTTCTTTCAGTTCAGTGGCAGAGCTTCATGTTCTGGCACCAGGGAGCGGAGAGGGGGCAGGGCATCCCGGGGGTGTGGTGCGCTCCTGGAGCCATGGCACCCAGTGCAAGCAGGGGGACAGCCGCAATGGCACCCTACCAGGATCGCACTGCCCCTGCACTCCTCTTCCTCCACCAGTGTCTCAGTTTCTCATTTTTTTCCACCCCGACATTCATATTTCCACATCAGTTTGCAAAGTGTCCTCATGGAAATGCACCAGCATTTTAGTGCAAATTACTCCTGGGCTTTTTGTGTGTGCAATTTTGCATAAGATACACATGTTTGCAAAGCAATTTTCCCTATATATGACACATTCTGATACGCAATCTCACTTATATATGCATCTCTGTGCACACTTTGCCCCAGTTTATTTATTTGTTTGTTTGTTTGTTTGTTTGTTTGTTGTACACATTACTTAGCTGTAGAGCTTCATTCCCAAATTTAGAGAAGTGCACATTTCAAAGGAGAGCTATGTCTTGGTTTGCGTATCCTTTTGGAGAGTGAAGATTTGCGAAAGCCACCTTTAATTATGAGCTGAGCCGCTGCCATTGCTAAGTCCAAGGCACTAGAATGACTGACAAAAGTCTGCAAATGAGACGTGGAAGAGTGCATCTCTCCCTCAAAAGGGCTGAATTATAAAAAGAACTCAAAATACCGAGTGCACTTTGACATTGCCGAGAAATATGAAATAGGGTACATGCGTTGCCCCAGTTATTAGTGAAGTCTGGAAGATGAGACATTTAAAAATATCTAGCAACTAAGCCTCCGGACATGACATTTACCTCCTAAGAGAGAGCAGGGGTCCAGTAAAGAACACAGAAAGCTCCCACACGTGCGGGGATGTGAGACAGAGACAAGTTCCCTTTCTCCTTTAAGCACTTGAATCACCCTTGAGGGGAATTCCAGCATCAGCTGTCAACATGGCGCTATGTTTGCAGGGTGGACAACGTTAAGTTTACTAGGAGTCTAGACTAGCAATCACCAAACTGATTCCACTGGATGACTAAAGGAAGCTTGGGTTGTGTGCATGGGTTATTTTTTTGGAGGTGGTATATTACCTGTTGCTTACCAGCCCCCTTGCAATACAGTTGACTGAAAAACAGGGCATCAACCTTCCAAATAAATCAACGAGGAAGCTATTGTGGGTGGGTGGAATGCAACTCACTGGTGATGCTAAATACCTCTCCTGAGCTGATGGCTGCTGTTTTGAATTCCCGAGAATGCCTGGAATGATGTCTCATCATGACAAATTATCTTTCCATGGGGTGTTGCATGTGGGAGAGGGAGAGACAATGCCGTCAGCATAGGTCATCATTTCCCAGCAGAACATCCCTTGGAATGAAACTACATTGTGGTTGGGCCGGCCCACCCATGAGGCAACAGGAGGCAACTGCTTCAGGCGCCAGGATCCACAGGGACAGCAGATATGGCCTTCAAGGAATGCTGTTGCTACTGCAGCAGCGGTGACAACTGTGGTGTGTCATCTGCTCGACATCCCCCACATGCTGCCACCACAATCGGATCCCAGAAGGCAGACTTAGCTTAGAAAAGTAACATACACCTGGAAACTATCTCATAAGGAGACAGTCCCTTTGTCGAAGCCAAGAGAGCATCTTTGGCTAAGCAGATGTTGCTTCTTTGACGAAAATAGTCAGAGAGAGAGAGAAATGGCGGCCAGTCCTATGCTTTTGTTACCTGCACAGGTGAGGCCACGCCCACTTCTGGTCACATGTAGAGGAAGTCTGTCCCAGCCCAGAAGGAAACAGGAAGTTTATCTGCTGGCTGGACAAACATTCCTCCCCATGTGTAAACATGTTCACTCTAGGAATGTTGTACTTGACTGCTGTTGTGTTTCACATCCCACAGGGTTATCATTTAACAGAACTAATTCTCTCTCTCCAGTGCGGGTGCCCTATCAGATGGAGGTAGATGAGCCTTTTCTGGGCATGATCCCCTGCCTCAGTGGGACTAGTGGCTTGTCTGTAGCCTCCTTTACATTGATGTACCAAGAACCAATCTGCCCTCATCCCATAGGAGCATAGGAAGTTGCCTTGTTTTGAGTCAGACCATTGCTCCATTAAGCTCAGCACTGTTTACTCTGAATGTCAGCAGCCAGTGGCCTGAGGAGATTTAGGAGGGCCAGACAGAGAAAAATTGAGGGCCACATTTGGCCCCAGTGCCTGAGGCTCCCCACCTCTCCTATACCACCCACACCTCCAGTTTTGCTGGACCTCTTCCTCTGACCATGACCTCCTTGCCTTGGCACAAGGAGTTTCCCCCTCACTACAAATGGAAGAGAAGAATTGAAAAGTCTTCTTCACAGTAAGCAGAGGAGAAATGGCTGCAAGGCATTTGATGTCAAGTGCCATTTGGCCCGAAGGTCTTACAAAACCGAGGCCAGCCATCCTCACCATCCAGCAGCCCTTATTAAAGCCCTCCTGCATTACCTAAGCCGGCTGCAGGCGGGCTTTAATCAGATGACTCTGTCGGGTTAATCGAATCCATGCAGTAATTGACGAAATGGTGGAGACAAATTGGAACCGGTGGGTCCAAGACCGAAGGGTATAATGGCATGTTTGCTTTCCTGCAGTAGTGGGGAGGCAACACTCACCTCACCACTGATTGATTGATTGATTGATTGATTGGTTGATTGATTGATTGGTTGGTTGCTGCTGGTTACCAGGAGGAAGAAGGAAAGGAGTGAGGTAGCAGTGAGTCTGTGTAAGGCAAATGTACCAGTGGGGCATTTCTGGTACCTCACTACCACCTCTCCTTTGCCCCCTGGTAAGTGGCAGCAACACAGCCGAGCAGAGCAGGGGTGGCGTGTCTCGTTTTTGCTGCCTAAGGCAAAAAGGGAACCGTGCCACACTGCAGCCCTGTTATGCCCTCTGCAACATCTCAAGCGATTTCAGTGAAATCTCACCAGATATTGCAAACTGGCGCTGCTTCTCCAGGGGCAGGGGCAATGGGGGGGCATCCACAGGTGCACTGCCTATGGGGCTTCCTCCATCCAAGGCAGCTACCTCATCCTACCTTAGAGGTAGACCAGCCCCAGACCAGCTGGTTTTGCTATACTGGAAGCAGACGGTTCAGGGCAGGTTTTGGAATATACAGATATCCTTTACTGGTCAAAGGTAGCACAGAAAGGGCAACTGTATTGTTTTAGCATCCTGCGGGGATAACAAATTTTGCTCCTTGGTGATAACATTTGCAGAGTATATTCAGGGCATAATAAACGTAAGAACGGGACACAGCTGGGAATGGGGCAGTATTAACAGTGATAGTTAAAGGTACCCCTGCCCGTACGGGCCAGTCGTGTCCGACTCTAGGGTTGTGCGCCCATCTCACTTAAGAGGCCGGGGGCCAGCGCTGTCCAGAGACACTTCCGGGTCACGTGGCCAGCGTGATGAAGCTGCTCTGGCGAGCCAGCACCAGCGCAGCACACGGAAATGCCGTTTTACCTTCCCGCTATAAAGCGGTACCTATTTATCTACTTGCACTTAAGGGTGCTTTCAAACTGCTAGGTGGGGAGGAGCTGGGACCAAAAGACGGGAGCTCACCCCGCCGCGGGGATTCGAACCGCCGACCATGTGATCGGCAAGCCCTAGGCACTGAGGTTTTACCCACAGCGCCACCCGTGTCCCTAACAGTGATAGTTACAATAGTCATAATATTAATTATATACTTCTTCTGAAAAATAGTCAGATCTCGTACAAAACAGCCTGGTATAAGGTATTCAGTGTAGGACTGGGCACGGTTACTACTATATTTTTGTCTCAGTAACTTAGGGTTTGTATGCTTCATAAAAGGTAAAGGACCCCTGACAGTTTAAGTCCAGTTGCAAACGACTCTGGGGTTGCAGTGCTCATCTCGCTTTACTGGCCGAGGGAGCTGATGATTGTCCGCAGACAGTTTTTCCGGGTCATGTGGCCAGCATGACTAAGCCGCTTCTGGCGAAACCAGAGCAGCACATGGAAACACCATTTACCTTCCCTCCAGAGTGGTACCTATTTATCTACTTGCACTTTGACGTTCTTTCGAACTGCTATGTTGGCAGGAGCAGGGACCGAGCAACAGGAGCTCACTGCATCACGGGGATTCGAACCGCCAACCTTCTGATTAGCAAGCCCTAGGCTCAGTGGTTTAGACCACAGCACCACCCGCGTCCCCATGCTTGGTATTCCAATGCTTTTAAACAAATAGTAGTGTCTCCCAGGAGCCATTTGATTACAACTGCCATCGGAAGAAATTCACCTGATGATGCGGAGCTGCAATCTGGCTTCCTGGCAGAGGTATGGTTGTCAGTTCAGGAGCATCCCAGACCCTGAGATTTCAGGGCTGAAGCCTAAGACCTAGGGGCAGCCTCCGGTGATGTCACAGGGTGGCCCCCTGGTGACGTCGTAAGGGTAGGCCCTGGTGATTCTGCCTCTGCGCTTCCCCTGCATCACGGAGCCATTAAGATGGCGGTTAATTGGGAGAGGGGAGGGTTTGTGAAAGAAGGCGGAGAGTCTATGCAATGATTTGCCCCCTTGAAGCTTGCAAGCTGTGCACAAAGCCTTCTTAATTAAAAAATAGATAGAGGCACTCTCACCCAGCTGGCAATTCAGGTCACCACCCCTGTCACTACCCTGGAGGTCTGGCAGCCCTACTGGCAGCCAGTCATTGCTGTTTACCAGGAAGGAGAAAGATACAAGTGAGGAGGAGAGGTTGGTGTGGTGCAATAGCACCGGCAGGAACACCAGATTGGCTCCACTGGTGTGTCTGCACTGCAGCAGCCTCTCCACCACTTCTTCCCTTCCAGTTTTGGTATGCAACAGCGGCCCACTTGCCGGGAAGCTAGCGCAGTGGCTCTGCCCCCATTTCTGCTTCTGACTACCATCAGCTCCAGCCTGCATGGCTACCTGCCAGGGGTGGTGGGAACTGTGGTTCAACAACATCTGGAGAACATCATACATCGGATACCCAGCCTATAAGAAAATGGCAGCTCTGCAAAAGGAACCAAACTATGGGAGAGCGAGGCAGACGAGAGGAGGCGAGGTCTTGTCTGTGAAAATGATGAGGAAGTGAGATAGGCTGGCTGGCGGGGGGGAGGGGGGCACCCTTCTGAATCCAATTACTGGGGCCCTCCAAATTCTGGATCTGGGCCTGTCCAAACAACATGGTTTGCCAAAGGCTACAAAAGAGAAATTTGGCAGCAGTTTCCTTTTTGCTAAGAGCTTGTAATAACGGCAGGATTTGGTACACAAGTCTGTAATGACTCGTGAGTTGTCACAAATGCCTTTAAAAAGAAAAGTCCCATGGGGAAATCTGAAACTTGCCATTGAATTGAATAGTTTATTGAAAACTTTTTTTTGGCATTTATACAAATTACTTTTTAAATACAGTCATGAGAATGGTCTCTCTCTCTCTTTTTCCTGGCTGTCAGGAGAAAACATAAGCAGAAAGTCCTACGCAACGCACCAGAGGAGGCGTTTTAACATTCCCAACATCCTTTGCTTCCTTTTCACTGAAATTATTCTGTCCACCTGAGTTTTGCTCCCCAAAGCCATGAAGTTGACACCATTCAGCAGCCACAAACCTGTCCAGGAGGTGTGAGAGACAGAAAACAGCAAACCTTTCTAACTTGTTGGGTTTGTGGTTATCGCTCTCCCTGCGTAGAAAGCTGCTCTGATGACCTCTCCACTCTGCTGGTTTCCAATTTAAATAAAGTCATGTCTTTTATTAATATTTCTATTTATTACATTCGTATCTCAACTTTTTCTCCGTGGAGCTCAAGGTGGTGTACATAATTCTCTTTCGCCCCATCTTATCCACACAACAGCCCCGTGCATTAGGTTAGGCTGGGAGATGGTGACAGGCCTAAGGTCAGCCAATGAACTTCATGGGTTTGAAGCCTGGCCTCCTAAGTCCTAGTCTGACACTCTAACCACTACACCACACAACATAGACAACAATGAAGAAATATCTTACAGCTGCATAATCTGAATGATGCAATGGGTATTCTGAAAAGGCATCACCATGAGTGCTCCGATTCAGCAGTGGGGAAACCGAGGGCCACATTTCCTTCTGAGCAACCTTCCAGGGGCCACAGCCTAGTGGTGGGAGAGGCCAGAAGCAAAAGTGAGAGGAGTGGTCCCACTTTGTACAGTAGAAGTCAGAGGTCCCTATGTACACCCACACTCAATGTATCCAAGGCATACCCTCCAACCATTATTATTTGCCCAGGACATTCCCAGAATTACAGAAGCCATCCTGGCTTCTGATATGATCCTGGAATATCCCAGGGATGAGTTGGTCTGGTGCGTGAGAGCTTGGCACCAAAAGATGCGCGTCCCGATTTTTATCAAAGTGATTTGGAGGGCATGCCATGGTCAGAAGCAAAAATGTGTGAAGAATCGGGTGTCAATTTACGCAAGTATCCCTCTATAGTCTCCATCCCAGTCTTCTGCTTTTGTCACTGCTTGCAGGCTCAGAGCATGTAGGTGAACAGCTTAGACTAGCAGCAGGTGCATGAGGCAGTGGGGTTCAACAGTGGGGGCCCTGCAGATGTATGGGCGTCAGCAGATGTTTAACAAAGTTCTGGTGATGCTTCTTATTTCCAGATGTTCTTGGAACTGCAAGAGGGCAGAACATGGTTGCTCTTAGGCCCAGTTTATGAGAACAGGACACTCGACCAGGTTGGCCTATGGATTGATCCTGGGCACTTCTGATGCTATTTACACCAGTCACTGGTTGTATGTATCCAAGAGGCAGCCAGCTGCTCACTGACAGAGGCAGAGAGCTGGTTTAAGTGGACCTTTGCTCTAAGCCGGTAAGATGCGCTCTCGCCATTCTGATAACCTGGATGAGAGGACAACAGAGCAAGTGCAGTGACCAAGAGGAGTAGGAGGCAACCACCCACAAAAGCCAACCAAGTAAGGCTTAAGTCAGCAGCCACAATGACTGCGCAGCTGGCATTATCTTCAGATCCTCTTTGCCATCCATTCATTTGTCATCCAGCCACAGGGCAGGTGAAACATTTCTTGAGCAGTCAACTTTCCTCTCCCACATACACACACACACCCGTTTTGTGATGATTGCTGTGTTTTCAAGCCTATCATCACATGCAGTGAGCAAGGTGTCCAAAATGAAAAAGCAAAACCTTTGATCTTCTAAGACAGGTTCCACTAAGGGGCTGGGCCAGGAGCAGGATTAAAGCCCAGATCATGGGTTGATGCAGGGGTGCTAACGAATAAAATATTGAGGGGGCAGGTAAGCCCCATCCTGCATAATTGATGCCATGATTCGGTGCACCCACACCATTGGAATGGCAATGCCCATCAACTTGTGGGGGAGCTGCCCCCTCAAATATTTTATGGGGGGGCTAATACTACTACTACTACTACTACTACTAATAATAATAATAATAATAATAATAATTTATACCCCATCGACCTGGCTGGGTCTCCCCAGCCACTCTGGATGGCTCCCAACAGAATATTAAAAACACGATAAAACATCAAACATTAAAAACTTCGCTAAACAGGGCTGCCTTCAGAAGTCTTCTAAAAGTCAGATAGTTGTTTATTTCCTTGACATCTGATGGGAGGGCGTTCCACAGGGCAGGCGCCACTACCGAAAAGGCCCTCTGACTGGTTCCCTGTAACCTCACTTCTCACAGGGAGGTAACCGCCAGAAGGCTCTCTGCGCTGGACCTCAGTGTCCAGGCAGAACGATGGGGGTAGAGACGCTCCCTCAGGTATACTGGGCCGAGACTGTTTAGGGCTTTAAAGGTCAGCACCAACACTTTGAATTGTGCTCGGAAACCAATGTATGCCTTTCAGGACTAGTGTTACATGGTCTCGGTGGCCCCTCTGCCCCTAGGAGTTGGCTCCTATGAGCTGATGACATGATCTACGCTTGTTTGAGTCTGGATGGATGGACAGCATCATAAGAACCAAGAGTGTCCCTGCTAGATCCGGCCAAAGGCCCATCTAGTCCAGCATCTTCTTAGTGGCCAACGAGATGCCTGTGGGGAACTTGGAAGCAGGGCCTGGGCGCAATAGCACTCTCCCCACCTGTGATTCCCAGTCACTGGTATTCATTGGTGTTTAGTGGTAGAACATAACCATGATGGCCACTGAGAGATATGGAGCTGCCTTTCTGGAGACCATGAATGTTTCAACACTTGAAAGGTATCATAGGTGTCAGAACTACAAACTCATTTCAGCTTTCAACAACCACCCATCATTCCAAAATCCATTAGCACAGAAGATTAAAGGACCTTTTTATCATCCTCAGGCACCTAAGCTGTATGCATCCTCCTTTCAGATATTGAAATTCATGGAACTTTCGCTTACTTTGCTGGGGCTCTGGGATTACAAAGCCACGTCCTTACTAATTAATTTCCAAGTGATCTCGATACGTGATCAAAGATGCCTTAATTCCTACTGCATGTTTTGTACGCTGTCAGCGGAATTATGGGACTGTGCAAATTCGCTTGACTCTGTTGTTGCAATGCCTGCAGGTAGCAGGAGCCCAGCAGCTAGGCAGAAACAAAGTGTCCTTGCAGTGTTTTAGCAGTTTAGAGGTTTGCACATGTGGATCTGTCTCCTCCTTGCTGCAGCCATGAAAACAGACATCATTAGATTAATTTGAGAAGACACGTGTTCTAAGGAAATAAGGAATGGCCTTGTTCAGAGTACTGTACTGTCTTTCTGTACCAGAGACGAAGAACCTGTGGATGCTAAACTAGGTGGACCTAACCCATCCAGGAATTCTTCTTTTCTATTTGTGGGGGCTCATTTACCTTTTGCCCTACGTTTTCTAGACATAGGTCTGTCTTTAAAGTGCAGAGCATTTTTTCTTTTGCTCCAGTGCTTTCCCCATGAAAACTCTTTGGCGCTGAATCGGAATAAACAGCAATTTGTGTCTTCTGCGGGTTGCTGTTTGCTCTGATTAAGCAGTAAAGAGTTGGTTTTCACGGGGAAAGTGTCGAGCAAAAAAGCAAAAAAGCACTCAAACATGGTGCTTTAAAGCATGGATCTGTGCCTAGAAATGTTGCACAAAAGGAAGTCTGGATGAGCCCTAAGACTTACTCAGATTACTTTCAAGGTGGCTGAGGCCAAACTGCATGGGAGTTCTATCAGCAGATCTTGCTGGAGGTAAATATTGTTCCCCCTCTGATTCCAAAAGTAACTGCCACCAATCATAGCACTGGATTTTCACAGAGCAAGTTCTGGGTCTCCTTCTGACTCTGTTCCACCACTGCCAATCTGCCATTCTCTTTCCTACTGGGACCTAGAGGACATTGCCTCAAGGCAGGGGAGTGAGGGGGGGAAAGACACACCCCTCCCAGAAGGATATCCAACCATTAACTCCATTTATTTATTAAATAACACACACAACACACACAATCTCTGGGCAGTTTCCTAAGATACCAAATCACTTGTACTTGGCCCTCTTTTAAGTTCAGTAAATACCCTTCCTTCAAAGAATCTGCCCAGTTAAGCTCATCTAACCAGTTTGACCTCTTTAAAAATACTTTTTATAACTAGCTTCATGGGAGGGGAATCCCCGAGAGATCACTCAAACCAACCCCAATTCATCTCAATATGTATAAACACAGCTAATTTTTTTTTTAAAGCATTTGCTTTTGTGCTGCAAACTTTTTCAGGCTTACTTGGGTGCAACATTAAACTCTCTGTGACTTACTTCTTAATAAACAACTTGCATAGAACCAGACTGCTCCATACGACAATCGCAACAAGAAAATAAAGATCTGTGCCCTGCGTTATGCAATATGTCAAGCTCATTCGATCATCCTAATAGCATCATGTGGTCTAAATAAAAATAAAAATCCATGGGTGCACTGCCAGCAAACTCTGAAAGTGATTAACTTTGCTTTCAATGTGGCTGTTAACTGGCTTACACACATAAATGCAGTACTTGTTGACTGCTCCAGAATTCTTCTTCCATTTCATTTCCAATAGATTGCCAACACAAGATATTTCCTAGGAAAAATGGGAGGATACAGTCCATTAGATAATGGTCTTCAATAATAGCTTTACCATTTACAGGCAGATATTGTGATTCTCAGGAGCAGCAAGCAGCCGAATACTGCCACTTTGGCTCAGAATGGCCTTGATATGCTTTGGCCAGCTATTCTGCTTCTCCTCCAGACAGGACAGACCCAAGACATTTTGACACCGAAGGCAAACCCAAGGAAAGGTTGTGAGTAAATATGTACATCAGGAACAAGAACTACATTGAGATCTGTTGCCCCTTGGATCTTGTCGCCTTCGGTAGTTGCCTCACGACTAGACTGCTCCTGCCTCCAGCGGAATATGGGGTTTGTGGAGGGAAGTATAGCACCTGCTTTGCTTGCAGAAGATCCCAGTTTTGACCCACAGGTTCTCCAGATGAAGGATCTCAGGTTGAAGAGGATGAGAAAGAGACTCTGCCCAAGACTTAGGAGAATCGACTGCTGCCAAACAGAGTCTTCACCTAAAGAAGTAACATCTACAACAAAATGTTGTGATGTGGAATGCTCCTGTCTATCGTTCCAACCAGCCATGTTCTCTTCTAGGAAACTGCATTCCGTTCCTACTCGCTTGCTTTTCCATTTCCTTCTCGCAACAGACACTCAGTATTTGTAGCCACTGAGCATGCTCAGGGCTCACTGAGCCATTCTGGAGATGTTCTTTTTCCTCCTCAAAATCTCTTTGTAACCTTGTGTTCCTCCCAAACATACCAGTACTTCTCCTCTTGCTTCTCAGCCAGCCCATTGTGGCTCTGCAATCCTGTCGGCACTTACCAGCTGAGTTTGCTATTAAAGGGAGCAACCGTCCCATGATCTGACTCATTGTGACGTAATATACAGTGGTACCTCGGGTTAAGTACTTAATTCGTTCCGGAGGTCCGTTCTTAACCTGAAACTGTTCTTAACCTGAAGCACCACTTTAGCTAATGGGGCCTCCTGCTGCTGCTGCCGTGCCACCGGAGCACGATTTCTGTTCTCATCCTGAAGCAAAGTTCTTAACCCGAGGTAATATTTCTGGGTTAACAGAGTCTGTAACCTGAAGTGTATGTAACCTGAAGTGTATGTAACCCAAGGTACCACTGTAGTTGCATGGAATCAGCTCCTTCTACCCCCTAATGCACCAAACTTTCTCTCTTGAGACCAAGGTTCTCTGCACATGTTTTAATTCATTCTCTCTCTCTCCCTCCCTCCCCAAATAAGTGATGCACAACTCCTAGTGTAGGGTATGCAGGCGTTTAAAAACGACAGCCACACCAACTCAAAAAGTCACTACTGATGTCCTCCATTTGACCTGCCTGGCTCTGTATACTTTGCTCATGCCAAACAAGCATGGACAACATTTCAATTACTCCTGTTTCTAAGACAAGGGTTTCTTGAAAGCAGAAAACACTTAGAAAACCATTAAGCCCACTGGAGTCATCAGAAAGTTGTTCAAGGTTGCATGCAGTGGCTGGAGCAGACCCCTATCTATTCATTGTATGCCATCATCTATTTAGTGTCTATCTGCATTTGTCAAAGAAAGATGCTCATTATTGCCCATCCTTTCAAAACCAATTTTTGCTGACATCAGTAAGCTAATAAAGAACTGCCTGCCTGGGTCTCTGAGTGGGCAAAGAAGGGGGGGCACACATAATAGATTGTTCTTCACTTATGCCACCAATTGGATTAGGAACATAATTCTGGCTTAATTAATTAACAAATTTGATGCGCCCAACAAAACAGGCTGCAGTCTCGTAAGCATTGCTCCAGGTCCCAACTGAATCCTTTCAGAAGAGTAACTTGGAGCAGGGATAATCATATGAGTTTATTTGTTTCTGCCATAAGCCGTAACAACATTACAAAACGATGCCCAGCCTCGCACTAACAAACAGCATGAACACACTAACAAATTGAGAGAGAGAGAGAGAGAGAGAGAGAGAGAGAGAGAGAGAGAGAGAGAGAGAGGTACTCAGGTTACAGACGCTTCAGGTTACAGATGCTTCAGGTTGCAGACTACGCTAACCCAGAAATAGTGCTTCAGGTTAAGAACTTTGCTTCCCAATGTAGATCTTTATACCCGCCTTGTTCCTTATGTAGATCTTCACTCAACTCTTCTTTCCTGGTGGGGCGGGGTCCACCATTTTGTGGTTCGCCTCAGATGCCAAAACATCTTGGGCCAGCCCTGATCATGGCTTAGCCCACAGAAATACAGTGGTACCTCGGGTTACAGACGCTTCAGGTTACAGACTCCGCTAACCTAGAGATAGTACCTTGGGTTAAGAACTTTGCTTCAGGGTGAGAACAGTGCACGGCAGCAGCGGGAGGCCCCATTAGCTAAAGTGGTACCTCAGGTTAAGAACAGTTTCAGGTTAAGAACGGACCTCCAGAACAAATTAAGTTCTTAACCTGAGGTACCACTGTGTGTACACACACACACACACACACACACTGGCCCTGTCATTAGGTAGAATGAAACAGGTGCCTTAGATGGGTTCACTGTAAATAATTTCAAATATCAGTTCCTGGAAATCACATGAGAGGAGAATGCTTTTGTGGTTGGGTCCTGCTTCCCTCCCAAAGGCATCTGGTTGGCCACTGTCAGAGCTGCCTCTAGGTCCCAGCTCACAGAGGACCAACGCTAGTCAGTAATAATGTACAAAAGTCTTTATTGAAGTTCAGTTTCCATTTCCAAGCCGCAGCGTGCAGCTCTACGTCTTAGAACCTAGATCGGCGAAGCTCCGTCTGAGTCTCCACCCCCTGTACACCAGTTTAAGACTCTAGCCTTACTCCACCTCTTCCGTTGCTCTTTCCTCCTCTGGGTCCTTCTGCCCCCCGGGGTCTCCTCCTTTCTGGACTCTTGTCCCTCCTTTCGGCGGGCTTTAGGACCTGGCTCCCTATCCGGGCTACCTGCTGTGCCGCTCGCCTGTACATTTGAACTTGGCGTGCGCGCCCAGCCTCCAACTTTCCTCTTGACCGTTTCCGCGCTCTCCGATGGAGGCGTGGTCAATCCTGACTCATCTCCTCCCGCTGGTGGTGAGCAGCCTGATCCCGATACCTGGGACTCCTCCCCCCCACTGCGCTCTGGTGGGGAAGCCGGTCCTGATTTCCAACTGCTGCTCTCTGAGTCCCCTCTGGCCCCTTCTTCCTGGGGTGTCCCCCTAGGCACCCCCCTTGCTCTGACCATGGGCGCCCCCTTCTGTGAATCTTCCGATTCGCTGGAAAGACTCAGGGACCTCGGACCACTGTCGTCGCTTATGCTCCCTTCGGATTCCTCCCCCTCGCTCTCCATTTCCTCCCTTTCCTGTGCCTCTGCTCCTGAGCCCCTGACAGCCACTTTGAGAACAAGATGGTGGATTAGATGGGCCATTGGCCTGATCCAGCAAGCTCTTATTTGTTTCGGTTTGTTGGTTTGTTAGATTTATAAACCACCCTTCATCAAGAAAACTCAGGATGGTTCGCAAGATAAAACGTGAGATAAATCCACAGATAACTACAACAAAAATCAACAAAGCAATAGCCCTGCTCCTCCCACAAACACATTTAAACGGCTGTAAAATATTAATCAGCCAAAGGCCTGGTTGAAGAGGAACATTTTTGCCGGGTGGCTAAAGATTCATAAGGAAGGTGCCAGGTGAGCCTCAGTGGGGAGAGCATTCCACAAATGGGGAGCCACTGCAGAAAAGGCCCGTTCTCGTCTTGCCACCATCCAGACCTCATGTGAAAGAGGCACACGAAGAAGGGCCTCAGATGAGGAACACAAGAGTCTGGGTCGGTTAATATGGGGAGAGGCAGTCCTTGAGCCATTGAAGGCTTTATAGGTCAAAACCAGCACTTTGAATTGGGCCTGGGAGCTAATTGGCAGCCAGTGCAGTCAGGCCAGAATCTTCTCATGCTCTCGTGTTTTCATTGTGTTTTTCAAAACTGCTATATACATGGAAACGTGCAGTGTTGTTGCTACTATTAAAATGAGGCTGCATTTTAAATTGTATTTTAACCCGTATTTTCATAAACTGGTTTTTTTGGTTTTTGGTTTGTTTCCTCCCCATTATGTTTTATTGTAATTTTATTGGTGTTAGCCGCCCTTAGCCCGGCTCTGGCCAGGGAGGGCAGGGTATAAATAAAACATTATTATTATTATTATTATTATTATTATTATTATTATTATTATTATTATTATTATTAACATTTCACGGTTCTCCAGGGTTTGAGGTAGGAGATGCTCCCGGCCTTACCTGGAGATGCCAAGAATCGAACCCAGTGCCTTTTGCATGCAAAGGAGGTGCTCTACTACTGAGCTGTGGGCCTGCCCTCTACAGATCTCTTCTTCCAATGGAATTATTTAAATAATAAAAAATATTATTATTATTATTATTATTATTATTATTATTATTATTATTATTAATTTCTACCCCACCCATCTGGCTGGGTTTCCCCAGCCACTCTGGGTGGCTATTAAAAATATTAATATTTTAAAAAATGTGTGCATTGCTTTAAAATCCCATTAGTGGCCAATACCAATGATGTCACTGAGTCTGCCTCCTTGAGATTATTGGAAAGGCACTAATCGGCTTCTTACTTTGTCCAGCGACCACATCAGAAGGGGCACGTCGATACATGCTGCTCGATAAACAATTGCACTGGAAGCCTTTTAATTTTCTTAAGCGGTACCGCCGCCTAGGAGAAACGGACAGGACAGGTCATGCTCACCATGTCATGTGATGAGAGCACAGCAGAGAAATCAGCTTCAAGCAGGAAGTTGCCTGCATCTGAGTGGTAATGGTGCTTTAGAGAGGTACCACTGAATTTAGAGCTGAGGGGGTGGCCCAAGAGATCGATTGATCATATCCTGTGCTTGCAGCCAGGCTGGGACAACACATAGAACTGTGGGCTGCCTGCAACGTAGCAGATTGCAAGTAACACCTGGTGACACCAGCAGAAAGGACAGAGTCGTAAGGCCAAACAAGAGGTCTACAGAAAGAGAGACTTATGATGGGCAGGTGTATCAACATCTATTTGCTGTCCAGATGCTTTTTGCGTACATGGAGATTGAACATCTAGAGTGGGCAATCACCTCACGCCTTCCTTTTGAACCTTCAGAGAAATCAGGAGGGCTGAGACTGTTCTGAACTATCCAGGAAGATAATATCTTGCAAAATTGGTTCCTTCCCCAGTATAGAAAGCTACTTAGACTGCTATGCAAAAAGGACCTCAACTGCCCTGTGTTTTTAGCACACTTTTAGCAAAACATACCATGGTTCCTTGTCCTAGGCTGGTGCTACCCTCTAGTGTTCATGAGAGTGATAGCAGCCTTTCTTGCACAGCTGTAGCTCAAATCTGCCTTCTAATAATGATGGCCTTTGAAAAATCCAAATTCATTTTGGACATTGGTTATGGGCACTGACAAGGAGGTGGAGTCTGAAATCAGGGAAACCCAATGTAACCCTAAAACCATAATACATCAAATGTCCGTTGTTATAGCAAAAGATATTACGCCAAATTTGTGCACATAGCACTAAACCATGGTTTAGCATGAAGTGACAAGTTGTGACACAGCCCTGGCATGATCAGAAGCTTCCACTTATATTTTAGATTAACCACAGTTTAGTGTTACGGCCAAATCCTAATCTTCAACCTGCTTTGCAGAAACAAAGTCAGCTTCTCAAGCAATGCTCAGTAATTGGCTCCGTTCAACAAACCAATCAGTGGGGAACATTTTTCAGCATTGCTTTCTGAGACCCACATGCTACTGGTGAATGGGACCACAGGCAAAAAATAATATCAGTGTTCAAGGACAAATTCCAGTCAGGCAAAAACACTTGGGGATAAGAAAGTGAGGTACGTGGCCTGGGGAGAGTTCCAAGGGTCAGAAAGAAAGAGATTCAGATGTCCACATTCAGCCCCCAGGCATGAAGTTCCTGGTCCTGGGGTAGTCTATTGGCTTGTAGGAGCATGAACTGAGAAGCAATGTCGCAAACTCTGGTGGCTTGGCACCTGCACAGGCTATGATGAAGGTCTCCAAGGCCAAATGAGACTCAGATGCTTCAAGCAAAGACTGGACAGCCGTGGACTTCCTGCATCAAGGCAAGGGATGGTCTCAGCAGGTTACAAGGTCTCCTCCAGACCCATTACTATGAGCTTCTGGTGTCCTTCACCACACAAAGACATATTTAATGGGCTGCCTTTGCCACAAGGTCACACACCTAGATGCCTTTAATAGAGGAATTGGACAAGTCTGTGGTAGAGGATAAGCCTATCAAAAGCTATTGGGAGCTTTTAATATTGTTGTATAAGCACTTTTAAGAAGTTTATTGAATTTTCTCCTCTTTGTTATCTGGTGTTAACAGATTTATTTTTTAGCCATTTTGTATTTTATGTGGTTGAGCTACAATAGATGACACCAACATTAATAATGATGATGATGCTTTCAGAGATAATTTTTGTATAAAGTGATGAATGAGAAGTCACTAACAATGCAGGGAGGGAAGATGTGCTCATGGGTCTCTCAAAATCCTGTATAGGGTTGTTGTTTTTTCCTTGTTTTTGCTGTGATTTGGAGTCAATTTAAAGATGACCGAAATGAAATGTGGATTATTCCATCCTTGCCATTAGATTCTGAACTGATTTTAGAATGTATTTCAATTAATTGACTGTGATTTTATGTAAATTGTGCTATTTTTACTGTTGTTAGCCACTCTGAGCCCGGCTTTGACTGGGGAGGGTGGGATATAAATAAATTATTATTATTATTATTATTATTATTATTATTATTATTATTATTATTATTATTATTATTATTGCAAGCCCTCTAGCCAAGAGCAAACAAATGTTCCTTCAATCTCTTGCTACCAAGTTTGGACTTCTGATGCCCACCATTTTGCAAAATGTCTCACACATGGAATACTCAACAGAACCTCTCCTCCAATCCCAACCGCAGCCATTGTGTGTAAGAGCCAAACCCTAACAATTCAATCTACATTGATGAAATGCCAGCTTTACTTTTTAAAAAGGCTCCCTGGAAAAGACCCTGATGTTGGGAAAGATTAAGGACACAAGGAGGAGGGGACAACAGAGGATGAGATGGTTGGACAGTGTTCTTGAAACTACAAAAATGAATTTGACCAAACTGCGGGAGGCAGTGGAAGACAGGAGTGTTTGGCGTGCTCTGGGTTATGAAGAGTCAGACTAAACGACTAAACAACAACAAATCCTACTCCTTCTGTGGGAATAGGTGGCATCAAGTCTCGTTGGCAGAATTCCAGCACTGGTATATTTTATGCTCAAGTCTATTCATTTATTGAAAACTCCCAAGTTACACAAAGTTGCATATCAAAATAAACAAATTTATCCAAAACAAAGAGGTATTCTTGCAATAAGGCAAATTGGCAAAAGGGTTCCTTTAAACAGAGACATTCAAAGTTATTCTCATGCTGAGCATTCTTTAGAAAAATAACTGGTCGGCCGACCTTTAGGGCCTTTTGCAACATGCTTAGAGGTCATCGTGAGCAGCAGCAACCAAATCTCTTCTGCCCCCCCTCGCAGCAAAGAAAACCATAATGACATATGTGTCAAGTATCACACACAAGTGGACCCATTTCCTTTGTTTAACATATTCTTTGAGAAAAAGAAACAGGTGAAGGCACAAGTGTGGCAGATCTGCCTAGATGCTGAAAGAGCAAAAAGGGATTACGTGGACAGTTTCGGTGCCCATTCGGACCAGAGCCCACATTTCAAGTAAAGGAACGAAGAGTCTCCTTTGTTAACACCTTCATCATAGCAAGACACACTTCTTCTTTGCATAGCACAAATGGTGTGGCACTACAGACAGCTTTCAGCTGAAGTCGCGATCTGGAAGCACAATGGGGGCTACCAATGTCCAGACGTACAGGAGAAGCCCAGCCCAGCTGGAAGAAATCTTCACCCAGACCGCAGTCCAAGGGCTGGTCAGCACCTGGTTGTTTGCTTCAGGTCTGAGGAAAGAACACAAGACACAAATCAAGTCTCTGGATTAAGATAAGATTGAAAAATATTGCACCCTGCATCAGCCTCGCCATCACTTGCCAACAATGTCCCATCTCAAGTGCAGATATACATCATGGGTTTCCCTGCCCTCCCAGTTACTGGGTCCTCACAACAACCCTGTGAGGTAGGCTAGTCAAAGAGAATGAGTGACCCATTGTCACACAGTGGGTTTTACAGCAGAGTGGAGGTTGGAACCCTGGGTCTTCTCGCTGGCTCTCTGTGGTGATCACACAGTGTTCCCAGACATTTGACGGTCTATTGATCCCTGTGCCACCACTATGGTCACTTTCCCGCTGCCACCAACCCTTTTCTCTCGGGTACACACTGAGTCCAGACAGTTGTTAACATTAAAACAATTAATCAAGTTTATTTTATACGCATGGACAAGTTTATGGTTTCAGTTAATTTTTCTTGTCAGTTTCTTATCCTTAGTTTCCATACTGGCCTATACCTTTCCTAATAACTGCTAACTGATTATCCCAACTGTCTATCTGACTCCTCCGATCAGTTTCTCTCACTCTCTCACAACTCGACCAACCCACAGACCTATCCTCCCTCTTCCTTCTCCAACTCTCAACTGACTGCTTAACAACACTAACTCTAACTCCTCCCCCTTTGGTTCCCACTTGCCAATCACTTCACACTTGTTTAACCCTTTTCTTATGACCCAGCATGATGTCACCTAGGAGGGCAAACACCACACTCTCACAGTTTCCGCTTCCAAGTGTTCAGGCACACATTGCAACTGAAAGCGCTCAGAAGAGCAACGTGTCGACAGTTCCTCGGACACAGCCCTCAGCTCCCCAGCTGCATGTTCCCAAAAGATCTCTGTTTCTCAGTCTCTCACACACCAACTTGAAGAAAAGCAAACACTTTTGCTGGTGGGGAAGAAGGTTTGTGTGCACAGGCTTCACCAATGGCCACGACGTTTTCTCCAGTTTGCAAACGTAAGCACGGGCTCCAAAACACTGCAACCCCTGACTTCTACACACTTGAGACAGTGAGCAATGTGGCCTTCAGCAGGCTGCACATCCTGCCCCCCTCCTCCTGAACAAAGCCCATCGTGCATAGCTCAGCTTATTCTTGTATTCGCCCTGTGCACAGTTGGACATTTTTTAAAAAGGAAAAATTAAGGCAGCATCTGTGCACAGCTGGACCGCAGCTGCTATCTAGATAGGGAGCCGATGCAATACTGTTTACAAGTCTCCTAAATGCAAAGAACACAACAGCAGCTTTGCAGAAAGCCTAGATCCATCAGACAACTCCTAATGCCGAACTCCACCGTTGACCTATTTATGAAGGGATATAAAAACCAAATTGTTCTTTATCTTCTGGACAACTTTTGCATTCCCTGCCTCCGGTAACATTGCATAAGGTAAAGGTAAAGGGATCCCTGAACATTAGGTGCAGTCGTGGTCGACTCTGGGGTTGCGGTGCTCATCTCACTTTACTGGCCGAGGGAGCCAGCATACAGCTTCCGGGTCATGTGGCCAGCATGACTAAGCCACTTCTGGCGAACCAGAGCAGCGCACGGAAACGCTCTTGACCTTCCCGCCGGAACGGTACCTATTTATCTACTTGCACTCTGACGTGCTTTTGAACTGCTAGGTTGGCAGGAGCAGGGACTGAGCAATGGGAGCTCACCCCATCACGGGGATTCAAACCGCCAACCTTCTGATCGGCAAGTCCTAGGCTCTGTGGTTTAACCCACAGCACCACCCGCGTCCCTAACATTGCATACTAGGCCTTTAAAATGACAATTTAGTTTAGGCCTTTAGAATTAATGTAAATACAGAAGAAGAGCCTGCTGGATCAGGCCAATGGCCCATCTAGTCCAGCATCCTGTTCCCACAGTGGCTGCCCATGGGAAACCTGTGAGCAGGACCAGAGCAACACTCCCCTCCTGTGGTTCCCAGAAATGGGGATTCAGAAATATGACTGCCTCCAAACATGCATAATAGCCATTGATAGCTTTATCCTCCATGAATCAGCCCAGCCCACCTTTTAAAGCCATCTGAGCTGGTGGCCAACACTGTCTCCTGTGGGAGTTCCACAGTTTAAGTGTGTGAAGAAGTACTTTCTTTTGCTGCCCTCACGGGCAGTGGCGTAGCGTGGGGGGTGCAGGGGGGGCCGGCCGCACCGGGCGCAACATCTGGGGGTTAGGGTTAGGGGGTCAAATCCATGGGTTAGGAGGCGCAAATCCACGGGTTAGGGGGTGCAAATTACTTGCCTTGCCCCGGGTGCTGACAACCCACGCTACGGCACTGCTCACGGGTCCTGGAAGGAGCCTTTAAAAAGTCCCATATGCTCAGAGACTTTGCGCCTGTTCATTGGGGGATATAGGAAGCCCAGAACACTTGTTCTTTAGATGTCCCTTTTGTGAAGAGGCATGTAGTAGGACCATTGATCTGGGGAGGCTCGCTGACCTCCCAGAAAAGCAAAAATTCAACCTTTTCCTGTTAGGCAAAGATCATAAGACAACGCGGATAATCGCCAGATTCTGTGTACAGATCTGTAGGCACAGACCAACCCCAACTCGAACTAGTTCGTTAAGAAATTCCCCAAACTCGGTTCCATGGGAGACTTGGGGTCATCTCTCTGTGATAGCTGATCTTAAAGTTTTAAGTGTCTATACGCTTATCGCATTTATAAATTTTAAAATTATTGTTGTGCATTGTTTAAATTGTTTGTTTTCCTTCTGGGATTGTACCCCCAAGTGTGTTTTATAAACAGGTCTCCGACCATAATAAATTATCTATCTCATCTATCTATCTATCTATCTATCTATCTATCTATCTATCTATATCTATCTATCTATCTATCTATCTATCTACTTTCTTCTGCCTTTTATCCGTTAGAGGAGAGCCAGGAGCGAAGCACATGTGTAAAGCTGTGTCTTTGTGCTTTGCTTGCTGCCTCCTTTGCCTGTCCTTGCAAATGATCCCAGAAAAAAACCCTCTCGAGTCAGTTTTCATTCAGAAACTGAGCACTGGAGAGGGTGGAAGGAGGGGGGTTTCGGGAGAGACGTCTGCTGTCACAGACCGGCTTCCACCATGCCGCCAATCTCACCGAGACAACGAAAGGTTCAGAACGAAGGCACTGCAGAACACACTGGCAGGAGTACAGGTCACGCCTGGTGTGATGGCAGTGAGTCATGGGCTATAAATAGTCAGGTGCTCACAGCTGGGGATGGGAGGGGCGCCAGGTATGTATGGGTGTACAGTCAAGCAAGGCAGAGTTTGAAAACTCCAAGCAGGGATTCTGCAATGAAGTGGGGGGAGAACTGTTTCACAATGGCCTCTCCCTGGAGCACATGCATAGGCAACTCTTCCCATCTGCTCCTCTAGACTTCATGGAGGTCACTCTCTCCTTTCTCCTCACCAAAAATAAAGTGCTTGATCTTGGAGAACTGATGCTCCATCCTTGTTACCTAGGCAACAGTAGTGGGCAAAGCAGAATACTAGAACTCTCAGAAGAAGAAGAGACCAATTTCTATATACCCCATAAGCCTAGGAAATTCTATCTGTTCCACCTGTGTGTGTGTTCATATATCTCTCCCTCTCTCTCTCTCTCACTTTAGGGATGCCCTGCTGAAATTTTGCTTCTTAATTAGATAGGCCTTTGACAACTGGGTGGAAATGATGTTGACCCCCAGGCTGCTATGGGGGCAACTGGTATTTTAATGTGTTTCCTTGCAATTTAACTATTCTGAAAACTAGCCTGTTTTCCTTCCTTTGTATTTTATAATCGTATTTTTAAAATGTTGCAAGCTTGCCTTGAATCCCAACTTGGGAGAAAGGTAGGCTATAAGTACATGTAATGAAATAATAAAATAAAGACTATGCCAGCAAAATGAGCACAGGCTGGCAAAACCCAGCCAGCCACATCCTGCATTTCCAAAGGGTCTTCAAAATGCAGCCTCACCTTCAGTGCATATGAGTAATCTCAACCGGGAAGGAACCAGACCAGAGAATTAACATGGAAGGGTCATTGGAAGCATTCTAGGCCATCGCTTCCTCAATGTAAGATCTACAATGCAGATCTTGCAACTGTATCATCCCTGACATGATGGCCATCCAGCCTCTGCTTAAGGACCTCCAGTGAAGGAGAGCCCGCCAATCTGCTCTCTGTTTCTCATTTTCTGGGGCTGTGCAACCGATCCAGCAGAAACCCAGATACTGAAATGAATCAGTTTCAGCCAGATCAGGTGGAGAAAGCTCTGGATTGCCCCAGGTTGCCCCGGTTTAAAACCCTAATAAAACCTTAGGGTTGGTTCAACATCGATTTGGTGCCCAGATCAAGGTTTGGTCAACCCCCAAATTAGAACAGATCTGAAGTGCCATTTTGGGCCTGGATTAGAGGTGGACATGCACGCCCCTATTTTATTAATTATATTTTTAAATCAAATTTATACACTGCCTGATTGATAAAACAACAAACCTCGAAGTGGTTTACCTAAAAGATAAAACAATAAAATTATAAACAATATCATGCTAAGACGTTGAAAAAATTAAAAGCGAAAACAAATTAAAACTCACATCAACTTTCTAAGCGCCTGGGTAGGCTTGTCTAAACAAAAGCGCTTTTAGCAGGTGTTAAAAAGAGTACACTGAAGGCATCAGCCCAATATAAATAGGCAGGGAGCCCTAAAGTGCCACACTAAACAATGTGCCATACTATTTTCTTTCAACGTTTCCCCAAAGTCTGCTTTCCTGCAGATTTCCGCCCACCAGGCTCTGCTCCTGCCCTTGGGAGCAAACAGGGAAGAATTTTGCTCCATCCTCCTGCATGGGAACGACAGTTGCACTCACCTGTACCAGTTTGTGAGCGTCATCATGATGTAGAGGGAGGCCAGGAAGAGGCAGATGTGGAAAAAAGTGTAGTTGTACGTCACTCCATCCTCTTCGTTGTCATAAGCCCGGCGCGTCTCGCCTTCAAAGCCAGCATTGCCCCCTTCGATCATAGCTGGGCTCTCCTCCGTCAGCATCATCCTGTTCACTTCGACATGGTCCGAGGAGCGGATGCTGCAGGCAAAGCAAGGAGAAGAACATCAGTTGCATGCCCCTTCATCCCTCGCCATGTTTTCGGTGCTGTTTTGAGTGCATATGCATACACCACTATGTGCCTGAAAATATGTGTGTGTGTGTGTACACACACACGTTTGGGTTGCGAACATGATCCATGCGGGATGCACGTTCTCAACCCACAGTGGCCGCAATGCACAGCGGTGCTTCTGCGCATGCGCAAAGTGCAATTTAGCACTGCGCATGCACGACCGCCGAAACCCGGAAGTAACCCATTCCGGTACTTCCAGGTTTTGGTGGGTACGTAACCCAAAAAAACGCAACCTGAAGCGTCTGTAACCCAAGGTATGACTGTATAATGTTATGTTTATAGACAGCTGTGCGCACAGCTTTTCTTCAGTTAACAGGGGATGGGATTTACTACTCGTTGCCAGCAGGGGGAGACTGGAAGCTAACATAAGCTCAATGTACTTTGAGTCTATCATGCGCAACATCAGCAAGCGACCAGTTCTGGGCGCTATCCTTTAGGCAGAATATACATAAAGTAGAATAGGCTCAGAAAAGCTGATGTGCAAGGTCTGAAGGGTTCAGAAGCCTGGGACTCTTAGAAATAAGGATGTGAGCTGAGGCTATGCTTGTCAGACACAGAGGCTCATTCTAGAGTACTTTCCTCGCTCACAGCTATATAGAGTGGTCTTCCTTCTGCAATTCTTTGCAAGCCCTGGGGTGGAGTAGTCTATGTTTAAACCACAGCAGCTTAGAATCCTGTTCTTGGTCAAGGAATGGTTCTGCCACAGACATTACAGGTGCTTCTATCTAGCTGTCTAAGGTGGGGTAGCCAATAAAGTGCTTGGAAGATATTCTTACTCTTTTTCTCCATTTATGTTCTACAGTGGTAGCTTGGTTCTCAAACGCCTTGGTTCCCAAATGCCAAAAACCCGGAAGTAAGTGTTCCAGTTTTCAGACATTTTTCGGCAGCTGGATGTCCAATGCAGCTGTCAGCTATTATTTCAAGGGCGCCCACACCAATCAGAAACTGTACCTTGGTTTTCGAACATTTCGGAAATCAAACAGAGTTCCAGAATGGATTAAGTTTGGTGCTTTCTTTTTATTTTGCATTTTTGTTTTTGAGGCTTTTTTGGTTAATTTGTTTTTGTGACTGTGTGGAACCCTATTCAGTTACTGATTGAGTGAGTGAGTGAATGAGTGACTGCGGAAATGGTAAAAGCCCCTCATCCAAACAATGACTATCATCAGTGCAGGTGAGGAAATAAATTATTTTTAATTTTCATCATCTACAAGACTGTCTTATTTATTTTATAGTACAGTACATTGATTATTGCTTTCACTTTATGGATCAATGGTCTTGTTAGAAAGTAAAATTCATGTTATACTGCTGTTTTAGGGGTTGTCTGGAATGGATATATCTGTTTTGCATTACTTTCTATGTGAAAGTGCGCCTTGGTTTTGGAACGCTCCTGTTTTGGAACAGACTTCCAGAACGGATTAAGTTTGAGAACCAAGGTACCACTGTATTTGAATCCAAAGCAAAAGCTCCAACAGCTTCATAAGTCTCCATTGCTCATGTATTAAGATGCCTCATATTAAGTCAGTCCTTTGAACCATCTAACTCTCTATTCTCCATACCAGGGGCCTATGGCAGAGTAGAATCTTAGGCCCCGGGGCAGAACATGGCCTTCAAGACACCTAGTAAGTTAGATGAGTTCGGTTTCTAAATGAATATGGATTCCTACCTTATGAAGAATGTGCAGAGGATAAAGATGACCAACCCCACAATGCTCGGAGCATCCCACCACTGAGTTGGTTGTCCACCAGCAGGAAGGGTGCTGGTGCCATTGCCCTCCATTCGGATCAGAAGGGTCGGGTTGCAGTATTTGTCTGCAAATGAAAAACGGACAAACATCTCAAACAGGTGTGGAGAACCTTGAGCTTTGCAGACGTTGCTGAACGGCAGATTGACTTCCTTCCAGACACCCTGCACACAGGGAAAGCACACTCAGAACTCCTCACCCCCCCCCCCTGAAAATAAATTGCATATCCTTTCTGGGGAAGTATTCTGCACCATCAGGTCTGCAGAGATGAGACTTCTAATCAAACCAAGAACCTGCGAAGGCAGATTCTGTGGGCTGCTGTAGAAACATGGCATTGCCCGGCTGTCCCATATGTCAATAGAAACAACAGGCTGAGCTACAACAAGAGGGCATGTCCTTCAAGCCAAGATAAATATGTCTCCAGGAAAAAGAGGGAACAAAATCCTAACTTTGAACAGGGAGAAATGTCATCGTGACATGGAGACAAACTGGCATCAGTTCCATAACACGCACACAGTGACTGAGATCCAACTTGGAATCGTCTCTGGGGGTTTTTTCTCATGATACTGGGTTGAAGTCTGTCTCATTGCTTTTGCCAAAGCCTCCTTTTAAGGAGGGGAAAGGGGGATACTGGTTCCAGACTTGCAGACACAGTCTGCACATGGGGAGAAAACAGCAAGGAAACAAGCTTGTAAGGGGACACTTCCCCAAGAATAGGGCCACCACAGTTAACTCAGTCAATGTGGTTTTATTAAGAAAACTTAGAGCAGGGAGGATAGGGATATACTAATTGAGGGGTACAGAGTACAAATACATCCTTTCAAGCACCAGCTACTGGTGTGGAATGTAAACACTGGGATACAGTTCAACTGAAAGTGCAGTGGTACCTTGGTTTGCATACGTTTTGGATTATAAACATGTCAAACCCAGAAGTGTGTGTCCCGGTTTGCAACCTTTTTTTGGATTACAAACAATTTTTATTTGAGGCCCCATTGGCGAAAACGTGCCTTGGGTTATGACCTGTTTTGGTTTACAAACAGACCTCCAGAACGGATTATGGTTGCAAACCAAGGTATTACTGTACTCATGTCAGCACATAAGAACAACAAGAACAACAACAACAACAAACCTATGGTTACGTGAAACATACTCAATAAACACACAAGACATAACATACTTTTGAATAAATAAGGTATACAGCGGTACCTCGGGTTAAGTACTTAATTCGTTCCGGAGGTCCATTCTTAACCCGAAACTGTTCTTAACCTGAAGCACCACTTCAGCTAATGGGGCCTCCTGCTGCTGCCGCTCCGCCAGAGCATGATTTCTGTTCTCATCCTGAAGCAAAGTTCTCAACTCGAGGTACTATTTCTGGGTTAGCGGAGTCTGTAACCTGAAGCGTATGTAACCTGAAGCGTATGTAACCCAAGGTACCACTGTACTATTCATTGTATCAAATTGTAACGGAAGTCTCATAAAGTTCAACGAAAAAAGCAGAAGACCCAGTGGATCAGTTCATTCTCTAGTCAGTTCATGCATAAGGTCCATACATGTATAAGTATCTCTTCCACCCGAGTCCAATAATCCACATGAAGGGTTGTTACAATTCCACTGAATCCTTTCAGAGAGTCTAAGACAAGGATTTCTAGAATATTAGCCTTGTTTCGCCATCCTAGGAAATCCTTGTCTAGACTCTGTGAAAGGATTCAGTGGAACTTCCGTTGAAATCTACAATTTGATGCAATGAATAGTATACCATATTTATTCAAAAGTACAGCTGGTTATGTCTTGTGTGTTTATTGAGCACATGAGAAGAGCCTGCTGGGTCAGGCCAGCCAGCATCCTGTTCTCATAGTGGACAGGCAGATACCCTAATGGAAAATGTGCAAGTGGGATCTGACCACAAGAGCACTCTCCCCTCCTGTGGTTACCAGAAAGTAGTATTCAGAAGCATGACTGCCTCTGACCGTGGAGGCAGACCAGAGCCATCATGGCTAGTAGCCATCTGTAGCCCTCTCCTGCATGAATTTGTCCAATTCTCTTTTAAAGCCATCTCAGTTGATGACTACCACCACCTACTGCAGGAGCAATTCCATAGTTTAACAGTGCACTGCATGAAGAAGTAAGTGCAAGCTTGCACACAAATATGCACAGAAGTGCACACAGGAAAACCAGATCTCTGTTACCCACGTGCACATTTACAGTGGTGTGTACACAGCGGCAGGCATGCTTAAAGATCAGGCAGAAAAGGAAAGAGCCTTTTCATGTGGTGGCTCCTTAATTGGAAACTGCGCCTAGAACTTAGTTCAATTAGTCTTAGGGCTTTTTTTTTTAAAAAAAGTCCAAGCCTTCCACTGAATTTAGAACTTATAGCGGCTTCCCCTATTTGGTGTTTTCCTTATATTATTGGACTACAAATTCCATCAGCTCTGATCAAAATATCCAGTGGTGATGGGAACTGTAGTCCAGGAAGAGCAGGTTAGGGAAGGCTCTTATATGGTATTCTCATTTTTCTCTGCAAACTCTGTTTTACTATGGTTTTCATTTGCTTGTAAACCCTTTTGGATCTTTTCCTTCCAATGGTTTTTTTCTTTAAAAAATAAAAGCAAACAAAAACCAGGATACACAGTATTAAGAATAAAAGCAAATGAAATAGTTCATGGTTGGGAAAATGCTACTTACTTGGGACATTTGCCAGGGCCGACCAGGTGATGAACATAGTATAGAGTGTAATGATGGAGGCTTGCAGCAGCCCTGAGTGAGGCTGGGCATCCTGTGGAGGAAGAGGAACAGCTCCTGTTAAAAGTACCGAAGAATATTTGGTGCAAAAATCAGGGCTGAACGGAGGACTTCCAGGTTGACGCGATTGGTTAATGGCGGATTCCCTCCAAGCTCCGGAGGGAATCGGCTCCGCTGAAGACGGGTCTTGCCGCGCCGGCGACGCGGGGACCCTCAGAAACCACAGGCGCGGATGCCTGTGGACTTGGTGACTCAGTGGGCACCTTAAGCGCCCTCCCCGACTCACGAAGAGCCTTTTTAAAGGCTGCGGAGAGGGTACGGAGAGTGGCGTGGTGCTGGGAGTAGACCGCTACTTCAGCGGAGCGAAGCCGCAAGCCATGGCCGGAGAGCGTCAACTTTCTTCCTGAAATTCGGACTGGAAACAAATAACCCGTGAGTAGAAGGAAATTCGGACTTTAAAATCTATATCTTTAATCTGGAACGATCGGGGGGATGTGCTAAAGGGAAGTCCGCACCCCCCTACATGCAGACAATCTAAAGCAAGGAACGGAGAACTAAGGTCGAAAAAACTGTGCGTTTTCGGTGATTGATAAGAGAAATTCCATGAATTTGACAGAATAAGTTTTTTGTGCTGGAGAGAAGAGAGGAACTTTGGAAATTTTTGTGTGCCCCCCCCCCCCGGACCCGGGAGCGTCCTGCGTGCGAGTCTAGCGAAAAAGAACAAGGAGTTTGACAGATGTCAAATGAGCTGTCAAACGGGTGGATAAAGTTAAAAATTGCATTACTTTGTCTCTCTCTGGACTAAAAGTGCTACATTTAACTAGAAGTGATTGGAAACAAAGTAACAATAAATAACAAAGTAACGGACTGTTGGAAAAGAACTTGAGTACCTGGAATCCCCCTAGGGGGGACTAGTGACATTGCAATGGCTGCAGAGGGAAAATTACTGGCAGAAATAGAAAGAGCTTTTTTTCTCGTGGGAATCTTGCAAGAGCAGAGTATGGCTATGAACAAAGAACTTACGACCTTGATTTCCAAAACAAGCAACCCTGCTGATGAAACAAAGGACTTTACTGAGAAAGAATCTGCAGCCGAATCAGAAGAAATATTTTTTGAATTGGTGGAAAAGGAAGAAGAAGGGGAGAAAGTACAGACAGAAAAAATCAAGCAGAAGCCTACGTTGTCTGGAAACGAAGAAGAAGATTTTTGGATTACAAATTTGGGAAAGATGAGAAAGATGAGAAAAGTAAAGAAGGAAGTCACTGGATTTTTTGGAATACTGGAACTTAAAAGAGCAAAGAAAAATGACTGGGACTTCCTCTTCCTTTCTGAGTTTGAGAATGGGGAACTTTGGCAGCAAGTAATTTTAACTATTTTGGGCGCAAGAGATGGCGATGTGGCTGTGACAGATTTCCCTCGAGACCTGAGGACCAACAAAAAAGACTACCAACAAAACCGACAGAGAGAGACTGACAGAGATTTGAAGGCCTCAGATGTGAGGAATCCGGGCTAGGAACTGTATGGGTGGACATTTATTTGGGAAGGGACGAAAACCGGGGTAGGGAGGGAGGGGGAGAGCAGAATTTGGAAAATTTATGACTTTTGTGTTGGGTTACTTTGACTTATACTTTAATATAAAATAGGGGAAATTTGTGGAATGAGAATCTAGGTCGATCTTAGAAAAAGGATTTAATGTATATAAGAGAAAGGGATAAGTAAAATTTGGCCTAACAAAAAGAATCAAGTTTGAACATAACAAGAATAGGTTAAAAGGAGGGATAAGAACTTGCTGAACTAATTATGGAAATTGGGATGTATGAGGGGGGGTGGGGGGAAGTCAGGGAAAGAGGGTTAAGAAAGTAAGGATATGAAATTATACATGTTTTGTCTTTGTCTTTTTTCTGTGTGTGTGTGTCTTTAAAAAAAATGTGAAAATCCAATAAAAAATTTATAAAAAAAAAAATCAGGGCTGAACGAGGCACAGTGTTAAATGCTTCTTTGCATTTAACACACAGGGGAGCTGTTGTGGTCTTTAAAATAAAACTGCATTAGCTAGTGCTTTTAAAAATATAAAGAGAAAAACATAATTTAATTCTTTCCTCCCCTAGCACCCAAGTGTGTGTGTATTTTAAATACTAGCTTTTGGGGCAGGGTGGAGCAGAGCCTCAGGACTTCAGCAGGGGAAGAAAAGGTTAAATTCCCTGTCCATGACTGTTCTGATCTTTTTAATTAGCAGTATGTGCACACCCCAGTTGATTCTCATTCTCTCTCTCTCTCTCTCTCTCTCTCTCTCCCTCGCTCTGTGTGTGTGTGTGTGTGTGTGTGTGTGTGTGTGTGTGTGTGTGTTTCAAATGCAGAGACACATCTCAAGTCATGTCTACTTAGGCCAGACATCCCCAAACTCGACCCTCCAGATGTTTTGGGACTACAACTCCCATCATCCCTAGCTAACAGGACCAGTGGTCAGGGATGATGGGAATTGTAGTCCCAAAACAGCTGGAAGGCTGAGTTTGGGGATGCCCTCAAGACCTATATATATATAAAAGCTGGGGTTGTCTTATAAACTATTTAGTTTTTCATTGCATTGTGTTGCATCTTTCTGATACACAAGCCACCTAGTGTGAGCTTTGCTCCAGAGGTGCCCAAGTTAATAGAATGTCAGGAAGTGTGGCATCATGGTTAGAATGCCAGACCATGACCTGGGAGAGCTCCACAAAGTTCATCAGTGAGTAGCCTTGGATTCTCAATGCAGCATCTTACCTGGACCTTGGGCAGGATGGAAACCACGGACACAATCACACAGAAGATGAGGTTAAGGCTGATGAGTGCCTTGTTTTCTGTACAACCGTCTGCCTTTGTGTAATACATATAGAGCAGCACCACCGCAGCGATGGAGACAGCGTAGAAGAGGAACGTGAAGATGAAGAGGGCTGAGAAAAGAAAGCGGGGGAGATGTCGATAAACAGCTCGCCAGTAAACCAGGGGACAAGTAGACTTCCACCCACTGTTGGACTAGAACCTCTATCAGCTGCAGCTGTAGCATGGCTGATGGTCCAGAATAATGGGGAAGTTCTAGTCCAACCACATTTGGAGAGCCACAAATCCCACCCTCCACATTTGAATTTGTTTGTTTGTTTGTTTGTTTGTTTCCCACCCGTCTGGCTGGGTTTCCCCAGCCACCCTGGGCTGCTCCTAACAGAAGATTAAAAACACAATAAAACATCAAACATTAAAAACTTCCCTAAATGTCTTCTAAAAGTCAGATAGTTGTTTATTTCCTTGACATCTGATGCAAGAGTGTTCCACAGGGCAGGTGCCACTACCAAGAAGGCCCTCTGCCTGGTTCTCCTAACCTCACTTCTCGCAGTGAGGAAAATGCTAGAAGGCCCATGGAGCTGGACCTCAGGGTCCGGGCTGAACAATGGGGGTGGAGACGCTCCTTCAGATATACTGGACCGAAGCCGTTTAGGGCTTTAAAGGTCAGCACCAACACTTTGAATTGTGCTCGAAAACGTACTGGGAGCCAATGTAGGTCTTTCAGAACTGGTGTTATATGGTCTCGGTGGCCACTCCCAGTCACCAGTCTAGCTGCCGCATTCTGGATTAACTGTAATTTCTGGGTCACCTTCAAAGGTAGCCCCATGTAGAGCGAGTGCAAGTGGGAGATAACTAGAGCATGCACCACTCTGGTGAGACAGTCTGCGGGCAGGTAGGGTCTCAGCCTGCGTACCAGATGGAGCTGGTAAACAGCTGCCCTGGACACAGAATTGACCTGCGCCTCCATTATATTAATTCATGGTCTTCCAATAGTATTGGAGAAGTGAGAAGGATGGAGAAGCAAGCCATGTTCTCTCACACACACACACACCCAATCATGTGTAGGGGAACCATCAGGTAAGAGGCTCATCCAATCCTTTCATTTCCCAAAACTTTTCTCTGTTGCGTATGCTGTTCTTGCAAGTTCTCTTTGAGCCAATACTAATAGCGCCATCCAACGCACGTCTACTCAGAATTAAGTCCAATGACTTCAATGGGTGTTCCAAAGTAAGTGTGCATATGGACAGGTGTAGCAGTCATACACAATCCTCCAGATTGCACCGGACTCCCAACTCCCATCAGCCGCAGTCAGGGTTGCCAATGGTCAGTGATGGTAGCAGCTGCAGCCCAATGACATCTTGAGGGCAACAGATTCCCCATCCCTGCAGTAAGAGGGATGCTTCCCAGATGGTCAGAGGAACCAGATTTTAAAACAAAACCATACTGGTTCCTTGCCCTGATCCAAAGTCTCCCCCCACGCAATGGAATGGAGTGGGAGCTTATCTGTTTGCAGTAGGACAAGTCTGCGCATTGCTTTTTAATTTTTAAAAAGTGAGGGGAGGGATAACAAAATGAAGGAGGGGAAAACATGGCACTTATAATAGAAATCGAGACAGGATCTCGTTACACTCAACATGTTTGGGAGGGGTTCTTGGTGGGTCTGATTATACCCAGTATACCTGAAGGAGCGTCTCCACCTCCATCGTTCTGCCCAGACACTGAGGTCCAGCGCCGAGGGCCTTCTGGCGGTTCCCTCACTGCGAGAAGCCAAGTTACAGGGAACCAGGCAGAGGGCATTCTCGGTAGTGGCACCCGCCCTGTGGAACGCCCTCCCACCAGATGTCAAAGAAAACAACAACTACCAGACTTTTAGAAGACATCTGAAGGCAGCCCTGTTTAGGGAAACTTTTAATAGACTATTGTATTTTAATATTCTGTTGGAAGCTGCCCAGAGTGGCTGGGTAAACCCAGCCAGATGGGCGGGGTATAAATAATAAATTTATTATTATTATTATTATTATTATTATTATTATTATTATTATTATTCCCACCAAGTTTGATTATAACTTTTAAAAAAAATATTTGAAAGAGGAGGATCCACAGTGACTAATCAGAACCAGTACACACAGTTTATACTCTGCACTGTTTGACATATATTTATGTTCTGGGAGTGGCTAAGAGAGCAGACAAATACAGCACTAATAGAAAAGTATAGCATACTAGGGGCTCGAACCCTGCATACTTCACTCACCAACCCTTGCCAAATTCACCCCTCCTCTCAGACCAAATCTCAGCTTGCCCACTCCCAGCTCCCTCCTCCTTGCCCTCCAACGCAGCTGCGGTGGCCCAGGAGCTCTGAGAACCCAGTCTGCTATCATGCTGTAGTTCACAGCGCCATCTGTCAGTATCTACACAAACTGCAGCGTGATGACATCATTAGGAAAATATGAAATAGGAGAGACCCAAAATATAAATTTAACACAAAGGGGTGGGGGTGGAGAAACCAGCAACAGTCTGTTCTTGGAGCCTTTAGTGGTGGTACTTGTGGGCACCACAATCTTCTGAGATGCTCCCCTCGATGCCCACCAAGGAACCCGCTTGTCTGAACCCACACACAGAGCACATCAATTTTACACATATGTAAATAAGTGTTCCATACTGACCTGCATACCAGCATTTTGAGTTGCCATTATCCGCATTGTGCAGCCAAATCTGACTCCAGGAATGTGCAAAGTCAATCAAGAGGATAAGCTGGATGAGGATGAAGAGGAATGAGCCGACTACACCAAAGTAGAACCAAACTTATTTGAAAGAGGAAAAGTATAAAGCGGGGGGGCGGGGAGAGAAAGAAGGAAATATGGGTTATTGCTTATTATCCACAAGCTGTCAATATGGAGTTTTAAACAGGTAATCTTTGGGGATGTAAAAATTCTATTAGGGTTCCCATACGTCCGTAATTTCCTGGACATAGCTGGGATTCCTATGTCGGTAGTGTAGATTTTGGTGAATTTCCTTAAAAATAGCTCAAAACTGTGAGAACAAGGCGCTGGATGAAATAGGCCCTTGGCTACTTCCAGCAAGGCTCTTATGGTGATCTTACAGAACCAGAAAAAGATGTTTCATAATGGATAAAGCCTTGGTGAAGAATTAGGGGAAAGGCTGAGAGGCCCATCTGTGCTGGGTCCCAGTCTCATCTGAGACAGACAGACAGACAGACAGACAGACAGACAGACAGACAGACAGACTAAGATAGAACCTTGCCTAAGGCCAGAAGTGAGATTCAAATCCTGAATTTCCTGATCCACAGGTTCGTATGCCATCTTAACTGAGGTGGATGATCCACCCTAGAATCCCTCAAGCCCTTCTAGCAGCTATTATAAGAGTGCAATCACTCATGAAGAGGAAGCAAGGAATTAGTTATTCCGCTGTAGTTCACTACTCAGAAGGAAATGGAGACTGTGAATACTCTTGTGTACCAGCTGTGTGTCATTTGGGATCCAGCAAAGGACTCCTCCCAGTATCCACCATTACTCCTATTCAGAGTAGACCCATTAAAATCCAAGAGCTTGTTAGTTGCAGCCATTGATTTTGATGTGTCTGCTCTGAGCTGAATATTGAGGAATGAGCCAACTACACCAAAGTAGAACCAAACTTATTTGAGAGAGGAAAAGTATAAAGCGGGGGGTGGTTCGTGGAAGAAAACAATAATAATATTGCAGGACTCTTTGCTGAAAGCTCAGAAGCTAAAGAGGATTAGAGAGAGTGCTTTAAAAAACCAAGAATGGAAAGCATCTGTTCCCTTCTATTCACACTGCTTCTAAAGACTCAGCAGGACTCACCTTTGACACAGCTCTGAGCTACTTGCACCAGGCAGCTGAACTTGCGAGCTGCCTGCCATTTTAATTACCCACAATGCCCCAGATGCAGCATTGCCTGGTGGAAATTAAAATGGTGGACGGCTCAAAGCCATACCAGCAGAGACGGTACAGCTACTACTTCCCATCCTGAGGAACTGATGTATGAGGGGGACGGGGGCAAAGAATGGCTCTGACTACCCTTCTTCTTAGCTTTGACAGAACAGAAAGTATCCAACCCCACCTTATGTAGAGCAACACACACACAAAAGCTACTGTAAATCACATCCCCTTCGCAAGTCAGGAATGCAAATGCAAAGTTTTGTTTACCAGATGTGAACGGTCCATCAGGAATATAGAAGGCCCCCACTGTAATTCCAATTAGTATCAGGAATTTGAAGAACCAAAACCTGGAGTTGAGAAGAAGAGAAAAGACCTTTTTAAAACGAACAGAAGAGTCCTAGAAAGTCCTCTTAAGCAGCATTTGTTTTGCTCCAACATTAAGCCAGGATGGAAACATCTGGAGCAAAGTGCAGCTGCTAGGACGTTAATGAGAGACAGAAGTTCTGGGTGTGCAATACAACTTTTCTGTCACTTGCATTAGTCAGCAGTTCACTTCTGAGCTTGATTCCAAGCAGTGGAGTTCACCTTTAAAGCCCTTAGCAATTTGGGACTGGGTTACCTCAAGGACCAACCATACAACCCTGCCCATAATCCAAGACCTGTGTCTCAGGTAATCCATGTCTGCTTACTGACAAAATCTATTGGCGAGCACAAGAGACAGGTCTTCTTAGTAGTGACCCTGCAATTGTGGAGCTCTTCCTTTTAATATTTATTTGGCTCCTCAGTTCTGCCATTCACAACGGCCTTGATTTTTCTCCCCACAACTGCCTTTTAAAATACAGTGGTACCTCGGGTTAAGAACTTAATTCGTTCTGGAGGTCTGTTCTTAACCTGAAATGGTTCTTAACCTGAGGTACCACTTTAGCTAATGGGGCCTCCTGCTGCCGCCGCACGATTTCTGTTCTCATCCTGAAGCAAAGTTCTTAACCTGAGGTACTATTTCTGGGATAGCAGAGTCTATAACCTGAAGTGTCTGTAACCCGAGGTACCACTGTATACCTTTAAAAACATACACACATAACCAGGAACACATTCAATAAAAGCACAACCTGCAGGAATTGAGAAGAAACATCACTTTAATAAGTGCCCTACCAAAACTCTGTACATCTTATGCTTTATATGACTGTGTTCCTCCACAGCGACACATCGTATTTGGAGAGTGTCTTGTGACAGCTGACCTTCTTTTATGAAGTCAATAAAGCAGGGTCACATTTCACAGAAAACACCCATCTCTTCTCACTCTGGCTCCTCCTTCAGTAAGCTTTTTTTCCTAGAATACAGCATCCCAAACCAGTGCATACCATTGCTCGATATTTGGTTCTTTCATCTTGTTCCTAAAATTTGGCTATGAGCCTGTGCACTGCCACAGGAAACATTATCAGACCTGTATGCAAATAAAAAAACCCCAAAAAGCCATGGCATTTGGTGACCCCAGTTCGATATCCCTCATGAATCTATTTTTCTACATCCGCTCAGTGCTTCAAGGGTCTGCACTTGAGGGTCTGCTGTTCTCCATTTCTCTCTGTACATCACTTTGTGGGGGCTTTGGCCACAAAAAGCAAAGAATACATTGCAGGATTAAATAAGCTAGGAGGCTGCAGGTGACTATGAGGCTCAAAGAGAAACAGGAGAACTGTGGCTCAGAGGCAGAACATCTGTCGCAGAACCCCAGGTTTATTCCTCGGCTTCGCCAGGTAATGTTGGGAGGGAAGCCCTGTCCAAAACCCTGGAGAGCTGTGGCAGATGAAGGTGATGGACTATATGGAACTGGCGGAAATGACTGGCAGAATCCGAGACCAGGGAGAAGAGTTGGTGGAAGGAGATTGGAAAAAAATTAAAGACTATGTACAGAAATACTGCAAAATTAATGAATGATAGAATGATGTTGGAATGAAGCTAAGTGGTTTTAGCAGTAATGTTACAGAGGGGTATGTAAAAAATGGATTGTTAACAGGTGAGAATGTAAAGTTATAATATATTAAGATAAAGGATTAAGATAAAAACAAAGAGGGAAAGGATTTGCTGAATTAACTAACTGAACTGGAATACAAAAAAAGGGAGGTGTGAGGAGGTCAGGGAAAAAAGTAAATGAAAGATAAGACATGGAAAAATTGATTTGTTTTTAATTGTTTTTATTTTTCTGTATTTTGTATTTTTTGTTTCTTTTTTCTTTCTTTTTCTTATTTTTGTAAGCTTTTTCGAAACTTTAATAAATATCATTTTTTAAAAAAAAAAACCTGGAGAGCTGCTGCCAGTCAGTGTGGACAATACTGAACCAGATGACCCAATGGTATGACTCAGGACAAGGCAGCTTCCTGTGCTCCCTCATCGGAAAACAGAGTTGCTATTTCCAACCAGAAGACAGTAGTCACACCACTCACGATAAGTTGCAATTGGGAAATATTTAAACACCACCTGTCGCAGCCTCAGCAATCTTGCTTTAGAAGCCCTAAGAACATTAGAACTCAAAAATTATCCAGGAAAGTTGGAGCTTTGTGGGGCGCAGGCAGAGAAACCCTTGTCAAATGGTAGGGTGCATTATTTTGAGTGAAGATTTTAAAGCAGGGTTTATTTATATCTTGCTTGGTCCTATTTCAGGAAAGGTATGAAGGCATTTAGCATTGGCTAATGCGGAGTTACGTAAGTCTTGGCCTACAGGCTCTGCGTCTGAAGCACTGCTGCTCTATGATGTATGCAAAGCAGGAAGGAGGAACTAGAACAGCTTTTCCCAACCTTGTGCCTGGCAAATGACGCTGGACTTCAACTCCCATCTGACTCAGCCAGATTGGCCAATGGTCAGGGATGATGGGAGTAGGAGTTCAACAACAGCTGGAGGCCATCAGGCTGGAGTAAAGGCTTAACTAAAAGTTTTTAGGAGTTGGGGGGGCATGTGATGCACAGCAACCTTGCTGAAGGTAACACTGAGGTCCAGCACCGAGGGCCTTCTGGCAGTTCCCTCACTGCGAGAAGCCAACTTACAGGGAACCAGGCAGAGGGCCTTCTTGGTGGTGGCGCCCTCCCTGTGGAACGCCCTCCCACCAGATTTCAAAGAAAACAACAACTACCAGACTTTTAGAAGACATCTGAAGGCAGCCCTGTTTAGGGAAGCTTTTAATGTTTGATGTATTACAGTATTTTAAAAAATTTTGGAAGCTGCCCAGAGTGGCTGGGGAAGCCCAGCCAGATGGGCGGGGTATAAATAATAAATTATATTATTATTATCATCATCATCACATCTGGGTCTGTTCCGTGAGATGGTCGAGAAGTCACCTGCAAAATCTTGCAGCTGTACCATCCTACCTAGAACTACTCAATGGGACTTAGTTCTGAGTAAAGATGAATAAAATCTGCCTGGTGAGTTTCATAGAAGAAAGGCAATTTTTTTAAAATGGCCCAATGCCCATGGAGAGGAGCTGGGTCAAACTATTCTCATCTGTCATGACCCTCCAAAAATAATAATAATGGTAAGAACAATACACAAGTGAAACTGACCTGCTGGTTTTGAACAAACGAAGGTCAACGTCAGAAGACAAAAGCCCTGCCTTTATTTGTTTAATAGATCGGTATCCAGCTTTTTTAAAGGGGAGCGGGTGGCGCTGTGGTCTAAACCACAGAGCCTAGGGCTTGCCAATCAGAAGGTCGGTGGTTCGAATCCCCGCAGTTGCTCAGTCCCTGCTCCTGCCAACCTAGCAGTTCAAAAGCACGTCAAAGTGCAAGTAGATAAATAGGTACTGCTCCAACAGGAAGGTAAATGGTGTTTCCATGCACTGCTCTGGTTTGTCAGAAGCGGCTTAGTCATACTGGCCACAAGACCCGGAAGCTGTACACCGGCTCCCTTAGCCAGTAAAGCGAGATGAGCGCCACAACCCCAGTTGTCTGCAACTGGACCTAATGGTCAGTGGTCCCTTTACCTTTTTATCCAGCTTTTTGACTAGAGTTCTCAAAGGGGACTGGCAAAATACATTTCACTGCTCCATTTAGAATAATAATATTACGTCCAAGTACTGTTAATTTCAACATTAACTTTTCCAACACTACAATATCCCATTCCTTTCTGTACCAGTAATTCTGTACCATATCCCTCCAAAACCTTGCAATCATGAGTCATGAAACAGCCAACAGTGTCCAACTAGCTCCCTAGTATAGAATATCCACTTCCATAAGAAGATTAAGGAGTGCTGGTTGTGGTGAGGGTAAAATACAACACTTTATGATAGATCAGATTTCTCAAAAGACTGTATCTCAGAAGGCTTTGGCTTTAGGACATCCCCACCACAGATGCAAATATGTTCCTCACCCATTCTGTATTGAGGCTCTCGGGTCCTTGCTGCTCCTCACGCAGATCATTATCAAGGCAAACAGGAAGAAGAAGGCAGCTGTGGCAAAGCACATGCGGTATACCGATTTGTGACCCAGGAAGGACTTGCAAGCGACTTTGCCGTGGACACCTAAAACTGTATTGCCTTCATCACAGAACCCAGGAATCTGGTAAAAGGTAAACATAAATAATAAGTTTAATCTTGGTACATGCCTAGCAGAAGTGCTGCCTGTTTGCCTCCACTTATGCTCTGTTTGCATATTTGGAAATAAAATTATTTATTTTTCCAAAACACCCTACATTTCCAGAACACTCGTTTATCAGAAGGAAACTAAACCACTTAATGTCAGTCTTGGTACAGTACTTCTAAATCAGGCACAGAGAACCTGTGGCCCTCTAGAAGTTGCCAGACTACAATTCCCATCATGCCAACCATTTTCTGAACTGGTGCCAAGGCTGGCCCTACTACTACTAGGCAGAGTGAGAGCAGCAGATACTTGGGAGTGAGGCAGCAGCCCCCCCCAATTCCCTCTGCACCCCCTAAGCTATCCTGCTGTCTCCCATTGCCAGCTCAGTCTGATTCCATGTGTGAAAGGGAGGGTGCCATTTTTGTCCTTTGCCTCAGGCAACAAAAAATGTCTAGAGCCCTGGCTTCGTCTGAGGTATTATTTTCATTGTTGTTGTGGTGGTGGTGGTGGTGGTGGTGTATTACCTTGTAGAGTTCTGCTTCTACTCCGGGGATGATCATGATAATAGACACCAACGTTCCCAGGAACAGGAACAAGGTGAAGCTCAGGCGTGTGATGGTGGAGTTCTTTGTTGAGGGGCAACAGCCACACAAGAGGCAAGGAGCAGAACCACAAAGACATGACACCTGGCAGTGAAAGAACAGCAATGAATATCTGCAACAAGGCAAAGATTTATTGTTTATTATTACATTTATACCCACCTTTTCCTCCAAGGAGCTCAAGGTGGCGTACATGGTTCTCTTCTTCCCCATTTTTATCCTCACAACAACCCTGTGAGGTAGGTTTGGCTTGAGAGACTGTGGCTGCCCCAAGGTAACCCAGCAAATTTCATGGCTGAGTTGAGACTTCCCCACACTGATTCTCTCTCTCTCTCTCTCTCTCTCTCTCTCTCTCTCTCTCTCTCTCTCTTTCTTTCTCTCTTTCTCTCTCTCTTTCTCTCTCTCACTCAGTCTCTCTCTCTCTCTCTCTCTCTCTCTCTCTCTCTCTCACACACACACACACGAACTGGAGGGTGCCAGAAACACTGAGACAGGAGGCACATAGACCATGGCTGTTGTTGGGAAAGAGGTTATATCTAGTGAGTAACTTCAGATTACTGGTCAGTCAGCTTCAGGTTTCAGAGCAAGATTGTATCTCAGGATACAATGGAAATGTTTGTGACTTGAGAGGGGAAAGCAGGTCACTTTTTAGCTTTCCTTTCTTTGTCCTTTTACTCTTTTGGGACATTTATTGTGTGCCTGTAACTGTTCCTAGACCAAAATGTTCTATTTCCCCCCCATATGAACTACATTTCCCCCCTTTTAAGTCAACCTTTAATGTTGTTTCATTAAAAACTTTATGGTCTCCCTTAGTCCACGTCTAAAATGCCAAGTCCTACGCTACTTTGAGCCATTCTCGAAGTGATGCAAAGGGAGTTTTAGGCCGATAGGTGGAAAGTTGCCTTGTAGAAAAATAAAATCACCTGGTGGTGATCTAAAGGCAAGACTGGGTGAACAGAAGGGGACATCCAGTGCGGCCAGGAACTCCCTTCCCCACATGGCACAGAACCCAGGGAATCTGGGGTGCCATAACAACCACAGTGAGGGGGAAACAAGATGGTGGATCATTGGTTCCTCTTCCAAAACCCCACCCTGATAGTTAGTAGCATTTGCAGCCTCTGACACAGGACAGGAGGGTATCAGGTTGGCCATCCCTGATGTAAATATTATTAAGACTGTTGAGGCTACAATCTGTTCTCTCTCTGTTCTTTTATGAGAAGCTGTATCCATAGATTTCCTAATAGTGCTCTTACATTCATGGTGTTTGGAGTTTAGTTAGTTAGTTAGCTAGTTAGTTTTACACAGTGTGGAAATAAATAACGGCTTATAATATATTTTCCTGCATGAATCTCAGCCCCTTATCTAGGACATTCTGTATAGCAGCTTTCATCCACCTGGTGCCCCTCCAGATGTTTTACACTACAACTCCCATCAGCCCCAACCAGCACTGTTGATTGATGGGCACTGGCAAAATCAGGTGTCAACTCCAGGGATGCTGTAGGCATGTATTTTTACATCTGGATGCTTTACACATGTGTGTGATCATTACAACCTTTGGGGTTTTCTGCTTGCACATTTTCCCCCTTCCCCAACAAGGCTGCACAAGCATCAAATATGGTGTATTAAGGAGAATATGGCATAGCATTCCCCTTCTGGCTTATATGCCACTATGATTGCTCCATAAATATACCAAGTTAAATAGTAACTTCCAAAAGATAAGCCATGCAAAACTCCAGTAGTTTTCCACACTGAGTGATCAAGACAGCTAAATTTCCTTCTAAACATGAAAGCAGTGCTAGGAAAAGGAGCCCTTTCCTATTATTTCCGGAAAACTTAAACGTGCATACACAATACATCATTTACTGCCAACACCACCAGACAATGCATCTTCCAATTTTACAAAATGTATTTTCCAATATTAAGATTAAAACGTAGACTACAAAATCAGTTACTCTGAATTATTAGCACTCATTTATTAGCAACCCATAAAATGATCCCAATTTTTGGGATTTTTCTTCTGGAAACATTCAGAACCAATCAAATGGTTTCTAATGGTTCTTTGTGTGTTCTTCTGTATGGGTGTCTTTTGACCAGAGCTTTCCAAAATGTGTATCGCAACATGTTAGTGTGCTGGCTGCAGTGCGTAGGTGTGTCGCACCAACATTCTCTGCACTCCTCCCAGGGCTGGAAAGGGGTTAGTTTAACCTCTAGTTTACAAGCAAAACTGAATTACTGTGTCGCGAAATGATGCATGCCTAAAAAGTGTGTCAACGACATGAAATGTTTGGAAATCCCTGCTTTTGACTGTGCTACTGCTATTATCAAAACTGCTCTGAATATTATTGCTTAAAGCAGGGGTCAGCAAACTTTTTCAGCAGAGGGCCGGTCCACTGTCCCTCAGACCTTGTGGGGGGCCAGACTATATTTTGGGGAAAGGAATATGAACGAATTCCTATGCCCCACAAATAACCCAGAGATGCATTTTAAATAAAAGGACACATTTTTCTCATGTAAAAATATGCTGGTTCCTGGACCGTCCACGGGCTGGATTGAGAAGGCAATTGGGCCGGATCCGGCCCCCAGGCCTTAGTTTGCCTACCCAGGCTTAAAGCCAATGTTGTTAGCCACCTGGGCCACACTGCAGAAAAATGGGGGTATCAATGCTTTTTAATAAAGAAATATTGGAATTTAATAATAACGAGGATTTGAAGTTCATGATGTTGTCATAGGTGGAAGGCAGCTTTCAACTGCAAAGCAGTCGTTGCAAAACATTGCCCCGGTTCTATTAACTATTACCCAACCCCAAATGACACATCACAATCCAACATCATGAAAGTTAGACCATTTGTCAGAGTCCATCCACCCACATTTTCCTAGGTTGAGTGCTTCCTCAAACACACAGACACACACACACACACACACACACACACACACACACATCACTATTTTCTATTTTCTCTCAAAAACTGCTGGTGCATTCTTGCAAATGGATATTTAATAGTGCAGAAATATAGGGGGCCTATGGGGAAAATATACAAGGGACACACCCTCCTTTGTTCAGAAGTTTCAGTGTCTCAGCACAGTTGCTCATTACAGAAACTTCACAGGTTGCTCCACATTTTCAAGCTATTCTGTCATGCATTGCATGACTAAGTTCACGATGCTGTGCAGGTACACAATTACTAAAGAGAAAGCCCCACAGCACCCAGAGGCCCTTCTGAGTAGGTACACGCAGGTAAGGCTTCGCAGCTGTCCTCAAATATAATACTGTTACAAAAACCCGGTGCCTGCTTCTCTCTCTGCCAAGCACTGGCAAGAGGGCATGGGGTCACAGGCACACACACAGGGTCTGTGTCTGTTTGGAGAATGGAAGACATGGCAGAGACTGCTGTGCTTTAAGAAATATGGTTTATTCACCTATTTACACCTTCAGTCTGCATGGAGGGGGTCCAGATCTTATGCCATAGTCAAGAGGCAGCAGCATAAGCAGCCTGCAGCCAGTCCACTCCAAAGATGGATCTCACCCTCACTTCCTCCTCCTGTCTCCCAGAAAATCCTGCTTCCAAACTCCCTTTTCCTGTCCCCTCAAGCATATACCCCATCACCTTGGTAATATCTCACCCGCCACCAAAGGATCCCTCTCCTATACAGCCCATCAATGTTCCCTTAATGGTCCTAGCTTGGCCATGCTGGTTTGCATAAGCCAGCCTAGGAATTTCCTGAATTCCCTGTCTGGCACAGTTCTGCGCTTTAATCCATGTCCCAATTAATCAAAATCCTAACGTTTATTCATTTCACCTACATCTATTACACCACACAAACATAGACTTGAAAGTACTACCAATATGTGCCTCCTTACTGGAAAGTGAATTCCACCAGGAACTCTGTCTATGAAAAGGCTCTGGGTTCAGTTCCAGGCATCTCCAGGGCAGGGTAGGGAGGGACCCCTGTCTGGACCCTTGAAGAACTGCAACCTATCAGGCTACACCAGCTGTCCCCAACCTGGTGCCCTCCAAATGCTGTTGGACTCCAATGCCGATCAGCCCCAGCTAGGATGCTCAGCAGTCAGGGATGATGAGAGCTGGAGTTCAACAACATCTGGAGAGCAACATGCTGGGCGACCTAATCAAGCTGGATGGAATGATGGCCTGGCTTGCTATAAAGGCAGTTTCTGCTACTCCTACAAGTAAATATTCTAATAGGCCTTCTCCTGAGTAGCTATAGAATGCAGCCTCAAACATTGCTGCATTCACACAGATAATCTGAACTGGCCAAATATCTGATTGATAGCCACTTGAGATAGGAAGGCCATATGGGGGGGGGGATGACAACAATTAGTTACACACCACGTTTCATTGGGTTCAATATTTTGGCCTATTTAAACTAACCATTTTTTTACAAGTTTCCTCTGGTTTTATCTGTTTGTTTACTTGTTTCCAATTTGGCTGCTGAATAACACTGGTTCATTGCTATTCTTCTGCATAAATTCGTCCTATTTAAGTTTTTCACCGAATCAATCAATTCCCTTATCAGCCAAGATTAATTCTGTACAAGGACAGGACAATCATTCAGAAGCAAGGACCACACTTTGTTTACAGACGAGGCATGTGTATGTCCTAGCGGGCATCAAGAAATGAGGCATACTCTGCTACCCAAAATTGTTAGCAGAAAACTTTTTAACCCTGTTCTGAAGATCTGCTGGCTGGGGAGCTGTTAGATCCATTGTTTAGCTGTTTTTTAAAAAAAGATTGTAAAATGGCAAAAGTTTGCAAACTAATTGGACGAAACTTTTTTTCTTCATGTTGGAACTATGACTATATATTACTGCAGTGTGGTAGAATCTGAGAAGTTTCTTCAAACTTGCGACCAAGGGGAAATGAAGAACAGCTGCTGCCTGTGTTAGGTTCTGAGGGACTTTAATCTTTCCCAGAAAGCCTGTTGATTTTGATTTCAGACAATGAGGGGGCAAAAGCACAGGGAGGTGAACCAAAGTGGCAGCGAAGGCAATACAAGGTGGAAGAAAGTGAGCAGACTAAAGGGGAATGTGAGAAGGAGGCAGAAAGGCAACACCAGCAGGTGAGATTAAAGAAAGGGTTGAAATGTTTGAGGCGGTAAGGAGAAGGTGGGAAAAGGCATGAGAAGAGAGAAAGAGGCAACGTACCGGTAGCTGGTGGCAGAAAGGATTGTGGGAAAAGGTGAGAAAGTGGCAGCAGAGAGAGTGTAGAGCAGGCAGAAGGTGAAAGGCGAGAGGAGAAAAATCAAAGGCAAGACTGGTGATGGAGGACAAAAAGCGAAAGAAGGTAGGAGGGGGGAAGGCAGTTGCTGGTGACACAGAAAGAACAGAGGCTGTGAAAGTTGTGGAAAGGGTTAGATGAGGCAGTCCAAGTTGTTTTGCCACTGCAGGCAACACTCCCCACCACCCCAGAGCAGATCTGGGGGCTCCCCCCATGCAGTCATGCCCACACTGCACCAGCCCCACCCCTGAGGCTACACCCTCACCTGTGGCTGCAGCTATGTTGCCACCCTGGAATAATGGTGAGGGTGCAGTGGTGAGGACAAGGGTGCTGTGGCAGCAGAAGAAGTGGCATGGGCAAAGCCACCACAGGGCTAGCAGCAGCACCATGGTAGGGGCAGGATGGGTGTTGGACCTGCCTCCCAAGGCAAATGGCTCCGCCTTACGACGTAAAGGCTTCCGTGCTATCAAAACACAAGCACCAGTGGTGATGCTGACTTCCCCTCTTCCTCAACAGCAACCACAAGCTTCGTTGGAGAGAAGAAGCAAAAAACCCACCGAGAATCAAAAGAGGACGCAGCTACTAAAAGGGCTCAAAAGTCTGACCCACAATACAGGAAACATTGGTTCACTTATATTGGGGGAGTGGGAATAGTATGCCGGCATGTGATAGGTGGTGAAATGCCGTCACACAGTAAATCAAAAGTGAAGATATGGAAGTGGGCTCCAAGTTCCTGGTTGGGAGTTTGAGGTGGGTCTTAGGTCTAGATGAGCTGAAGACCACTAGCAGTAGATCTCCAGGATTTCCAACAGGTTTTTTTCTGCCAGAACCATAGCTGTCAACTTACAGATTTGAAAATAAGGGACCAGCAGCCTCGAAAATAAAGGATCAGCAGCCAAAATAAGGGATTTTGTGAACACAAGTAAGTTCAACTTCTGAGCCCCTCCGAGCCAAAGGCAGAAAGCCCAGCCAGCAGCCAAACAAAGCCTCAAGCAGTGGTTCCCACAGCGCAGCAACCCGGCAAAGGGGATGCAGCAAGGAAAACCACCGTCACCTCTCCACTGGGAAGCGCTGAGCAAAGGCGAGTCCCCAGGCAATGCGGCCAATTTGATCGGCACAAGGCATGAAAGCTCCACCCCCCCAGTTGTTCTTAGACTCCTTACTGGGTGAACAACGCATCCAAGCAACAAAGTTGGAGCCTCCCTCCTCCCTGGCCGGCAGGGAGGGAGGGAGAGGAGCTGCTTCCTTTGAAACCCTGGAAATTTAAGGGACATCATCAATAAGGGACAGCAGTGGGACACGGCGCTGGGATAAAGGACTTTCCCGCCAAATAAGGGACGGTTGACAGCTATGGCCAGAACCAGCTGCAGATGTTGGGGGTTGAACCTGGGACCTTCTGCATGCAAAGCATATGCTCTACCACTAAGCTACTATTGCCCTTCCCCACTTGCAACATCCTTAATCTATATCCAGCCCACCACATCATGTTTTTCATTGCCATTCCCTGCTTTGGGAACACTTTTTATCAAAAGGATGCTTGGAAATTTCTCCCCCAAAAAAGAGAAAATAAAAATTACGGGTACCGCTAAAGAGATGGATTTTCTACATTTTTTTATTTTAGATTGTGGGTAAATTTAAGCCAACTTGGTTGGCTTCAAAGGAAATTTTCTTTGGCCACCAGGCTAATCTTCCTCAACATGTAATCAGCATCAATCACAAGCTTGTTTCTGAAGCTACAAAAGTTGCTGTTTGCTAATGAAAAATTAAATGATAATAGCAGCAGCAGTAGCCACTGTGTACATGGGGCCTAACAGAGTGGCACGGGCAACATAGAAAAATCTCCACTCCCTAAGAACTTACAACCTAGGACATGAAACCAGCCTCTACTGTATGTATACATGCACCAAAGAACTACAAAATTGTAATAGGTTTCATACTGCAATTACTGTCACTACCATTAAATTTGATCCATGTAGTTCCAAGCACCACTAGTAGTTGATGAGCTTCATTCAGGTGGTCCATGTCAAGCGTATGGATTTGTGGCAGGAGACTGCAACATCCATCACACAACCCATCGTATAAATTTTGCATTGTATTTTTATTGCTGCTTTCATTTCTTGTATTGCATTTCATTGTATTACAATTCAGACTGTAATACACAACACATAAGAAATAAAAGCAACAATAAATATCCATTTTTTAAAAAAAAAATCATACAGCATTTAACTCAGTGAATTAAGTGGTCTGCCAAGACCCTCAGCAATTTCCAAGTGGGCCATGGAGAAGAAAGACTGAGAACTACCTGTTCTGATTTTAACAAGATCAGATTCCTGGCAACAGTAAAAATTCTTCAATTTGGGAACAACGTCAACTTTTTTTGAGTGACCTGTGAGTTAAATGCTTCTCAAATACTGATGCTAAAAGCACAATCCAGTATATGTCTACTCAAAAGTAGGTGCACTGAATTCAATTAGGCCTAACTCCACATAAGTAGGGAGGCGTTGTGTTGTTGCTCTTGGTTGTTACTATGTTATGTATTTTTGTGTTTTTATATTGTAAACCACCCTTGATCCTCAGACGAAGAGTACACAATTTTAATTGATAATAATAATAATAATGTATAGAATTGCAGCCCAAATGTGCAAACACACACAAGCAACCCTGTCTAATTGCTATATTATGCATTATTGCTCCCTCCCAGCAACATCCCCGGTTTTACCTTCCTGGGCGTGGGTGGGTCAAAACAAAACAGCAACATTGTAGGCAGCTGTGTGCACACACAGAAACTGCATTACCAGAAATCAATTATTACATAAATGTTGTTCCTGGAGGAGGAAGCTATCCATCCTTGGAGAGTGCAAGATGCAAAACCTTTCACATGCACCATTCTTTCAGACTTGCATTTAAATCCCTAACTGCAACAAGGGAGCAAAAAGATTTTTCATTATCATCCATGTCATTTCTCTCCTCCTCTCTTTAGAGTGCAGGTGGGGGACCTACAGCCTTCCAGATGTTGGTGGACTCCATCTGCCATCAGCCCAAGACAGGAGAAGGGCTACACCTCTAGAGCAAAGAAGCTGCCCAGGTTCCAGAAGGTCCCAGGTTCAATTTCCCCAGCATCTCTTAGTACACTTTGGAACATCCCTCTGCCTGAAACCCTGGACAGTCTCTGCCAGTCAGTGTAGCCAATACCAAGCTACGTAGATGGTTTGACTCGGTGTAAGGTGCTTGCTATGTCCCAATGGCCAAGGATAATGGGAGTTCTAGTCCAGAAAGCACACAGAGGGACAGCTTTCGATGGACCTGATGCAGAAAGATCCCAAAATGGTTTAAGGTGGATCTCAGCTCTTAAAGCTTGAAGACTTTACTTCGAAATCCACACCACTCATATGGATAAAGGAAACATTATTTGTTTGTTTGATTGTATGTTTGTTTACTTGTATGTATGTCTGTTTTCTCAAATGTATTTATTTTAAATTTAAAAAAATTAAAAAAGGAAACAAACAACTTCCTTTGCATCTGATCACATGTTCTCTTTCTGCACATTTATTTTACAGCATTGACAACATGCCACCCCATACATAATGCAGCTTACACGAAATAATTCTAAGAACAAATTTATATGCACAATAACACAGAGGACCATAACATAAAAATCAACTTAAGTGTCTGTCTGTCTCATATATATATATATATATATATAGCAAGCAAACACAAGAATAAGAAAGACAGGGAACTGGTGGTATGGACTACGGATGTGCAACTATTCGCAGCAGTCAAGCCACAACTTGTGTGTGGTTCTTCAGCTATCAGGTGAGGAACATAAGGAGACCATTGGATCCTGCCAGTGCCCCATCAAGTCCAGCATCCTGTTCTCAACCAGTTGCCTATGGGAAACCTCCAATCAGGATTTGAGAACAAGACCACTCTCCCCTCCTGTGGTTTTAGTATTCAGAAGTATTACTGCCTTCAACTGTGAAGGCAGAGCGTAGACATTGTGGCTAGTAACCATCAATAATAGCCTTCTCCATAAATTTGTCCAATCCTCTTTGAACACCATCTAGGTTGGTAGCCATTGCTGCCTTCGGGGTCGCTGGAAGAAATTAAACTTCGGCCGCAATCCTAACCCCCCATTTACCCGGCAGTAAGCCCCACTGAATTCAACAGGACTTCTGTCCGAGGAAACATGCTTAGGAGTGGCTGTGATCCACTCACTGCTTGCTCTTGAGCAAGCCCCACTGAATTCTACAGAGTTTACTCCCAGCCAGAGAGGCATATGTTTATTTCTGATGCCTGCTAAAAACATGATAGTTTAGACCAGCTTGCGCAGATGCTTAGAAAGTGAGGCAATTTTAATCTCTTCTAACTTTCGTGGGCTTTTAAGTGCAACTGTACATTTTCCCTCGATTCCCTTGTTTTACTTGTTCGTAAACCGCTTTGGGGGTTTTCTTTTCTTTCTTTTCCCAACCAAACGGTGCACAAATTTTATGAAATAAACGAACAGGATTGCACTGCTGGAGTATGCCCAGGATTTCAAAAGACCTGCCGGTCCTTTGAGCAAACGCTTTCCAAGAGGAAGTAAAGACTGGAGCGTGATCGTCAGTCTGTAAACGGCAGAGTTTATGATTCTCATCAGAATAATAAATAGAATGACAAGAAATATATACTATGAAATCCACAATTTGGGGAGTGGGGACGGAAGGGGCAGGCAATGCGTAAAAGGGAGAGCGATTTTTTAAAAAAAGGCGAACAAAGAAAGGCTTGCCCAGTTGAGACGCTGAACAAAATGGGACTTGTGTCTCCGAAGAAAAGCAGAGCTGGGCTGTCAACCCCCAATCCGGCTGCGGCTCAGCCCTTATTCCATTAAAAGCAGCCATCGAAGCAGAAATAAGAGGCGAAGGCACGCCTGACCCAACCCAAGAGCCCAGAGAACGATTAGTTCCGCCGCCACCCCACCCCTCTAAGAATTTTCTTCTTCTTCTTCTTATAAATCTATATATTTAAAGAAGTTGCAAAAGGCACTCACGCAGCTCAGCAAAGAGCAGACCCCGAGGCACGCTCCCATAACGCCGCTGGCCCCCGAAACGCAACTCCGTCCGGCTCAGATCCCGACAAAGTTGCCTCCTCGGCTCGACCTCCCCGCACTACCTGCCGAAGCCGCTCGGGGTTCCTCGGCACGTTCCGGCTCTCGCCCACCTCTTCGGCTCTTTCCGCCCACGCTCGGGAACGCCTGGCCGCAGCCGCGCCCCCTCCCTCCCTCCCTCCCTCTTGAGTCGGCGGGGCGGGGCTTGGCAGTCGCCGCCGAGCGCACCTGGGACGCGCCAGACGCCGGGCGGCAGGAGGAGCCTCGCAGTCGCGGCAGGTGCGTCGAAGCGCCGGGGCGGACGGGGAAGAGGCTGCCGGCCTTTGGAGCAGCAGCGTCGCGCACGGGGTGATTCCTCACAATGCTCGGAATAGGGATCTGCCCAGCCCTGCAGGAGCAGCTGGCCCCACTCAGCTGGGGTGGTGACGTCATTGCTGTCGCCTTGGGGCCGAGGTGGCTGGATCCGTATGACGTCATCTTGCAAGGTGTGCCGCTTGGCCCCCTGCACCGGGGTAAGCGCCCAGCCACGTGAAGCCTAACAGCCGGCGAGGTCTTTTCCCTATTCCTTCTAGGGCTGACCCCTTGATTCAAGAAGTCCACATTGACGAGGCTGCATCGATGGATTTTATTTTATTGCATGGTTATGTTAAGAACTGGTATAGATAAAGTCTCTGTGTAGACACACACACATTTTTCATAACCGAAGAACATAGGAAGCAGCCTTATATATGGGTGTGGGCGTCAAGTAAATAAATCAAAATACTTAACTGAGAGTAGAAATTGTAGAAATATTTTTGACAGGCTTTTCTTGGGGTCAAAAGAAAGCCATTTTAAACAACTGTTGTTGAGACATTTCATGCTGAATCTGGATGGTGACAGGTGGGTGTCCTGCCCCACCCCCACCCCCCTGCAATACGAATCCTAACTGTACCCATGGCCTTATACCGAGTCATGCCATTCATTCATCCAGCTCAGAATTGCCAACACTGGCTGGCAGAGGCTTTCTGGGGTTTCAGGCAGAGGATGTTCCCAGCCCCACCTGCAGATGCAGAAGACTGAATCTGGGAGCTGATACCTTACTATTAAGCCACAACCCTTCCTGCACAGACATGAATAAAATCTGCATATGGGAAGAGAGAAAAGTTTCAAAGAGAACAGCGTGCTTCCTTTGGTTTTGAATAATGCCCACATACTGTATTTTTCGCTCTATAACACGCACCTGACCATAACACGCACATCATTTTTATTTTTATTTTTTTTAATAATTTTTTATTAATTTTGACAGCATAGAAAACAGAAAAGAAAACAGAAAAGAAAAAAAACATACAAACAAACATACACGACTTCCCCGAACCTTCCCTTCACTGCACCCTTATTTTTAAATTAGCTTTTAGCAATTCTTCTTTCAATTTTAAAACCACAACTTTCTTTGAATTTTCTTAAGTTTAAACTTTGACGGCTATAATTCTCTAATTTCATAACCCTTGACATCTTGTCATTCCAAAATTTTACAAACGTTCTTAAGATAAACTTTAAATTTTTTCCAGTCCTCTTCCACCGTCTCTCTCCTCTGGTCACGGATTCTGCTGGTCATCTCTGCTAGTCCCAGAAATTCAATCACCTTGGTCTGCCATTCTTCCAGAGTAGGTATCTCTTGAGTCTTCCAATACTTTGCTAGAAGAATTCTTGCTGCCGTGGTTGCGTACATAAAAAAAATTATGTCTTTCCTTGGAATCATTTGGTCAACCATGCCCAGGAGAAAGGCCTCCGGCTTCACACGCACATCATTTTTAGAGGAGGAAAACAAGGGAAAAAACATTCTGAATGAAACAGTGGATGTATCATTTTTGGGCTTCATGCTGTGGCCACAGACATGTGATCTGATGGTGAATTTGGGGTGACCCAATGCCAAAATCCTGAGAATTCCTGTGGATCCATGCTTTGTAACCACGTTTTTGCACCATTGCAGCCCCAGGCAACAGTGGGTGCGTGATTTTGGGGGGGCAGGCTGTAGCCATGGACATGCTATGTGATCTGATGGTGAATTTGGGGTGACCCAATGCAAAGATCCTGAGGATCCATGTGGATCCATGCTTTTTAACCACGTTTTTGCACCATTGCAGCCCCAGGCAACAGTGGGTGCGTGATTTTTTTGGGGGGGCAGGCTGTAGCCATGGACATGCTATGTGGATGGTGAATTTGGGGTGACCCAATGCAAAGATCCTGAGGATCCATGTGGATCTATGCTTTGTAACCACATTTTAAGTGGGGAGCGAAGGAAAAACAAAGAAGGGACATTAGAGGGGTGTGCAGAGAAGCAGCTGGCTAAGAATGCAGGAGAGGGATTTAATGGGTTGGAGGAAAGAAAGGCAAAAGTTTTCCCTCACCTACCCACCCAAGCCAGCCAGCCACCTCCCTCCCTCTCTCTCTCTCCCTCTCCCCCAGCAGTACCGGAGCACAGAGACGACACTTTCCCCTCTTCTTGCCTGGAGGGGAGGAATGCAGGAGAGGGATTTAACGGGTTGGAGGAAAGAAAGGCAAAAGTTTCCCCCCACCCAAGCCAGCCAGCCATCTCTCTCTCTCTCTCTCTCTCTCTCTCTCTCTCTCTCTCTCTCTCCCACTCTCTCTCCCCCTCCCCCCTCTCTCTCCCTCTCCCCCAGCAGTACCGGAGCACAGAGACGACACTTTCCCCTCTTCTTGCCTGGAGGGGAGGAATGCAGGAGAGGGATTTAACGGGTTGGAGGAAAGGAAGGCAAAAGTTTCCCCCCACCCAAGCCAGCCATCTCTCTCTCTCTCTCCCTCCCTCCCTCCCTCTCTCTCCCTCCCCCTCCCCCCCTCTCTCTCTCCCTTCCCCCCTCTCTCTCCCTCTCCCCCAGCAGCACCGGAGCTTGCCTGGAGGGGAGGGGCTTTCCCTGCTCTTTGTTCCGTTTCAGCAAACACAGCAACGAAACAGAGGAGGGTGGGCAGTAAGACCCTGAGGCAGAATGCAGGAAACCAGCCGCTTCCTCTTTTCAGGTTTTGCTTCTCCGTGCAGCGTGCAGCCCCGCGATTTGATTTTTGCATGATTTTTCGGCTCCAGGGACCACACATTCGCTCTATAACACGCACAGACATTTCCCCTTCCTTTTTAGGAGAAAAAATCTGCATGTTATAGAAGGAAAAATACGGTAAGTTGAGGGTGCAAGTATTTGTTCAGAAGTACAGTGGTACCTTGGGTTACATACGCTTCAGGTTACAGACTCCGCTAACCCAGAAATAGTACCTCGGGTTAAGAACTTTGCTTCAGGATGAGAACAGAAATCGTGCTCCGGCGGCACGGCAGCAGCAGCAGGAGGCCCCATTAGCTAAAGTGGTGCTTCAAGTTAAGAACAGTTTCAGGTTAAGAACGGACCTCCGGAACGAATTAAGTACTTAACCCGAGGTACCACTGTACCACTTCTTCTTACGTGGCACTTCTCCTCTCTGCAGTTTTTTATAAATATGTTTCCCCCCTCTTTTTTAACCATTTCAGAAAACTTTAAAAGCCCAGCTAACAGGAGGCACGTTGCCAGATGAGCAGTAAATTAATCTGGAGGCCATATTTGGGGTCCTCTCCAAGCCTGTGGTTTTATATCCATAGTATGGGATTCTGGAGAGAGGGAGGGAGACAAGTGGTCAATCCAATCTCTAGCCAAGTGTTAAGTATCCCTTTGCATGAGTACAGAGGATGGTTGCCACATAAATTACAAGCTAGAGGTGCTCTAGGAAGGTGGGCTAAAGGGGGCAGGAAGTAGAGAACAATAGACCTGTGGTCAGTCTTGTCCTGAACTGGGAAGAGACCAAGAAGCATGACTTGCTTTCTGTGCTGAATCCAAAGATATGGCTTGCAGTGGGGAGCAAGACCGCTAGGAGAGTTGATGCCGTGAACCATTCCATCTTCTGTTCTGCCTGTATATGGCATGGCATGGAGAACACAGCTAGAGAAAAGTTTTATACTCCTCGAATAACACTAGACTTCATGGACATCCAAGGGAGCTGAACGCTGGAAGATGCAGGACAGACAAAATCAAGTACCTTCTGCAGAGCATAGTTAAATGATGGCACTCACTCCCACGGGAAGCAGCGACGGCCACCAACTTGGATCACTTTAAAAGAGCACTAAACAATTCAATGAGGATAAGGCTATCAATGGTTACTTGCTGCTATGGCCATATTCCACCTCCACTGTAAGAGGCAGTATGATGCTTAATACCAATTGCTGAGAATCACAGGTGGGCAGAGTGCTGTTGAACTCAGGCAGTGGCGGAGCTTCATGCTCTGGCACCAGGGGGGGTGGAGAGCAGGAGGCAGCATGGCTGGTGTGAATGAATACATAGGAATGAATTTTATTATTACAGTCACAGACCAGTTCCAGCTCACTTACAATATCAGGAAAATCGTAAAACACAACAGGAATACATTGAATTGCAATTGGGTATAACATAGACAATGCAGATATAGCAGTTAAAAATATATATAAAATCTGGATCACTAAAATATAACTTAAAACCTTAATCATTTTGGTTCCATAAGTTTTATGGCAGTCGCACAGAATTTGGCCACCTTTAGCGTGATCTCTGGATCCTTGTCCTCTACCAGGAGTTTTAGACATTGAAGTTCAGACCCATTTGGAGATTTTTGTGGCTGGCATGTGTCTTGGGGGTGTGGCGCGTGTCCTGGGGGTGTGGTGTGCATCCTGGGGGCCGCCCAGCACAGGTGGGGGGGCAGCCGCGATGGCACCCCACCGGGATCGCGCTGCCAGGGGCAGTGTGCTCACCCCGCCCCCCCCTCTTCCCCGCCAGTGAGCTCAGGCCCTGCTTATGTGCTTCCCATAGGTTGTCCACTGTGAGAACAGGATGCTGGAACAGATGGACCATTGGCCTGATCCAGCAGGCTATTTTTATGTTTTCATGTTCTCAGTTGCTTAGAGCATGGTGCTGATAATGCCAAGGTTGCAGGTTGTACCCATATGGGACAGCTGCATATTCCTGCATTACAGTGGCACCTCTAGTTGCGGACACGATCTGTTCCGGGGTGCCGTTTGCAACATGAAAAGCCACAATGTGAAGCAAACACAACAAGAGGTATGACTGTATAGGGAGTTGGACGAGGGGTCCCTCCCCACTCTATAATTATGATTCAATGGTGATCTTCCATAATGCAGCATGGAGGAGGATAGGCAGGAGACTAGGAGTGGTTGGCTCTGCCCATCATTGGCTCTGACTCCACCTACTGTTGACCTCTTTGCCTTCTGCCCTAACAGCCCCAATAGGCACTAACAGCCACTGCACTATGCTGGTTGCAGAGCCATGGGATTAGGCGCTTATGGAACTTTTTATTGCATCCCCCCCTCCCCCACCCAATGTGTTGTAATAAAGAGGAAGGCTTACAGCATTAAACTGGAATAGATCTGGCAATAACCAAATGAAAGGCAGAATCTCAGGCCAGGTAGGCCGAGAGAGAACAGTGAGAGTTTAAGCCAATGCGAGATGTAAAACAAAAGCATAGAAAAGGGATGCCATTGACTCTGATGGTGGTCCTCATCTCGCCTCCCGCACAGAGTTTTTTCCCCGCCACCACCTCCCATCACGTCCCAAAGGGAGATTGTTCCAGTGTTGATCCAACACAGCCCCCAAACAGCCAAGCTGCTAAGTGAATTCTGCTTAGCTGCTGGGGTCTATATTTAGATCCCTGTGAAAGGGGTTAGCGAGTTGCCTGGAGCCAGCAGAGCATCTAAGGATGTCAGTGTAACAGCAGTTAGGGATGAAAAATAACCAGGAGCTTTAAGTAAATCCTTTGGACTGAGCAGGGCTGGGAGAGGGAGCAGGAGAGAGTGAAAGCAGCCTCTGATTACAGATGGGAACTTCGCTGGAGCTTTGCCTGCGAATTGGCACCTCCTCTGTGCTGGAAAAGAGGGCAGCGTGCCACATAATTTCATGGCTAGATCTGTGGGTGGTGGGTGCTGGCAGATGGGGGGGATGGACGTTGTGCAGAAAGAAAGCTCCAGCAAGCCCCCATCCTGTTACCCTGCTCAGTTGCACAGTTTTCTCTTTAGATCAGATTTTATATAGCTTTTCCCTGGTTTTATCCTCATTGTATGGCTGACTTTGATGCCGACTGCTTAGAGATAATTGTGATTAAGTGGCATGTTCATTGCCTAAATAAATAAAACAGCTGAAAGTGGCTGGTACTGCCTGTCATTGGCTCTGACTCCCCCTAATGTTGGTCTTTCTGCCTTTTGCCTTACGAGTCCCAAAGGGCACTAACCACAACTGCTCAAACTGAACCCCACTATTGCAGTCATCGAGAGAAAAAGAATGTTCTCCGGGTCTTAGGCTGCTCCCTGTGATTACCAGTGGGAGAGCTACTGTGATCTAGCCTTGAGGCATGGACTACAGAGACCTAGGTTCAGATTCCCATTTGGCACCGAAGGTCACTATATGTCTGGCCTGTGTGTCACAGAGCTGTCAGGCAAGGAATGTCCAGAGTGAGGAATTAACTATTCATTGACAAAAGTACACTTGTGTAAGTTATGGAAAGGCATCTCCGCCAATCCAATGTCCCTCAACTACCCATAGATGAGAACTTGATGAAGCAGTTCCTGCAACAGAGAGGCCCTGCCCCTGACCTCAGCTTATGTATCTCCCCCACCCAAGCTACACACAAGTAGGTGAAGACACTGCTTCTGCGCCTCTCTCTTCCATCCTTGCCTGGTCCTGGGAGGCAGGGGCAGAAGGAGAAGGTGTCAAAGCCCTTGACCCTGCAACAGCCTGACACCTCTCTCTCTCTCTCTCTCTCTCTCTCTCTCTCTCTCTCTCTCCCCCCTCCTGCACCTGTTCTCTCCAGTCTTGCAGCTTCTCCTGCCTCTGACTCGTCTTCTTGCAGTTACAGATCACTGATCCCTTCATCTTCCAAGACAGTCTTCAACCCCATTTCTCTCAGTGCCCACACATCAGTATCCAGCCACCACTGCTCACTGTCCAGTCAGTCCCTGACACTATCCTTACATCTTAGCTTAGCCTACTTAACAGGGTTGCTGTGAGAAGACCATGCGCAGATGGTACCATGCATGCCACCTTGAGTTTATCATAGAATTGTAGAGTTGGAAGGGGCCTCCAGAGTCACCTAAGTCCAGCCCCCTTCAATGCAGGAATCACCGGTAAAGCATCCATGACAGATGGCTGTCCAACCTCTGCCTAAAAACCTGCAATGATCTTTTTAGGAAGGGCGGGAAGAGTAGTAAGAAATGGCACTGCCATCAGATTCCAGGGATGGAGAAGGATTAAATCCTATTTGGAAAAGTGAATCCATTGGGATGCATCTGAAGTTGTGTTTGTTTTCTGTTTTCAATGTTCTCATTTTTATAATAATTAAAATACATGCCACAGCTCCTACCACTGTCAATACTATATATGGCTGGTGTGAACTAACACTTAAAAATGCAAGAACAGAGAGACCAAGGAAAGAAATAGCACAATTCCACCACTGAAGCAACAGACCAGGCTTGGGACCACATGGCCCTCTAGGTCATGTTGCACTACAACTCCCATCATCCCTAGCTGCTGATTAGGTTGGCTGGGACTGATGGGAATTGGAGTCATCTGGAGTGCCACAGCTTCCGTGCTCCTGCAATAGACCAAAAGACTAACAAGCTGAAAAGTACTACAACAGATAAACCTCCACAATGCTCAAGCTGCATTGACATCCAGTATTTTAGAAAATGGCAAATTTTCTTAATGCAGGGAACCTTATATCCAATACCATAAATGACCCTCCAGGCCTTTCTATCTGACCCTCAGGTCTCTCCGCAGACTGTGCCTTTTCTCCTACCAGCCCTGATCCACAGCCTCCTCCAGTTCTTTAGCCTGGCTGGCACATGTCCTTGAACTGTACAAAAGACCCTGTGTGCTGGGATATGTGTACAGAAGCCTCTAATTCTGAATGGCTGGACTCCTGAACAAAGATAAGGGGTACATCTGTCCCCCCACAGGCATGTGGCCCTTGGAAGGTTGCCCACAAAGGATTGCAGCCCTCGGGCTGAATCTTGAACAGCAGCCATTTCAATACAGGACCTTGCAAGATCACCTTCTAAGGAACATCAACCTCAACAAGCCTGACCAGAAGAAAGCATTAGATGATGGCGTTTCTACCACACAGGATGGGGCCTTTCTGTTGTTGGCACTAGGAAAGGCTTTTAACTGTGAAAAGGAACAGCCTAAAAGTGAACCCAGAAGGGATGGGGCTATAGGACCAGCTATGTACTCCTTTTATTTTGGCTTAGATCTTGCAGGAACAACGCCTTTTCTGACCATTGTCTCTCTCTGGCCTCACACTAGCATCTTGGCTGGACAGCTCTTAACAGCCTTGTCCTGGAGATTGCACCTAATCCTGCTGGACAGCTCCACTGCCTCACCAGTAATTGAGGAACCTGAGTCTCCCAGTTCCAGTGTTGGTGAGAATGGGGAACTGCACTTAACAGTTACTTTGTACCAGTGTAGGGTCCTGCATTCCTCAGGATTCCTTATTAGTGTTCTGCTCCAAGCAGCTAGAAGACTGAAGATCCTAGGCAAGCCAGGACTGACCATTCCACATGACACACAAACCGAAGCTATTTTAGAATGTTGCTTCAGCAACATGTAACCTCAGGCTGAGCCTTAAATAAGGCTGCAGCTCAGTCTGGGTGATTTGCTCGACCACCTACTGGAAGGAACTCTTCTGGTTGAAAAGGCTTAGGCTGTTTCAGCAGCCATGGACTCTGGCAGTGCAAAGGAGAACATTTAGTTAGAAAACCACAAGAGGTGAACTATCTTCTTGTCCCCTTTAAGACTTTTCCTACTTTACTAATAGGTCTTCATTTGGTTGACTGGGGGCCATAAAGGGATACACACACAAATGCACACAATCATCTAAGATGGATTGCATCCCAGTTTTAGGGTTTTCTCTCTCTCTTCTCATAAAACAGCCCCTACAAAAACCTAAATACAACTAAATGGCAATGAGGAGAGAGAAAAAGAGGGGGGGACCCAAAGTGGGTCCTGTCTTGGCTATGGCAGAGTCTGGAGGAAGCAAGGTAGAGCGCCCAGCAGGCACAACGGACCACCAAGAGAGTAGCAACTGGTCAAGAACCAGACTCTGGAAACAAGAGTGGTCAGAGACAGCTTCAGAACCCTGGACAGGTCCCATGAAAGAGACAACTTTTTCCAACAAGAGCTGGGTTCTTGCATAGTTCCCCAGCTTGGTTACCCTTCCCAGCCTCTGCCCTATCGCTGAAGAATGCAGATACTTGAAGGGGTGGTCCTCTAGCTTGACTCTTGTCACATCTCTGCTAAGTCTTCAGTTGTGCACAGACTCAGTAATACAGGAGGCCCTTGGGATCCTTGTGTAGGGGTCTCCAGTTCAGAAGGTCCCTAGCTGCTGGACAGGGTCTAGATTCAGATTTACACTTGCTGCCCTGGGGCCCTGAAACCTTGAGCCTTAGAGTGAAAACCAGGGCTGCCATTTGACAGACGAATGCAGCTGTGGGCGGAGGTGAAATAGGGAGCAGTTGGGTGGGCAGAGCTGCAAGCCAGCCTGCAGCCCTCAGGTGTATTGGGAGATGATGTGCCATCAACTAGCGTGGGAGAAAGGTTCAAGTGGCTACCAGTTAACTAGGTTCAAACAGTACTGGTGTACAAAGCCCCATACAGCTTTGGAACAGGATACCTAAAAGATGACCTCACTCATTATACACTCATTATACACTCAACCAATCACTGTGCTCTGCTGGAAAGGGCCTCCTGCAGATACCATCTCATCAGGAGGTCCGTTCCGTATGATGTAGGAATCAGCACTTTCGCACAGTGGCAATTTCCCCCTTAGAACACCTTCCCAATACACATCAGACAGTCCCATTCACACTGCACAGTTAAAGCAGCATCATGCCAGTTTAAGTAGGCATGGCTTCCCCCAAAGACTTATAGGAGCTCTAGTTTGTTAAGCGTGCCGAGACTTGTTAGCAGACTCCCACATTCTCTTCCCACAGCTAAAATATTCAGAGTGGCATAACAATCACTCTTCCCAGGGAACTCTGCGAATTGTAGCTCTGTGGGGGGAATAGGAGCCTCCTAACAACTCTCAGCAGGGACACAGGTGGCACTGTAGGTTAAACCACAGAATCTAGGGCTTGCTGATCAGAAGGTCAGTGGTTTGAATCCCCACGACGGGGTGAGCTCCTGTTGCTTGATCCCTGCTCCTGCCAACCTAGCAGTTCAAAAGCACATCAAAGTGCAAGTAGATAAATAGATACCGCTCCGGCGGGAAGGTAAATGGCATTTCCGTGTGCTGCTCTGGTTCACCAGAAGCGGCTTAGTCATGCTGGCCACATGACCCAGAAGCTGTACGCCGGCTCCCTCGGCCAATAAACCAAGATGAGCGCCGCAAACCTGAGTCGTCCGCGACTGGACTGAATGGTCAGGGATCCCTTTACCTTTTTAATGACTCTCAGCAGCCTTAACAAACTACAACTCCCATAAGCCTTTGGGGGAAGTCATGACTGTTAATAATATTATTTATACCCTGCCCATCTGGCTGGGTTTTCCCAGCCACTCTGGGCAGCTTACAGCAGATCTAAAAACATAATAACTTTGGCTGCTCCCATTGAAAGGAGCAAAGATGCACAGCAGTAGATTTGCCAACCAGCTTCTCTGTGAAAATAACTGGGAAATAATGATGATGAAGATGGTGATAATATCTCTTCATCCTTCCCTGCATGGTAGGGCATTGGACTAGATGACCCGCAGGGTACTTTCCAACTCTACAAATCTATGATTCTGTGATTTTCTACTTCAATCCCTGAGCAACAGGTCATCAAAGTTGTTACTGTTGTTGTTGTTACTAGTACTACTACCACCATTATTTGAACAAAAATCTACAGACACAGCAGCCCTCCCCAGCAATAAAGGCAGTAAGGAAAGCTTCAGAGGCAACAAATCATCGCTATCAACCAACCACAAACACCATCATAGTCTGTCAAAAGCCTTGGAAAAGAGGTATGGCTGCTGCCATTGGGTTAAAAAAAAACTGCCAGAGACAAGCTAATCCACATCCCTGGCAGCTCCAAAATAGCCATGTGTAGAAAGGCAGGCACCAAGTGTTGTGCCAGCTGGGAGGCAGGAAAGCAGGAGAAAGGCAGAATGGGGGGGGGAACAGAGAGAGGGGATTTATACAGGGTGTGTGGGAGAAGCAGAAGCCCTGCTTTCCCTGCTCCTAAACAGTGCAGAAGAGAAAGGAAATGGACCACTGCTAGGCCTGGTTAGCCAGGGGGGAAAGCTGAAATGTAACCAGGTCTCCCCCTTCAAAGCGGTTGGTAGATCCGGCAGGCAAATCAGGCAGCTAGCAGTCTGCTGATACCCAGAGCATCGTGAGAGCGGTTCAGCCAAGGAGAGAGAGGGAGAGAGACACACGGAGAGATGCTTTTGTTGGCCATGGAGACTGTCTGGGCACAGTGAAACCCCTTTCCACAGGCAGATTCTGTTCTCACCCCGATCTCACCAGAGACCACCACAGCGGCAGAACCGGCTCTCCATTTCTTAGCAGTCCATCTGGTAAGCGTGCCTGGCTGCTTTGTGCCCTTGATGTGGAGGTGGCTGGATGGTTTGTGGAGGAAAAGAGAAAAAGGGAGGGATCTGGGAGGGAATGGGGGGAGGTGTTACAGGTGGCTTACGATGGGTTCTACTATTCTGGATGTATATATGGATCAGTGCATTATTTATCCATCCAGATAATCCAGATAATTGGTGGTTAAAGAAGAAGAAGAATGTGTGTGTGTGTGTGTGTGTGTGTGTGTGGAGAGAGAGAGAGAGAGAGAGAGAGAGAGAGAGAGAGAGAGAGAGCTGGCTTCCATGGCCAACTATGGGTGTGCAATGCAAAGAAAATAAACTTTCTAAAAAACAAAAAAAAATGTTCACTTTTCATTTCCATCTTTGAAGCCATGTGTGCATTAGCAGTGTTTTTGTGTGTGACAAATACTCCAAGTGGAATGACTGACATTCTCCTTGTGGTGGTGGTGATAAAAGGAGGAGCCCATCTGAAACCTCGCCAAGCATACGAGCAGATGGCTCTTTACTATAGTTGTCGTCTATTTGCACAAGTCACATAGTGGACTCACAGTGGTTGTGGATTGTGATATCGGCTTGGCGAGTTTGGGGTGTGTCTGTGAAGCAATCGGAGAGGCTTCCCTACATATGTATTTGGTCGAGAAACATGTCTTCCCAGGTGCTTTGATTGTGCGAAGCCTCGGAAACTGTCTTCTGAAGGTCTCCTGTGATTAGGTGCTTCCTTGCAACATCAGGCTGGAAAGTTGAGGTGAGCAAAGGGAGGGTATTGTGGTATCAGAGCTAAAGATGGAATTGGGTGGCATAATTTTGACACAAAGTCCCTGCTATTTTCCAGCATTCATCCGGTGGAAGAACATCTGCTTTGCATGCATTCGGTCCCAGGTGTAGTCACTGGCAATTCCAGGTAGGGCTGGAACCCTATCTGAAATCCTGGAGAACCACTTCCAGTCAGTGGAGGCAATGCTAAGCAATGGTCTGACTCTGTACAAGGCAGTTTCCTATGTTCCTGAACAGGCAACTGCACCAAGCAATAGCATCATCTCATTTTAATCCTATTTCACACACACAGTCTTTCTCAGTACCTCATTTAGGCTCATGTGATCCAGTACCCAGATCCACCCACTGGTTGGCATCAGAATCCCACATTTCACAAACCCAGTCACCCATCAGTGTCCTACATCTGCCCAAATGAAGTCCCACAAACTTTATCCTCCCTCTCTCTCTCTCTCTCTCCAGCTTTTCAGCCTAAAATTTTCCAGAGCAAACTCTACTTTCAACAGTGGGAACTAGCACAGGGGGGAGCCAATGTGGTTTCTATGGGCACCCATACACCCAGAGAGGCCTTTTGTGGTGCCCACAGGGCCACCTCTCCCCACTGAAATTAGTAGCCAATAGAATAGGGAGTGGGAGCGGTGTGTGTTTGGTTGAGGTGTGTATATGGTGCACAGAAGATAGGAACATAGGATGTGCTTTACACTGAGTCGGACCACTAGTCCATCTAACTCTCTATAGCAACTAACAGCGACTCTTCAGGGTTTCAGGCAGAGGTCTCTCCCAGTCCTACCTGGAGATGCTGTGGATCGAACCTGTTACCTTCTGCATGCAAAGCAGGTGCTCTACCACTGAACCACAGCTCACATGTTGAATATAGTTTGTCTGCTTTGCAAATTTGCCCGTGGGTCCTAAAAAGATAGCAACTCCTGGTCTAGCAGCATCTCTGTGCTGCATGCTGTGAAAAGGAATTCTTCTCCTCCCCTGCTACTAATCCTCATTAAACCAAGAGAGCCAATTAAACAAGCCACCTCTGAATTTATGACCGCTCTGCTTTGAAGCACAGATAAGATTTCTAGCTTCTCCTTCATGACACTTTAGCTTTCCAAATTCAGGGCAGTGAGCTACTTCCAAAAATGTAGTTCCTCAATATGTTTCTGAGGTGTATAGATCACATAGTAGGTTGCACCATCTGGTGTGTGTGTGTGTCCCGTTGTTTCAACCGTGGAAAACAGGTGCACTCTTGTAGCACATATATCCAGGTAAATGTTTGTGTGGGCGCACACATATATATCTTTGTATATAGATAAAAACGTAATGTGGTCATCACGCTGCAGTTTGTGCATCTGCCAAAAGGTGGCCAAACCAACTGCAACATGATGGCAGGCAGGCATGTGAAGAAGCAGTGTAGGTGGAGAGTGGTTTGGTTAGGTGCAAAGGAAAGAGGGGGTGGCCATGTGTGGTTGGCAAAGGAGTTGACAGGTAGGTAGGATTGGCAAGTAAAGCAAGCAGGGGGAGCAGCCGTGTGTGTGTATCAGCCAGCATTCAGTGACCCCATCTGTGGGGTGGTGGGAGGTTTCTCCTCTTTGATTTCTTTTCTCTAAGGATTTTTTTTGTCCTTCTGAAAACCTTGGGTTTTCCCTAAGCCTGTTGATATGTAATTTTGTGGGTGTGGATGGTTCTGTTTTGGCTACACAAGTCATGCTGGTTTGGGCAGATGTGAGTTTTCTAAACCATTGTGGGGGGCATCAGGATGGGGAAAGCTGGTATGTAGAATATTTGGATCTGTTTATACTTGTTCTGATAACAGCTGTAGGTCAAAACACATGCAGCAACATTTGCTGCCTGGACATGAAGTTATGGGGAGAGGGAGGATGAAAGGAAAGCACGACATTGGCAGTTGTATTGCTACTGGCAAATGTAAGAGTCAGTGGGGTGTAGTGGTTGCAGTGTTTGGCTAGAACCTGGGAGACCAGGGTTCAAATTCACATTCCACAATGAAGCTCACTGGGCAACTTTGGACCAGTCACTGCTTCTCAGCCTAACGTAACACAATTGCTGGAGGGGGGGGAGAGAAATGGGGAGGGGCAGAGACATGCATGCCACCTTGAGCTGCCTGGAAGAAAAGTAGGCTATAAATGAGAGCTTTGCGCCAAATTTGGTGGAAATGCACACCAAATCAGGCCAAAGAATGATCACTCAGAGTTAGGTTGCTCTACTAGGAGAGATCTGGTGTTGTCAGAGAGGAAGGAGAGACATGTAGAGGAACACAGGTTCCCCCATGCCTATTTATTTATTTATTTAGGCCTTGCATGTGCAACATAATCACAATTGTCTCTTAAGTGGTGTCCATCAAACTCAACAATACAGTAAAGATAATATTGGTTAAAATGATAAAATCATAGTTTATTATTTTAGAAATTTGAGGCATCGGGGCTGAAACATGAAGAATTCTCATATATAGATATAGATTTTATATATAGATTGTGTGTGTGTGTGTGTGTGTGTATCAATGATTATAGCATTCCCAAGCCCCCCCCCCCCCAAAAAAAAAACCCAGAAAGGGCAAAGTAGAGAAAAAGTAAATCTAGTAAGAATAACAATAACAGGAGCCATCCCTTGCAAACAGGATCAGTGGGAGCATATGCTACATGGCCTCTTTAAAGCTTAAATTGGCTCTAAGAGCTGAGTCACACACGCCTGGATACCAGTTGAACTTTTGTCACTTTGATTAGTCAATATTTTGACAGTTCTCACGTTTGGCTGAGAGTTATCTCCTCCATTAGAAAGCCTTGTGTTTGAGGTGCAAATTTCAACAGTGGCAACTCATCTGTGATGGCTCATTTGCTCGCCATGAAACGTAATGAGTGTGTGTGTATGTGCTGACCTTAAGAGTCACGAAGTACATGGGATTCCTCCAGTTTTACAGAGTGCACTCCAGTTCATGAGTCCAATGGTTTGGGGGAGAAAAGCTGAATAGTCATCTTTTTTGTGGGAGGGGGGGAGGGAGGTGTCACTGTTTCACCAGGGTGAGCATTTCCAGCCAAGAGGTTTACTAGATGTTGTAGAGCAAGCTCATGATGTGTGGATGCTATGGAAGATCAGAAGAGCATGCTGGGTAGTTTTGGTCAGGTGACTCCATTTATCCTGTTCTGCTGAGGCTTGGGGCCCACAAGAGAAATGGTGGTGATGGATCCCAGGTCAGCTCAAGTCAGGGGCACATCAACAATCAGCTAATAAAGTGCTTTTCAACCAGTGTGCCATGGCACCCTGGGGTGCCTTGAATGGTGGTCAGGGGGTGCCACGGGCAACACTGGCCTCTGTCCCTCTTTCTTTCCCTCCCTCCTCTGGTGTCTTCTTGTGTCTCTGCCTCCCAAAGTCTTGCACAGCTATTTATTGCAGCATCCCTAGCTATAAGCCCCACAGGTGAAACGTGCCTCTGGAAAGCACCTGTCTTTGAGGCCGGGGGCAGGCTGAGGGAACACTCCGCAAGGGAGGGTGTTTGAAAAGGGGTGAGGGGCTGCCAGCTCTGCAGGCAAGAGGAGACATAACTGAGCTCCTGAGCCCCACAGGGGTGCCGCAGAAATTCCATGTACAGTGGAACAGCTTGGCTCCTGAACAAATCAGCTCCCGAAAGCCGCAAACCCGGAAGGGGGTGTTCCAGTTTGCAAACATTTTTCGGAAGCCGAACATCCAATGTGGCTTCTGTGGCTTCCAATTGAGTGTAGGAAGCTCCTGCAGCCAATTGGTTTTCGAACTGTTTCAGGAGTCAAATGGACTCCTGGAATGGATTAAGATAGAGAACCAAGGTACCACTGTAGTTCATCAAGAGAGCCATGGGCTCAAAAAGGTTGAAAACCTCTGAGCTAAGGGAACGTGCTTAGTTTTGCCATGCCCTGATGCATAGGTGCCAACTCATGCTAAAGATTGTGGTTCAACGAAGGGCTTCAACTTTGGCCATTAACTTTCGGAGGAGGGTGCCCAGTACCCACAAATATAATATTGTGGGTGCCAAAGCACCCACAGCCCCCTGGAGTTGGCTCCAGTGGCCTGATGACTGTGGTAACACAGAGGTGAGCTTTTCCCTGATGGCTCCAGTGTTGTGGAATGCCCTCCCTGCAGCGCCATCAGTGTTGGCATTGTGCCGGCTCCTCAAGACACACCTCTGGGCAAGCAGTCCCCTGAACTGAACTTGTGTATTTATTGTTTTTTTCTGCTTCTTACTTTTTTTAACTGTTATTTTTTAACTTTTTGCTTTATCCTATCCTTTATCTATTAAAGATGTTTCAGTGTTGTTGTGTGTTTTAATTATGGATCAGAGTTGTGAACGGCTTAGAAACCATTTTATCTTCTGCATAGGACTTAATTGAATATAACCCAAAGCTCTAAGAACAATAAGATAAAATCAACTAACTCTGAAACAATAAAAACCACCCATAAAGACTCTCAAAACAGTTATATCATATATCGAATTGATCTTCTGTAAATGACTGGGTTACACCGCAGGGGGAAATTCCCTAAACTAAACTGTTTTCAGTCTGCGCCTGAACATCATCACACTAGGCACCTGTCTGATTTCAGCTGGCAATTGATTCCAGAGAGCTGGAGCTGCAACACTAAAAGCCCAGTTTCTGGTGCAGGCTAAGCACACCTCTGGGGCATTTGTTACTCCCAGCAGTGCTCCATTTGAGGAGTGCAGCTGCTGGGAAGGGATATAGCAGGAAAGGACTTTAAATGCTAAAAGCAAAACCTTGACTTGTGCCTGCTAGCATCTTCTCAGCCAGATCACCTTCTTCAGCAGAGGAGTCACACAGTGTGCCTTAGTCAATAATCTGCTGCGTTCTGCAACTGCTCTTTGTTGAAGGGTTTTATGCAGACAGTAAAGGTCCAACTATTAGGGATGCTGTAGCACAAGTGTGGGGAACCTTTGGCCTTCCAGATGTTGCCAAACTTCAACTCCCATCATCCCTGGCCATTGGCCATAATGGCTGGGCGTGATTGAACTTGCAGCTTAGTAACATCTGCAGGGCCAAAAGGTTCCCCTGCGGTAAGCAATTGCAACCCACATGCCGGGAAGTTAGCACTGCAGCTCTGCTGCCCCAGCAAGCTAGGTAAAGATAAAGGACCCCTGAAGAGTTAAGTCCAGTCAAAGGTGACTATGGGGTTGTGGCACTCATCTTGCTTTCAGGCAGAGGGAGCTGGCGTTTGTCCACAGACAGCTTTCTGGGTCATGTGGCCAGAATGACTAAACCACTTCCAGGGTGCACTGAAATGCTGTTTACCTTCCAGATAGACAAAGGGGCTGCCCTGGTATAACTCAGCTCCCTATGTTCCTTTCTGGGGGTGGCAGCTTTCAAACTCCCTGCCTTTCGGACCCAATTGGGATGAGTTTTCCCATTAACAGGAGCAGATCTCCAGAGCAAGGAAATGCTGATGAGAGCCAGTGTGGTGTAGTGGTTAAGAGCGCTAGACTCGTAATCTGGGGAACTGGGTTTGCGTCTCTGCTCCTCCACATGCAGCTGCTGGGTGACCTTGGACTAGTCACACTTCTCTGAAGTCTCTCAGCCCCACTCACCTCACAGAATGTTTGTTGTGAGGGGGGGGGAGGGAAAGGAGAATGTTAGCCGCTTTGAGACTTCTTCGGGTAGTGATAAAGCAGGATATCAAACTCTTCCTCTTCTTCTGGTGGTGCTGTTCAGATCTGCATGGCGGGGGACCTAGCTCACTTAAGCTTTTTCTACTATCTTGTAGGCATGCCAATAGGGGCCCTTGCCTAACTTGGAACTTCCTGTGTGTCGTTTCAGGAGAAGTATGACTGAGGTGGAGCCTGTGTTAGATTTTGCATCATCTGGGCGCACTGGTCGAAGGAACGCGTTGCCGGACATTCTGGGCTCGCCGTCGGGCGTCACTCCCACTGACTTGCCTATGAAACTGGCAGAAATGTCTCTAAACTCAGGTAGATATTGGCCTTATTTTCTAACGCTTCCCATGTCAGTGGTAGCTTTGACCAATGGAACTGCTCCTAACATTCTTTCTCTGTTATACTGGACTTGTTGGTTTGAACGGCCCTAGCACACCCAAAACCTGTTAGAATTTCTGCTCCATGATTGTAGTCATGGGAATGTTGTCTATCACATGACGGTATATGTTTTGACTCCACAGAGTGGGAAGTGATGGAGACAGGATGTTTGTGTTACTGTGTTCCATGAAGTGGCACTATTTTCCTTTTTCTTTCTCTTTGCTGTCTGATACTAAAGAGAGAGGGAGCCATTTTGCAGTGCTCCGTGTGTGTTTATATGTAAATAAAGTAGATTAGCCAAAATGCTGAGTTGCTGAGGTCTGTTACGCAAGCTGCGAATCTGCAAGTTCCCTAAGTGTGCCGATGTCTGTTGGCATCAGCCGCTGTGATGTTCAGGCAGAAGACAGCTTTTGAAGCTCCTGAACGATCGACCAGGAGGGAGAGAACATGCCAGTCGGACGTGTGTCTCTGCCAGGGTCCTACTCAAGTGTAGGACGAACTCCTGACAAAACCTACTCAGTAATGAGATCGCCAAACCTGCAACTTCTTGCATGCAAATGAAACGGCTTGTGCAAGGACATAAAAATAGCCTGCTGGATCAGGGCAGTGGCTTATCAAGTCCAGCATCCTAATCTCACAGTGCCCAACCAGATGCCTGAGGGAAACCAGTGAGCAGAACATGAGCACAAGAGCCCTCTCCCCTTCAATGGTTTCCAGCAGCTGTTATTCAAAAGCATTGAGGCCTACAACTGTGGAGGCAGGTCATAAATATCATGGGTAGTAGCTATTGCTAGTCCCCTCCTTCATGAATTTGTCTAATCCTGTTTTAAAGCCATCTAAGTTGGTGGTCATCTGTCAAGGCTCTGCCAAGGCTTTGGAAAGCTATTCCTCCTCTGGTTGCAGCAAGAGCAGAGAAAACAAGGAGAGTCCTTTTTAATGAGTTTTATTCCATCCTTGTTTTCCCAGTTGTAGGCCTCAAGCCTTAGCAATGGCGTTGCTCCAAACTGGGCTCCTTCTCCTCCCTCCTTCCTATCAACAGCCCCTTCCTTGCGGTGGCCACTCGTGGTCAAATGCCTTTGAGTCCTTTGCTCCTTACTCCTAATGAAGGTCATGTTCTGGGAGAAGGGGGATCAGAAATACTTTCCAGTGACAACGTGTCATCTGGCTGCCCTGCCCCAGTCCTACCCACCTCTCCTTCTTCTAACACTGCCCAACTCTTCTGTTCGCCTATCTCTGAGTTGGGACTTCCCTCAGACTCCTCAAACTCCTGCTGTAAATCAAAGCTGCATTCCTCTTCTCCCACAGCGTCAGAAGAAGGGGGTGGGTGATCTCCACCATTCCTCCTCCTGTCTCTCACCCTCTTGAGTCCAATCCCTGACATCATTATTGCCTCCTGGGAGAGCAAATTCCATAGTTTGACTATGTACAGTATGAAGAAGTACTTTCGTTTATTTGTCCTAAATCTTCCAGCATCCTAAACCTAGTGTCCTAGACCTTACCATCAAGCTACAGCCTTATTCTCCACAGAGATTAATTATGTAATTAAAAATCTGTTTCCACTGCAGGAGATGGTGAGATGCATAATACGGGTTTTAGCAGGAACCAAATTGCAGCAAAATAGAAACATCACAGGCCGAGATGGAACCTTGTTCCCTCCTTGCATCTTTCATTGAAATGCACATTTATTTCTGGCTGCTCCTTCGCTGATCTTGTCTCTTTGCTTGACCCTCTCCCCACCTCCCCTCCCCAATCCCAGACAGGTCTCAAGAAATGCAGTCGCCAGCCACAGAGGTGCCCCCACCAGTACCTCAAAGCCCAGAGCTGAAAGATACCTCTTAACCCCTCCTCTTGGAGGCATCGGAAGCCACATAGGACATGGAAGGACTTCCCAGTATCAGAAGAGGTTTGCCTGGAGTTGTGTATGTGTTTTTGTGGGATGACCCAGCAAGGCTGTCTTACATCTCCCGGCATGGACTGACAGAGTAAGACTGGAGGGATTCCACAGCCATCTGTTTTACAAAAATGAGGGCAGAACCTTGAAGGGACCATATTTTTCTGTGGGACTTGGGAGTGAAAGAAGAGGAAATGGAGGGTCTGTTGAAAGGCCTAGAGAGCCTAGGAAGCTGCCTTGTATCAACACAGACTACTGGTTCTAGCCAGCTCAGTATTGTCAACACTGATTGGCAGCAGCTGTCCAGGGTTTTTGGATGAGCATATTTCTCAGCTCTATCTGGAGATGCTGAGGTTTAAACCTGTGACCTTTGACATGCAAAGCATGTTCTCTGACCCTGAGATAGACCCCCCTTCCCTAACTGTACACTTGCTATCCCTTAGAGGATCCTGAAGGTTATTAAAGGATCCAAGGTGTTCTTTCCTTCTTCTTTTTCAGAGAGTGCATTCTTCACTGTGATGTTTGGGGAAACGACTTATTTATTTGGGATTTGGGATTTGGTGTTGTCGTTTTTCACCAACAGATCCAGTATTCTTTTTCACACACAAATGTAAGGGGCAAGATGTGGTATCAGCTTATTCACCATCCCAGTTGATCCCCCACCAAGAGTGCAATTATGTCCTGTATACTTTGGAAATTTCGGTGGTTTGAGGAACAAAATTGCTCCAACCTCTCAAAAAGGAAAGAAATATAATGGCACTACCAATTTCGGTCACCAACCTGGTCTTCAAGAAGATGAATTTGGAATTCAAAACATTAAGATGGCAAAATGTCTTTCTTGTTGCATCTTAGAAGCTACTTGGTTCACTGGCATATATGGGTTGGTGTCTGTGTAGAATTTGATGTTGAGCTTATTCTGAAAATATCAGCTTTCTTTACAGGGAAGGACTCAGGTTTCAAGTCCTCATGGCTGTGAAGCAATGCTCACATTATAGAAATGGCAGAAGGGCCTCACCATCTTCCCTTAGGTGACCAACACACATCAGCTACTATCTTTTAGAAGGTCCCAGGGTGGCATTCTGCTAAAATTAGGAGGTGATTGTCTGGGTGTGTGACTTTCGTTAGGTGTTCCCTCTCCCTTTTCCTCTATCCCTTGAGTGCCGGAGCAAAGACAGGCCTAAGAATGTCCAGGCAATGCCTGGGAAACTATTACAATTGCAGGAAGGAGGGTCAGAAAGAAGCACAGAGTCCATATGGTCCTGATTATGATATAGCTGTCATCCCAGTAATTGGCAGGTAATTACCCTGCCTCCCATTGCATCAGAACAATGGCTTAAACACAAAGGAGTGGAAACATAGACAAAGGATAGAATGGAAATATAGACAAAGGCTGCCCCCCCCCCAAAGACCTCTTCCTGTTCCCAAAATCCACCACATTGATGAGCTTTCATGCCCACACACCTCTGTTAAGAACATGGGACTGGTTTCCTCCGGGGCAAAGATTATGCAAAAAGTCAGAGATGGAACGGACATGTTGTAGAAAAGTGGGTTGCCCCAGTATCTAGAGTTATAAAGCACTTGTGTTTAGTGAGGATCTGTTCGTGCTAATACTGCTCATTAAACTTCCACCATTCCAACAACTGTCTGGTATTACTTTCTGGTTTTAATTCCAAAATGTAGCTCAAACCAGAGGTTTTTTAGCTATTCTGCTCTGTGCGTTAGTACCCTAGGGAGGCAGGTCTACACCCAGCATCGGACAGCTCCAGGGTGGGTGACATGGTAAATGCCATAGAAGTGTCAGAGATAGACTCCAATGGCCCTGGAAAGGGATGTGGGGCTGGAGAGGGAGGCATGGCTCTCCCTTAGGAGACTCAGTATCAAGCTCTCCAATCCTACGGGAACCCTCCCTCTACAGCTCCAACAAACCATCTACCTGTATCATCCAGCCATGAGAGAAGCACGAACAATCAAGCATCAAAGCCTATGGCCCAAAATGAACTAGAGCTTACTAGATAGAAATGCAAGAATGCCTTTGCTTTTATTTAGTTAAGAATTGGGGTACCTCAGGCCCAGGGGTCAAACTAGCCTTCCAGGCCTCTTGGGACTCTCCCTAGGCCACCTGCCCAGGCACAGCCTTTAAGGGAGGATGGAGGGTGATGTGGCCAGATTGCCAAGACAAAGCAGAGTTCCTGTGTTTCTCACATATATATTAGTTTTTTAACATACCATTTTCAACAGTAATTAAACATACTTTTACATCTTATTCAATTTTATGACTTCCATCAGTCCTGTCTGAAAATGTTCCAATCTAATCTCTTAGGATGCATTTCTTACTTTCCCTATTACATTTAAAACTCATTACCAATATCACTGTCTTTTTCTACTTTGTAACACTTCGTATATTTCTCCTTACAAAATTTCTTGTAGTCCTACTAGCATAGTTTGTTGGCTACAATTGCTCTTCAACTAGTTCATATATTTCTTCCAATCTTCTGTAAATCTCTGGTCCCGCAGGTTTCAAATCCTTCCTGTCATTTTGTCCAATTCTGCATAGTCCATTAATTTCGCCTACCATTCTCAGAGTTCCTATGTTTCTCAGACTTAGCCATCAAGCCTGAAGGAATAGTTCTACAGAGCAATAGTGTCATTCATGGGCCAGAAGTCAGCTTCACCTGCTGAACAGCAGCCTGAAGGGAAAGGAGGCTGGGGCCAACTAGTTCTTGTCAGTGCCTTCTCCTCCACATCCTTGAAGGCTGATCAGCTGCAGGTGGAGCCACTCCTTCTTCTCCCTCCACCTTCAGGCTGCTGTTCGGCAGGTGAAGCTGACTCCTGGCCCATGACACATACTGATTCCCATGGAACGGTTGTAACTCAGTGGTGGAGCATCTGTTTCGCGTGGTCCTTGGTCTAATCCCTGCCACTTACAGATAGGAGTGGGAGAGACTGCTGTCTGAAATTAGATTACACCAAGCTGGGTGTATGAGAGGCTTGTCTCAGAATAAAGCATTTTACTAGGCTTCCATTGGTTTCAACGGATGAGCTGCAGTACCTTTTCTGGACGTGACGAGGGTGGCGCTGCAGCACAGGACATTGAAGATTAGTAGCTGCTTTCAACATGTGGCTCCCACTCACCAAACCAGCACAGTGGTACCTTGGATTACAGACGCTTCAGGTTACAGACTCCGCTAACCCAGAAATAGTACCTCAGGTTAAGAACTTTGCTTCAGGATGAGAACAGAAATCGCGTGGTGGCAGCAGGAGGTCCCATTAGCTAAAGTGGTACCTCAGGTTAAGAACACTTTCAGGTTAAGAACGGACCTTCAGAACGAATTAAGTTCTTAACCTGAGGTACCACTGTAATAGTCTCCAGGTATAGTTGGACTCCAACTCCCATCAGCCCCAGACAGCATGATCAACATAATTGGCAGTCTCTCCTCCCACCCACAGCCAAGGTTTGGGCCAACTCCAAACCACATTAGTCAAGCAATGTCCAAGAGGACAATGTGCTGAGCAAGGAAATAGTTTTGGGTAGCAAGAGGCTATAGTAAAATGTCCTTTGACTTCCTTCCAGTGCCCAACATTACCTTGTTAGCAGCCACTTCAACTGCGGTTCAAGCTGGTCGTGTTGTGTAATTATTTTGTTCAAGTGGGCAAGAATGTTAAAAAGTAACTATGCCCGAAGAGGCAGAAGAAAGCATTTGGAAGGAGAGCTCTGCACAAACTGGAATTTGCAGAGTGATCTTCACTGTGGAACACAACGGCATCAGAACCTGTTGAACACCAGCCTACACAATTAGCAATCCTATACAAATCGGGAATTCAGTTCCTCAAGGAGGAATCCTTATGTAGCCCAAACTCATGAACAAGGGATAATGGAGGGGGGGTATAAGATAAATAAGGGGAAGTGTGTTCAGTGGTCACAGAATGCTGGCTGGCTGTTGGAGGAAGAGGAATGGAAAATCTGGGGAGGGGAGAACAGAATAGAATATGGAATAAGATATGGCTGGTTGTCACCCTGAAAAGCAGAACTTCATGCTGCAACATTGTGTTGCGGGTCTCAGTTTTTATAGACTGGAGGAGAGTGCTTGCCACTACCTGGGGTAGTTAAAGAAAACAAAAAAAAAATCTGATTTTTAAATGGGTAGTATGAATTGTGAGTTTTGGCCCACCATGCCAAAAAGTGGGTGAAATCACGCCGAAGCCATGATTTGGTCTTGATTCAAAAATGGCTCCTGGCATCCAAATTACAGTAAAGTGGCTGTTCCTACCTCAGGAACTCTTGGACAAACCTATGCCAAAAAATGGTTGAAGTCATGCGTAAGTGAAGTTTTGGTCTGCCATCTTGATTCAAAATGGCACCCTCCTTCCAAATGTCAACAAAGACTGCCGCCCCCACCTCAGGAACTCTCGTGCCAAGTTTGACGACAATATATCGAGGACCCATAGGGAATGGAGAGGTGGACAAAGAGGCAGACAAACCTCTTGCCAAAATATATAGCAGATGGGCGTTGCGGCTGGTTGCAAAGTCTGAATCTGACACAGCCAGACAAGAATTTAAAAGGTCAGTGGTAGATGACATGGGCACAGCTAGGCCTCCAAACCTGGAGAAGCAGGTATATAGGGCCTGCAAAGTCTCTCCTGCAGGGAGTGAGGAACTTTTTTGAGCCTGAGGGCCATGTTCACTCATGAACAATCTTCCAGGGGCCACACAACATTAGCGTGCAGCACCAGAGGTAACAGTGGGTGCAACAATGGATGTTCCTCTCATTTCATACAGCAGGCCACACCAAAGCTGCCGATTTCTAAACACCCCCACCTCTCCATCAGCCATTGTGCCATGCAAGAGACATTATCCCAGTGCCAAGACACAATCCAGCAGGACAGAAGCACTTGAGGACACTGGCACAACAACCCCTGCCAGCACTTGGAGTGTGCCCCACCAACACCCAAGATCCCCCAAGCTTTTTGGGGGGAGATCGTGGGCACCCTGGACAGCGTCTCCGGTGCCCTGCAGCCTCAGTGCTGCCCAGTGTACTCCCACCCCTGCCTTCCTACCCTACTGCTTGTGGAGAAAGGTGAGGTGTGTGGCCTAAGGAGAGTCCCCAAGACCAGATATGCAAGACACATGGTGTCAGGAGTGCATGCAGGAGCCGGGCCCTGTGACCAGTAGGGGTTTGCAGGACTGGGGCTTTCCTAAGTTTGTTCTGGAGGGGCAAGGCGTGGCCGCACAGGTGAGACCGCTTGGTAACTCACTGCACCTGGTGGCAAGAGCTGGGAAGGGATACAAGGTCAGCATTTCACTTTGGCTCTTTGCCACAGCAACACGTTTCCTGCCTTTGGCTTCTTGTTTCCTGATCCTTGGACCTTGGTTTCTTGACTCCTTGCTTCTCGATCCTCAGACCCTCAACTTCGTGACTCCCTGCTTCCTAACCCTCGGACCCCTGGCTTCTGGACCCTCACTCCTGCTCCCACCCCGTCATCTTTCCCCCTGTCCCGACGTTCTCAGCCGGGGCTTTGATCGCCTGTAGACCGGACTGTGACACATGGCCTCTAAACCTTGGGTTCCCCAACTCTATTGGTTATCCAGGTTGCCTGGTTGCTGAGGCAGTCACCTCAAGCAGTGCTGGGGACAGATGAGAGGGGTGGCAGATCAAATCAAATCAAAATGTTTATTCGGCTTTACGCCCATCATGAAACACACACAACAACAACAACAAAAATAAAACAGCGGACTCGTACAAACCACAAATAATATAACACAATTCACAACTCACAAGGGCAGATATTAGCCATTCATAAGAAAAGATTAAGATTAAGATTAAAAATTTTAGGCACTACATTAAAATCAATATCTGATGTCATTATAGAAAATTCTTATAACTATCAATAATCAGCTAACATTCCGTTCCGTCTCTTGTAGGAGAGGACGGCTGTTAGGAATTTAGCAACCTGTAGGGTAATATAAGGATCCACATCTTGAAGAACCCAGGCAAGCTGTAGGTCTACTGGTTTGTCAGCCATAGGATGGATTATGGGGTTTAGTATACTAGCACGGGCTGAACTGTACAAAGGGCAGATAAACATAACATGATGTAGAGATTCAGATGTTTTCATTTCACAAGCACACATTGAAGGGACTTGGCCCTTAGTGAATCTATGTCTCAGCACGTTTGTTGGAAAGACATTGAACCTAGCTCTAATGAAGGCATATCGGTGAGACGCGGCCATAAGCGATGTTAAGTAGGACGGAGCACGGTAGATAGGGGTTATGCCGAAATTTAACGGCGAACAGGCTCCACCGCCAGCTATGAAATTTTGGTATAGCTCCGCATCATCCAGCCTTTGATTTATACACCTTTTTGCCACATTTAGATCCAGCTTGAGCAGTTCAGTGGGCGAGATCTCATAGGACAGCAATTTGGCATGGATTTTTCCTGACCACGAATTTGTGAAGTCATCACGCCACATGCATTGAATGAGATAGTGGTTCGGGAGTTTATGCCATAGAGATATCCAATAAATCAAAACTCTCCTCCATATAACTAACTCCACTGAGGGGATCTTCATTTCTAAGCAGATAGCCGCATTACTTACGCATGTTGGTAATTTTAGGAGTCGGCGTAAGAATTGGCTTTGAAGTGACTCTAAAGGTAGCCCATAAAGGTGCAGCATAGGCCATTGTGGCCATCACTTTGATGCTATACACTTTCAAGGCCACAGGGATGAATAAGGCCCCCTCAGAGTAGAAAAAACGGAGGAGGGAGTGTGATAGGGCTTTTGTCTTGTTTTGAATATATTCAACATGCGCTTTCCACCCTAAATTATATTGAAAATAAATTCCTAAATATTTAAATTTATGTACTTGTTCAATTTTTGTACCCTCCAGTTTCCATGAATAAAGTTTTTGACTCCTTGAAAATATCAGTACTTTGGACTTGGTGTGGTTGATAGACAGATGATTAGAATGGCAATATGTTGCAAAAATCTTTAGTGCCCTCCTTAAACCCACTCTGGAGTAAGAGAGTAGTACCGCATCATCTGCGTAGAGAAGTAGAGGACAACGGTAATCTGCTATACGAGGGGCATGGATAAATTTTTGTGAGACGGCTAATGGGTTCCTCATATCACTGATAAATAAGTTAAAAAGAAGAGGCGCTAAAATACAACCCTGGCGTACACCCTTATTTACTGGCACAGGGTTAGTCAGGTCTCCAGCAGGGGATATTCTCACCCTGGCCACAGACCCGGCATGAAGTTGGGAGATAAGCCACAGGAGCCTTCTATCTATTCCCCAGCCGGCAAGTTTATCCCATAGTAATTTCCTCGGAATACGATCAAACGCAGCTTTCAAATCTATGAAAGCTGCGCAAAGTTGGCCCCGTCGAGGTGTCGAGTATTTCCGGGCTAAGTGATAAAGAATAATTGCCTGGTCTGTTGTGGATCGGTTTGATCTAAATCCAGCTTGCTCATGTCCAATCAGGTCAGCCTCAACTGACCACTTCATCAACCTTGCCAGCAAAAAACGGGCATATATTTTCCCAATGGACGATAGCAGACTGATATTCCGGTAATTCCCTGGGTCACCGGGAGGGCCTTTTTTGTAGATAGGAATTATAATGGCCTCCTTCCACATTCCTGGTATTAAGCCTGTGGCATTTATTGCGTCGAACGTTTTAGCTAGAATCCCTGCCCACCATACAGGATGAAGCTTTATAGCCTCAACAGGGACCAAATCAGGCCCAGGGGCCTTACCAGTTTTCAGCTCAGCTATCAATTCTAGGATTTCAGCAGGGTCGGTGTTAGGCCAGACAGGAAGGGGATTAGAAGGTCTCCAATGAGTGGCCGGAGCTTCTGCCACTGAGAAATATTTTCTCAGGAACTGCTCCCATGTAGGGGCCGGGATCACCGTTAAGGGATATTTCGTGCTTCTTCCCTTTATTAAGGACCAAAATTTCTGGGAGTTATGAGATTTTGAAGCAGAAATTATAGTCTGCCCACGATTTAAATGCCATTCCCGTTTGGCCGATTTCTGGGCCTGTTTGTATGCTTTTTTAGCCAGGGAATAAGATGGAGGTAAGGCCGGAGCGCCGGAAAGTTTATAGTCATTATATATTGTATGTAGATGGAGTCTGGCTAGTTGTCCAAGAGGACAATGTGCTGAGCAAGGAAATAGTTTTGGGTAGCAAGAGGCTATAGTAAAATGTCCTTTGACTTCCTTCCAGTGCCCAACATTACCTTGTTAGCAGCCACTTCAACTGCGGTTCAAGCTGGTCGTGTTGTGTAATTATTTTGTTCAAGTGGGCAAGGATGTTAAAAAGTAACTATGCCCGAAGAGGCAGAAGAAAGCATTTGGAAGGAGAGCTCTGCACAAACTGGAATTTGCAGGGTGATCTTCACTGTGGAACACAACAGCATCAGAACCTGTTGAACACCAGCCTACACAATTAGCAATCCTATACAAATCGGGAATTCAGTTCCTCAAGGAGGAATCCTTATGTAGCCCAAACTCATGAACAAGGGATAATGGAGGGGGGGTATAAGATAAATAAGGGGAAGTGTGTTCAGTGGTCACAGAATGCTGGCTGGCTGTTGGAGGAAGAGGAATGGAAAATCTGGGGAGGGGAGAACAGAATAGAATATGGAATAAGATATGGCTGGTTGTCACCCTGAAAAGCAGAACTTCATGCTGCAACATTGTGTTGCGGGTCTCAGTTTTTATAGACTGGAGGAGAGTGCTTGCCACTACCTGGGGTAGTTAAAGAAAACAAAAAAAAACCTGATTTTTAAATGGGTAGTATGAATTGTGAGTTTTGGCCCACCATGCCAAAAAGTGGGTGAAATCACGCCGAAGCCATGATTTGGTCTTGATTCAAAAATGGCTCCTGGCATCCAAATTACAGTAAAGTGGCTGTTCCTACCTCAGGAACTCTTGGACAAACCTATGCCAAAAAATGGTTGAAGTCATGCGTAAGTGAAGTTTTGGTCTGCCATCTTGATTCAAAATGGCACCCTCCTTCCAAATGTCAACAAAGACTGCCGCCCCCACCTCAGGAACTCTCGTGCCAAGTTTGACGACAATATATCGAGGACCCATAGGGAATGGAGAGGTGGACAAAGAGACAGACAAACCTCTTGCCAAAATATATAGCAGATGGGCGTTGCGGCTGGTTGCAAAGTCCGAATCTGACACAGCCAGACAAGAATTTAAAAGGTCAGTGGTAGATGACATGGGCACAGCTAGGCCTCCAAACCTGGAGAAGCAGGTATATAGGGCCTGCAAAGTCTCTCCTGCAGGGAGTGAGGAACTTTTTTGAGCCTGAGGGCCATGTTCACTCATGAACAATCTTCCAGGGGCCACACAACATTAGCGTGCAGCACCAGCGGTAACAGTGGGTGCAACAATGGATGTTCCTCTCATTTCATACAGCAGGCCACACCAAAGCTGCCGATTTCTAAACACCCCCACCTCTCCATCAGCCATTGTGCCATGCAAGAGACATTATCCCAGTGCCAAGACACAATCCAGCAGGACAGAAGCACTTGAGGACACTGGCAGAACAACCCCTGCCAGCACTTGGAGCAGCACCAGAGGCAACAGTGGGTGCAACAATGGATGTTCCTCTCATTTCATACAGCAGGCCACACCAAAGCTGCCGATTTCTAAACACCCCCACCCCTCCATCATCCATTGTGCCATGCAAGAGACATTATCCCAGTGCCAAGACACAATCCAGCAGGACAGAAGCACTTGAGGACACTGGCACAACAACCCCTGCCAGCACTTGGAGTGTGCCCCACCAACACCCAAGATCCCCCAAGCTTTTTGGGGGGAGATCGTGGGCACCCTGGACAGCGTCTCCGGTGCCCTGCAGCCTCAGTGCTGCCCAGTGTACTCCCACCCCTGCCTTCCTACCCTACTGCTTGTGGAGAAAGGTGAGGTGTGTGGCCTAAGGAGAGTCCCCAAGACCAGATATGCAAGACACATGGTGTCAGGAGTGCATGCAGGAGCCGGGCCCTGTGACCAGTAGGGGTTTGCAGGACTGGGGCTTTCCTAAGTTTGTTCTGGAGGGGCAAGGCGTGGCCGCACAGGTGAGACCGCTTGGTAACTCACTGCACCTGGTGGCAAGAGCTGGGAAGGGATACAAGGTCAGCATTTCACTTTGGCTCTTTGCCACAGCAACACGTTTCCTGCCTTTGGCTTCTTGTTTCCTGATCCTTGGACCTTGGTTTCTTGACTCCTTGCTTCTCGATCCTCAGACCCTCAACTTCGTGACTCCCTGCTTCCTAACCCTCGGACCCCTGGCTTCTGGACTCTCACTCCTGCTCCCACCCCGTCATCTTTCCCCCTGTCCCGACGTTCTCAGCCGGGGCTTTGATCGCCTGTAGACCGGACTGTGACACATGGCCTCTAAACCTTGGGTTCCCCAACTCTATTGGTTATCCAGGTTGCCTGGTTGCTGAGGCAGTCACCTCAAGCAGTGCTGGGGACAGATGAGAGGGGTGGCAGATCAAATCAAATCAAAATGTTTATTCGGCTTTACGCCCATCATGAAACACACACAACAACAACAACAAAAATAAAACAGCGGACTCGTACAAACCACAAATAATATAACACAATTCACAACTCACAAGGGCAGATATTAGCCATTCATAAGAAAAGATTAAGATTAAGATTAAAAATTTTAGGCACTACATTAAAATCAATATCTGATGTCATTATAGAAAATTCTTATAACTATCAATAATCAGCTAACATTCCGTTCCGTCTCTTGTAGGAGAGGACGGCTGTTAGGAATTTAGCAACCTGTAGGGTCATATAAGGATCCACATCTTGAAGAACCCAGGCAAGCTGTAGGTCTACTGGTTTGTCAGCCATAGGATGGATTATGGGGTTTAGTATACTAGCACGGGCTGAACTGTACAAAGGGCAGATAAACATAACATGATGTAGAGATTCAGATGTTTTCATTTCACAAGCACACATTGAAGGGACTTGGCCCTTAGTGAATCTGTGTCTCAGCACGTTTGTTGGAAAGACATTGAACCTAGCTCTAATGAAGGCATATCGGTGAGACGCGGCCATAAGCGATGTTAAGTAGGACGGAGCACGGTAGATAGGGGTTATGCCGAAATTTAACGGCGAACAGGCTCCACCGCCAGCTATGAAATTTTGGTATAGCTCCGCATCATCCAGCCTTTGATTTATACACCTTTTTGCCACATTTAGATCCAGCTTGAGCAGTTCAGTGGGCGAGATCTCATAGGACAGCAATTTGGCATGGATTTTTCCTGACCACGAATTTGTGAAGTCATCACGCCACATGCATTGAATGAGATAGTGGTTCGGGAGTTTATGCCATAGAGATATCCAATAAATCAAAACTCTCCTCCATATAACTAACTCCACTGAGGGGATCTTCATTTCTAAGCGGATAGCCGCATTACTTACGCATGTTGGTAATTTTAGGAGTCGGCGTAAGAATTGGCTTTGAAGTGACTCTAAAGGTAGCCCATAAAGGTGCAGCATAGGCCATTGTGGCCATCACTTTGATGCTATACACTTTCAAGGCCACAGGGATGAATAAGGCCCCCTCAGAGTAGAAAAAACGGAGGAGGGAGTGTGATAGGGCTTTTGTCTTGTTTTGAATATATTCAACATGCGCTTTCCACCCTAAATTATATTGAAAATAAATTCCTAAATATTTAAATTTATGTACTTGTTCAATTTTTGTACCCTCCAGTTTCCATGAATAAAGTTTTTGACTCCTTGAAAATATCAGTACTTTGGACTTGGTGTGGTTGATAGACAGATGATTAGAATGGCAATATGTTGCAAAAATCTTTAGTGCCCTCCTTAAACCCACTCTGGAGTAAGAGAGTAGTACCGCATCATCTGCGTAGAGAAGTAGAGGACAACGGTAATCTGCTATACGAGGGGCATGGATAAATTTTTGTGAGACGGCTAATGGGTTCCTCATATCACTGATAAATAAGTTAAAAAGAAGAGGCGCTAAAATACAACCCTGGCGTACACCCTTATTTACTGGCACAGGGTTAGTCAGGTCTCCAGCAGGGGATATTCTCACCCTGGCCACAGACCCGGCATGAAGTTGGGAGATAAGCCACAGGAGCCTTCTATCTATTCCCCAGCCGGCAAGTTTATCCCATAGTAATTTCCTCGGAATACGATCAAACGCAGCTTTCAAATCTATGAAAGCTGCGCAAAGTTGGCCCCGTCGAGGTGTCGAGTATTTCCGGGCTAAGTGATAAAGAATAATTGCCTGGTCTGTTGTGCATCGGTTTGATCTAAATCCAGCTTGCTCATGTCCAATCAGGTCAGCCTCAACTGACCACTTCATCAACCTTGCCAGCAAAAAACGGGCATATATTTTCCCAATGGACGATAGCAGACTGATATTCCGGTAATTCCCTGGGTCACCGGGAGGGCCTTTTTTGTAGATAGGAATTATAATGGCCTCCTTCCACATTCCTGGTATTAAGCCTGTGGCATTTATTGCGTCGAACGTTTTAGCTAGAATCCCTGCCCACCATACAGGATGAAGCTTTATAGCCTCAACAGGGACCAAATCAGGCCCAGGGGCCTTACCAGTTTTCAGCTCAGCTATCAATTCTAGGATTTCAGCAGGGTCGGTGTTAGGCCAGACAGGAAGGGGATTAGAAGGTCTCCAATGAGTGGCCGGAGCTTCTGCCACTGAGAAATATTTTCTCAGGAACTGCTCCCATGTAGGGGCCGGGATCACCGTTAAGGGATATTTCGTGCTTCTTCCCTTTATTAAGGACCAAAATTTCTGGGAGTTATGAGATTTTGAAGCAGAAATTATAGTCTGCCCACGATTTAAATGCCATTCCCGTTTGGCCGATTTCTGGGCCTGTTTGTATGCTTTTTTAGCCAGGGAATAAGATGGAGGTAAGGCCGGAGCGCCGGAAAGTTTATAGTCATTATATATTGTATGTAGATGGAGTCTGGCTAGTTGTCCAAGAGGACAATGTGCTGAGCAAGGAAATAGTTTTGGGTAGCAAGAGGCTATAGTAAAATGTCCTTTGACTTCCTTCCAGTGCCCAACATTACCTTGTTAGCAGCCACTTCAACTGCGGTTCAAGCTGGTCGTGTTGTGTAATTATTTTGTTCAAGTGGGCAAGGATGTTAAAAAGTAACTATGCCCGAAGAGGCAGAAGAAAGCATTTGGAAGGAGAGCTCTGCACAAACTGGAATTTGCAGGGTGATCTTCACTGTGGAACACAACAGCATCAGAACCTGTTGAACACCAGCCTACACAATTAGCAATCCTATACAAATCGGGAATTCAGTTCCTCAAGGAGGAATCCTTATGTAGCCCAAACTCATGAACAAGGGATAATGGAGGGGGGGTATAAGATAAATAAGGGGAAGTGTGTTCAGTGGTCACAGAATGCTGGCTGGCTGTTGGAGGAAGAGGAATGGAAAATCTGGGGAGGGGAGAACAGAATAGAATATGGAATAAGATATGGCTGGTTGTCACCCTGAAAAGCAGAACTTCATGCTGCAACATTGTGTTGCGGGTCTCAGTTTTTATAGACTGGAGGAGAGTGCTTGCCACTACCTGGGGTAGTTAAAGAAAACAAAAAAAAACCTGATTTTTAAATGGGTAGTATGAATTGTGAGTTTTGGCCCACCATGCCAAAAAGTGGGTGAAATCACGCCGAAGCCATGATTTGGTCTTGATTCAAAAATGGCTCCTGGCATCCAAATTACAGTAAAGTGGCTGTTCCTACCTCAGGAACTCTTGGACAAACCTATGCCAAAAAATGGTTGAAGTCATGCGTAAGTGAAGTTTTGGTCTGCCATCTTGATTCAAAATGGCACCCTCCTTCCAAATGTCAACAAAGACTGCCGCCCCCACCTCAGGAACTCTCGTGCCAAGTTTGACGACAATATATCGAGGACCCATAGGGAATGGAGAGGTGGACAAAGAGACAGACAAACCTCTTGCCAAAATATATAGCAGATGGGCGTTGCGGCTGGTTGCAAAGTCCGAATCTGACACAGCCAGACAAGAATTTAAAAGGTCAGTGGTAGATGACATGGGCACAGCTAGGCCTCCAAACCTGGAGAAGCAGGTATATAGGGCCTGCAAAGTCTCTCCTGCAGGGAGTGAGGAACTTTTTTGAGCCTGAGGGCCATGTTCACTCATGAACAATCTTCCAGGGGCCACACAACATTAGCGTGCAGCACCAGCGGTAACAGTGGGTGCAACAATGGATGTTCCTCTCATTTCATACAGCAGGCCACACCAAAGCTGCCGATTTCTAAACACCCCCACCTCTCCATCAGCCATTGTGCCATGCAAGAGACATTATCCCAGTGCCAGGACACAATCCAGCAGGACAGAAGCACTTGAGGACACTGGCAGAACAACCCCTGCCAGCACTTGGAGCAGCACCAGAGGCAACAGTGGGTGCAACAATGGATGTTCCTCTCATTTCATACAGCAGGCCACACCAAAGCTGCCGATTTCTAAACACCCCCACCCCTCCATCATCCATTGTGCCATGCAAGAGACATTATCCCAGTGCCAAGACACAATCCAGCAGGACAGAAGCACTTGAGGACACTGGCACAACAACCCCTGCCAGCACTTGGAGTGTGCCCCACCAACACCCAAGATCCCCCAAGCTTTTTGGGGGGAGATCGTGGGCACCCTGGACAGCGTCTCCGGTGCCCTGCAGCCTCAGTGCTGCCCAGTGTACTCCCACCCCTGCCTTCCTACCCTACTGCTTGTGGAGAAAGGTGAGGTGTGTGGCCTAAGGAGAGTCCCCAAGACCAGATATGCAAGACACATGGTGTCAGGAGTGCATGCAGGAGCCGGGCCCTGTGACCAGTAGGGGTTTGCAGGACTGGGGCTTTCCTAAGTTTGTTCTGGAGGGGCAAGGCGTGGCCGCACAGGTGAGACCGCTTGGTAACTCACTGCACCTGGTGGCAAGAGCTGGGAAGGGATACAAGGTCAGCATTTCACTTTGGCTCTTTGCCACAGCAACACGTTTCCTGCCTTTGGCTTCTTGTTTCCTGATCCTTGGACCTTGGTTTCTTGACTCCTTGCTTCTCGATCCTCAGACCCTCAACTTCGTGACTCCCTGCTTCCTAACCCTCGGACCCCTGGCTTCTGGACTCTCACTCCTGCTCCCACCCCGTCATCTTTCCCCCTGTCCCGACGTTCTCAGCCGGGGCTTTGATCGCCTGTAGACCGGACTGTGACACATGGCCTCTAAACCTTGGGTTCCCCAACTCTATTGGTTATCCAGGTTGCCTGGTTGCTGAGGCAGTCACCTCAAGCAGTGCTGGGGACAGATGAGAGGGGTGGCAGATCAAATCAAATCAAAATGTTTATTCGGCTTTACGCCCATCATGAAACACACACAACAACAACAACAAAAATAAAACAGCGGACTCGTACAAACCACAAATAATATAACACAATTCACAACTCACAAGGGCAGATATTAGCCATTCATAAGAAAAGATTAAGATTAAGATTAAAAATTTTAGGCACTATATTAAAATCAATATCTGATGTCATTATAGAAAATTCTTATAACTATCAATAATCAGCTAACATTCCGTTCCGTCTCTTGTAGGAGAGGACGGCTGTTAGGAATTTAGCAACCTGTAGGGTAATATAAGGATCCACATCTTGAAGAACCCAGGCAAGCTGTAGGTCTACTGGTTTGTCAGCCATAGGATGGATTATGGGGTTTAGTATACTAGCACGGGCTGAACTGTACAAAGGGCAGATAAACATAACATGATGTAGAGATTCAGATGTTTTCATTTCACAAGCACACATTGAAGGGACTTGGCCCTTAGTGAATCTATGTCTCAGCACGTTTGTTGGAAAGACATTGAACCTAGCTCTAATGAAGGCATATCGGTGAGACGCGGCCATAAGCGATGTTAAGTAGGACGGAGCACGGTAGATAGGGGTTATGCCGAAATTTAACGGCGAACAGGCTCCACCGCCAGCTATGAAATTTTGGTATAGCTCCGCATCATCCAGCCTTTGATTTATACACCTTTTTGCCACATTTAGATCCAGCTTGAGCAGTTCAGTGGGCGAGATCTCATAGGACAGCAATTTGGCATGGATTTTTCCTGACCACGAATTTGTGAAGTCATCACGCCACATGCATTGAATGAGATAGTGGTTCGGGAGTTTATGCCATAGAGATATCCAATAAATCAAAACTCTCCTCCATATAACTAACTCCACTGAGGGGATCTTCATTTCTAAGCGGATAGCCGCATTACTTACGCATGTTGGTAATTTTAGGAGTCGGCGTAAGAATTGGCTTTGAAGTGACTCTAAAGGTAGCCCATAAAGGTGCAGCATAGGCCATTGTGGCCATCACTTTGATGCTATACACTTTCAAGGCCACAGGGATGAATAAGGCCCCCTCAGAGTAGAAAAAACGGAGGAGGGAGTGTGATAGGGCTTTTGTCTTGTTTTGAATATATTCAACATGCGCTTTCCACCCTAAATTATATTGAAAATAAATTCCTAAATATTTAAATTTATGTACTTGTTCAATTTTTGTACCCTCCAGTTTCCATGAATAAAGTTTTTGACTCCTTGAAAATATCAGTACTTTGGACTTGGTGTGGTTGATAGACAGATGATTAGAATGGCAATATGTTGCAAAAATCTTTAGTGCCCTCCTTAAACCCACTCTGGAGTAAGAGAGTAGTACCGCATCATCTGCGTAGAGAAGTAGAGGACAACGGTAATCTGCTATACGAGGGGCATGGATAAATTTTTGTGAGACGGCTAATGGGTTCCTCATATCACTGATAAATAAGTTAAAAAGAAGAGGCACTAAAATACAACCCTGGCGTACACCCTTATTTACTGGCACAGGGTTAGTCAGGTCTCCAGCAGGGGATATTCTCACCCTGGCCACAGACCCGGCATGAAGTTGGGAGATAAGCCACAGGAGCCTTCTATCTATTCCCCAGCCGGCAAGTTTATCCCATAGTAATTTCCTCGGAATACGATCAAACGCAGCTTTCAAATCTATGAAAGCGGCGCAAAGTTGGCCCCGTCGAGGTGTCGAGTATTTCCGGGCTAAGTGATAAAGAATAATTGCCTGGTCTGTTGTGGATCAGTTTGATCTAAATCCAGCTTGCTCATGTCCAATCAGGTCAGCCTCAACTGACCACTTCATCAACCTTGCCAGCAAAAAACGGGCATATATTTTCCCAATGGACGATAGCAGACTGATATTCCGGTAATTCCCTGGGTCACCGGGAGGGCCTTTTTTGTAGATAGGAATTATAATGGCCTCCTTCCACATTCCTGGTATTAAGCCTGTGGCATTTATTGCGTCGAACGTTTTAGCTAGAATCCCTGCCCACCATACAGGATGAAGCTTTATAGCCTCAACAGGGACCAAATCAGGCCCAGGGGCCTTACCAGTTTTCAGCTCAGCTATCAATTCTAGGATTTCAGCAGGGTCGGTGTTAGGCCAGACAGGAAGGGGATTAGAAGGTCTCCAATGAGTGGCCGGAGCTTCTGCCACTGAGAAATATTTTCTCAGGAACTGCTCCCATGTAGGGGCCGGGATCACCGTTAAGGGATATTTCGTGCTTCTTCCATTATTAAGGACCAAAATTTCTGGGAGTTATGAGATTTTGAGGCAGAAATTATAGTCTGCCCACGATTTAAATGCCATTCCCGTTTGGCCGATTTCTGGGCCTGTTTGTATGCTTTTTTAGCCAGGGAATAAGATGGAGGTAAGGCCGGAGTGCCGGAAAGTTTATAGTCATTATATATTGTATGTAGATGGAGTCTGGCTAGTTGTCCAAGAGGACAATGTGCTGAGCAAGGAAATAGTTTTGGGTAGCAAGAGGCTATAGTAAAATGTCCTTTGACTTCCTTCCAGTGCCCAACATTACCTTGTTAGCAGCCACTTCAACTGTGGTTCAAGCTGGTCGTGTTGTGTAATTATTTTGTTCAAGTGGGCAAGGATGTTAAAAAGTAACTATGCCCGAAGAGGCAGAAGAAAGCATTTGGAAGGAGAGCTCTGCACAAACTGGAATTTGCAGGGTGATCTTCACTGTGGAACACAACAGCATCAGAACCTGTTGAACACCAGCCTACACAATTAGCAATCCTATACAAATCGGGAATTCAGTTCCTCAAGGAGGAATCCTTATGTAGCCCAAACTCATGAACAAGGGATAATGGAGGGGGGGTATAAGATAAATAAGGGGAAGTGTGTTCAGTGGTCACAGAATGCTGGCTGGCTGTTGGAGGAAGAGGAATGGAAAATCTGGGGAGGGGAGAACAGAATAGAATATGGAATAAGATATGGCTGGTTGTCACCCTGAAAAGCAGAACTTCATGCTGCAACATTGTGTTGCGGGTCTCAGTTTTTATAGACTGGAGGAGAGTGCTTGCCACTACCTGGGGTAGTTAAAGAAAACAAAAAAAAAATCTGATTTTTAAATGGGTAGTATGAATTGTGAGTTTTGGCCCACCATGCCAAAAAGTGGGTGAAATCACGCCGAAGCCATGATTTGGTCTTGATTCAAAAATGGCTCCTGGCATCCAAATTACAGTAAAGTGGCTGTTCCTACCTCAGGAACTCTTGGACAAACCTATGCCAAAAAATGGTTGAAGTCATGCGTAAGTGAAGTTTTGGTCTGCCATCTTGATTCAAAATGGCACCCTCCTTCCAAATGTCAACAAAGACTGCCGCCCCCACCTCAGGAACTCTCGTGCCAAGTTTGACGACAATATATCGAGGACCCATAGGGAATGGAGAGGTGGACAAAGAGACAGACAAACCTCTTGCCAAAATATATAGCAGATGGGCGTTGCGGCTGGTTGCAAAGTCCGAATCTGACACAGCCAGACAAGAATTTAAAAGGTCAGTGGTAGATGACATGGGCACAGCTAGGCCTCCAAACCTGGAGAAGCAGGTATATAGTGCCTGCAAAGTCTCTCCTGCAGGGAGTGAGGAACTTTTTTGAGCCTGAGGGCCATGTTCACTCATGAACAATCTTCCAGGGGCCACACAGCATTAGCGTGCAGCACCAGCGGTAACAGTGGGTGCAACAATGGATGTTCCTCTCATTTCATACAGCAGGCCACACCAAAGCTGCCAATTTCTAAACACCCCCACCTCTCCATCAGCCATTGTGCCATGCAAGAGACATTATCCCAGTGCCAGGACACAATCCAGCAGGACAGAAGCACTTGAGGACACTGGCAGAACAACCCCTGCCAGCACTTGGAGCAGCACCAGAGGCAACAGTGGGTGCAACAATGGATGTTCCTCTCATTTCATACAGCAGGCCACACCAAAGCTGCCGATTTCTAAACACCCCCACCCCTCCATCATCCATTGTGCCATGCAAGAGACATTATCCCAGTGCCAAGACACAATCCAGCAGGACAGAAGCACTTGAGGACACTGGCACAACAACCCCTGCCAGCACTTGGAGTGTGCCCCACCAACACCCAAGATCCCCCAAGCTTTTGGGGGGGAGATCGTGGGCACCCTGGACAGCGTCTCCGGTGCCCTGCAGCCTCAGTGCTGCCCAGTGTACTCCCACCCCTGCCTTCCTACCCTACTGCTTGTGGAGAAAGGTGAGGTGTGTGGCCTAAGGAGAGTCCCCAAGGCCAGATATGCAAGACACATGGTGTCAGGAGTGCATGCAGGAGCCGGGCCCTGTGACCAGTAGGGGTTTGCAGGACTGGGGCTTTCCTAAGTTTGTTCTGGAGGGGCAAGGCGTGGCCGCACAGGTGAGACCGCTTGGTAACTCACTGCACCTGGTGGCAAGAGCTGGGAAGGGATACAAGGTCAGCATTTCACTTTGGCTCTTTGCCACAGCAACACGTTTCCTGCCTTTGGCTTCTTGTTTCCTGATCCTTGGACCTTGGTTTCTTGACTCCTTGCTTCTCGATCCTCAGACCCTCAACTTCGTGACTCCCTGCTTCCTAACCCTCGGACCCCTGGCTTCTGGACTCTCACTCCTGCTCCCACCCCGTCATCTTTCCCCCTGTCCCGACGTTCTCAGCCGGGGCTTTGATCGCCTGTAGATCGGACTGTGACACATGGCCTCTAAACCTTGGGTTCCCCAACTCTATTGGTTATCCAGGTTGCCTGGTTCCTGAGGCAGTCACCTCAAGCAGTGCTGGGGACAGATGAGAGGGGTGGCAGATCAAATCAAATCAAAATGTTTATTCGGCTTTACGCCCATCATGAAACACACACAACAACAACAACAAAAATAAAACAGCGGACTCGTACAAACCACAAATAATATAACACAATTCACAACTCACAAGGGCAGATATTAGCCATTCATAAGAAAAGATTAAGATTAAGATTAAAAATTTTAGGCACTACATTAAAATCAATATCTGATGTCATTATAGAAAATTCTTATAACTATCAATAATCAGCTAACATTCCGTTCCGTCTCTTGTAGGAGAGGACGGCTGTTAGGAATTTAGCAACCTGTAGGGTCATATAAGGATCCACATCTTGAAGAACCCAGGCAAGCTGTAGGTCTACTGGTTTGTCAGCCATAGGATGGATTATGGGGTTTAGTATACTAGCACGGGCTGAACTGTACAAAGGGCAGATAAACATAACATGATGTAGAGATTCAGATGTTTTCATTTCACAAGCACACATTGAAGGGACTTGGCCCTTAGTGAATCTATGTCTCAGCACGTTTGTTGGAAAGACATTGAACCTAGCTCTAATGAAGGCATATCGGTGAGACGCGGCCATAAGCGATGTTAAGTAGGACGGAGCACGGTAGATAGGGGTTATGCCGAAATTTAACGGCGAACAGGCTCCACCGCCAGCTATGAAATTTTGGTATAGCTCCGCATCATCCAGCCTTTGATTTATACACCTTTTTGCCACATTTAGATCCAGCTTGAGCAGTTCAGTGGGCGAGATCTCATAGGACAGCAATTTGGCATGGATTTTTCCTGACCACGAATTTGTGAAGTCATCACGCCACATGCATTGAATGAGATAGTGGTTCGGGAGTTTATGCCATAGAGATATCCAATAAATCAAAACTCTCCTCCATATAACTAACTCCACTGAGGGGATCTTCATTTCTAAGCGGATAGCCGCATTACTTACGCATGTTGGTAATTTTAGGAGTCGGCGTAAGAATTGGCTTTGAAGTGACTCTAAAGGTAGCCCATAAAGGTGCAGCATAGGCCATTGTGGCCATCACTTTGATGCTATACACTTTCAAGGCCACAGGGATGAATAAGGCCCCCTCAGAGTAGAAAAAACGGAGGAGGGAGTGTGATAGGGCTTTTGTCTTGTTTTGAATATATTCAACATGCGCTTTCCACCCTAAATTATATTGAAAATAAATTCCTAAATATTTAAATTTATGTACTTGTTCAATTTTTGTACCCTCCAGTTTCCATGAATAAAGTTTTTGACTCCTTGAAAATATCAGTACTTTGGACTTGGTGTGGTTGATAGACAGATGATTAGAATGGCAATATGTTGCAAAAATCTTTAGTGCCCTCCTTAAACCCACTCTGGAGTAAGAGAGTAGTACCGCATCATCTGCGTAGAGAAGTAGAGGACAACGGTAATCTGCTATACGAGGGGCATGGATAAATTTTTGTGAGACGGCTAATGGGTTCCTCATATCACTGATAAATAAGTTAAAAAGAAGAGGCACTAAAATACAACCCTGGCGTACACCCTTATTTACTGGCACAGGGTTAGTCAGGTCTCCAGCAGGGGATATTCTCACCCTGGCCACAGACCCGGCATGAAGTTGGGAGATAAGCCACAGGAGCCTTCTATCTATTCCCCAGCCGGCAAGTTTATCCCATAGTAATTTCCTCGGAATACGATCAAACGCAGCTTTCAAATCTATGAAAGCGGCGCAAAGTTGGCCCCGTCGAGGTGTCGAGTATTTCCGGGCTAAGTGATAAAGAATAATTGCCTGGTCTGTTGTGGATCAGTTTGATCTAAATCCAGCTTGCTCATGTCCAATCAGGTCAGCCTCAACTGACCACTTCATCAACCTTGCCAGCAAAAAACGGGCATATATTTTCCCAATGGACGATAGCAGACTGATATTCCGGTAATTCCCTGGGTCACCGGGAGGGCCTTTTTTGTAGATAGGAATTATAATGGCCTCCTTCCACATTCCTGGTATTAAGCCTGTGGCATTTATTGCGTCGAACGTTTTAGCTAGAATCCCTGCCCACCATACAGGATGAAGCTTTATAGCCTCAACAGGGACCAAATCAGGCCCAGGGGCCTTACCAGTTTTCAGCTCAGCTATCAATTCTAGGATTTCAGCAGGGTCGGTGTTAGGCCAGACAGGAAGGGGATTAGAAGGTCTCCAATGAGTGGCCGGAGCTTCTGCCACTGAGAAATATTTTCTCAGGAACTGCTCCCATGTAGGGGCCGGGATCACCGTTAAGGGATATTTCGTGCTTCTTCCATTATTAAGGACCAAAATTTCTGGGAGTTATGAGATTTTGAGGCAGAAATTATAGTCTGCCCACGATTTAAATGCCATTCCCGTTTGGCCGATTTCTGGGCCTGTTTGTATGCTTTTTTAGCCAGGGAATAAGATGGAGGTAAGGCCGGAGTGCCGGAAAGTTTATAGTCATTATATATTGTATGTAGATGGAGTCTGGCTAGTTGTCCAAGAGGACAATGTGCTGAGCAAGGAAATAGTTTTGGGTAGCAAGAGGCTATAGTAAAATGTCCTTTGACTTCCTTCCAGTGCCCAACATTACCTTGTTAGCAGCCACTTCAACTGTGGTTCAAGCTGGTCGTGTTGTGTAATTATTTTGTTCAAGTGGGCAAGGATGTTAAAAAGTAACTATGCCCGAAGAGGCAGAAGAAAGCATTTGGAAGGAGAGCTCTGCACAAACTGGAATTTGCAGGGTGATCTTCACTGTGGAACACAACAGCATCAGAACCTGTTGAACACCAGCCTACACAATTAGCAATCCTATACAAATCGGGAATTCAGTTCCTCAAGGAGGAATCCTTATGTAGCCCAAACTCATGAACAAGGGATAATGGAGGGGGGGTATAAGATAAATAAGGGGAAGTGTGTTCAGTGGTCACAGAATGCTGGCTGGCTGTTGGAGGAAGAGGAATGGAAAATCTGGGGAGGGGAGAACAGAATAGAATATGGAATAAGATATGGCTGGTTGTCACCCTGAAAAGCAGAACTTCATGCTGCAACATTGTGTTGCGGGTCTCAGTTTTTATAGACTGGAGGAGAGTGCTTGCCACTACCTGGGGTAGTTAAAGAAAACAAAAAAAAAATCTGATTTTTAAATGGGTAGTATGAATTGTGAGTTTTGGCCCACCATGCCAAAAAGTGGGTGAAATCACGCCGAAGCCATGATTTGGTCTTGATTCAAAAATGGCTCCTGGCATCCAAATTACAGTAAAGTGGCTGTTCCTACCTCAGGAACTCTTGGACAAACCTATGCCAAAAAATGGTTGAAGTCATGCGTAAGTGAAGTTTTGGTCTGCCATCTTGATTCAAAATGGCACCCTCCTTCCAAATGTCAACAAAGACTGCCGCCCCCACCTCAGGAACTCTCGTGCCAAGTTTGACGACAATATATCGAGGACCCATAGGGAATGGAGAGGTGGACAAAGAGACAGACAAACCTCTTGCCAAAATATATAGCAGATGGGCGTTGCGGCTGGTTGCAAAGTCCGAATCTGACACAGCCAGACAAGAATTTAAAAGGTCAGTGGTAGATGACATGGGCACAGCTAGGCCTCCAAACCTGGAGAAGCAGGTATATAGTGCCTGCAAAGTCTCTCCTGCAGGGAGTGAGGAACTTTTTTGAGCCTGAGGGCCATGTTCACTCATGAACAATCTTCCAGGGGCCACACAGCATTAGCGTGCAGCACCAGCGGTAACAGTGGGTGCAACAATGGATGTTCCTCTCATTTCATACAGCAGGCCACACCAAAGCTGCCAATTTCTAAACACCCCCACCTCTCCATCAGCCATTGTGCCATGCAAGAGACATTATCCCAGTGCCAGGACACAATCCAGCAGGACAGAAGCACTTGAGGACACTGGCAGAACAACCCCTGCCAGCACTTGGAGCAGCACCAGAGGCAACAGTGGGTGCAACAATGGATGTTCCTCTCATTTCATACAGCAGGCCACACCAAAGCTGCCGATTTCTAAACACCCCCACCCCTCCATCATCCATTGTGCCATGCAAGAGACATTATCCCAGTGCCAAGACACAATCCAGCAGGACAGAAGCACTTGAGGACACTGGCACAACAACCCCTGCCAGCACTTGGAGTGTGCCCCACCAACACCCAAGATCCCCCAAGCTTTTGGGGGGGAGATCGTGGGCACCCTGGACAGCGTCTCCGGTGCCCTGCAGCCTCAGTGCTGCCCAGTGTACTCCCACCCCTGCCTTCCTACCCTACTGCTTGTGGAGAAAGGTGAGGTGTGTGGCCTAAGGAGAGTCCCCAAGGCCAGATATGCAAGACACATGGTGTCAGGAGTGCATGCAGGAGCCGGGCCCTGTGACCAGTAGGGGTTTGCAGGACTGGGGCTTTCCTAAGTTTGTTCTGGAGGGGCAAGGCGTGGCCGCACAGGTGAGACCGCTTGGTAACTCACTGCACCTGGTGGCAAGAGCTGGGAAGGGATACAAGGTCAGCATTTCACTTTGGCTCTTTGCCACAGCAACACGTTTCCTGCCTTTGGCTTCTTGTTTCCTGATCCTTGGACCTTGGTTTCTTGACTCCTTGCTTCTCGATCCTCAGACCCTCAACTTCGTGACTCCCTGCTTCCTAACCCTCGGACCCCTGGCTTCTGGACTCTCACTCCTGCTCCCACCCCGTCATCTTTCCCCCTGTCCCGACGTTCTCAGCCGGGGCTTTGATCGCCTGTAGATCGGACTGTGACACATGGCCTCTAAACCTTGGGTTCCCCAACTCTATTGGTTATCCAGGTTGCCTGGTTCCTGAGGCAGTCACCTCAAGCAGTGCTGGGGACAGATGAGAGGGGTGGCAGATCAAATCAAATCAAAATGTTTATTCGGCTTTACGCCCATCATGAAACACACACAACAACAACAACAAAAATAAAACAGCGGACTCGTACAAACCACAAATAATATAACACAATTCACAACTCACAAGGGCAGATATTAGCCATTCATAAGAAAAGATTAAGATTAAGATTAAAAATTTTAGGCACTACATTAAAATCAATATCTGATGTCATTATAGAAAATTCTTATAACTATCAATAATCAGCTAACATTCCGTTCCGTCTCTTGTAGGAGAGGACGGCTGTTAGGAATTTAGCAACCTGTAGGGTCATATAAGGATCCACATCTTGAAGAACCCAGGCAAGCTGTAGGTCTACTGGTTTGTCAGCCATAGGATGGATTATGGGGTTTAGTATACTAGCACGGGCTGAACTGTACAAAGGGCAGATAAACATAACATGATGTAGAGATTCAGATGTTTTCATTTCACAAGCACACATTGAAGGGACTTGGCCCTTAGTGAATCTATGTCTCAGCACGTTTGTTGGAAAGACATTGAACCTAGCTCTAATGAAGGCATATCGGTGAGACGCGGCCATAAGCGATGTTAAGTAGGACGGAGCACGGTAGATAGGGGTTATGCCGAAATTTAACGGCGAACAGGCTCCACCGCCAGCTATGAAATTTTGGTATAGCTCCGCATCATCCAGCCTTTGATTTATACACCTTTTTGCCACATTTAGATCCAGCTTGAGCAGTTCAGTGGGCGAGATCTCATAGGACAGCAATTTGGCATGGATTTTTCCTGACCACGAATTTGTGAAGTCATCACGCCACATGCATTGAATGAGATAGTGGTTCGGGAGTTTATGCCATAGAGATATCCAATAAATCAAAACTCTCCTCCATATAACTAACTCCACTGAGGGGATCTTCATTTCTAAGCGGATAGCCGCATTACTTACGCATGTTGGTAATTTTAGGAGTCGGCGTAAGAATTGGCTTTGAAGTGACTCTAAAGGTAGCCCATAAAGGTGCAGCATAGGCCATTGTGGCCATCACTTTGATGCTATACACTTTCAAGGCCACAGGGATGAATAAGGCCCCCTCAGAGTAGAAAAAACGGAGGAGGGAGTGTGATAGGGCTTTTGTCTTGTTTTGAATATATTCAACATGCGCTTTCCACCCTAAATTATATTGAAAATAAATTCCTAAATATTTAAATTTATGTACTTGTTCAATTTTTGTACCCTCCAGTTTCCATGAATAAAGTTTTTGACTCCTTGAAAATATCAGTACTTTGGACTTGGTGTGGTTGATAGACAGATGATTAGAATGGCAATATGTTGCAAAAATCTTTAGTGCCCTCCTTAAACCCACTCTGGAGTAAGAGAGTAGTACCGCATCATCTGCGTAGAGAAGTAGAGGACAACGGTAATCTGCTATACGAGGGGCATGGATAAATTTTTGGGAGACGGCTAATGGGTTCCTCATATCACTGATAAATAAGTTAAAAAGAAGAGGCGCTAAAATACAACCCTGGCGTACACCCTTATTTACTGGCACAGGGTTAGTCAGGTCTCCAGCAGGGGATATTCTCACCCTGGCCACAGACCCGGCATGAAGTTGGGAGATAAGCCACAGGAGCCTTCTATCTATTCCCCAGCCGGCAAGTTTATCCCATAGTAATTTCCTCGGAATACGATCAAACGCAGCTTTCAAATCTATGAAAGCTGCGCAAAGTTGGCCCCGTCGAGGTGTCGAGTATTTCCGGGCTAAGTGATAAAGAATAATTGCCTGGTCTGTTGTGGATCGGTTTGATCCAAATCCAGCTTGCTCATGTCCAATCAGGTCAGCCTCAACTGACCACTTCATCAACCTTGCCAGCAAAAAACGGGCATATATTTTCCCAATGGACGATAGCAGACTGATATTCCGGTAATTCCCTGGGTCACCGGGAGGGCCTTTTTTGTAGATAGGAATTATAATGGCCTCCTTCCACATTCCTGGTATTAAGCCTGTGGCATTTATTGCGTCGAACGTTTTAGCTAGAATCCCTGCCCACCATACAGGATGAAGCTTTATAGCCTCAACAGGGACCAAATCAGGCCCAGGGGCCTTACCAGTTTTCAGCTCAGCTATCAATTCTAGGATTTCAGCAGGGTCGGTATTAGGCCAGACAGGAAGGGGATTAGAAGGTCTCCAATGAGTGGCCGGAGCTTCTGCCACTGAGAAATATTTTCTCAGGAACTGCTCCCATGTAGGGGCCGGGATCACCGTTAAGGGATATTTCGTGCTTCTTCCCTTTATTAAGGACCAAAATTTCTGGGAGTTATGAGATTTTGAGGCAGAAATTATAGTCTGCCCACGATTTAAATGCCATTCCCGTTTGGCCGATTTCTGGGCCTGTTTGTATGCTTTTTTAGCCAGGGAATAAGATGGAGGTAAGGCCGGAGCGCCGGAAAGTTTATAGTCATTATATATTGTATGTAGATGGAGTCTGGCTAGTTTGCAAGCAGAGTTGTACCAAGGGGCGCCAAATTTAAAATCGTTTTTAACTCCATAGGTTGGAGAAGTAAAAAAGCGAGTTAAAACTTCTGTCAGGCAAGAAAAAAAATTCAAACAGGTAATAGGATCACGCGGGACTATTCCTACATCTGGCTGATCACCAGAAAACTTTTCTCGGATAAAATCCGTATATCTATGAGCGAGGGCAGGGGACCATCTAATCCCCTTTGTTTTAGTGGACGACTCCACAATCACCGGGATTGGGTGGGAGTGGTCGAGCAACTGCCAGTCAACACATAACTTGGTTGTCAGGGGAAGATGGTCACTGAATTGAGCATTATCAATTTTAAAAGAGGTGACATTCAAAAATAGATCCCAGGAAACCAATACATAGTCAAGAACACAGTTTGATTTTAACCCCAGATGGGTGAACTCTCCTGGTATGTCTGGAGGACACCTGCCATTTAATATAATTAAATTAAGGTGTAGAGTCATCTGGTAAAGCATCACTCCCGCCTTATTGACTTTTACATCCTTTGATATTCTAGTGGGGGTGTATACTAGATCGTAAGCTTCAGCGCCGGGGTCAATGGGGTGGCAGATCAAGAAGAAGAGGGGTGTCCTCATGCACCTTTGCCACTTCTCCTATGGCTGTGAATGCAGCACTATGAGGAACTTGTTGCTGCCCTCCTGGGCAGGGCTCTGAGGCCAGCGGACCCCACCACCACCCCGCCAGGCTGTCTTCAGTCACCTCAAGTCATGGGTTCCCCACGGAGGCCAATACAGGCCAGTGGCAGAGTGCACAGCCCCCAGCCACTGCTCTTCCTGTTTGTCACCCTTGGCCACTGGCTTGGGTGTGCCATTCTCCTCTCAGAGCTCTTGCTGCTTCTCATGAAGCATCCTCATTGAAAGACCTACATTGGCTCCCAGTACGTTTCCAAGCACAATTCAAAGTGTTGGTGTTAACCTTTAAAGCCCCAAATGTCCTCGGTCCTGTATACCTGAAGGAGCATCTCCACCCGCATCGTTCTGCCCGGACGCTGAGGTCCAGCGCCAAGGGCCTTCTGGCAGTTTCCTCACTGCGAGAAGTGAGGTTACAGGGAACCAGGCAGAGGGCCTTTTCAGTAGTGGCGCCCACCCTGTGGAACGCCCTCCCATCAGATGTCAAAGAGATAAACAACTACCTGCCATTTAGAAGACATCTGAAGGCAGATCTGTTCAGGGAAGTTTTTAATGTGTGACATTTTAATGTATTTTTAATCTTTGTTGGAAGCCGCCCAGAGTGGCTGGGGAAACCCAGCCAGATGGACAGGGTACAAATAATAAATTTTTATTATTATATATCCTTAACAAACTATGATTCCCAGGGTGGGTGCACTATTTTCTGATTTGCCTCAGGTGGCAAAATGTCTTGGGCCGCTCCTGTCTCTGGTGCACTGCAGAAGTTGCAGAACATTAAGGCGAGGCAGACAACTCTAAGCATGATTTTGAGAAAGCTGACATGACACAACTCAGATTTCAGTGTCAAAGTCAGATCCAGGATCCATTGTTGCTGCTCTTAGTGCTGAGTCAGGTGACTCCAGGCCCAAGGTGAACAGGGTGGGCAGTGCTTTCGAGAGCCATGTTGCTCTGCAGCTACTAGACAGCATGGCTTGTGCTGGAATCAGTAGCAATATGGACTGAGGCCACCTGGCGTCTCTTTCCACCAGTGGGCCGGGAGCCAGCACTGGGAAAGCAGCCTTTGGCAGGGTCAGCAGGACAGAGTGACCTTGCTGGGAAAGGAACATGCCCTAAATAGTCTGGTGGCATTGCCGAAACACGTTGAATAAATAATCGCCGTCACTCTTCTGTCCGCAAGAAGATTGTCACATCAGAGACTACCTTCATGGCAACAATTAGTTTCCCACAGTCGGACCAATCCAAAGCTCATGGGATGCGTATGTGCACATCAGAGTCCCTAAATGCACAAGCAATAACTCTGAATCAAGGCTGGCTCTGTGTGTGGCCAAGTTACTCCTGCACCTTTAAGAATTGTGTAGATAAGGGGATTTAAGCCGTTGTAGCTATTAAAGGCGCAGGAGCCCTGTGCTCTTTTGCTTCCAGCCAGCCGAGTGGGGAGAGGCATCAAGCTGAGCACAGTAGAGAGAGCAGTGTTCATCTAGAATTGGCGGATTAGCCAGAGGTTAAATTCTGCTGCTTTAACCGCATGTGCCAGTTCCCAACACAGAATCAAACCCTGCCCACCAGCTGGCATCATGCCCCGTTTATTAGCGTGATGGCCTCAGAGGCCTAATTTGACTCCCAGTGGACCAGAGGTTTCACACCCATAAGCTAGGCCAGGCATCCCCAAACTTGGCCCTCCAGATGTTTTGGGACTACAACTCCCATCATTCCTAGCTAACAGGACCAGTGGTCAGGGATGATGGGAATTGTAGTCCCAAAACATCTGAAGAGCCGAGTTTGGGGATGCCTGGCCTAGGCTATCCTCCTAGTGGTGCATTGATAAATCTGCTAGCACATTTGCAAAGCTAAACAGGGTCTGGTATGGTTTCAAATTGTATGGGGGACTTCTTGTTGAGATTCCCGTATTGCAGGGGGTTCGACGAGATGACCCTGGGGGTTCCTTCCAATTCTACAATTCTATGAGATGGATCTAGAAACAGAATACAAAGTACTTCTATAGTTCTACACGATCCTTCTTCTTTTTTTTTTACATTAGTTCCCACCACCACCCGTACCGACACATGTGGCATTTAATGATGTTTTATGATGCTTCTGCCTGCCCTTGGCTTTTACTGTTGTTTGTTCCTTTTATAACCATTGAGGTTTTCATTGTGCTTTGCTTCATTTTGTTGGAAGCAGAAATGCTGCATGAATGGCAGAGCACTAAAAAGGTAAAGGACTCCCGGATGGCTGAGTTCCGGCAAAGGCGACTATAGAGTGTGGCGCTCATCTCGCTTCAGGCTGAGGGATCTGGCATTTGTCCACAGACAGCTTTCCGGGTCATGTGACCAGCATGACTAAACTGCTTCTGGCACAACGGAACACTGTGACGAAAACCAGAGCGCATGGAAACACCGTTTACCTTCCTGCCACAGTGGTACCTATTTATCTACTTGCACTGGCATGCTTTCGAACTGCTAGGTTGGCAGGAGCTGAGACAGAGCAACGGGAGCTCACCCCATCAAGAGGATTCAAACCGCCAACCTTCTGATCGGCAAGCCCAAGAGGCTCAGTGCTTTAGAGCACAATGCCACCTGCTAGCAGTACCCTATGCTGTGGTTGCTGGGATGGCACAAGGCAATGGTCATAGCAGCTCCGTGCTGGGCACGACCTCACTGCCGCCTTGCCTCATCCCCATTCTGGGGAATTCAGTGCCACTGCCAGTCCACCCCTCTCATGCCATGGCAGGTTGATATAGACCACATTGAAGCCTATGAGGAAATGCTGAGTGGGTGTCAATATTTTAAATCAGGGGTGGCTAACCTTTTTATGCCCAGGGAGGTTCACTTTGCAGAACTAGGTGGGGGAGTGAGTGGGATTTTGCAGCCCCATGTATATTAATTAAAACAATTGAACTTAAATTATAATTAATGGTTACTATTAATTCAACTAAATTTTGGAGAGGTCTTGGGAGACCTTAATATAGCTGTGTGTTGTGGGGAGAGGAGAAGGCCCATGGGTCAGGGTTTTACCATACCTGCTTTAAATGATGCCTCCTTAAGTATTTCAGTCAAAACTCTCCTAAAGAGACTCAGGAGGACAGAAGGGAGATGCAAATAGGGACATGTGCACAGAAAAGCAGCTCTTTTGGGGACCTCAAATTCAGCACCGTTTTTTGGGGGGGGTGAGATTGCAGCGACTGGCTCCCCATCCCTTTAACACAATGCATTCCCTAATAAACCCGGGGCTGATGGGAACATGTGGAGGGCACCAGCTTGGCAAAAACTGTTCTTATGAATGTAGCCCCAACCCCTATCAACTCGAATGTCTGAAAAACGCCTATCTGCTGGCCTTTAATCCACTGCTGTGTTGCAAAGGCTATGGCAGAAGAAACACAGAATCACAGAATTGTAGAGTTGGAAGGGACCCCAATGGTCATCTAGTCCAACCCCCTGCAATGCAGGACTCCACCTTTGGGTGGGTGGGCTCAAACCACCAACTTTCTGGTTAACAGCCAGATGCACTGACCCATCAATAGGTGAGAGTCAGGGAGTGGGGCTTGGGGATTTCAACAAGGGCCCAGCTACCTCCTTGCAAACATCACTTGAGAACTGCTTGCAGCACCTTCAGAAAACAAAGCCGACAAGTTGATTGTGGCATGCTCTTTCACAAATCAGAGGCACGAAGTGCTGTCCTCAGTTGACCAGAATATGTCTATATTTACACACAGGTAAGGGGTGAAGGAATGTTGATAGCGGGGTCAAGAACCAACAACATGCAAAGGGAGAGAGCCAGCATGCTGCGAGTTCCAATCCCCACCCAGCCATGACCCTCGTTCAGGCCCACAGGAACGCAGGAAGCCACGTCAGATCAAGGGTCCATCTAGCTCAACATTGTCTACACTGACTGGCAGCAGCTCTCCAGGTTTCAGACTGGGGGTGTCTCTCAGCTCCACCTGGCAGAAGGTCCACCTGACCTTCTGTGTGCAAACCAGACGTTCTGCCATTGAGCTGCAGCCCTTCCCTGTTTGCTGAGTATAATTGGTTGGTCTGCGCTATGAATTCCACCCAAAGACAGCGACAGTCCAGAAACGCCCTCCGACTGCCATGCTGCGTACTCACCTACGTGGGAGTAAGCCACATTTGATTCAGAGGGGCTGGCTTCTGAGTAGATATATCTAAGACGGTGCTGTTAGCAGGACAGTCCCTCTCCCACTCTCAAACACACACACACATGCAGTGCACCCTACTTCACAGGGTTGTTGTGAAAATAAAATTGGACGGAGAACAGTGTATACTGCAGCTCCTCATACAAAAGTGCTAGAGATCAGTGGCGTAGCTTGGGGGCACAGGGGGGGCCGGGGGCACAACATCTGGGGGTTAGGGTTAGGGGCGCAAATCCATGGGTTAGGGGGCGCAAATCCACGGGTTAGGGGGCACAAATTACTTGTCTTGCCCCGGGTACTGACAACCCACGCTACGCCACTGCTAGAGATTAGCCTATCATACAAGAGGCACCTGCTGAAATTCCCTCTTCTTACCCCAATTAAGGTGGAGCAGCCTCATCCCTTTTTCATTTGGCCTGCCTAGCAGGAAAGATGGCATAAACTTACAATACAACGACAATTATAGCAATAGTAATTAAAGAGGAAGCACAGATCCCAACGCTGCAGTGGCCACTTCTATTTTATCGTATCAGTCTGGGCACAACCCCTGCCCCTTCTAAACCCAGTGATAGGCCACAGCAAAGTCTGTCTGTGTGGGAGCTGGGATGGCCGAGAGGCTACACCAGTTGAATCCCAGCCTGTCTTGCAGCAGCAGCACCAAAAGCGGCTCCACCCGGCAGGCGTTCCTAAAGGTTTCGAAAGCATTCGGTAGCTCGTTCGGGCTGCTCCAATCTCCCGGCTTGTCACTTACAAGGGGTGGGGGCGCGGGGTATGACGGACAGCCCATCACTTGCTCTTTCCCACCCATGTGATCAGAAGCAAGAGCTATTTAAGGGAGGCCGGCGGCCGCGCCTGGAAAATATATATATATAAATATAAAGAGCGCCAAGCCAGCAAGCGCGCTGCGTGAAAGCCTCTCTCCTCGCTGCACAAACATTCCCGGCAAGGCTCGCCATGGCTGAGGCTTTCGCAGGCGTCTGGAACCTGGTCGACAGCTCCAATTTCGACGATTACATGAAAGCTATCGGTAAGAGCAGGGATACTATTTTTCCTCCCGTTTGAGGGGAGTGGGGTAGGGGAGAGACTGCCTAGGAGGAGAGCGCACAACCTTGCAGGCTGCTGGCACTGCAACCCCGAGAAGGCCAGCGGGGTTTTTCCTTCCACCATCAGTCACTCGCCCGCCCGGGAGGCTGAAATGTTATCGGTGCATCTTGGAATGCGCTCGGCTTGGGCAGCTCGCTCGGTGCGGTAACGCGTTTGGTAACGCCGGGCGCCGGCGAGCTGGGGCGTTTTCTCCTCCGCGGCCATCTGGAAATCCCTTGGATAAATTGAGCCGCCAGCCACGTGGGCGGAGGGCCGGCATTTCATTCAAACCTTCCCGTTTGTAGTACTGGAGGAGCTCCGCGGCGGATTAGGCTGCCGGGAGAATCCTTCCCTCTTAATCCCTTCTGGGTGTAAATGCGTTTAATTCGGATCCTTGCCGTGGCTGCAAGTGGTGCGTAGGGTAGCTCGGGTACATCGCATTCTGCTGCCCCCAGCCCCGGAGGTGCAGAAAGCAGAACCCCCGCGTCACAGCATAATCCCAGGTCTACCGGGGGGAGCCCTATTGAATTCCATGGGGCTTACGCCCAGGTAACAGTAGCTAGCGGTGGTTAGGGATTGCAGCCATCCATTTGTTATAGCAAAACGCAGCCTTGGGGCGCCTTAAGAGCGAACGCGCGTACTAGGTGGCGTGGGCTTTTCTGGATTTGCAGGAGAGGAAAATGCCACGTGTGGAAAGGGTTGGGGACGCGTGTCTGCCGCTGCAGCGAGCAAAACTGCACGCTTCTCGGCGCGTTTCAATAAGCCAAGGAAACGGATCTAGCTGCCCAGTCGTGAATCTCGAGTATGATGCATTCTCTCTCGTGCATGGTGCTTAGCCTAGAACTAAGCTTAATGGCGCTTGCTTCCGAGTAGACGCACAAAAGGTCTCGCGGTTAAGAGGCCCCCGGAGGAACCGGGCGAGGTCAGAGCGGTGAACCAAGTTTGGGGAAGAGGGCGGGGAAAGCCAGCCCGGGGCAGCTGCGCTTTCGGCGCATCTTCCATTTGCGCTAGGCCACGCCGCCTCCGCCCAGGGCGCTCCTCTCTCCGTCTGCGGGGCGATTGGTTTACACTGGTTGGAATGGGGCCAAACCCCGCCCGCTTGGCTCCTGCAGCGCCTTGGCAGATCTGCCCGCCCGAGATTTATTCCTCCTCTTATTCTTAGGCCACAAGATGGAAAGGGTGCATTTAAACCTATCTTAGCCTGTCCTATGCAAAGCAAATTACTCGGTGACTTACTCGGAAGTAAGTCCCATCATAAGTAAGACTTGCTCCGAAGTAAATGCAGGCAGAATCACTGCATAAATGATGGAGAGTTGAGCAGGAGACTTATTTTCTTTTGTTTCTCTAATTTCATGTTCATTACGATTTGATTACATTTATATGGCAACTTTCCTCCAAGGAGCTCGAGCTGTCCTAAACGGTTCCTTTTCCTTCCCATTTTATCCTCACAACAACCCTGTGAAGTAGGCTGTGCTGTGAGTGACTGGCCCTAGGTCACCCAGTGAATTTATGGCCGAGTGGGGATTCGAACCCTGGTCTCCCAGGTCTTAGCCCGATATTCTAGCCACTACACCACACTGGCTGGCTCTCTTAATACGTTCAGCCTTTTATTCTCTCGCTTTTATATGTGAGCCCTGAACAGCCCTATACACCCCCTCATTGTATTTATCTGGTAATCCACTGCCCTACACTTTATGGGGAAGGGCATGCCTCATTTCTGCTAGCCGCTACCATTGTCATTAGTTAGGGGTCAGAGTAGTTAGACTCTCCAGGGCTCTGTAATGCATATGTATCTAAGTGCATGAACATTGGCACTAAAGCCCCATGCAGTGTTCAGCCTGCCATTTTGCACAAAGCTTGAGGTATACTTGGAGCTGCTTATCAGGACTGAAGGACTCTTCCTACTCCCCCTTCCGATTTCTCCCTCTGTCTGCAAACTTGGGTCATGAGTGCTGCTGGACTGGTACCAAAAAAACCCCAAAACAAACCCACTTAAGACACAAGCAGGAGGTATCAGCATATGTGGAGAGAATCCTGAAGGGGAACCCCTCCCCCCCCCAAAAAGGCTCCATGAGTACTGAGCATGCTCAGTAGCCATGGAATGTAAGGAAAAATCAGAGTGAAAAAATTCAAAGAGTTTGGGGGTATTGTATATAATACATCCAATTGGCAATAATGAAGGGGAGAGTTAGAGGGTACTCAATGCAGAATGTGAATAAAGAATGGATAGTTTTAAAAGAATATTTGAAAATCTTTTATAATAGCAAAAACCTCCTAGCAGACCTTAAATGATTCTTGTAATGTATAGACAACAAACTAAAGAATATTTCTCAGAAAGAAATTAAGGAAACAAAGTATAACATTGTCACGGCCACCCAGGTCTGGTCCCAGCTCACAAGAGACCTCACTCCGTTGCAGCTTATTTACAGGAAAAGTTTATTGAAGATTTCTGCTTCTCATACAGTTCAGCATTGTGGCCGTACGTCTGCCACGTTAGACCGCTGAAGTCCCCTCTGACTCCTCCCCTCTTCCGCACCAACTTAATAGCCTGGCTCTAGACCACCTCTTCCTCTCCTTTCTTTTCCGCAGGGTCTTCCTGCCCCCCTGGGTTCCCTCTCTCCGTGACTCGCCTGAGGCTGAATCCTCTGCCGCCTCTTCCCCCCTCTTTCTGGCTTTAGGGCCGGGCTCCTCCCCTGAGCTCTCTCCACTTCCGCGCGCCTCTACGTTTGAACTTGGCGCGCGTACGTTGCTGCTGACCTTTCTTTCGACCGCTACACCACCCCCTGCTCTGCTCTCCACCCTTTCCGGCTGAACACCCTGCTCCAACCCCCTCTCTCTGTTCTCTCCTAATCCTGCTCCCTCCGAGAGGCTGACGACTCCACCCCCTTTTCTCCGTTCCGGCTGAGACGTCTCTTGCTTCCTCTGTCTTCCACTGGGCTCCTCTCCGCTTCTCCCTTCTCCTCCCCTTTGCTTGATTAAGGTAACCCCCTTTTGAGAATCCTCTGACTCGCTGCTCAGACTCGTGGATTCCCTCAGAATTCCGTCATCTTCTTCCTCATCCTTCTGCCCCTCCTCCCACTCGCTCTCCGTCTCCTCTGTCATCTCCTCCTCTCTCCCAGAAACCCTGACATCCATCCCCCCCTCGAAGCCCCCCCTTCCCCCCTCCCGCTCGCCGGGGACCGGTTGTGGAAACTGCGGCTCTTCGGGGGTAGGCTCAGGATACAGGTCGTCTACGTCAATGTTCTCTGCTGGCAGTTCTGTGTAAGTGTATTCGAAGTCGGGTTCTTCCCCCAAATGCTTCTCAGTCTCTGCTTCCATCGCTACTTCCTCCGGTGCTGCCCGCCAAGGACCTATCAGCCACCTCTTACGCCATTCCTCCTCTGGCTGCTCCTCCCACCAATAAGGGGTTTCCGTGTCCACCCCCGAGCACGATCCCCTGGGCGGGCTTGATTCTGGTGTTCTTTCCTCGGGGGAAGAGAAACCCCTGAACGTGCTATCTGACAATGTGGGTGTGAAAAGCCAGTCATCAAAGTACTCAGCTGGCATGGGTCTATGTGGGAAAAGTGCATGGAACTCTTCTTTCAAAAGGGGTTCGTCTAACTCGTAGCCTGGCACCCAACTATTAGCAGCGGCTGGTGTGCCCTCCCTGGCGAGAAAATATTCAACTCCCTCCTCCCCCCATCTCGAGTCCAGTATCTCTGTGACCTCGTTAAGAGGTTCTGGTCTTGGCGATTCCCCCCTCTCAGGCGCCCTCCTACGTGGCTCTGGGGGTGCTCCTGACTCTTGAAACCTGTGTGGGGTTTTGTAGGGAGTGAGCACCGACCTATGAAAGACCGGGTGCACCCTGGAACCTTCCGGAAGGGCTAGACGAAAAGCCACCGGATTGATCTTAGCCTCAACTTGATATGGCCCTAGCTGCCTGTGTCCTAACTTCTTCTTGGCCAATGACCTGGCCGGCATCGCGTGGGCTGCTAACCACACCCAGTCCCCAACCTGGATGTCCTCTCCCGCCCTCCTGTGCTTATCGGCCTGCACCTTATACGCCTGTTTTGCCAGCTCCAAATGTCTCCGCAGCTCCTCGTGCACCTCTTGCAACTCCGCTGCAAACTGGTCGGCATCTTGAGGCCCCCCCCCTCCTGGTGCCGCAAATCTCGGGAAGGTTCTGGGATGACGGCCATTGTTCGCGAAGAAAGGCGTCACCCCGGTGGAAGCGTGTTTCGTGTTGTTGTAGGCGAATTCAGCCATCGGCAGATAGTCCACCCACGCCGCAGGTCGCTGGTTGGCGTAGCACCGCAGGTACTGCTGCATGATCGCGTTGACCCTCTCCGCTTGACCGTTGGTTTGTGGATGCCTCGCCGATGTCAGGTTGATTTTGACGTGCAAGATGCCCAGAAGCTTTCGCCAGAAAGTGGAAACAAACTGGCGCCCCCTGTCGGACAAGACGGACTGCGGAAGTCCATGCACTCTGAAGACGTGATCGATGAAGAGCTTTGCGGTCTGTTCTGCCGTCGCCACCTTGGCACAAGGGATGAAGTGCGCCATCTTGGTGAACAAGTCCACCACCACTAACACCGCCGTCTTACCTCTGGAGCTGGGCAGGTCTGTAACAAAGTCCAACGCTACCCTCTCCCATGGTTGCTGCGGTGTCTCCAGCGGTTCTAGCAATCCCGCCTGCTTCTGGTGCACTGGTTTGGACCTCTGGCAGATATCACACCTGGCGACGTAGTCCGCCACCTCTCCTCTCATCTGGGGCCACCAAAAGTCTCTAGCCACCAACTCCATCGTCTTCTCTTTGCCGAAATGGCCTGCACTAGGGGCGTCATGCAACTGTTGCAGAACCTTGGCTCGAAGATCGTCGGTGGGCACGTAAAGGGCACCCTTACGAGTCAAAAGTCCATCTTGTAATTGAAACTCATCGTTGTGTCGCGACCCTCCGCGTAGCTCCTCCATCTTAGACTGTGCAAACTGATCCCTTTGCAACGCGCGTCGCACCGCGTCCAGGTCGACTGCGATGGTAGCGCACGTCCACGCCTGCGGTGCGAAAATGTGCTTTGCTGCGATTGGAGCTGCTTCCTCCAAGTATTGCGGCTTTCGGGACAGCGCGTCTGCAATAACATTGGAGTCTCCTGGGATGTATTCTATTTTGAAGTCGAAGTCCGCAAAGAACTCCGCCCAGCGCATGTGTCGCTGGGTCTGCAACTTAGCCGTCCGCCAATACTCTAAGTTCTTGTGATCCGTGCGGACCTGCACCGTGTGCTTGGCTCCTATTAAGAAGTGTCGCCACGCTTTGAAAGCTGCATGAATGGCCAACAACTCCCTGTCCCATATGGTATAATTGCGCTCCGTCTTGCTGAGCTTCCGGGAGTAGAACGCACCCGGTCTCCAGTTGCCTTGTGAATCCTCTTGCAAAAGAACGGCCCCAACCGCTCTGTCTGACGCATCGGTCTCTACCCGCATGGGTCTGCCGGGATTCACGTGGAGCAGCTGCTCTTCGGAGGCGAAAAGACCCTTAAGCGTCCGGAAAGACCGCTCCGCTTGTTCGGTCCAGACGAACTTCTTCTTCTTGGAACTGAGGGTGTCAGTGATCGCCGCCGTCGCGTTCGCAAAACCTTTAATAAACTTGCGGTAAAAATTGGCAAAGCCGATGAACCTCTGGACCTCTTTCCGATTTCGAGGGCTTTTCCAGTCCAACAGCGCTTGAACCTTAGCCCTGTCCATGGCCAGTCCCTCGTCGGACAACTTGTAGCCAAGGAAATCAACCTCTCTGACATCAAACTGGCACTTTTCCAACTTGGCGTACAGCCTGTGTTCCTTCAGCCTCTGCAGGACCTCCCTCACGTCCTTATCGTGATCCTCCGGCGATTCCGAGAAAATCAGGATATCGTCGAGAAAGCAGACACACTTTTTGTAGAGGAGACCTGCTAGCACGTGGTGCATAAATGCTTGAAAAACGTGGCTGCCATTTTGGAGGCCGAAAGGCATGACTCTGTATTCGTATGTGCCCAGAGGGGTGAACATGGCGGTCTTCCACTCATCTCCTTTCCGGATGCGGATGAGATTGTAAGCTCCACGTAGGTCCAGCTTGGTGAAAATCTTGCCCCTCCTGACGGTCGCTAAAAGGTCGTCAATCTTGGGCATGGGGAAAGCTTTGGGCTTAGTCAAGCTGTTGATGAACCTGTAATCCACTATAAGCCTTTTTTGGGGCGTGTCCTTCTTCTTCACAAAGAAAACAGGGCTGCCTCCCGCTGCTTTAGATTCCTGGATGAAACCGCGCTTGAGGTTATGGTCTATGAACTCCCGAAGCTCTTGCATTTCGTCCTCCGACATGGAGTACAGCTTGGCAGCAGGCAATTGCGCCCCTGGCACTAAATCAATCGCGCAGTCGTAAGGTCTATGAGGCGGCAACTTGTCAGCTTCCTTCTCACAGAAAACCTCCAAGAATTCCTGGTACTTGTGAGGCACTGTTTGCACCATACCCAGATGCAATGGCTGCTCAGCTTCTCCTCCCTGATCGGTCTGAAAGCAATGCTGAGCACAATACGATGAACAAAAGTTGATCTGCCTCTGGTACCACGCAACCGCGGGACTGTGCCTCTCCAGCCAACTCATGCCTAACACGATGGGTGTGTCCGATAAGTGGGTGACATTGAAACTAATAAGCTCTCGATGGTTGCCAATCTGCATCATCATGGGAGGGGTTTGCTGCACCACTTGCCCCCCCAGCAACTTCCTGCCGTCCACCGTGACCACGTTCAGAGGCGTCGTTGCAGGCAGGAGCGCCATGTTGTGCTGCTTAACGAACTGCAGTCCCATGAAGTCGGCGTTGCTTCCCGAATCGATCGTTATTGGAACCTCGAGGAGTCTCCCATCAGGCAACTGGAGTGTTGCTGTGAGCAGAACTGCCGGTTTGGGAGGCAAAGGGTCCACGCTCTGCAGTGATGCTGGGGGCTTGTCTACAGATCCGCCTGGCTGAGCCCCAGTAGCTCTGCTTCCAGCCAGGCACTGTCGTTTCCCTGAAGCTGCTCCCCTGGTTGCACCTCTGCTGTTACAGTTGCCAGCGCTGCAGTGTGCTTCTGGAGCCTCTGGGGGCACTCTTTCGCCATATGGTGCGCACTGTCACAGATGTAACACTTCCTGGTTCCTCTAGGAGGCTTCGCTTTGGCTGCACCAGGGACAGGGCTCTGGGATGGCTTCTGAGCCCTAGCACCACCAATCTCCATTGGCTCCTCTCTGTCCTTCCCCATTGGCGAGGGGTGCGCACGGCTGAAGTCCCTGTGCACAAAAGGGAGAGTCCTTGCTTGCGCACGCGCTTGGGGCCCGTCCTCCTCATGCCACGGACGCCCCTCATGTCGAATTCCAAGAGCTAAAGCCCGTTGCACCACGTCTTCTAGGGTCTGGGGTCTGTCCCCCCTAGCGATCTCATCCTTGATGGGGGGGCTCAATCCCTCCCAAAAAAGATCTCTGACCGGTTTACTGTCCTTTGGCCAATCTAAGGCGGTGAGCAATGCAAAAAATTTAGAGTGGTATTGGCGCACAGTCGCTTTCCCCTGCCTCAGCCCGTGCATTTGACGGCGCGCAATGTCCACATCCACAGAGGATTGAAAACAAGAATCCATCGCTTTGATGAACGCAGTTGAATCGCGACGGGCCGGTCCATCTTCGCGCCACAAATTGCGTAGCCAAGCCCTGGCCTCCCCATGCAGGTGCGAAACAATGAACCCCACTCTCTCCTCCTCATCTTTAAAATCGTGACGGAGTAAGTGCAGTGCATATACAACGTCCGCTCTGAAATTGGGATAGTCTTGCAAGTTGCCATTAAAATGCGGAACTAGGGCACCCCCCCTCCGTCCAAGCGCAATGCCCTCCGCTCTGGATCCTGGGGCCCCCGCCTTGTCCGCGCGCTCCCACCTTGCCTGCAAATCCTGGCACGTCTTCTCCAAGTCGTCATTCTTCTTCTGCGAAGCAATGACTGCCGATGTGAGAGCGGTAACCTGATTCCGCAATGCAACCAGCTGCTCCTCAGCGCTCATGGCTGCTCCCGTTCGTGAGCTTCGCAAAAAAAAATTTTTGCTTTCAGAGAGGGGACTTACTGTCACGGCCACCCAGGTCTGGTCCCAGCTCACAAGAGACCTCACTCCGTTGCAGCTTATTTACAGGAAAAGTTTATTGAAGATTTCTGCTTCTCATACAGTTCAGCATTGTGGCCGTACGTCTGCCACGTTAGACCGCTGAAGTCCCCTCTGACTCCTCCCCTCTTCCGCACCAACTTAATAGCCTGGCTCTAGACCACCTCTTCCTCTCCTTTCTTTTCCGCAGGGTCTTCCTGCCCCCCTGGGTTCCCTCTCTCCGTGACTCGCCTGAGGCTGAATCCTCTGCCGCCTCTTCCCCCCTCTTTCTGGCTTTAGGGCCGGGCTCCTCCCCTGAGCTCTCTCCACTTCCGCGCGCCTCTACGTTTGAACTTGGCGCGCGTACGTTGCTGCTGACCTTTCTTTCGACCGCTACACCACCCCCTGCTCTGCTCTCCACCCTTTCCGGCTGAACACCCTGCTCCAACCCCCTCTCTCTGTTCTCTCCTAATCCTGCTCCCTCCGAGAGGCTGACGACTCCACCCCCTTTTCTCCGTTCCGGCTGAGACGTCTCTTGCTTCCTCTGTCTTCCACTGGGCTCCTCTCCGCTTCTCCCTTCTCCTCCCCTTTGCTTGATTAAGGTAACCCCCTTTTGAGAATCCTCTGACTCGCTGCTCAGACTCGTGGATTCCCTCAGAATTCCGTCATCTTCTTCCTCATCCTTCTGCCCCTCCTCCCACTCGCTCTCCGTCTCCTCTGTCATCTCCTCCTCTCTCCCAGAAACCCTGACAAACATGATACTGTGTAAAAAAATAATATATGAGACTTAGTTTTTTGAGAACAATTGGAAGTTTAATATCTTTCTTACTTTCATTTATTTTCTTTTTCTTTTTGTTGTGTAGTGTTAGTGCATAAATTGTAAAATGGCAAATTGTTGTGTAAATATGTGTTGAATGTTTAATAATTTTTTTTTAAAGGAAATGTAGGGTGACAGCTCAAAAAGAGAGAAGGGAAAATGCAAGGAGAGTGGAATTATCTGCTTAGAGAGAATATTGGGTGGCTGGAAGCTTGGGACAAGAGCACTTCTATTAGGAGGGGGAATATGCTGCAACACTTTGTTGCAGGACCCACTTCTATTACTCCTTTAAACTCCAAAAACAAACATCTTTCAGATTGATGGGCTATGAGGCTATGGCAGGGTTAAAGAATACAGCAGGTGAAATAGACTCTTCCACAGAGTTATGGCATGAAGAGGCTCAGGTGGTGTTCTGTGGTTTGATGACTAGGGTGTTATGTGCCTTTTTTCAGCTGGAAAATGTTGGAGGCTGTGATGCTCTGTGGAACTTCTTATGTGCTTGTTGGAACTGTGAAAAGTTCCTGGGAGATTGTCTGAGAGTGGCAAATCAGTACAGAACAGGCGGGGCCTAATTTCAGGTGGCATGATAAATATGCTGATTAAAAATTTAAAATATCAAAAATTTGGAAGAAATTGCAAATGAGGGCAAAGTACCTTTTGGCCCTGTACACTCTTTGGCCAGGAAACTGGAAGATGAGATCAGGTTCACATAACGCCATACATTTAAAATACTATGCTACCACTTTAAACAGTTGTGGCTTCCCTCAAAGAATCCTGGGAGCTGTAGTTTAAGGGTGCTGAGAGTTGTTAGGTAAAGGTAAAGGGACCCCTGACCATTAGGTCCAGTCGTGGCCAACTCTGGGGTTGCAGCGCTCTTCTCGCTTTACTGGCCAAGGGAGCCGACGTACAGCTTCCGGGTCATGTGGCCAGCATGACTAAGCCACTTCTTGCTAATCAGAGCAGGGCACGGAAATGCCATTTACCTTCCTGCCAGAGCGGTTCCTATATATCTACTTGCACTTTGACGTGCTTTTGAACTGCTAGGTTGGCAGGAGCAGGGACCGAGCAACGGGAGCTCACCCCGTTGCGGGGATTCGAACCGCCAATCTTCTGATCGGCAAGCCCTAGGCTCTGTGGTTTAACCCACAGCACCACCCGCGTCCCTGAGAGTTGTTAGGCAACTACTATTCCCCTCACAGAGCCATATTTTTCAGAGTTGTCTGGGAAGAGGGATTAATTGTTAAACCACTCGGAGAACCACTCTGGGAGGAGAATGGAGCAACTTTCAGAACCCTTAACAAAAATCCCAGGATTCTCTGAGGGAAAACATGAGTATTACAAGTCCTATAACAGTGTTTTAAATGTATGGTGTGAATGTGGCCAAGCTTCTACCTTAATGAGAAATTGGGCAGAATCCTGCCTGCATGCTTTCTGTTGTATCTCTCAATAAGTAAAGGAGTTAGAGACTTGCTTATCTTCTGTGTGTGAGAGAGAGGGGGAGGGGTTGGAATATTCCAGGGAAGGTCAATTCCCTTGGTGCTTATCTTCCTTCTTGGAATACTAGCATACCTTATTGCACTCTGGGCAAGATTATTTTCCTCCTCCAAGGACACTCGAAGGCCCCAGTAGACATTGTGACATGTTTGGAGGAACTAAGGGCATTTATTTAACTGGCAATAGCAATCCAGGATCTCAGCAAATGCTTTCAACATTGTCTGCTAACTGGAATCCTTTTTACGGTAACTGCAGACCCCAGCAGTTGGGGTTTTCTACAAGAAAAGCAGCATGTTCTCCATCCCTGAGCTTCTGACCCTTCTGTTAATCATAGGAACCTACAACATAATCTTGTAATGGGTCACACCATTGACCTATCTTGCTCAGATAGGTGGCGAAACCCAGGACCGGGAGCCAAATCCATCTGTACAAAGATAAAATCTGTATTTGTTGCTTTGCCTGCTTTTGGCCCCACCCACCATGTTGTGCTGTCCTTGGAAGACTGCCCAGAAGAGGATGTTGAATTGTAAAATTGGAAGGGACCACATTGGAAGGGCTCATTTAGTCCAGCCCCCTGCAATGCAGGAATCTTTTGCCCTACATGGGTCTTGAACCCACAACTCTGAGATTAAGAGTCTCATGCTCTGCAGACTGAGCTTGAGCTGGAAAGTTTCCCAGCCCTTGCTGCTCATTGACTAGATATCAGACACGTTGGGCATGCTTGGCTGTACCTGAGGATGATGGGGTCATCAAACCTGGTACTGTGCATGCAAATCAGGTGCTCTATCATTGAGCTTACGATCCTTTTCCCAATCACAGAGGATATGGAAGAGATCTCGGTTTTAAAAGCAGAACTGACCTGGGGAGCAGAAAGGAAAAACTCACCCACTCTGAGATTTTTTGACAGTTCTCACCTTTGGGAGATGTGGAGGTGAGGTCCACCACCTACCCCATCTTCAAAGTAACCCTCTTAAAATTGTATCTATTAGGCCACCTTTTCTTAAGGGGCTCCCCATTTTAGCCTCCCAGCACCCCTGCGAGGTGTGCAAGTCTTGGTGAATGCCACTGGTCCAAGGTCATGCAGTGAGCCTCAAGGCAGAACAGAAATTTGACCCTGGGTCTGCTCCAGTCCTAGTCTGACACGCTATATACTACACAACACACTAGTTACGGATCTGGGAGGGTGGAATGTAAGGATTGCTGGTCATAGGGTTCAATGCATATGGGCTCTCTGGTGGGAGCACAACGGAGCCGTTCCTTTCCATTGCAGTTGCCAGCAAGGGTACGAATCCAATCAGATTAGCAGCTAAATGAGGAGAGGTCCACCCCCAAAGGAATGCAAATGGTAAGAGTCTTGCCACACTGCTAAATCCTGCCTGGAGAGCTCTCCTTTGCAGCTTATCATATACAAACATGTGGGTCTCTTAGGAGTCCTCTCCACTACATGGGTGAATGCCAGAAAGAACACTCCCTACAAGGACTGGTGATGGAGGCCTGATTTCTCTATCTCAGTAAGTCAAGAAGGACTCGCTTGCTCCACCTTCAGTGCAACAGATTTAATTCTGATGAATAAGCCTTTGTTCTTTTTGGTGGTGTGGTTGGGTGTTGGGTTATTGTGTTCTGTTGTGTGTGTGTGTGTTTAACCGAGCAGTTTTGCGAGCAGCTCTCTCGAGAAGGTATGGGGGAACCTTGGGCCCTCCAGATGTTGCATCAACCCTAGTGAGCATAGCTAATGGCCCACAATGATGGGAGTTGTGGTTCAGCAACATCTGGAAGGTCAAAGATTCCCACACCTCCACCTTCTTTTTAATCATTCATTAGCTTTCTTCTGTTTTAACAAATCCGCTTTCCATACCAGCATCCCATCAATGCTGTGATGATTATGGCACACTGACTTCCAAGCTTCTAGGCTGCTAATTCCCACCCCCTTTAACCTCTCCTTTTCCTGCAGGCGTGGGCTTTGCCACGAGGCAGATGGCCAACCTGACCAAACCCACCACCATTATAGAGGTTGACGGCAACAAGATTACCCTCAAGACCCAGAGCACTTTCAAGAGCACGGAGATCAAATTCACAATAGGAGAAGAATTTGATGAGACGACCGCGGATGACAGACATGTCAAGGTAGAGTTCTGGCTGTCAAGATTGTGGTTGCAACCCTTGCTAGGTCCCATCAGGAGCTACAAAAGGGTTAGACAAGAATACAGAAGATGTTTTATAGCCGATCACACTGATGTGTCTATTTAGCCCATGACTGTCTAGTTTGACTGGCCATGTTGTCAGCTGCTAGCAGTCCAGGCTGGTTTATTTAGGGCAAATGGGGCACTACCACACCACCCTGGGTCTGGCCTCAGCCCAGCCCTCACCTGCTTGCCTTCTTACTTGCATCTAGTTCAAAGGGTAGCACTGTCTACTTGCTTCCTGCTCCTTAGTCCCATAGTTGCCCTTCTAAAACTCAGCAGGAAGGATTGTGCTGATGAGTACTTTTACTATGTAAATAACGTTCTCTCTCTCTTTTTAAAATTTGATTTCTTTGTTTCTTATCTTTGTTACCTCATTTTTTCTTTCTTTATAAATTTTCTATTTTATATAATTTTCTATTTTTTTCCCTGTTAAGAGATAGTACATAATGTTTGTATAGACATGCAAATCTTTTAATCAATAAAGAATTAATAGTTTAAAAAAAAAAACCTCAGCAGGTTATGGGGCGAAACCAGGGCTTTTTCAGCTGTTGCCTCCGATCTGGTGGAACGCTCTGCCACAAGAGACTAGGGCCCTGCGGGACTTGACATTTTTCCGCAGGGCCTGCAAGACAGAGCTGTTCCACCAGGCCTTTGGCTAGGACACAGCCTGACTCCCTCTTTTGGCAATCTTCACAAAACTCTAGCCCAATGGTTGCCATCAATTTGATTTGAATTAATTTTATAATGAAATGATTTTAGAATGTTGTATTATTTTACTGTTGTTAGCTGCCCTGAGACCGGCTTCGGCTGGAGAGGGCGGGATATAAATTGTTGTTATTATTATTTATTATTAATTGATTCTGCTTGTCATTGACTCTGCCTTCCACCCTACCATTCCAAATGGACACCAGCCACCACTGCCTGCTGCCTGATCCTTGTCACTCAAGATGCCAGGACGGAACCAAATCAGTGGAGATTAAGTCTCACACTGGCCACAATGCCTATGTCCTGCCACTTGGTTGGGAATCACCAGTGGGGAGAATGTCTGTTGTGCTGCTGTCCTGCTTGCAGGCTTCCTGTGAGCACCAGGTTGCCCACTCTGAGAACAGGATGCTGGGCAAGCTGGACCTTTGGCCTGATCCGTAGGGCTTTCCTTCTGTTCTTAACTTGGGGAGAAATGCCAAGGTGCTACAGAAACATAAAGTGATGAGGAGGGCCTGGGAGAGAGAATGCAGATGGTCAGGAAATAGGAACATTTGGCCCTCCACTTGTTGCTAAACTACAGCTTCTGTCAACCCCACCCAGCATGACCAAAAGCCAGGAATAATGGAAGTTGTAGTTCAGCAACCTCGGGAGGACCAAAGGTTCCTTACACTTGGAGTAGGTAGCAGTGTGCTCAATTCTACAGGACAGCCTCTCCTGGTATGCCCTGCAGAGGACCTTAATGACAACATTTTGGAGGTCCAGGTTGCAAGGTGGTTAGATTGGTCTCAACTAGGGCCAGGGCCTTTTCGGTACTGGCCCTGACTTGGTGGAACACTCTGTCACAAGAGACTAGGGCCCTGCAGGACTTGACATCTTTCCGCAGGGCCTGCAAGACAGAGCTGTTCCACCTGGCCTTTGGTTTGGACTCAGTCTGACCCTTATGTCTCCCTCCCCTTATGGTTTTGATCTATGGGCTACTTTTAAAATGAGGCTGCATTTTAAATTGCATTTTAACCTGTATTTTAAATTGGGTTTTTTCCCCCTATTATGTTTTTACTGTAATTTTACTGGTGTTAGCCGCCCTGAGCCTGGCTCTGGCTGGGGAGGGTGGGGTATAAATAAAATTTATTATTATTATTAATTGTCATTAATCAGGCTGGTCTGTTTCACTATGAAGACTCTGCTTTATGGTCCATACGGAAAGGGCTTTGTTTGGGAGTAGCCCGGGGTACCTGACCCCTTGGTCATTTGTGCTGCCACCCCCAAGCTCTCCTACTCCTTCTCCCCCTTATTTTCAACCTTTGCTTGCAGAGCTGCTGGGCTTGCTGCAAAGTGCAAAACTGGCAAGATCCCATTCACCCAGTCTCTTAACTTGCCTAGAAGTCTTCTCTACATTCATTCAAATTTGTGACATGGGCTTGTGTCCTTTAGGTACCTAGTCACACCCCTGTCATTGCATCTGACCAGACCAGAGCTTACCTGTTTTTCTATAAACGTTGGGTTTTTCTGGAGGTGTTAGCAGTGCTTTTTTTAGGGGATACTCAAGAGTACACAGTGCCGGCACCTCTTTTTGTTGTTGTAAAAAGTGTGGCACTTACTGAAACAACTTCAGTAAAAAAAGTACAGTGGTACCTCGCATTAAGTACTTAATTCCTTCCGGAGGTCCATACTTAACCTGAAACTGTTTTTAACCTGAAGCACCACTTTAGCTAATGGGGCCTCCTGCTGCTGCCAGGCCACCGGAGCACAATTTCTGTTCTCATCCTGAAGCAAAGTTCTTAACCCAAGGTACTATTTCTGGGTTAGCGGAGTCTGTAACCTGAAGCGTATGTAACCTGAGGCATATGTAACCCGAGGTACCACTGTACTTACTGACTGTTAGGTTATTTTTGAGCAAACCAGCAGAGGTTTGCACTGATTAAGAACCTTAAGTTTGTATACTGGATTCCTATTCATCGAAGTGGTTTTCTCTTACCTGTTATCAGATCCTGAACAAACCAATTCCGTTGCTGTGACGTTGATATTTATTGTCTGTCAAAAGAAGCTGTGCTACTGGTTTCTACCCTCAAATGACACAGCCTGCAGCTCTGAAGCCTTGCTGGGGGTGGGTGGAGTATAAAATAAAAAAGTAGCTTAGAGCGTATTAAAACAATTCTTCTTTTCAATAATCACATAGCCATGACTCACTGCAGGATCTCTGTTACTGGTGAGAGCAGCTTGTGATGATGCCACAACATATTTTAAAAACTAGGGTTGTGAGCTGAAACTGATGTTAATTGAGGGGTTGAGTGTGAAAGATCCATTTTTGCCCTGGTATGTTAATGTGATGGGGAAAGAAGGGTTTTTTGTTCCAAGTGGTGAAAGTAAATTCTTCCAGTGCTTTTCCTTATTCTCAAAAAGGTGCTTGTATTGCTGGTGTGCAGTTTCAGTTACCCTTGCTTAAAGGAAAAAGGCAAATGACTTAATTGACTAAAAATATTGTTTTAAGTGGTGTACAGACACTTGTCAAGCAAAACGTAATGGGCGGGAGGCAATGGAAATATCTCATTTGCATTCCATAGGAAGCAAGCATGTGTGAATTACTGGCAAGCTGCATGTTTGACCTTCGAAGCAAATGATTTTGGCTGGCAGGCAGCCAGAGGACAAGATGTTAAAACAACATGTATGGCCTGCGAGAGGTTCTGCTTTAGAGCTTCACAGGAGTTGCAGGGCACTCTGCACAGATGACCTGAGCCTGAAGGTTAACAATAGGATAGGCTTACAGCAGCTGGCAGCCTCACTGGCTCCCACGTGGGGCACATATAAGGGTGGGGGATATGACTCAGTTCACATTTAAAGGGGAACTTGTCTAACCTAAACCTTCTGAAACAATATGAGAACTGAAAGGCCCAGTCATCCTTCAAAATCCACACTTATCTGAAGGAGCATCTCCAACCCCATCATTCTGCCCGGACACTAAGGTCCAGCGCCGGGGGCCTTCTGACAGTTCCCTCGCTGTGAGAAGCCAAGTTACAGGGAACGAGGCAGAGGGCCTTCTCGGTAGTGGCACCCACCCTTTGGAACGCCCTCCCACCAGATGTCGAAGAGAAAAACAACTACCAGACTTTTAGAAGACATCTGAAGGCAGCCCTGTTTAGGGAAGCTTTTAATGTTTAACAGACTGTTGTATTTTAATATTTTATTGAAAGCCACCCAGAGTGGCTGGGGAAACCCAGCCAGATGGGCAGGGTATAATTATTATTGTTGTTGTTGTTGTTGCTGCTGTTTTATTTTGCATTGTGGTTCTTTGGCCAAATAATAGATACAAATATGTGGAGCATTGTTAGGAGACTCCTGTTCTTCCTCAGAGCTACACTTCCCAAGATTTCCTGGGGAAAATGATTAAACCACTCTAGAAATTGCAGCTCTGGGACAGGAATAGGGGCTTCCTAAAAACTCTCAGCATCCTTAACAAAGCTCCCAGGATTTTTTGGAAGAAGCCGTGGCTGTTTAAAGTGGGATGATACTGCCTTAAATCCATGGTGCAGATGGGACCTTGCTTACAACCCACCTAAGGGATGAAACTGTCTGTCCGCCTTCCTCCTCTGTAGTCTCTCTGTGTTGCGCTTGTGGAACTCAGAATTCTTTTCTGTTACGAACCACAATTCTGTGGCTCTCTAACAAATTTGATTTGATTTCTTTCTTTCAGTCCCTTGTGACACTAGATGGAGGGAAGCTCCTTCATGTGCAGAAATGGGATGGGAAGGAGACCTCGCTAGTCCGAGAACTGAAGGACGGAAAGTTGATTTTGGTAAGACAAAGTACGCTGCTCTTTACCTGTGGCCTACATGGGCAAGTTAAAAATTTGAAGAGAAAACTGCAAGGGAAGGAAATCACTCCTGGAAACTATTTAACCTGCCTCCAACCCCACCCCACCCCTGGTCACATGAAAGTGTGCCTGGGAAAAAACAAGCAAGTAACTCTTTACTTTAGCTGCCTCTGCAATTTAATAGTTGGTTAGCTATATCAATTAGAAACATTTTGATCAACTGCAAGAGGTGCCCACTTAATCAGCCTGCAGGGTTGTTGTTCTTACTTTTTCAAATTTGTCCTTTAGACAAGTACATACAATCCTTGTCTGTGGATGCTCTGCCCCACCCTGGAAACACTCGTGCCAAGTTTGGCAATGATATCTCAAGAGCCAAACCTATGCAAAAAAATGTCAAACTAAAGTCCCATCCTGGTCCGCCATCTTGATTCAAGATGGTGTCACCAATATGGTGATAAAGTCTTCTGCACCCAGCTTGGAAACCCTTGTGCCATGTTTGGCAATGATATTTCAAGAGGCAGGCAAGCCTATGGAGAATAGACAGTCAAACCTCTTTCCAAAATATACATTGGATATTAGCCCACCCTTATGGTTTTGTAAGTAATGCCCCAAGACTAAGTCTATACAGTCTATAACAGGCCTCCTGGGCGGGTCACAGGGTTTCTGGGGTAAGACTTGCTTACCTTTTCTTCTCTTTCAGACTCTGACGATGGGCACCATGGTCTGCACCCGTACCTATCAAAAAGCGGAATAAGAGCCTGTACCTGTTCTCTTGCCAAGTCATCCAATGCCAAACTTGTTGCCAAATTGCCTTTGTGATTCCCTTCCTCCCCACAAGTGTTTTTTGTATAGTTGTTTAACCTTTTTGAATCTGTTCGGTATGCAACTTGAAGTCTCTCACCCTGATCTTTGGGGTTTTCTTTCCTTTCATTGCTTTAAAAAAAAAAATACTGAAGAAGTGGGCGAGGCAGAAACAAGCTATGTGGAAGTAATAAACTGAAATAGTTGTGTAATGGTGTCTGGCTGAGTCTGTCTGCTTGCCCTTGATGACATAACTGGGATTATGACTAATAAATCATTCCATTTGTGTGTGGGGGGGGGGAGCTTTTCAGACCAGGAGCCACATTCCTTCACAAGCAACCTTTAGGGAGCCATGGGGTAGTGATGAGCTGGGCCAGAGGCACAGACTCCTAATAGCAGAGTGCTTTCCAGCAGCAACATTTCTACACACACAACTCACACAATGCAAACAAAGAGACATTGTTATAGTTGAACACTGCAGGAGGGGTAGAGCCAGGTCTGGTGAGGGGTGTGGCTTATGGAGAATCCCAAGGGCTATACAGAGACAGTGGTACCTCAGGTTAAGAACTTAATTCGTTCCAGAGGTCTGTTCTTAATCTGAAGCACCACTTTAGCTGATGGGGCCTCCCGCTGCCGCCGCACGGCCAGAGCACAATTTCTGTTCTCATCCTGAAGCAAAGTTTTTAACCCAAGGTAATATTTCTGGGTTAGTGGAGTCTGTAACCTGAAGCGTATGTAACCCGAGGTACCACTGTAGATCTGGAATGTCACAGCTTTGATCCCAAGGTTGTCCCCCCCCCCCCGGTTCATTTTACTGAAAATGCATTCCTCCTTCTCTGCCAACCATCAAAATGGATGTTTAAGGTGGTTAAGCACATCAGAGCCCTAGCATTATCTGGGATAATTAAATTAATTGGTATGATTACAGGTACTCGCTGTTCCTATAGCCTCACCCTTGACTGCTGGCCGGATGGCAATTGTGTTACAGAGCTGCACAATCAGTCCTGCGGTTCAAGCATGTTGCATACAGACTAAACCTTGACAGTCTATTGTTTTACAAAGCCAAACTGATTTGTCAGATTAGTATCGTATTATGGAGCCGCAGGACCTAAAGGTGTCTCACATTGTGGCGTCTTAAGACCCAGCTATTGGATTGACTGTTTGTGGTGATATTTTTGCTGGCCAGGTTAAAATTGAGTGTAAGGGAATATGGAGAAATTAATCCCCTCACCCAGAAGACCAAAGTTAAGAATGAGGCGCTTCTAAAACAAAGTTGAAACTTTGTTTACACTTGATGGTTTACCACTGCAAGGTGCAATACTTTGTTTCAAGAAGATACAGAGATACTGTATTAAATATCTGAATGCAACACTTTCAACCTGTCAGATATTTTTTTCTTTGTAGGGTGGCTATTCTTCTACACCATAAAACCTTCCAGCCCCTTCCTATGACCTCAGCCTTCCCCCCTCAGGTAGACTGAACCTTGTCTGCCCACTTACAGATGTGCAGCTTCCTCTAGCAGATAAACTCTGTGAGATTCCACTTAGATAGCCAGAGACCCCTTTTGCCTATACAGTGGTACCTCGGGTTAAGTACTTAATTCATTCCGGAGGTCTGTTCTTAACCTGAAGCACCACTTTAGCTAATGGGGCCTCCTGCTGCTGCCACCGCGCCGCCGGAGCCCGATTTCTGTTTTTATCCTGAAGCAAAGTTCTTACCCTGAAGCACTATTTCTGGGTTAGTGGAGTGTGTAACCTGAAGCGTATTTAACCCGAGGTACCACTGTACAAAGTCCCTGACTCCATACCCAGGTCCCTGTCTAATCCACATACAATCCCTGCCTGTTTGCTGTTGGACACTCCCCATCCCTATTTGATGGTTAATTTCCCTCTCTGATTAGCTGATCTGTATGCCAGCACCAATTGGTTGCTGGGTCACAAGGCAGATCTGAGGCCTGTCTGTCACACACGCCTTCAAGCAATTTGATATGGAAGCTCTCTTGGCTGAACCATGCAAGTTGTTATCGAAGCTTCAGACAAAGCAAAGATGAGTTTCAGTGACTTTAAAATAGGAGGGCATTTTCCTGGTGTTTCTCTTCAGTTAAGGTAACCTGATCTAAACAGGTTTGTCTGGAGTTGTGAATGCTTAATAAAGTTTCCTAATGCATGTGGTTTTCATTTAAAAATCTGTTGTGTGATTTCCACTGTCATCCCTCCAACCCCCCCCCCCTTTCTATGGCTAGTCAAACATATTCTGACATTATTTTACATGTTATGCTTTGAGAAATACAGGCAACAAAGATATGAGGGTGCTGCTTGCAAGATGCAGTTTACGTTGCTTACAATGTTTGGTTTCAGGATCTTTTAGAATTGGAATTGCCAACCATTTGGGGGACAATAGGCCTATATTTGAGAAAGGTCTGTTGGTGCCGGTCACAAAATGACTTCCAATAGTGTCTTAGTTCAACATAAAAAATACACAAAGTACAATATAGTGAGATCATATAAACATTTATTGAAAGACGACCAGCTCACTATGCCAGAATGCACTGTTGTGGTACTGAAGGCTACAAACCAATGCCTTGGTGTAGGGACATCTGAACATGTATTAAGAATCCTTAAATGGTTTTTCCCATTTATATTGGTTGGGAGTACAGCAACATGAGCAAAGGCTCAGAAATCAGAAGGAAAAGAAACCCAGATTTTTAATTACTAGAGTCCCAATTTTTAGAAAGTAGTAACCGGAACATCCACAAATTAAAATATAAATATTGCAGACTAGAGAATTCTAACTACACCTAGCATAATGTCAACTCAACCTCATCTACGTGGAGTATAAAAAGGTAAAGGTACCCCTGCCCGTAAGGGCCAGTCTTGACAGACTCTGGGGTTGTGCGCCCATCTCACTTAAGAGGCCAGGGGCCAGCGCTGTCCGGAGACACTTCCGGGTCACGTGGCCAGCGTGACATCGCTGCTCTGGCGAGCCAGAGCCGCACACGGAAACGCCGTTTACCTTCCCGCTGGTAAGCGGTCCCTATTTATCTACTTGCACCCGGAGGTGCTTTCGAACTGCTAGGTTGGCAGGCGAAAGTCGGCAAGTCCTAGGCACTGAGGCTTTAACCCACAGCGCCACCTGCGTCCCTACGTGGAGTATACATACTGCTTTAAAACACACCAGCTGTGGTCTTGAATTGGAGATTATGCTGCAGTCCATAAGAAGTATGCCTTGCAGCAGGTGTTACTACTGAAGGATGTCAGTAAAGAATCAGAACCCAGCTGTTTCGGACACTGAAGATGCTGACCAAAAAGTACAATCTATTTGCATATCAATGAACTTATCATTGAGAATCAAGTACTGTATGATGCTATTTCCCCCTTTTAAAAGCACATGTCTAGTAGATGGTTTTAGCTGTTACTTTCTAAAAGCACCCATCTCAGACATGTTTGCAGCTGGCATGGAACATGCATATCAGGACAGGCCAGGAAGTATGTCTGGGATTGAATCCAGCTTCTTGAAAATCCCAGGTTTTTTTAAACGGGTTTTTAAAAACTTATTATTAAATGATTTACTGTGAATTTCCATTCTGTCAGTGATAGAGAAGTGGTCAGGAATGTGTTAACTCATGTGCTCCTTTGAAAGGCAGGGCTTAAAAATCTGTATTATCGCTTAAGGAGTCTGCAAAACTCCTTAAGAAACTCTTGACAGCCCTTTAGAACAACCTCATGCTCAGAGGGCGGGGCAGAGAAAGAGAATAAGAGGCATTGTATAATGCCATAATTAATTAACAATTAACTAGTGTTGATCTTTGAGAATGCATCTGGCCAGTACAGTACAGTGTCTGCCAGTACTGTACATTTTTAAAGGTAATTTCAAAGTGCTGTTGCTTACCTTTAAAGCCCTACACAGCTTGGGACCCATGGAAACCTGAAGCCACAGCTGTTCCCATGTCACCCTGCTCATGCACTGTCATTTTTGGAGGCTGTCCTCTGGGTGCCCCCACCAGAAGTCAGTGGCAGACTGGCCACCTTATTGGTGCCCATTTGGTTATCTTTCAATGTCAGAACACCACCTCATTCATTCAAACTTTTTAGCTTTACTACTACTACTACCACCACCACCATCACTACCATTATACTGCTGGTGGGCTGGATAGTTCAGATCCTCCATCAATTCTTCCCATGTAAACTTGCTTAAGAAGCATGAGTGAAGAGCAAAATTCTTTTTGAAAAAGCAAGCAGCCTACAAGACTGGTCAAAGACTAATTGCAGGCAATTGCAAACCAACTGGCATTCTCCAGCAACAAAGCACTGGGGTGAGAATGGCTGTTTCCCCTTCACTAAAACGAAGTGGACCTGGTTTGCACATCATATCAAACCAGCCTTCTCCCATTTACTACCCTGCAATTGCTCTGGACTACAACTCCCACAACCTAGCCATGCACTGCTACCCTGGCTTGGGCTGTTGGGAGTTGTAGCACCTGGAAACCACCAAGGTTGGAGGGCTGCATTTAACCATGGTTAAAACAAGCTATCGTTTAATATATATGAGTAGCATGCTAAAGCACACGGAAAGTGTTGATGCTTTACTCCTTACCTGCAGGGAAAGATTCCAGAATTTTATTTGTGTTGCCTAAACCCAGGCTTGTGCTTATGGGGAAACAGACCACGGGTTCACACCAGGTCATGACAAGCCTAACTGGCTTCCTTCCAAGCAGGAGAGGAGCAAAGCACCTATGATTTCAGCAGCATCGACCCAGAGACTGCTTGTCCACATTTAATTACATTTTCCTTTAGCCAGAGTTTAATGTGATGTGCAAACCAGGCCTGTACAATGCCTGATTTATTGTCGTTATGAAAGGCAGTCAGGTGTACAAGCAGTGAATCATCCCTGGAATAAGAGCTCTCATTCTACTTGCCTGACATCGTGTGGTTAGCAAACCAACTGAAGCAGCCTCATAGCAGAGGATTTTGGCAGATACTTCCTAGTTAGTTCATAGTGACACACCCAGCATGGGAAAACACTTTCCCTTGTCTACAGAACGTAGAAGGGCTCTTGCACTCTTTCTGAAAGAACCGATGACTAGGTGGTAGTCTAAAATAAACACCACAAACAATATAGAAGCCCCAGTGAAACTAAGCTGTGCTAGGTCACTGTCTCAAAAGAAGACCATGTTACCTTCAGCTGCATTATGACAGAACCACAGGTAAGTGTAATAAACAAACAAGCCGACCATAGATTGCCGTTTAATAGACAACGGAAGCAAGCCTGGGAAAATAGCCACGCCCTAAAGACTATTTTGTATCCAACAGAAAGACTACTTCCTTTCTATTACCCAGCTGTTTCATTGGCCAAAATGTAACAGAAAGGGATCACACCTTGGGAGGGGAAAAAGGCTTTATTTCAGAGTTTAAATGGCTAGCAATATAAGCACAAAGCTTGTCTTCACATTTTTATTTGTGCTTTTGCAACCCCTAGGGATACTCAGTTAATGATTTTTTTTTTCTTCCTCCAGCACTGCAGTATGAATGGGGCAAAAATGCAGTGGAGTGACCAGTGCATAACAAATCGACCAACCAAGATGATGAGTCCACTGCTCTTTCTGCTGGCGTGCGGAGAATGACTGGCGAGATGCTGAATCAACACACAGCTGCCACCCTGGCTAAGGAAGCTGCACTGATTGCCAGTGCCATGCATGCTTCATGGAGATGGCTCTGGGTTGTTCCAAAGGAACTGCCTGGCACAAGGCCCAGAAGAAAAAGGAGCTACAGAAGAAGCGTTTCACATGAATGAGGGCAACATCTGTGGCAAGGAACACCCAACTGCAGCTGGCTTCTTCCATGTAGAGAAAAGTGGCAGTCCTTGTGGAAACAATTCGTAGGAAAACAACGTTGCTTTTCAAAGGAGGAATCCCCTTTTGTTATAATGCAAGTTGCACTAGCTCAACTATTTTTTTCTCCAGCAGATTATAGGAGCCCAGAGGGTGCACACTGTGTCAGCACAGCCTACGGCCTTGTTTCTGCTTCTCAGTCCTTGTGCTTCTTCTTATGATGCTTCTTCTTTTTTCGCTTTTGGGATGCACTAGCTTTTTCAGTCCGTTTTGCTTTCTTCCTTGATGGCTGAACATCACCAGCATCTGACTCACCACTGTCAGAATCCCCCAGTTCAGAAGGAGTTTTGCTCTTGTGTTTCTTTTTTCTCTTTTTTTCCTGTTAGAGAGAATACATTAGTGTGTGTAAGCTTTTCTGTTGGGGAGTATTAGGAAAGGATTCCCTAAAAGCCGGTTCACATGTAATACTACAAAGAACTATGGCTTAGCGCTAGCTAGCAAACGGGCAGGTTCCTTAAGGGTAGATTGGAGCCGTTGAGCTTTTCACCCAGTACTGATGCTGAGTAGCTAAACCTGCATGTTTGCTAATACGCGCCAAGCAATTATTTGGCTTAATGCTATATGCAAACTGGCCCTGCTACTCACTGATCCAAGCTGCATTTTGCAGCAACAGTATTTGCAAAAACTGAACAGAAACCTAAAGTCAGATACAGAGCTCCTAGCCCTTCTTAAGATGGTAAAGCAGCAACAGTTGTCAAAATACAAAGTGCTAAGATGAAAAAGGAGCAGCATTTATTTATTACCAAGATTTATATCCCACCTTTTTATAAAATATCCAAGGCAGGATAAGAATACAGAAACTATAAGAATAAAATCGAGGAAAAAGTGAAGGTACAACAGGTAAGTATGGGGGAGTTAGCCGGGTTTTTGCCCCGGTTGACGCCTTCAGAGGAGCGTCACTGAGGCTCCCAGCCTCTGTGTGTGTGTGTGTGTGTGTGTGTGTGCGCGCGCGCGCGCATGCCAAATCGGGTCTTTGTCTTGGGTCACATAAAGCCTAGTTTTGTCCTTGGATAAGAAAATTAAACACCCTAAGCACAGGACTTGTCGATCGCATGATCGGCAGTTCGAATCCCCGCGGCGGGGTGAGCTCCCATCTTTCGGTCCCAGCTCCTGCCCACCTAGCAGTTCGAAAGCACCTTTAAGTGCAAGTAGATAAATAGGTACCGCTTTATAGCGGGAAGGTAAACGGCGTTTCCGTGTGCTGCACTGGTGCTGGCTCGCCAGAGCAGCTTCGTCACGCTGGCCACGTGACCTGGAAGTGTCTCCGGACAGCGCTGGCCCCCGGCCTCTTAAGTGAGATGGGCGCACAACCCTAGAGTCGGACACGACTGGCCCGTACTGGCAGGGGTACCTTTTACCTTTAAGCACAGAGCACCAAATATTTTTTACTCTTTAAGTATGTTAAGTTTTGCCCTTGGATAAGAAAATTAAACATCCTAAGCACAGCGCACCAAATATTTTTTACTCTTTAAGTATGTTTAGATAGGCCTTTGGGGGGAAAAGAGCTTTTTTAAAAGTGCAAAGGCCCACTCCCTATAGACACTGGGATTCAAATGGACTTACTTTTATGTACAAGATTGCTGACATCATTGTAACTGGCAGCTTGCTGAGCTTGTTCTCCATGAATGTGGCAACAGAACTGTTACCTGTACTCAATCCTGTCAGCCAATCTTTTACCTTTTTTCTCTTCTTCACAAAATCTTCAGATTTATGTGCCTTCTTTTCTTCTTCTGGAGGGATTTCTTCTTCCTCTGGAATCAGAGTATACTTGGTCCCTCCTGGCTGCACAAAGCAATCTTTTGCAAAATGACCTTCAACACAATGTTAAAAAAAATTAAAAAAACTAAAACAAACCTTGTTGGTTACCACCTCTCCGCCCCTACCATGTTTTCTAGTACCTTAAAGTAAAACAGCAGTATTCATCTTTTCTAGCTACGGAAAGTTTTGCCATTATGGCCTGTAGTCCCTGAAACTGCAAGAGGCCATCCCCTGTATCCTCAGTCTTTGAAGGCTGCAAGGAAGCTTGTGTTGGCTATACTGGAGCAGGAGGTAAGAGTTCTACCTACAGCATGCCTGGGAACTGCTGATTTCCACATCCACTCATGCTGGTATTTGTGACTAAGGACTTTATTACTTTTATACATACATAATTTTATTTGTATGCCCCCTTCCCACAGTTCAAACCATCCTCAAGGCAGCTTACAACATAAAAACCACCATAAAAACCAATTAACAAAAATAGTCACAGACAATAAATATTAAAAATACAAACCAAACTGAAAAATTCCCAAATAAATCACAACAAAACCTAAAGTATACAAAGAACCAATGGCAACAACTCTCCCCCAAACAAAACACCCCATCCCTTTGACATAAGGTATATTTGCATACGGTATATTTGCAAGCATAATTTATACAAATAGGGATGTTGCTGCCAAGTTTTATGGATGAGCAGACTTGACTACCCCAAAACTCAGAAAGAAGTGGTCCAGTTCTCACTTGTGCTGTAAAAACACCCCCTAAATATTTCAAACATTCATAGCTTCACAATTAAGTTTGAAGATGTTGTGAACAATATTTCAAAATTTCGCTGCCCTTGCTGCATTATTATTAAACAAACAATTAGCCCACCCTTTGGCAAAAAAAGTGCACCCCACTCCTTTCTACCCTCCCAACAGCCCTGTGAGATAGATTAGGTTGAGATACAGTAGCTGAACCATGGCCACCAAGCGAGAGCTACAGGGATGAGTTATTATTTGAACCCCAGTAACTCAGTTAGAAAGAAGTGGCCCAGTTCTCACTTGTGCTGTAAAAACACAAAGGTAAGACCCAATACCTTAAAGATTATGGCAGCATGACACAAATGTTTTAAATAAATAAATAAATAGGAATTTGACCTCAACATACCTGGACAGCCACACTTTTTGCAAACTGTGTTTAAGACTGCTTCTAGAGTGATCTTCTGGCTGGTGTAGTCTTTGAATGAGCCTTTCTTCCGTGCATCTTGACTGTGTGCAGACATAGAAGATTTTAGTCACAGACAAAACCATTTGTTTTGAGGTATAATCCTAGTTCAGCTGAAGCCAATAGCAAAATACTAAGGAGCTTTATGTCAGAAATTAAGTCAGACATTTTAAAACATGGCCTGCAGCTTTGGGGGAGCACCAATCCATATGTCTTCCAGGGGACCCACATAAATCAATGCGGACAGGGTACTCTCCCCAGCCAATTGGAACAAGCAGAATTCATGCAACAATAGCACCCTGTGCAAAGCACATCCTTGCTCCCTGCCTTTTGCTTCTCATGTGGTCTATTTTGAAGCAATTGGGAATAGCAGGTCTCTTCTTTGTGTGTGGCTTTTTGACAGAAGGGAGCTTATTGCTATCCGACTTTTGGGGGGGGAGGGTTCTGTAGTTGTTTGGGAAAAGGAGATATCTCAGGGCAGATGCAGGTTACCTTCCAGAATACACGAAAAAAGATAGTTCTACCCTGGCAACAGAGGCTCTGCTCCAGCAAACTATACACCATTTAATTTTAAATTATTTTTCCTAGGACAAGAGTGAAAGCAAAGCAAGATAATCAGACATCATCTTGCGGTAGCTGAACCAATGAAAGTTCTGCGGCTGCCCCTGTGTCTTCATTGGTCCAACAACCCCAAGGCAGAATCTGAATGGCTCTCCTCACTGTCACTCTTGCCCTGGGGGAAATCAATAAAAAGGATTCCAACTTGCTGGAATGTTGGCTGCTGTCACAGTGCTGTCAACTTGCTGTCCTGCTGGTTGCTGCTTGGTCTCTCGGGTCATTTGGAGCCACCTGGGCTGCAAAGTCACAGATATGCACCCAGAAATTTGGCCCTAGCAGCACCACTGCCCATTGGGATACAGCAAGGATGGGGAAACCATAGCCTCCTGATATTGTTGGAATATAACTTCTATCATCCCTGACCACTGCTCATGCTGATAGGGTGGGGTGGGAGTTACCATCCAACATCTGGAGGGCCACACATCCTGGGGATAAAGGGGAAAATGAAAGAATAAAAAAAGTCCATACCCCCACAAAAGTGCAACATATTTTGCTTACTCGAGAGTCACATTGTTGGGGTCCAGGTCCTTTCCAGTTCCTTGATTAACAACCTTCATCGAAAGAGACAATTTTAACTTCTCATCTGTCTTCTGAAAAACAAGGAAATATTCTTTTGATTATTATTTTTTTGGTCAGACCTCAAGGAACAAACCAGGGGTTTGTGATGAGGAACATTCTACACAGAAGGGAAAACACGCCAACCAAAGAGTCATCACAGCTAGTACTGCACCTCCTGTTTTCCTACCGGGCCTCTCATCATTAATTCAACGTAAATGCATAAACACAACATCAGCCATTGACAGGACCGTGGGGTACTTTCTTCAAAGTAAAAAGTTGATCAGTGTGTACTTCTTTCTTAACAAAAACCTTCATGTAATTTGTTGAAGTGCAAAATCCTATTTTACAATCCCCTCAGAAACGGAACAGTAATGTTTACCTCTTTTCCTATAAGTTTCACCCACACTTTTTCTCCCACATCCACCAACTCTGAGGGCTGGTCCACCCTGCAGTGTGACATGTGACTTTTGTGTACGAGGCCTAAGAAGAAGTATGACGGAGAAAAAAAGTTTGTTAAGTACTGTTCTTAGACAGATGAAATGAACAGAAATGTCTTAAGAATCCTAATGGGTTAACATTGTATTTTGATTTAATACAACTGATAGAGATCCAAACCTTGTTTCCTTGTTCCTGGAATTTTAATGAATGCTCCATATTCTGTCACAGAAGCAACCTGTAAAGAAAATAACAATCATTAGTCAAAAAGGGTTGGCATTCTACTTCCCTATAGTAACTTTTCATCTAATCCAGTATTGTCTACTGTGACACTGGCTGACCAGAGTTTCAGGAAGAGGTTTTTCTCATCAATGGCTATCTGACCTCTTTACCTAGACATGGCAGGAACTGAACTTGGGATGTCTTTGTGCAGGCATGGCCCCTCCCCATCTCATTCCATGTTGTACATTTCAAAAGCAGTCTACTATTTAGACTGCAATCCGATGTATTAATACAAGTCTAACTGAAATCAGTGGGGCTTACTTCCAAGCAGAGATACCCAGGTTTGAACTATGAGTTATAAATTATAAGGTATCAAACCAAAAATAGCCACTGAGACATTTGAAACCTGAATACCTGGTCTCAATGAAGCCTGCCAAAATCCAACCCTTGTATTTAAGCACCAGGCCGGCAGTAATGAGTGACAATGAGATTGCATGCAGGCAACTACATGGAATTCTGTGTGCATGTGTGCAGACTAGCAGAGGAGGAAAAGAGCACACTGTTTCACCTCTGAGATCAGAATAGTAACTAAGCAAGCTTTTGAAGAATGGAAGCCCCCACCTCCATAACCATCATAGAAATTCAGCAAGCTGCTGTAGGAAGGATTGAGCTCTTCATTCCTCTTCTGTAAGACCCCAGCAGGGTACCAAAACATTTTACAGGGTATAAACTTATGGGCTCATTTACAAGACTGCAAAAGGAACAATTCACTATTTCAGATATATCCTATCCAAGCTTATGGATTTTTTTTAGGAGTAAAACGATAACATAACTGCGCTAAGAGGAATATTAAGACTATTCGTTCCTATTTACTCAGACATAAGTTCCCTGTTCAGGCTTGCAGCTTTTTTACTACTTTCTCTTTTTTCCAGTTACCAAATTATAAAGCGGAAAGCTTTCCAAAATGGATATAAGCACATATGTAAAACATATAAATTCATGTAGAAAAGGGAAAAGGAAAATTGCAAAATCTGATATACAAGGTCACTTATTTAAATAAGTTCATGATGAGTGTACCTTCTCCTCTTATATTTGCATGCATTTGTCTACTATCATTTTTTACTATCCTTATTTTTATTATTAGTAATAATAATCTCCCTCCCCCAAGGTCAATTTCATCATGTGTATGGTTATATCATATCTCAATATTTAACAATCAATTTCAACAATATTTGCCTATATTAAATCGCATTTATTTTTCTGCCAGGAATATATGGCTTTTCATTATGGTATTCATGATATTTTGCTCAAAAGCACATGATGCTTCATTTGCTTTTTCATTCTAGTAAGCTATATAAAAGCTCAACTTTTCAATAACATTATTATCCTGCTGTCCCATCTGCCTTACTTTAATGATATTAGTTAATTTAACTATTTGGGTAATGTTTAATTAGCCAGTCTTGCTATTTGGGGGTCTTCTGCTTTTACCATGTTTCTGCTAGTCATTTGGGCTACAGTTGATAGATGAATGATAACTTTCTGACTTTCTTGCACATCTAATCCTTTAATATACGCAAATAATGCTAAACATGGGTCATTTGATATTCTTACTTTTTTCAAGCATTTGTTCTGAATATATTTTAAATCTGGGCTGTGTCCATAAGACAATTTAAATAGTTCAATCTGATGCAGACACAAATATTTCAAAGCTCATTACATTCTGAAAAGTAACAGTTTTAGCACATACCTCTCCTTGGAAAATATCATAGAGTTCTGGAATTACTTCCATTGCCTTAAATTATGAGAAGTTCTCACAAATCTCCTGGCCAGATTTTTCGTTATCCCTTGGAAGCATAAATCTCTTTCACTGAAATGCAATCAAAGACACTCACTCATATACTAATTTCCAAATTATTTAGGCACTACCCAGATGTTTTAAAGTGCTTCTCCTTCAGTCATTATTAGCGGCACCCTAGTATAGTAGTACCTTGGTTTAAGAACAGCTTAGTTTATGAACAACTTGGATTAAGAATGCTGCAAACCCGGAAGTAGGTGTTTGGGTTTGTGAACTTTGCCTTGGATGCAGAACATGTTCCGCTTCCTGTTGAGTGTGTTCCATTTGTAAATTGAGTCCCCCGCTAATATGGGAAAGTACGCCTTGATTTAAGAACACTTTGGTTTAAGAACAGATTTCTGGAACGGATTAAGTTTGTAAACCAAGGTACCACTGTACCTAAAATGCTCAATAATTCACAAAATCCCAAATTTAACCATGTGGAAACCCTGTTCCTTTTACAAGGTACATTTCTGAGCACAATTCAAAGTCTAAATGGCCTCAGCCCAGAAGGAGCGTCTCCACCCCCATCGCTCAGACCTGAGGTCCTTCTTCGAGGGTCTTCTACTGATTCCCTCACTGCGAAAAGCGAAGTTACAGGGAACCAGGCAGCGGGGGGACTTCTTGGTAGTGGCACCCTCCCTGTGGAACGCCCTCCCTACAGCTGTCAAGGAGATAAAAGAATTACTCAACTTTTAGAAGACATCTGAAGGCAGCCCTGTATCGGGAGGTTTCTAATGCTTGATGTTTTCATTATGTTCTCAGACATGATGTAAGCTGCCCAGAATGACTGGGGAAACCCAACCAGATGGGAGGAGTATAAATAATAAAATTACTATTAGTATTACTATTACACACTGCCGTGTGGTCCTTAGTTACATTCTTTGTGCGGTTTGAAATGCATCTTCACCACCCTTAGAATTCAAACGCTGAATGTTTACAAATACTTGTCAGATAATAATAATAATAATTTTTGTAGCTGTTCTGTAATGGGAGGGAAACCTTCCATTCCCAGACGTTTCTCCTGCGTGGTGTCATTATGGTAAATGTTTATTAGGAGAGATTGCCTCAACTGACTATTGCTGAATGGTCTTGTATGGGGGGATACTGTGAACTATCACTTTCCCCTCAATGATTTTGGGATCCCAGAGGCCATACAAATAACTCGCCGGATCTGAGCTGGAATCTCGACTCCACCAGGGAAAAAATGATCAGAGTTGTTTTATTTTGGAAGGCCTCCTCCTGCACCTCCACACAGTTACCTGCGTGCAATGCCCATTGAAGACAGTGGGGTCTACTTCCGAGTAGGCCTACGTGGAGCGAAGGCCCGAACCCTCCCTCTTCCATCCCCGCAGCCCTTCCTCCCTCTCCTCCTCCTCTCACCGACTTACCACCTTCGGGAGAGAACGAAAATCCCCACAGCAACCGCCGTCTCCTTTACCCGTCCCGCTCCGCCTCTCCTCTCCAGCGCCGGCTTCCCACCAATCGGCGAGCGGCATACACGCGAAGTCTGCGCCGGCTTCACCAATCAGGGCCAGGCTCCGTGCTGAAGCGGCGCGAGAGCAGCCGCGAGGAGGAAGGATAGCGTCCACGAATGAGACGTCGCGGAGGGGGCGGGGCCTTGGTAGGGAGCCGCCAATCGGAGCGGGGAGGCGTCCGTTTCCCCTCAGTTTGACGCGCCTTTGAGGCCTTGAAGGGAATCGAGACCTTTTCGACGAAGGAGCACGATGATCGACCCGCAGAAACGGAAAGCGCCCGGCCCTGATATGGCTCTGGTAGCGACGGCGTCCGGGGCTAAGAAGCCCCGGCACGAGCTTATCTTGGGGCCGGGGCCTGGCGCTGGGCAGCCGCCCCCGGGCGCCTTGTTGCAGGCGGTGAGTGAGTCCCCTGAGGAGCAGAGGCCGCGCACCCAACTTCTCTCTTTTAATATGCATTATTACCTCGCCGTTATAGCGAGTGAGGCTTTAAACCGGCGGCGGGGAACCCGAGGCCGCTTAAATGCCGTGGGACTACAACTCCCAGCAGCCCTTGCCAGCGTAGCCCACGGTTAGGGATGACGGGAGATGCGGTGCAACCTCTGGACGGCCTCGCGATTCCCTGCCCGTTTGTCTCTTGCGTCTATATCGCGTTTTTTCTCTTCAGCACTCTAACCACTCCGCAACCCAGAAGTTGTCCAGGTGCACATCGTATATAGTCCAAATTTCTCAACCTGGGGGGTCGCAAGGTGCTAGCATTCTGAAAAGAGGAGAAGAATAAGCAGTGGAGGTACTTTTTAAAGGGAAAGATCCATTCCGTTACATGAACCTACATCGTTTTGAATGAGTGGTGAAAATAGCTTTTCATTGCCATCGTTGTGGTCCTGTAGCTGTGCTTAGTGTTTAGAGTAACAGATATAGAAGCTGTCTTACGCTGAGTCTAGAGTCAGACCATGGGTTCCTCTAGCTCAGTAATTTAATAGCACATATTGCTGCAAGGATGACCATTGAGCACCCAGTGACTATAATTAGTTTGCATTAGTTACTGATTTTTTATATCACCTGGGTGATCAGTTAGACCACCTTTCCCCAACACACTCCTGGTTTTTTTTTACTTAAACATTTTTATTGGTGTTTTGGACATTCTAACAAATATATAACATCCCACCCCCATAACAGGTGTCAGGATGTACATTAACATAAATAATTATTATTACTCAGTACAAGATATCCAAATGGCCAGCCTGTAATGTCCCAACACAAAATTTGTATTATCAATCACAAAGAGACATTCCAGAGAAGAATGTAGTGCAAGCAATACTGTTCAGGATAGCCATGTCTTCAAAGATGCTTTAACTTTAAGGACAGTTTTATTTATATATTGAATAAATGACCACCATGTTATATAAAATTTGTTCAGTTTTTTCTGTTCTTTTTATAATTTATAAGTTATTTTCTCAGTGGTAGCCAGTTGCCAGTCATTTTTATACCATAAATCCAGGGATAATCCTTGCAAGGCCCTCCAGGTGTTACACTACAATTCCCTTCAGCCCCAACTAGCATGCTCAGTGGTTAGCATTGAAGAGTGCTATAGTCATCTGAACGGAACAAGGTTAGGGTATTTTACTGCACTTGTTGAAGCTGTAAGTGGTTTGTGTTAAATTGTCATGTTTGTGGGCTGGTGGAAGTGCTTACCCTTGCCACAAGACATTAGATCAGGGATGAAGAGCCAGTCACCTTCCAGATGATGTCAGACTATAATTCTTATCATCCCTGATCATTGGCCATGTTGTCTGAGGCTGTTAGGGTCCAACATCTTGTGTGCTACAGGTTCCTCATCACTGGTTTATGAGTAATAGTCTTCTTTTCAGCATTCGGATGCAGACTCTCTTATAGCTTGTTGAGTATTCTTCATTTTTTCATATTTCAGGGCCCCCCAAGATGTTCATCTCTCCAGGCACCTATAATGTTGCTTTCAGGGCATGAAGGAGAAGTATACTGTTGTAAGTTTCATCCTAATGGAGCCACCTTAGCATCAGCTGGATTCGACAGGTTGATATGTAAGTCTACGTTATGAACTTCTAAATACAATTTGTTTGCTTAAAATTAATTGGGTTAGTTGTGTGTGTGTGCTTTTTTTTAAGAAAAAGCATACAGCATATTAAATTAACTAAGCACACATAACAGTAAATCAACCAAAGTGTGCTAATTTAATTAATTAAAAGTAAACTTATGTATGACTAATACCAGAGTTTTAATGGTGTATGTGATGGGTCACCAGCATGGTGCTTGTGAGTGCAATGGAGTCCCACACTTCACTCTCCTCATATTTGCATTGAACGAAACCTTCTATTGTAGCCAATAGTCTTACCCCTGCCTAATTGCAACTAGGGAGAATTGATATTGGGATCATGACTGGGAAGGTCAGGGTCAATACTTCTCCCCCAGGCTGTGACACCCTTCCCCCAAATTGCTGCTTGATAAATAGGTTTTAGAAAAAGCTTTCAATTGGCTCCATGATAGTGGTGGTGTATGGCTGTTCTTAGTTGGTGGAGCAATTTGTCTGGTTAATTCTGATAACAAATAAGACTGCAGCATGCTAGCAAGTTATGTGACCCCCCCCCCAAGCATGGGGGGAAGTGGGAGTTTTTGTTTTGTTTTTCTTGTGTATTTTTTGTTTTTATCTTGTGTTTTATGCTGTGAACCGTCTAGAAATCTACGAATGAAGGGCAGTATGCAGATTTAATTAATAATAATAATAATAAAATAGTGGTGGGGAATCTTCCTGGAGATTGCAGTTGGGATTGGAAGGTTAACTCTTGCCTCCCCAGCTGGACTCGCCAGGAAGTCTACACACCCTTCACTAATTAGGGCATTTTAAAGTCTAATTGCTGGCTGGGGGGTGGGGAGTGACGACACGTGTGTGTGGTTGTCTGCTGTGCATGGTGCCAATGACAGGTTTTTTTGGTGCCCACAGGGAATAAAGGTTGATGACTCTGGCTGAGTAAAAGTCGCCACAATGGGCATCTTAAGAGATATTATCCGCTAGAAATGCCATCCATAGTTTTATAAGGAAAAGTAATTCATTATAGATGCTTTAATGAAAGGTCCATAATCAGTTACAGGTTGCAACCCTAGTTTAAATTAATATTAACAATACTTGACCCAGTTTACATGTTATGCTAAATAATGGTTTGCCATGGTTGCTCAAACAGCCCCTGGTTTGTTTCTCCTCTAATTCTAGTGGGAGCAACAATCACAATCCCTACCTCAGTTAATTTGAACCAGGAATCCTGGGAAGTGAAACAAACCATGATGTTCACATAGGATGCAACAGTAAGCCAGATGAGAGCATCTGTTCTTTTCATCTGTCACTCAGTAGGATGGTAGCCTTTTTTAAAACACATAGGCCACATTGTACTAGCATGCTAGTATTTAGTAAGGTTTGCTTATGAACTCAAAAGTACACACATAGTGTGAAGATCAACATTTTAAATTGAAAAGAATCTGATCTTCAATTCATGATGAACCACAGACATTTTGGTGTGCTTACATACTGCAATACAGTTTCTTTGAAGTGATTGTGAATGTTTTCTCTCACTGCCTTTGTTAGGTATAGAAGAGTTTTCCCCAGGTAAAAATTGATACTCTTTTCTTAAAAACAACCATCACCCACCATTTGTTTCTGGAAGTTATACAGTGGTGCCTCGCAAGACGAAAAACCCGCTAGACGAAAGGGTTTTCCGTTTTGGAGGCGCTTCGTAAAACGAATTCCCCTATGGGGTTGCTTCGCAAGACGAAAAAAATCTTGCATCCCCCTGCGGGTTTTTTTCGCTTTTTTCTTCCTTTTTTTAAGCCGCTAAGCCGCTTATCAGCTGTTCCGCTGATAAGCCGCTTAACAGCTGATCGCTGGAAGCCGCTTGACAGCTGTAGCGCTAATCCGCTAAGCTGTCAATGGGCTTGCTTCGCAAGACGAAAAAACCGCTATACGAAGAGCCTCACGGAACGGATTAATTTCGTCTTGCGAGGCACCACTGTACCTACTTGAAGGCTTCCATTGCTGCTTACAAAGCATTAGATCTGAAAAGTGCATCTGATTCATTAAGAGGATTTATCACTTGGAAATGCCAGCATGACTTCAGTATTTAATCTTGATCTTGCATTGATTCTAGTGTTATGGAACGTGTATGGGGACTGTGATAATTATGCCACTCTGAAAGGACATAGCGGAGCAGTTATGGAACTACATTATAACACTGATGGCAGGTTAGTACATATATAATTCTTGTTTGGGATATTTTTATCTGCTGTTTAATTGATTAGCAATGACTTTTTGTCATTTGGAGTATATTACTGAAGCTTGGGTACTTATATTTTGCTGCTTGTTGGTTCTAGTCTCTTGATGATTTTCTTTTTAATATGCCAAAATATTTCAGAACAAATTCTGAAAGCATGTGCAAGAAATGAACTTCCTGTGGGTTATATCCAGCTAAGTTCTATTTGGAGGAGGTTCACTGAAATTAATGAACCTTATTTAGTCATGTGTTAACTTCAGTGGGTCTACCGTGAGTAGGATGGGCACTGAATACAACCCTATGATTTGAGGGGGAGGGGAATTGGATAGGAATGCAGGCAGGTAGTCACCGTCACATTGTAGCCATTTAGACCATTCCACTATTCCCTGCTGCTTTTCCTGATTTCTTCCAAACAGATCCTGGAGCAACATGCCAGTAGTAGTAAAAGCCTTAGGGGACTGGAGTGGCGCATGGCTGCCTGGCAGAACAATGTTATTCATGATGGCGATTCACTTACATCTAGGGATTTGTACAAGATTTTGTAACTTACACACCACCTATTTTTACAGTTACTGATTTTTGTCTATTTGTTTTTGTAAGCTTCTCTGAGAGCATTTTTAGCTAAAGAGCAACAGTAAAAATGTTTCAATTAAACAAAGATTCTGCGGTAGTTGTATATAGTGGAACCTCAGTTTTCGAGTGTCTTGGAAGCCAAATTTTCGGAACGCCAAAAACCTGGAAATAAATGCTTCCGTTTTCAAACGTGCCTCGGAAGTCGAATGGCTTCCACTGCTTGCTTTTCAATTTTCTCAATTAAACTGAGGCTTCTGTAGTGAGTTCTTGGTTTTCAGACGTTTCGGAACTCGAACGGTCTTCTGGAATGGATTACGGTGGTGCCCCGCAAGACGAATGCCTCGCAAGACGAAAAACCCGCAAGACGAAAGGGTTTTTCGGTTTTTGCGACGCTTCGCTAGACGATTTTCCCTATGGGCTTGCATCGCAAGACGAAAGCCCATAGGGAAATCTCGGGGACCTTTTTTTAAATGCTGGCGGTGGGGAGCAAAGCCTTCCCCCCCCCCTCCGGACTTCAGAAGAGGTCCAGGAAGGCCGGCGGGGGCGAAAGGCTTTGCTCCCCACCGCCAGCATTTTAAAAGCGGTCCGGGATAGCAGGGAAGCGCTTCCCGCTATCCCGGACGGCTTTTGAAGCCTCCCCCCGCCGCCCGGCATCGGAACGATGTCCCGAAGCCGGGCGGGAAAGCCTCCCCCCGCCGCCCGGCTTCGGGGCATCGTCCCGATGCCGGGCGGTGGGGCAGGAACGCCTCCCCCAGCCGCCCGGCTTCGGGGCATCGTCCCGATGCCGGGCGGTGGGGCAGGAACGCCTCCCCCAGCCGCCCGGCTTCGGGGCATCGTCCCGATGCCGGGCGGTGGGGCAGGAACGCCTCCCCCAGCCGCCCGGCTTCGGGGCATCGTCCCGATGCCGGGCGGTGGGGCAGGAACGCCTCCCCCAGCCGCCCGGCTTCGGGGCATCGTCCCGATGCCGGGCGGTGGGGCAGGAACGCCTCCCCCAGCCGCCCGGCTTCGGGCCATCGTCCCGATGCCGGGCGGTGGGGCAGGAACGCCTCCCCCAGCCGCCCGGCTTCGGGCCATCGTTCCGATGCCGGGCGGTGGGGCAGGAACGCCTCCCCCCACCGCCCGGCATCGGAACGATGTCCCGAAGCCGGGCGGCCGGGCGAGAAAGCCTCCCCCCGCCGCCCGGCATCGGAACGATGTCCCGAAGCCGAGCGGCGGGGCGAGAAAGCCTTTGTCCCCCCTGCCTGCCTTCCCAGGGGCTTTTAAATCGCCCCGGACAGCGGAGAAGTCCTCCGCTGTCCCGGGCGATTTTAAAATGCCGCCCGCCAGAAGAGGTCGGGGGAAGGCGTTTTTCATAGGAACGCATTAATTGATTTTCAATGCATTCCTATGGAAAACCGTGCATCGCAAGACGAAAAACTCGCAAGACGAAGAGACTTGCGGAACGAATTAATTTCGTCTTGCGAGGCACCACTGTACGTTCGTGAACCGAGGTTCCACTATACTGTATATTTGGAAAACCTTTGGGATAACTGGATTTTGTCACAAAGTAGTGACCAAAAGAGTATGTTTGTCTTCCCTTTCGCCCTCCATCAGAAGGCTGGCATTCTGGGCAAAATGCTTGACAGTTAGTAGTAGGTGTCTTTTGCTTTTTGTGGTCACTTTTAACTCTCTTTTACCTAAGGGCCATTTTTTTGAATGTTGAATACCTTTTAATACATGTGAAATGCTGCTTTTCAGCACTTCATCAGCATTGCATTTTCTCCTAGCATGCTATTCTCTGCCTCCACCGATAAAACTGTAGCAGTGTGGGATAGCGAGACAGGAGAGAGGGTGAAAAGACTCAAAGGTCACACATCATTTGTGAACTCCTGTTACCCAGCAAGACGTGGACCTCAGTTGGTCTGCACAGGCAGTGATGATGGGACAGTAAAGGTTAGTATGGATAATTGTCGTCTTGCAATGTAAATAGTAAATACTAGTGTGGGTTTATTTGATCAATAAGCAGTTGTCTTGTTAGGTGCTGCTTGCTGAGTAAAGAGTTCTGTTAAAGAGGTACATTCTTTTTGGATACGGAGTTGTTATTTTCTTTCCACCAATATCAACTAGTCAAATGTGAACCCGGTTTCAGCTTCTGTGAAAACCTACACTTGTAGACTTAATCATTTTGAAGATACTCATTCTTAATGTGAGCATGATAATTGCACCAATCTATGCTCTGGAAACCTCAAGTCTGGACTATTACAATGTGCTTTATGTGGGCCTTCTCTTGGAGACTGTTCAGAAGCTGCAACTGGTGCACAGACCAAGGTGCTGGTGGGCATGACGGACAGGACATAAGTTCTTAAATAGCTTTTTACAATTGCCATTGTGCTTCTGAGCCCAATTCTAGGTGCCGCCATTTACAAAGCCCTAAAAGACTTGGCTCCCAAATATATGAAGGACCACCTCCTCCTATGTAGACTTTTTAAAAGATCTGCAGAGATGGCCCTGCTCTCAGTTTTGACACTACGTGAAGTTCATGGGGCAGCAGTGTGTGAGAGAGTCTTTTCTGTGTAGACTCCCAGTTCATTGAATGCCATCCCCTCCCAGGGACAGCTGCCCTTGTCAATAAGTACTTTTTAATGTTGAATCAGGGTGCACCTTTTGTGCACAGGACTTCAGAATTACGAGACCTTTCATGGCTTAGTTGTATGGAGCTATTTTTGGACCCTGTGGTGAAGGGTGGGTTATGAATGTCTATCTTGTTTGCTTTTGCTTCCAGTTATGGGATATCAGGAAAAAAGCTGCTGTTCAAACATTTCAAAATACATATCAGGTGTTAGCAGTGACCTTCAATGATACCAGTGATCAGATAATATCTGGAGGCATAGACAATGATATCAAGGTAAGATGTTTGTTGAACTGAACCTTCCTTAGATTCCATATTTGTAACTTGGACAAAGGGCATATCTACACTTGAAAAATAAACTAGTTTCAAATGAGTTTTAAGTTTTGCATTGTCCCAGGCCCTTCTCTCTCCTTAGAACACTTAGCCACCTCCAGAAGGAGCAAGTAAGAAACAGAACAACAGTATTCTTGGGTGGTGGGAGTAAGGTTCTACTGTGAAGACGAGTAGGCAGTGCCAGCTCTCCCTGTGCCAGGAAGATGGCACACCGTGAGACCTAAAAAGCCTCGTATCAGAAACAGGAGACCCATTAATTATTTGTTATGGGCTGTCCCTTCCCTTTAAAAGGGCAATTGGTCAACAGATGCTGGGATTTCTGTCTTTCAAGACCTGGCATAGGTTATTTGTCTTACAAGGACACTGGAAGTCTAAGAGACTATATCACAAATAAATAAATCTCCATGCATTTGTTTGGGCTCTGCTCCTTATTTTGCAACTTCACTTGAAAGCTTCAACAGCCCTATATAGATCTAACTACTTTAAAGACCTCTCTCTATGTGTATGTGACACACCATATATCTGCTCATATATCCTTAAAGGTATGGGACCTTCGTCAGAACAAGCTAACTTACACAATGAGAGGACATGCTGATTCTGTCACAGGTCTCAGTCTGAGTTCAGAAGGCTCTTACTTGCTTTCCAATGCCATGGACAATACAGGTAACTGTTTCTGTTGGAAAATAGCATTAAGGAATATGTAACCAAGCATACTACTCCTAGTCTTTACTAGTTTGCGGCCAGTATGTCAGAACTTGGAAATGTCTCCTAAAATGCACCAAGACTTTGGGTAGTTGCCAAAACTGTAAGTGAAGTGTGATGCGATTTATTATTGCCAGAAGCCTGCTTTTTGTCCCATTAGGGCTACTAGGGCACACTGCTACAATGATAGGAGAAGCCACAATTGGCAGATTCTCTTGTCAAAATGCAGACTTGACACTGACTTCCTTTAACTGTCATCTCTGGACAAGCTTCTGTCGGACTTTTGTCTCCCTCCCGCATTCATCATAGCATTCCGTTTTCCTGATCTTAACTTGGGGTTGGAGAACCTGCAGCCCTCCAGATGCTGTCAGCATGGTCAGTGGTCAGAAGCTGTGAATGTTTAAACACCTGGAGGTTCTGCACCCCTCCATTAAGCACCATAGTGTTTTTTTTAGTTGCTTCTCTAATTAACAGATTATTTGATGATCCATCTCTACTACTTTTTTCCTCAGTCCACCTACTATTCCTTCAAGTCCTCCTGTCTTGGTCCATCCTTCAGATTCCTTGTCTCTGGCTTGCCTGACCCTTAGGTTCCCTACACCCTGGCACAACATCCTCAGCCCAACTCTGAAATGACAATCTCAGTCAAATTGAAGTTTCCCCCCTTCCCTCACGAAAAGCTAGACTGCAAAAATGTTCCCTCTGTTCCCTGCCACTACACCAGTTCAGTCAATCAACATTGAAGGCTTCACTGTGCGTGTGAAGTTGTGTGTGTGAAGTTGTAGTCATGTCACCATCTAGAGGCTGCTTGTCAGTGGCTGAAACCATGCTCTAGCTAGCTATACCTGAATTCTTTCTGCAGTGTGGTTGCTGCCATCTCAAAAAGGTTGTTACAGGTCTGGGAAAGTTGGGGGGGGCAGAGTAACCCAAAATGATTGAGTGGTTGGGGCACCTTCCCTGTGAAAAAATGGCTGGAATTTTTGAGGCTCTGTAGTTTTTAGATGGGAGTGTATAATGAAAGCAGCTTCTTTTGATCTCACTATGCTAGAACTTGGGCTTGCCCAATGGTAGTGATGGCCAGTAAATTCTGGACAAATGAAATATTTATTCACATCATGCATAAGTAAAGTATGGAATTCACTGGCCCAGGATGTGGTAACCACCACTGACTTTAGATGACTTTAAATAAAATTTAGACAAATTTTGGGGTGGGTAAATAGTACCAAGAGGTCGCGGGTGGTGTTGAGCCTAGGGCTTGCCGATCAGAAGGTCGGCGGTTCGAATCCCCGTGGCGGGGTGAGCTCCCGTTGCTCGGCCCCTGCTTCTGCCAACCTAGCAGTTTGAAAGCACGAAGTGCAAGTAGATAAATGGGTACCGCTCCAGCGGGAGGGTAAACCGCGTTTCCATGCGCTGCTCTGGTTTGCCAGAAGTGGTTTAGTCATGCTGGCCACATGACGCGGAAGCTGTACGCTGGCTCCCTTGGCCAATAAAGCGAGATGAGCGCCGCAACCCCAGAGTCGTCCGCAACTGGACCTAATAGTCAGGAGTCCCTTTACCTAAATACTACCAATGGCTGTATGGACCCTGCATATTCACAAAACATTGTGCTGCTGTGTGCTTGTTGTCCTCCTCTGTTTTTGCCCTTCCCAGAGGCATCTGTTTAGCTAGTGTGGGAAACAAAATACTGAACTAGATGGCTCTCTGGTCAGATCCAGCAAATCAGTTCTTATGTCTTTAAACCTATCAGCTTACTTACCATCAAATCTGCAATATTGTGGGATAATACTCAACGTGTTACTACGGTTCTAAGCTTCTTGTGTGGGCTCTGTTCTAGTTCGTATCTGGGATGTTCGGCCCTTTGCCCCTAAAGAGAGATGTGTAAAGATCCTCCAAGGGAATGTACATAATTTTGAGAAGGTGAGTTCTGTGCTGGCTGAAATGCTCCTTGTTTATGGATGGCAGCTAAGAATTAATTCATAAGTAAATGGCTTTTAAAATTTCAGATTGCCACAAACCTCTTAACAGGGTCTGTGCTCAAGATTAATGTGTGAGAAGAAATTCCAATTAAAGCTGCTGCAACAAGGGTTTTTTTAACCCCCAAGTGCAGCTGTAATGGCCTATAAATTTTAGTATCTTGACATTCACAATCTATTTCACATAAGATAACAAGATACTGTGTATTTCTGGCAATAAAGTACAATATATATCTGCAGACTAAGCTTCCAAAGGCAAGCCATTATTACTGCAGTGGTGTTAATGTCTTAAAGCCTTGGCGAGTTTTTATTTCAAAAAGAAACAGGGAAATGAAGGTATGCCTGGAATTGTGCTACTAAGTTTTCTTGTTCTTTAGAATCTCCTGCGATGCTCCTGGTCACCAGATGGAAGTAAAATAGCTGCTGGATCTGCAGACAGGTAAAGCCCTTTATTTTCATCTGAAAACCAGTGCTCTAGGTACCAAGCTGCATGGGATTTTAACACTCAGACTCTCCATTGTGCTCAGAGACAGACTGGTATCGCCTTATAGGTGTATTGCAGTAGCACATTACTACTTGAAAGGAATGTAATCTGTTCTTTAGCCTGGGATAGAACATGAGACTCGGTAGAACATGAGACTCTTAATCACAGAGTTGTGTGCTCAAGCCCCATGTTGGGCAAAAGATTCCTACATTGCAGGGGGTCGAACTAACTCACCCTCATGGTCCTTTCCAACTCTATGACACTGTGGTCTAGGTTGTGAGAAGAACATAAAGTCACAGAAAGCAACATTCTAAACTCTAGAAGGTATCTGGTTGCACTCAGTGTGTTCCATGTAGAATAATTAGTGGATATTTGACTGGGGGTGTGTGTGTGTGTGTGTGTGTGTGTGTGTTTGAAGGTGGCTTCTCTGCTTCATCAGTTTGAAAACACTGTTCTAGAGACCTACTCAACACCTAAGTTTTTATTGGCTAAGAAATCTAGATATCTAACCAAACTGTTCTTCTGAGACTTGTTCATCTCTAGGAAAGGAAGCTTAATAGCAGAATCTCTTCTATTAGTCATAATGAACTGGGGGGGCATGAAAGGGGTGAAAAGTACTTGGCTTTAACACCCTAGTCCCATAAGAGAGCAGCATCCCAGTTCAAGCAGTGCTCTCTTGAAAATATATGCAGTGTATGTTCTTTTGATGTACATAGCGACATTTCCTAACTCAAGGACACCTTGGCCTGCTCAGTCCAGCCAGTTGCTTTGCGATCATGCTTTCCTTCCCCACCTCCTGTGCAAATGTTGGTGCCAGAACAAGTGAGACAGCTTTCTAAATATAGTACATTAACTGCTGGTTAACTTATTTCAGTCCATGTTGATGGATTGGTGATGAGCAGTGGCTTATGTATCTGGTGATCTTGTAAAAGGGAAAGAGGGGGGGGTGTATCCGGAAGGTAGTAATTATGGTAGGAGGGGTATGCTGCTCTTTTGTGTTGCTTACAATATGTTGCTGAGGGCACCCTTACGACTTGGTAAAGGATATGAATTCCAGCTACAAACAGGACAGGTCTCCATCTTGTTTTCTGGTGAAAGTCAGAACTACTGAAAAACTGGTCTTTCAGCATCACTAATATTCAGCATGTATCATAATGCAATTTGTAGTAAAATCGTTGAATTTTGAGCATTAGTTCCTGTCTTATAGGGTGTTACAAAATTTCTTTCCCTGTTTTGTGATATGCTTAAAAGCTGGGCTTTTCTTTGGAGACTCACTGATGGCACTAAGCAAGCGCATTAAATACTTCTGTGTTCCGTTGCCATGTGCATCAAAGTTGACACAACCAAAGCAAGATGAGAGGGAACAGTGCAGTCACACTGGAAAATACTTAATGGATTTGATGAATCAGACCATAACAAGGTCATAATTCAGTTCAGAATGGCAACTTCTTAAAGTTGGGGGCACTGAATTTTAGAAAGTTTCGGTTATCAGGCTTTCTGCAGCATAAGTCTCTCATCTCCAGTCCCCGTACTGCAAGGTTCAAATGATGAAAGAACTGAAAGGCAGTGAAACATTTTTGAGGCAGTAGCTATTTAACCAGTCTTTAATACCCAATAGCTTTGAGAGCTTAACTGGCAGAAGTCACAGAAGGAATCTGAGTACAGGGTGTTAGGATTAGCACTGAAGAGTCAACTTGTTATATCTTGCGTCTTGAGCCTCCTATGCATATCAACATAAGGTTTCTGAAGGAGTAGCTGTGTTCATCTGCTGCAGCAAAAACAAACAAGTCTCATGACATCTGTATTTCTAGGTCAAATAGCAGCCAGTGCATAGCTACTTGGAAGTAACCCCCTCTGAGTTCAATGTATCTTGCTTCTAACTAACTGTGCATAGGATTGTGGCCAAAGTCCTTACCTAGGACTGCTCAGCCTTCACCTTAGTGAGCCATTTAAGTTTGGTTCATATGTCACTCACAGAGTAGTATTCCTCACTTCTTGTCACTTGAAAAGCCCATTATTGTCTTCCAGAGTACCTATATTCTGTTTGAAATTGCTCAGCCCTTTTGGAGAAGACCTATCTTACAGCATACTTGGATGGGAAACAAAAATATTCCACATCATGAGCGTTTTGTTTCCATTGCCAGAATGTAATAGAAAATATAATGCATCATATTTATTGTGCAAAGATCCGAGCAGCAGATTTTCATAAAGCATTATTATCAAATTACTGGAATTTTTCAGATGCTCAGAAAAACACCTTGTGACTAGAGATGCTTTTGTAAGTTACAGGGCAGCATTGTTTGCTAAAGCAGCAGATGATCAGAAATGAAGTTCTGAAAGATTTGACATTGCATTTTAGTGAACTTTTGTGAACTGTAAATTGCAACTTTCCATTGCAAATGAAAATACGTGTTTGCCTATAGTCTTAAGGTTCGAGGCTGTCAAATGCAGCAGCACATAGTTTTTGTGGAAGATTAAGTACTGAAGACAAATAATGAAGCTGAATGCACACCAGTTAAAAATAAGTTACAGGCTTATTGTATACAGACAGACTTCAGATATTAGAAATAAGCAGTGTTACTTTATCCACAGTACTGAGTCAGACAGTGATGCAATATTAGTTTTTTACAGAAATATATATCCCATGATATCACTAAAGCAAGCAAGCTGGTTTTTCAAATTATGCAGTAGTTTTGCTTCATGAGTCATGAAATGAGTAACAATCTTCAGGTTGTAGATCATTAAGTGAATACATCTGTTCACCTGAATGTGCAATGCTACATTCAGACTCAGTGACTTGCGTCTCCAAATTCAAGATATCTATCAATTAGCTAGGTTTTATTTTACTAACTTAAAATCAGCAGCAGGTGGTGTCAAACTAAGGTCATGCAGGCAACAGGTTTTCTTTCTACAGTAATATGACAGGCTGATACCAGATCCAGGTACAGCAAAAGGGCTTCCTGGGTAGTCTCTAGTAAACACAGCCGCTCATAGCTATAAGAGATCTTGAAATATTGAGTAACTGGGTCAAAACAGAGTTGCTCTTTTATTTTTAGTTCATTCCATTGGGAGGCTCTTACTCATGTTTCTTCTCATTACAGGTTTGTTTATGTGTGGGATACGACCTCCAGAAGAATTCTCTACAAGCTGCCAGGCCATGCTGGTTCAATAAATGAAGTGGCTTTTCATCCAGAGGAGCCAATTAGTAAGTTCTCTTTGAAATGCCAGGAAGCCTGGAAGTGGGTGCTTTTAATTAAGGAACATGACTTCTGTGAATTCATGATCGTAAAGAGAATCTGTTAGCCAACACAGAGAGTCTCTTTCTTTCTTTCTTTCTTTCTTTCTTTCTTTCTTTCTTTCTTTCTTTCTTTCTTTCTTTCTTTCTTTCTTTCTTTCTTTCTTTCTTTCCCTCCCTGCCCTGTTCTTTTGGGTTGTCTTGGTATAGTAATTCTACAAACCACGAACAGAAATATAACATACTTTGGGGGGGGGGGATTTAGTTGAACTCCAGTAGGTTGGATCTGTCCTCTCCAGAGAACTTTCATCCCCATAAATTTTAAGATGGGAGCAGGCAAACATCAAGCTGGAAGAGATCTACTTTTTCTTTCTCATGCTTGACCTCAGAATTTGTTACTGGTGCCATAATAGTGCTGTGTGGCCCTTCAAATGTTGTTGGGCTGCAACTCCAATTATTCCTGACCATTGTCCACGCTGCCTGGGGCCAATGGGAGTTTGAGCTCAACAGCGCAAGGAGGGCCACAGACTTCTCATCCCTTCTCTGTTTCGTTGATGAAAAAGATTCTTGAGAGGCTGCACCCTCTTGTGGCTACTTTCTAGTATTGACAGTTGCTAGCGTTTTGTTTTGCAGAGGAAGTCATAACATTGCTACTGTTAGAGAAAACACATTAGAATTATTAATGTAGCTGCCTGAGCTTTAGTAGGAGATGAAAGACGCAAACTTTGCATTTTAGAAAAATTAGGCCATTCTGGTCGGAGCATACACGTTGAGGCCTGCGTGTGAAAGTCAATTTAGTTATCAAGCGATACTGGAAATACAAGAGGGGTGGAATAAGATGGTCAAAACTGATCCTTCACATTTTCTTCAAATGTGTTTGTATTTCTTCCCATCAGTACTTTCTGCATCTAGTGACAAAAGGCTGTATATGGGGGAGATCCAGTGAGGAAGAGAGCCAGCACCGTTGTCATCTTGGATGTGTGGAACTGGATTGCTTCTGGCCAAGTTAGATCTTTCTGCACAAAGTCTTGGAAGATGAAGAGAGTTTAGAAAATGCCGTTTCATGTACAGAGTTAAATATTAACCACCTGTGTTTTAGAGGATCCCTCCTTGAATTCTTGACCATGTTATGCAGAATATTGAAAAGGCTTCTGGTTTCGAAACATTAAGATTTTTGAGATGGACATACAGATTTCTTATTTTTCCCTGCACAATGTGCTTTCGGCTTATTATTGAAATCATTTGACACTTGTAAAATGTGGAACGTTTAATATTTCATGTCTCCCTCCAGGTTTGCTTGTCATTTTTATACAGAAAATAAATAGAATACTTTGCAAAAACTGTGTGTCGATGGAATTTATTGCTATGTATACTTTTTGCCATTATTCAGCAGTGTTTAAGCTACATAGAAGCGGGGCGGAGGGCAGGGGGGAGAGAACATCACACAAAGGGCAGAAAAGAAAAGAAAATGGACAACTAAATAAGCAATAGTGTAAAATTTAATCTCACAGGTGGCAATGATGCCCCACAGATTATATTCTACTTTCTTTTAATAATGTTCCACTGATGTACTGGGATAATGGTGAAATAATAATAATAATAATAATAATTATTATTATTATTATTTTTTATACCCCTCCCATCTGGCTGGGCTTCTCCAGCCGCTTCCAGAATTGTTTTCCAGAAAGTGTTGTTTCAGCACATACCTTCTTTGTGGATCCTCACAGGGTGTCATTCAGCGAATCTGTTCTAGTTGGCAAAATGATAGTCTGTTTCTTCCATTGTTTTTAAGGGTAGGAAACGTCTTTACAAATTCTCAAGGGTTTCTGGAAAGCACAGAACTTCCTATTCCTATGAGAGAATAAATATGTATATAAATGTGTGGTTGGAAGTGTGGGGAAGCAGAGAAGCTGCCGTTTTGCCAATTTGTTGCCAAAATCACAAACAGAAAAGAAGAGGCTCAGGTTAATGGAGGTTAAAGTGTTTGAAAACATCTGTGTAATAGGGTGTAAGAACTCTTCAGTGTATTAAAATGGGAATTGTTCATCCCAACAGCTTATAGGTAACAACGGAGAAATCTGGCTCAGTCTATACTTGATTGTGGCTTACAAACCAGATTGGCCTATCTCTATATTGAGGGGATGGAAGCTGGCTTTTTATGAATTCATATACATCCCAGGACCCAAGCTTCTAAGATTTGCAGGTTGATTCTTATTGGGATAAAACGGGGGGTCAATGAGACTAATGTTTCTGAAAGATCTTCACTAACCCAAAACTGGATGTTCTCATCTTTTCAGTATAGTGTGCACCGAATCACCTGGCATGGCTCACTCAGTAATAGAAGTAGTGTTGTGTCTGTAAATTAAAGAGCTCCCACCACTTTCATTGTTTGAGTCACTTTCGCAGGCACCTACCATCTAGTTTTTTGTACAGGGAGCAAACACAGCTGTAAAGCAGAAGTTGCAACTTGTTGAGCAAGGGCAGGGCAGGGCTAGCCAATGTGGTGCCTGCCAGGTACTGAACTGCAACTCCCACCAGCCCCTGCCAGAATGGCCAATGGGAAGGCATGATGGGAGTTGTAGTCCAGCAGCAAATGTAAGTCACCACTTTGGCTATCGCTCATGTAGAGGCAGAGCATATATGGATTATACTGTTTTCCATAGGATGCAGCTGCCTTATCCCCCAATCCTCCAGTGATCTTCCAAAACGGATGAGACAAATGTTTTCATTTTGGCACTGTTGTGTTGTAAGTGGTTCTAGAATTGCTATTGCCCTTATAAATTGAAATACCTATTGCACAGAATAAGAGCTTGCCACTTTGAACTCCTTTTGATCTAATCCAGCGAGGGATTCCTTTAAGTCAGCAGCCTTCAAACTAAGCTTTAAGGCAAAGCATGCATCTGGGCGACTGATATCTTCATATTCATTACACACCTTTAGGCACCAGGCAAAAATGTTCCTTTTTAACCAGGCCTTTGCTTGATTTGATTGACATGCTGTGCCTTTTAAAAAAACATTGGGGGGTGTTATTGGTTTTTTTTAATTTTCATTATATATTTTGTGGCTTTAAATTTTGATTTTGTTCTGTGAACCGCCCTGAGACCTATATAGGGTGGTTGGTTGGTAAATAATAAATAAAATAAAATAAAATAAAATGTATTATTATTTTGTATAGTGACAGTGTTGCTGTTGTGACCCACCTTAGAGCAATCTGTGACTAGGTGTTGGCCCACTAGTCAAAGAACAGTGTCTTAAGTCAACGTGTCCTCTGTCACTTCATCTCCTGTGGTCACCTTTCCCCAGAGCAGGTTATTTGTGAATGGTTGGTAGCTGTCACAAACCATTGGGTCCTCGGTGGCCTTTAGGGGTGGCTGTACTACTGCATCTTTAAAGACAGTAGGAACTTTGTGTATAGACACATTAACCACACCCTGGACCCTCCTGTTCATCCCCTGCTAAATAGATTTAAATAGCCATGTGGGACAGGGATTGAGGGGGCAGGTAGTTTGAACATTACTGCAGACACCTTGCCTGTGGCTTTGGTCTGCACCCGCTGAAACAAGCTAAAGCTATTGTGGCTGCCTTGCTAGGAGCTGCCATAGCCATATAGCATCAAGGCTGTTTTGAAAGTGGGCAGCTTTATCTACAAAGTGCTATGCGAACAGGTCACAACAGGATTTTGAGGGGTCCAGTGGTGTGTCCTACAGGAACAGTAAGCCCTGAACCACCCTGAAGAGTCACCCTAGATGGGTACTTGAGGGTGCAATAGAAGCAGTAAAGTATGCTGCCTTTGCTGTCCTCGCTACCACATGGTAGATGCAATTATGCGCTCTAGCCAGTGTTAGATCAGTCTCAAGAATGAGATTTATGCCACCTGCGCTCTTGTCATCATCCAGCCTGTTTCTTTGCCTGCAAGTCCCTAGAGTACCAGAGTGCTTCACGACAGCAGGGAGGGCACTGGGAAAAAATTGTGTCTATAGCCCATCGTGCCGCACCGGTCCACAGTGAGACAAAGGTCTCTGCAAGATCACCAGCTCTCTCTGCCAGAAAAGAATGAATATTTGCATCATGGTTTTATGACCGCCACCAATGCTATATCCTATCTTTCCCCTCTAAGAAGCATCCTAAGGGAAATGAGGGGTGTGGATTATAAGGAGAGATCTTGTTTGTTGATCAGTGATGACTGACATGTGCACTGAAGATGCCCCATGCAGCTCGAGACTAATAAGGGAAAAGGCTGGGAATCTGATTGATGTTAATTAGAGATGACAGTGTCACCCAGATATGCCGAAGCTTTCTGGCTGCATAGAAGATTTTCATGTCAGTAAGCAATACTGGTAACAAAGGAGAGCAGAGGTCGCTTGGAGCGCATTTGCGTGTGGCTACACCAATCTGCACTTGGATTTTGGCAGCTGCACTGTTGGGACTGCACAATGGAAAGAATGGCCTAATTCTCACAGAGGCGATGACTCTGGGCTGGGCCACTTCAGGGTGCAGCTAGCTGAAAATCAAGGAAGGCCAGGACTGGCTCACCCATGAGGCAACTGCCTCGGGTGGCAGGATCCACAGGGGCAAAAGATCTGGTCTCCAAGGAGTGCTGCTGCCGCCGCCACTGCCACTCCCCCCAAGCAGATCCCACAATGCCATCTCTACAGCAACCTCCTTGTGAATAGGAGGTGCTGCTGGTCTCCCACCCTCGTTCCAATGTAGATCTTTATCCCCCCCCCAATTGTTCCTGATGTAGATCTTCACTTGCCCCTTCTTCCCCGGTGGGGGATGTGCCATTTTGCAGTTCACTTCCAGTGCCAAATTGCCTTGGGCTGTCCCCAAGGAAGGCTGTGTATTTATTGGAGGGACTTGTAAGCACTGATTCAGATGATTAACAATGATGATGGGCCAGTTCTGGATTTAGTCATGCTTAGTACAGATCCGTTGAGATCAATGAGGCTTAAGTGAGTCATACGGCAATTCTTGATTTGTATCAGACGAAGTCTGGCCTGAATTCTGAGCTTAGGGCTATGCAGTTTGTTTTAAAGCAGGTGGCATGACAAAATAGCATTACGCAGAGTGTGGAGACAGTGGACAGAGAGACAGTTAAGTTAGTTAGTTAGTTAGTTAGTTAGTTAGTTAGTTAGTTAGTTAGTTAGTTAGTTTAGTTTACAGAGGACAGCAAACTTTTTCAGCAGGGGGCCAGGCCACTGTCCCTCAGAACTTGTGGGGGGGCCGGACTGTATTTTGAAAAAAATAATAATGAATGAATTCCTATGCCCCACAAATAACCCAGAGATGCATTTTAAATAAAAGCACACATTCTACTCATGTAAAAACAGGCTGATTCCCAGACTGTCCGTGGGCCGGATTTAGAAGGCGATTGGGCCGGATCCGGCCCCCTGGCCTTAGTTTGCCTACCCATGGTTTGAGCATTTGTACCTCACTTGTCAGCCAAAAGACTTACATTCAATCAATTGAAACATGACAGTCCCTGTCTGTGGGCTTATAATCAGAGAGAAAAAAGACTCACAAGGGGCAGGGAAGGAAGGGGGGAATCAAACTCAGGCACCAATCCTTAAACAGTTCTTTTAATGGGCATTTGGCACAGTTCAGAAGTAGGAGGTGACTGATAAAGCTGCTTTTTCAGCAAAGCTGATGGAATGAGCCCTGTTTCCTACCTGTCCCACTGAGGCAGTCTGGTGGAATGGTAAGGTTACTGGTAGAGGTGAAGAGCTCAGTTTGTGATGGCTTTAAATACAATATACTCCCATAGAGACTACCTTACACTGCATTTAAAACCAAAAGCGCATTTGGATAGAAACTGTTTCTCAGGCAGCTAGTCCTCATCTTTATAAACCTGTACCTTCTTTCAGAAGGCAGAAGCTGAAAGAGATCATTTCCGGGGTGTGCACTATCCTGCACTATCTCTGCAACTTTCTTATGACACCTGGAAGCATAGATTTGATCTAAGGTGGGAAAAGTGCACCCAATTATTCTCTCCACGGTTTTTACAACCCTGGACAGTGTTGTTTTTTCCCTGACCATGCAGCTCCCAGACCACACACACACCTCTGACAAAGTCAATGTCTCTCATTTCCCACATGGAGGAGCATATGTTCCTGCACTCAAAATAAAAGGACCAGCACCAGCCACTACAAGCAGTAGGGTGGAAGATTCAGGACAGACCCAAAAAAGGAACTTGATGCTACAAAGATGTAGTAGTGATGGCTGCCAACTTGGATACCTTTGAAAGGCAGATTGGGCAACCCTGGCTCAGGCAGGCGCCAACACTGGTGATGTATCAGTGCCCATTAAAAGCCTTATTTATGCTCTCAAGCCTTTGCAAACACAAATCTGGACTCCCTAAGTTGGTTGGATGGCATCTCACACACCTCCTCCCAGCAACTCCTGCAGCCAAGCTGATGCCAAATGTTTTGCTTTCCTTTCCTTTGGACCACATCACTGAGGTGGGGGGGGGGCGTTTCCTGTCATCTGGGCAGCCTAGGACCTCCATACACACTGCCCAAGCTTGCACTCCATAGAGGCCACTTCAGTGCTGCTAACACTGCAAAAACAACATGGGAGGCAGTAGTTTCAAGTCATAAGCTCAACCTGATTGGCCTAAGGTATGAGAGCTATGGGTTGCCTCTGTCAGTGGGAGAGATCAGATCATTGTGTCTCAATAGTCAGCTTCTGCCTGCCTTAAGCCAGACAGACCTGGTCAATAAAGTGAGGAGAAATGGCTGCTGGGGAGGGAGCAGAGAGAAGAAATGTGGTAGTGCATCTGCAGCAGTACAACTGGACGCCTTCATCTGCCCCAGCTACAAATAAACATGTCTCTCCTGTGTCAATCTCTATAGGTAAAAGGTAAAGGTAAAGAACAGTCAAAGGCGACTGTGGGGTTGCGGCTCTCATCTCACTTTCATGCAGAGGGACCTGGTCTAGTGTCCACAGACAGCTTTCCAGGTCATGTGGCCAGAATCACTAAATCGCTTCTGCTGCAAGGGAACACAGTGTCAGAAACCAGAGCGCATGGAAACGCCGTTTAGATTCCCATCGCAGTGGTACCTATTTATCTACTTACACTGGTATGATTTCGAACTGCTAGGTTGGCAGGAGCTTGGACAGAGCAACTGGAGCTCACCCCATCATGGGGATTCGAACCGCCAACCTTGCAATCAGCAAGCCCAAGAGGCTCAGTAACCACAGCGCTGCCCGCAATCAGTCTCTATAGCAGGCAACAATCCAACACCTAGACCACATCCCTAAAGACCCAGCAAAAATGGCACTATCTATGATTTCTCATCACAGCAGCACTTTTTATTTCCCACCAAAAAGTGATTTGTGTTAGAGAGGAAGGGAGGGACTGATCATTTTTATAGTGCCAGTTTTTATCCTCAGGAATATCCAGTCTTGTGGTCGTTGCTGCTCCCTTTATGCACTCAGAGGTGGGAGTTAAAGCACACGTGAAATATTAAGCCCTTCCTGCAGCCTCATCCTGCTTTATTAGCCTTGCCACCGAAAGGAAGCCCTCGAGACCAAAACCTTCATTTGCTAGGGTGCCCTTGCAAGGCAGCTGCCTTTACAAGTAATTACCCAATATAAAAACATAACAGCCGAACAATAAATGCGAGCAGTGTGCATCTTATTAATTAAATCACCCAGTCAGGGACCGCCAGAGTAATTAACTGCGGAGCGAGAAAAAGCCGCTTCGAGATGAAAGAATCACGGGAAGGGTGGTGCTCAGAACGCGCTCAGCACCATCACAGCCCTGGCAGGGCCTAGACAAAGGTGGTCTGCTCCATAAGCTCCAGATTCTCCTATTGATCAGGGGTGGTCCCTGATAACTGCCCTTATTAGGAATTTAGGAATCTGCCCTATACAGAGTCAGAACATTGGACTATGTTGCTCAGTATTTTCAACCTTGGATCTGCTGGGATTTGAGAGCCAGTGTGGTGTAGTGGTTAAGAGCGGTAGTCTTGCAATCTGGTGAACCGGGTTCGCGTCCCCGCTCCTCCACATGCAGCTGCTGGGTGACCTTGGGCCAGTCACGCTTCTCTGAAGTCTCTCAGCCCCACTCACGTCACAGAGTGTTAGTTGTGGGGGAGGAAGGGAAAGGAGAATGTTAGCCGCTTTGAGACTCCTTCGGGTAGTGATAAAGTGGGATATCAAATCCAAACTCTTCTCTTCTTCTTCTTCTTGAACCTGCTTGCAAAGTAGATGCTCCACCACTGAGCTATGACCCTCCCCCCCCCACCCTCTCTCTCTCTCTGTGCCTTGCTAGCATCTTACTGTAGATATTGTAGAACTGGGAAAAGTACAGAAAAGGGGAATCAAAATGAAAAAGGAGTTGGAGCAGTTCCCCTGTGAGGAGAGGTTACATTAATATGAGCTTTGAAAAGCACACAGAGCTGAAAAGGGAAATCTGTTACTTTTTCTAACTTCCACCTCCAGATCTATGCACTTTTTGAGAGACAGAAACATACTGTAAGCACTCTAGCCAACTCAAAACCAAGAGGGCAGGGCAGGGGGTGGGGGAGGCCCAGAGGCTTTAGGACAGAAGGGTAAAGACCTTTGGACCCAATGTCAAAACCCTTATGGGCATATCCTCCAACATTTCTCTAATAAAAATTGTTTTCGCTGTTTAGTCTTTTAGTCGTGTCCGACTCTTCGTGACTCCATGGACCAGAGCATGCCAGGCACTCCTGTCTTTCACTGCCTCCCGCAGTTTGGTCAAACTCATGCTGGTAGCTTCGAGAACACTGTCCAACCATTTTGTCCTCTGTTGTCCCCTTCTCCTTGTGCCCTAATGAAAATAGGGACCACCTATTCAATAATAATAATAATAATAATAATAATAATAATAATAATAATAATAATCATCTCCCACCCATCTGACTGGATTGCCCCAGACACTCTGGGCGGCTTCCAAAATGTATAAAAACATAATAAAACATTAAACATTAAAACAAATGTACAGCTTTGCCTTCAGGTGTCTTCTAAAGATTGTATAGTTACCTTATCTCCTTGCATCGGGGGCTGCATAACTCCATACCCTCCAACATTTCTCCAATGAAAATAGGGACGTCCTAAGGAAAAATTGGGGCATGCCAGGATCAGATCAGAAACCGGGGTGGCTTCTGTAAATCTGGGAGAGTTCCTGGAAAATAGAGACACTTGGACGGTCTGTATTGGTTCTGATGGTTATAGAGTAGACTGTGCATCTCTCTCTCACTCTCTCTCACACACTGTTATTTATGTAGTGAATGTATGAAACACTTTAAAAAGTAATGGCAAAATTTCAGCTTCCAGTATGGGGAGCCATTTTGACATGACTTCCCTGAATAACGTGTGAATGCCATGCATTAGTTTAGCGCTGGGGCAATTGTGGGAGATGGAGTGTGGAGCTGATAAAAGGAGGATTAGACTATTTGCTTATCATTTCAATTCTTGAAGGATTTCTAAACAGTGTTCCTTTCCCCCCTTATCAAACCCTCCAGGGGACCACCGGCTCCTCAGCATAATGGACCCCCTTCTTCCCCATCTTTTAGTTTCTCTGTTTTCAAATGCAGCTTCTTCTTTCTCAGGCTTGGAGCGGAGGGAGGGGGGTGGAATCTAGGAGGCAGCAGGCTGGGAGCAGAGATATGCTTTGGCTGTCATCCTAAACAGCAGCCCAGGAAATCTCCAAGGCATTACAGCAGCAAACTGTTCGGTGCGTAATCCTGGAGCAAAGAAAATTGTTTTCTTAAACAGCTTTATTCTTTGAAAGGAGGCATTTGCTTAAGAGATTTTCCGCTATAAATTAAATCTGTCCAGGGATCTACATAAAAACCGTCTGTGTCGCATAGAGATGCCTCTTGAAGAGGCAGCCTGGGCTTATCTGCTTGCTACTTGAAGAGGTTGTCGGCCCGCTAACTTCATGTCAATTTGGCCTCCCATGATGCACCTCCCTCCACAAAGCCAGCTGGACTTGGGCGCCCATGTGCCCTGCATAACCAGCTTGCATCATCTCTGCCTGACGAATGCACTCCTCAGATGGGGCACTTCTGAAAACACTGCATGCCCCAGACCTCTGCTAAGTTTGTACAGGAGGAATGGAGTTTCAAGCTGAATTAAAATGCAGAGAGGTCTCTTTTCTTCTTCTTTTTCTCTTTTTTCTGGTCCCCTTAACATTTTATTACTATTATTTTTATATATAATTTTTTATTGGGTTTTTCAAATTAAAGTTTTTCAAGCACATATCCAACATAAAAATAAGATTCCAAAGAATCTCCTGGACTTCCCTCTTCCCCTTTGTGGATCCTATTGTTAGTCATTTCCTCCTGCATCTTCTATAATAATCCAAACCTTTTACCTCTCCATTATATCCAAAATTCACCACAAAACTACAAGTGTTATTCCAATCCTACTAATGATTTTAACTGTTTACAATGGTTTTTTTAGGATAAATTATAAATTACCCCCATTCCTTATTACGATTTTGGTCTTCCTGATTTTTGATTCTTCCGGTCAGTTTTGCCATTTCGGCATAATCCATGAATTTAACCTGTCACTCTTCTCTGGCAGGACCTTTATCTTCTTTCCATCACTGAGCTAATAATATCTGTGTGGGCAGCAAGGTCCTTTTCTTTTGCCATGTTTCAAATTGCCTTTGCATACCATTGTACATAGCGGCATGGTGACATGCTACCTTTCCAAGTCGCCTGCTTTCTGTCCACACCAGTGGGTGGAAAAGGTGGAAAAGGATGTGAAAGTTTGCGTACGGCTTATGTTTTCAAATCGAATCGAAGGTGGTTGTAAGGTGCGGGGGACATAGACAGAACTATTCCTCCTGGCTTTCAATTTGAACTTAGCCTGATCTTTTATTCCCCTTCCTTCCCTCCCCCTCCCCTTTTTACCCGCTCAGGGATCCCACAGCTAATTCTCCCCTGGTCTCCTTGCTGGCCCAAATAGGGCTAATTTAGCCAGCTAGCCCTGGTGATCATCTAATGTTTATTGGATGGATTTCCCCCCTAAATTGATTTTTGATTTTATTGTAATTTATGTTTTATATCATATTTTATGCTGTTTTTTGTAGCATCAATGCAGTGTTTTAAATTTGTTGTTGGCCGCCCTGAGCCCAGTTTTCTGAACTGGGGAAGGCGGGGTATAAATAAAAATTTATTATTATTTATTATTATTATCCAAATGCTGTATTTCTCTAGAACCTGCAAGGTAGATGGGGATTGTGGTTAATATCATGTACACAGCCAGTGGCAGAACATATGCCCGGACTGCCCGGGGCGGGCACGTTCCCAAGGGGTGTGTGGTGGAGAGGGTGCCTCCCAGACGCTGGATAGCCGCTTGGTGCCCAGAGCAGCGTGCATGCCCTGCAGCTGGGGGCAGAGCAAGCCACCCATAGGGGCAGAGCAAGACATGAAGGCAGAGCAAGCCACCCATGGCAGACATTCGGCGCGCCACCTGTCCGTGACTCCCAAGCCTTCCCCAAGCTGTCAAAATTAAGGGGGAAGGGGGGAATGCTGCCGGCAAAGTGGCACAGCTCCCCCGCTTACCCTGATGGCTCGGGGTAGGCTTGGGAATTGCAGGCGGGCGGGTGGTGCGCCAAACGTCGCCCCCCTCAGCGTGGGCACACAGGGCGGTCCGCCCCCTGCCCCTCTTCCTATGCCCCTGTACACAGCTTCACTAACTGAAGCGGAGAGCACACCAGAGGCAACACAACACTTGTTGTGTTCACAGCCTTAGTGTTGCAGCTGCAAACCTCTGGAAGCAATGACCGTCTGAAATGAGGCAGGCACCAAGCATCAACATATTTAAGAATCTGCTGGAAGCTTTAAAAATGGATCTGTTCCATAAGGCTTTGGCTGAGGTAGGGCTCCATCTTCTACTGCAACTTGCTATGTTGCAGTTAAGATAATTTTGGACCATAAACGTGTCGCCCTCCTGCCCACTCTCCTTGCGAAGAACAGCTGAACCGTCTTGCTTGTCTGGCCTGGGTGCATTTAATCATTATGGAGAAAGCGCTCCCAGCAGAGATGCTCCATCCATCAGGAAAACTCAGACCAATCGATACGTCCTGCCCTTTGGAGCTTGTCTGGCCATTCAGCTCAATCAGCATCCTTGTCTCCCTAGCCGAGAGGCCTCATCACCTAACAATAATTACACATGGTCACTCGTTAACTCTGCGCCTGTTTTGAATCATCTGAAGTACGTCGCTCCAGTTAGCTCTGAAGACTTGGTGCCATTGACCTGTAAGTGGGCAGCTCTTAACTCAAGAGCATGCAGAGTGGCTGTGCAAACTGCAGGGCCACTGTATGGTGAAATCCACATCCTCCGAGCTCCACAGTGATGATGGCAGATCCTCCTACTCCTGGGAGTCTTGGCATGATGGTCCCAACGTGGCTGGGGTACAATTCCCATCAGCCTCAGTCCAAATGGACAATGGTCCAGAATGATGAGAACTGAGAGCCCAGCAAGATATGGAGGGAACCTCAGTTCTATACTGTTACGGTAAGGTAAAGGTAAAGGGCCCCCTGACCATTGGGTCCAGTTGTGACCGACTCTGGGGTTGCGGTACTCATCTTGCTTTATTGGCCGAGGGAGCCGGCATACAGCTTCTGAGTCATGTGGCCAGCATGACTAAGCCGCTTCTGGTGAACCAGAGCAGCACACAGAAACGCCATTTACCTTCCCGCCAGAGCGGTACCTATTTATCTACTTGTACTTTGATGTGCTTTCGAACTGCTAGGTTGGCAGGAGCTGGGACCGAGCAACGGGAGCTCACGTCATTGCGGGGACTCAAACCGCCGACCTTTGATCGGCAAGCCCTAGGCTCTGTGGTTTAACCCACAGTGCCACCTGTGTCCCATTCCTCAATTCTCCTAAAAAGCCACAGGAACTGCAATGACACACCATGCCTAGTTATGCTGAGCTAACAGAGTGTGGTAAAAATTTAGGTAGCTCATGTGCAAAGGAACATTGGAAGCTGTATTATAGAAGCTCAGAGCATTGATTCATTGAGTGCTATTGGGCTCATGTCCAGCTTTCCGGCTTCCCATCCATATCTGGTTGGCCGCTGTGGGTTCAGGATGCTGTTTGCAGACATTCTCCCAGGCTTTTGATGAAAACTCATCAGCATTTTAGTGTGAATTTCTCTTAGTGCACACATTTGGGTGTGCAATTATACACAAAATAATCAATTCCCTGCAGTATTTTCACCAATACATGCATTTCTGCTACCATACACATTGCTTGACTTCCTTGGCTGGAGAACAACATTCCAAAATTCAGAGACATGCTACTTTTCCTTTTGATTCACTCATCATTGCCTTAAAGCGCAAACGAGACGGATTTGCCTTTCAGTGTGAACTTAGTCAAATTCCTCCCCCATCCCTAGTTTGCCTCCATGAGTTGTTTGCAGCATCTCGGCGGCCCACAAGGAATACAAATTCACATTTAAAAAACAAATAAATGCCTGTTGTCTAGTGCAGAGGCTGAGCTGAAGAGGGTGGGAGGGATGACAGATGGCCATGTCCCCCTTTTGACTACCCCCTTGAAATCACCCCATCTAAATCTGGCTCGTTTCAAACTAGTGTTGACAACCCTCCTGAGCAACATAGAAATGAATCTGCGACCCAAACAAGAGTGGTTTATTTAGCTGCTGTTGTAAAACAGCAACCGAGACTTCAAATCCACACTGAAGGAGATGGGCTGGGGGGCAGGGGGGGCAGTGGACAGTCCATTAACATTAGTCCCAGAAGATCTACCACAGGTTATGGGTACTAGACAAGCTGGGTTTTTATTTTTATTTTTTTGTCTGGCGGTTCCTTGAAATTAAACACCTGTCAAATGGGAAAGATATTCCACCCCACTGCTAAGGGAAAGAGCACCTCCATGCTGAAGATATTTGACAGATGGGAGGCTGTGCAGATGTCATTGCCCAGAGATCTGATAATGGATAAATACAAAGCAAACATTAGCACATCCCAAGCATCAAGATGTTCTGGGGACAACTCCTGGGAGAGCATGCCTCTAAGTCCCCGTGAAATCAGGTTGGCAGCTTATGAAAGATGCAAGACGACTTGCATGCAAGCCTCGCACTAACATCCGCCCAATCCAAAACAATAACCAAAGCATAGGAAATCAAATCCCGGTCCTAGTCTGCAGCTAGTTTGGAAATTAACAATGGGTGGTCGGTATTTGTTTGTTTGTCTCTTTACAGTATTTAATCCCCCGCCTGCCTGTCCATCTAGATTCACGAGGCAGCTTAACAACAATGTAAAGTAGAGTTTGGTCCCAAAGGCACAACGGGTGATAGTGAACTGAACATAAGAAGATCCTGATGCATCAGGCCAACAGCCCATCTAGTCCAGCATCCTGTTCTCACAGTGGCCAGCCCAGTGCCTGTGGGAAACCCCTAAGCAGGATTTGAGTGTGACAGCACGCTCCCCTCCCAGAATACTGTGTCTAATTCTAGGCACCTCAACTTAAGAAGGATGCTGACAAGCTGGAACGTGTGCAGAGGAGGGAAACCAATATAATCAAGAGCCAGGAAACCAAGCCTTATGAGGAATGGTTGAGGGAGCTGGATATGTTTAGCCTGGAAAAGAGGAGACTGAGAGCAGATATGACAGCCATCTTCAGATATCTTGAGGGCTGTCACATGGACAAGGGAACAAGCTTGTTTTCTCCTGCTCTGGAGGGTAGGACTCGAACCAATGGCTTCAAGTTACAAGAAAAAAGATTCTGACTAAATATCAGGGAAAGCTTTCTGACAGTAAGAGCTGTTTGACGGTGGACTCTCCTTCCTTCACTGCCTCCAGTTGTGGAAGCAGAGTACAGACATCACGGCTAATAGCTATTGATAGCCCTCTCCACCATGAAACTACATCATACTCAGAATGTCCATTGACTTCAATGCGTTTACTCTGAGTCATGACTAACAATGGATATTGCTCAATGGGTTGGATCCACGTGATGTTAGTTGCACTTATGACCCATTGAAAATTATGGGACTCACTGAAAGTACTCAAGATGGTGTGTTTGTGATCATGATCTCCACCCCTTTCCTTGTGTCAATATTGCCAAGTGCCTCATCTCCTAGCTGCTTTTACCGAAGGCAAATGGGCGTTGCTTTGAAGGCAGAAGCTCCTCTTCCCTATCCCCTGTGGCTCCCCCTAACCCCATTCATCGCTTACCCAGCTTGATAGAGCATGGCTGCACATTATTCTCAACAGCTGCTGCAGTGTCGCTGAGATAATGGATAGGGGCCTTTCATGCTCCCCTAAGATTTCTCAGGTATCAAAGGGATTATGGAATTTCCCAGTTCCTTTTAATTGCTTTCATCTCCAGCTCACATTCAAGTGGCAGGCTCATTTGCATATGTTTACTCCATGCCGGCTTGTGACACAGACCAAAATAAATATCTCTCTGCAGCCATGGTAACCCAAATGGCTGGCTCCCCATCTCAGGTCTCTGTTCCTCAACACAATAAACCAAGATGATTGTTTCATCTTCGGAAAGACTGTGTAATAATGCCGGAACCGAGTGCCTGAGTTAGTGAAGCTAGCAGTTCCTGGCTACTGATGGGCCAGTGCTTTCTTAGCTGGATACAGAGCGTTAAGTTGAGACTAAATCCTGAGTGTGTTGTCTCCACGTTCAGGAATTAGGCAGAAGTCCTGTTATAGATGAGGTTGCAATCCTCTTGAAATAAGATGTAGATAGTCAGGGCAGGGACTGGTCCTAGGTCCCTCATTGTCTCTGGAGGAGCAAATAGTCTCAATGAAAAGGAATGCTTTTAAGCAGCTGCAGCTGGACATGGATAGCCTTGCCACAGTGGTCCATGTACTGGTAACCTGCCAGATAGACTACTGTAATGCACTTTATATAGGGCTGCCCTTGAAGATCTTCTTCTTCTTCTTCTTCTTCTTCTTCTTCTTCTTCTTCTTCTTCTTCTTCTTCTTCTTCTTCGTATCCTGCTCATCTGACTGGGTTGCCTCAGCCACTCTGGGCAGCTTCCAACAGCAGAACAGAAATGCAACTGCTCCCTTCTTGAGTGGACCAGCTTATCAGTACCATACAATGCCAGCCATGAAAGAGTTTCATTGGCAGCCAGTATTGACCACTTCAATGTATTTGTGGTGGCTTATAAGGCTGACATGTGCCCTGCAGTCCTGCCGGGATTGGGACTGGGTTGACCAGCTCTAACACAGAATAAAGAAACGGGGAGGGCTTGAGAGTCAGTGTGAGTCAGTGTGGCATAGTAGTTAGAGTATTGGACCAGAACCTAGGAGACCAGGGTTCAAATCCCCACTCAGCCATGAATGAAGCTCACTGGGTGACCTTGGGCCAGCTTAACCTACCTCGCAGCATTGTCATAAGGGTAAAAATGAGGAGGAAGAGAAGCATGTACACCAGCCTGAGGTCCTTGGAGGAAAGGTGGGATAGAAATGCAATATCTGGGTTATCTTGGAGGAGGTGGGAAGGGGGAGTAGAGATGCCGGCTTCCCAACCACAACCTTCCTGCAGAGTGGGAAGCCTCAGTGGCGGCCAGGGAAGACTTTGATCAGCTAAGTGGAGAGGCTGAACAGAAGGCAGGAGAGGCTGAATAGGAACCCAGGCAGGAGGATGCAGCCTTGTTGCCTAGAACCAGGTGCCATCTTCACAGCTGGGAGCTTACTATTCCTCCCTCTTCTGTTTCTTCCTCTGTCAGAGCAGGCCAACCCAAGCCAACTGTGACATATAGCTGTCAACTTTCAGATTTGAAAATAAGGGATCAGCAGCCTCAAAAATAAGGGATCAGCAGCCTCACCTGTCCCGGGGACAGTCTACGGGATATCTAACAATCCGGGATAGCTGCAGGAAGCAGTGGTAAACGGCGCTGGAATAAGCAAATTTCCCACAAAAAAGGGAAGGTTTTCCCACAGCTATGCTGTGACAGCTCTCCAGGGTTCATGACAAGCAGCCCTGTTATTTTATTTTGATAGGACTCAACTCATGCTTTTAGCTTGGTTCTTATTGTGCCCTGCCCTTGGATGGATTGGCAAGGAAGGGTGGGTTAAAAAACCCCACTCTTAAATAAATAAGTGCATACCCAACACCTATAGGCTTCTTGCTTCTCTGCAGAGCTCATCGGAAAGTGTAGCGTAATCTATTCATTTTGCTCATCGTCTGGAACGGCTGCCTACAAAATCCAGGCTTTTCCTCCCAAGGCTCCATAGGATAATCAATTAGCGGAGCCAAATGCATTGTGGCCTTAGTACACCCTGAAATAGAACACACAATTGACACTTGAGTCGATGGATTAGTCATTGGGATATCCCAGTTGATTAAATCCTCCAGAGAATCACTCTCTTCTCACGCAGATCATTTAACTCTGACTTTCTCAGAGCAAGCTCTCAAAGCAATGCCTCTCCCAAGTTTAAAATACATGTAGTCATTTGTTTCTTAGCAGGCTGTAAGTTTTTTATTGAGTCCTCCGATCAATAAATGATAAAGCTTTCCAGTTCTCCCATGTTGGCCTTCTCAACCAAGCAGGGGAGCTGCCCAGCTGTATTAACAATTAGAAGGCCTAAGACTGAGCAAGAGAGTAGCTGTACAGAAGATTTTAAGCCTGAGACTGTATCTGTGAAGATTGTTCCACCATGAACTTCCAGGCAGCAACTGAGGGATGAAGTACACAGCCTGGCAGATCCAAGAGTCTTCTTCTTTGGCGATCACTCGAGTAAGATTGTCTTCCATAAGCACGGTTTTAACAATGAGTCCATAAGTGACTGTGGAGGCCAAATCTGGATCCACATGTCCTTCCACAGTGGGGACATTGGTTTCCAGGTGGAAGTTGATCATGGTGAGGGTTTGCCAAACATGCCTTCCTCTTAGCACGTTTCTTCCTTTCATCCTGAGTTCGAGCATCTTCAAAGCCCATGACATCTTTGGTAAAGGCTGTTCTCCAGCTGCAGTGTTCGCAGGCCAGTGTTTCCCAGTTGTATCCAGGAGTGTGGATTTCCCCAACCTGGTATCTTCCAGATGTTTTGCATACATCTTTCAATAGCTCCAGCCAGCATGGGGTGTGGTCAGGAATGATGGGAGTTGTAGATCAAAAAATCTGGAGGGCACTTGTTTGGAGAAGGTCACACTAGTTCATGGAACACTAGCTGAATCACAATCCTGACCATCCTTCTGACCCCCGGCCTTCTGACATGAGTATGGCATGTTCTCTGACTCTGACATGTGTGCTGTCCCACTGAGAACAAGGTTTGGTTCAGCCTTACTGCTATCATTGTTTATATCATTTTGATTTATGTAACTAAATGTGTGCCCTGCTTAATGGTAAAAAGTGTATATGCACTTTATATAAAATAGACATTAAAACTGTCAATAAAGGCCAAGTGTTCAAAGCAAGTTGATCTATTAAAAATAAAAACAAAATCAGCACACATCTGTCAGGGGTAAGGGATTCTTGGTTCCTCAAGGAAATTTTATATACAGTTGTACCTTGGTTTTCGAACGCCCTGGAACTTGGACATTTTGACTCCCGAATGCCGCAGACCCGGAAGTAAGTGTCCCAGTCTGCGAACGTTCTTTGGAAGCTGAACGTCTGATGCAGTTTCCGCACCTTCTGACTGAGTGCAGGAAGCTCCTGTAGCCAATTGGAAGCCGTGCCTTAATTTCTGAATGTTTTTGAAAGTACTGTGCCTCTGAAACTCCATTTCCCTGAGCTGCAGGGTCAGCCCCACCATTAAGAAGTCCCTTCTGGTGAGGAATGCTGTGGGCACATAGTGGCAGTGACGATAAGGTTATGGCTTTCCCCTAAGGAAGCTGGTTGCTCTCAGATGCTGTCTCCTAAGTAAGATTCAACTTGGGGGTGGGGACATCATTGGTTTATTTTTTGTTTTTATTATGTTTTTTGGGTTTTTTATCTTGTATTTTTATGTTGTGAACTGCCCTGAGATCTACAAATGAAGAGTGACATACAAATTTATCAACAGCAGCAGCAGCGGCTTAAGGTGAAGTCCTTTTAACCAGTCAGCCAGCTCCTCGAGAGGGTTGGAGTTTACCACATGGTAGATCTGGTCAGCCTATATAAGTCAGCTGTAGCTCTTTGCAGAGACAACTTCTTTTGCCTCAGTAGGGCTCCTTGGAGCTGTCCAAGGTGCTGAATGCTCTCCTCTTGACCAGACCCTGCCTGTTCACTGCCTACTGCCTCAATCTCCCACAGAACTGGGCAAGGTATATGTAGTTTTAGACAATATTCTACTCCCTTTTGTCCTAGATTATCGTTTTACCATTTCCATGCCAACTGCTTTGGAGTTTTGCCACAAGACTCTGTTGCCTCTTTGTCTTGAGGCATTTTAGGACATTTGAAGGAAGGAATATGCTGATTAAGCAAAAGTGAGCCTCAGCCAGTGGGTACATGTGTTCTCTTCAGTCATTGGAGGTCAGTAATGCTAGATGCAGAGTACACAGGGTCTAAGTAGGCTGAACAATTAACAGAGAAGAATGAAGCATGAATGCAGGAAAACTTTACATTAGTCTTGTTTCCCTGCAAACCCTATTGCCATTTCCACCCCCCCCACCCCCCGGTGATAACATATGGAGCCAGATTAACTTACCTTGTTCCACTAGCAGAAGGCAGAGGAAGGGCTCTTGCTAGTACAAATGGGTTGTCCCCCCCCCCCAAGTATCCCCCAAATCTACTCTGGAGGGTTGGGAAATCTGCTGGGGCAGCATGCTGTGGGAGGAAAGGGAAGGTGGTTCCGTTGGACAAGCAGAAATGCATGCACTAACTGAATGATCTCCTTAGCACTACACTGAATTCCACCCACTGTTTTGAACTGAGCAATAAGGAGCTTTCCTGGAGGCACTTAAGAAAGCACACTAAGAGAATGCTAGAGATTTATGGTGTCTTTAGGAGAAGCTCAGGCTGAGCAAGTCTCATGGGGCTGCAGAAGCCAACACACAGAAACACTACACTTGCATTGAATGCACATAATGCAAACAAGACCAAATACAACTTTCTGACCCTCTACTGTGCCTTGAACTGCTAGTGTGTAAAGCCATAGATGGCTCAGAACAGGGGTGGGAAACCTCCAGTCCACATGCCAAGCCTGGCTCTCCAAGGCCATGAGGCCATACTGGGCAATTCATGTCGACCTGCCCCACAACAGACATCATACAGATAAGGGCAGGGCTTGCCAAAAGCCTGACAACCAGCTGGTTGTTGGGAACCTTTGGAGCACTGCACCGAGCAGGGACCCAGTGTTGAGCAGGATTGCTCCTCCTTCACGTTAGCCAATGCTGATCCTCTTTGGTCTAGGCATGCCAGAGAGATCCACGCAGAGAACACTTTCACACACCCAAGCTCAACACTGTGCAGGAATTCCTCTCCCCCAATAGTTGATGTAAAGGGAAAGTGATCCTGCTTGAGCCAGATGTGCCAAAGAGATCCTGCCCACCTGTTAACAAGCCTGATCCTTACAAGGATCTGGTCCATGGAGCCAAAGAAGAAGAAAGAAAGAAAGAAAGAAAGAAAGAAAGAAAGAAAGAAAGAAAGAAAGAAAGAAAGAAAGAAAGAAAGAAAGAAAGAAAGAAAGAAAGAAAAGCACCTCACCTTTGGCCTAGGACCAGGTAACCTGAATGTCTTGTCCTTTGTATGCCGACCAAATCTCTGTGGTCATTGGAAGAAGCCCTCCTGACCATTCCGCATTTAGATTATATTTCTTTAGTTTGTACGTGAGCTAAGGCTTTTAGTGTGGCCGCAGCTGCCATTTGGAACACTATTCCTACTGAACTCAAACCAACGCCTACAATTCTGATCTCTCTCATCTCTTATTGAAAATGTTTTTCTTTGCCCATCATTTTTTTAGAGAATTGATTTGTTGGTAATGAATTCTGCATTTTATGATTTTATAATTGTGTGATGTTCCAAGGGTTTTATTGTACACCATGTGCTTTTTTTAAGAAAGAGGTATTAAACAATGCCTGGAGGAATTTATTACATTGAAATATATTTCATAGAAGCATCGATTTTGCGTGCATAGGTACTGGGGCATCTGGAAGCCTTGTATTCCCTTATCTTTTATGATTTGTGTACATAGATGGTCACTGTATCTGCAACGTTGTGGTGGTCTATCATTATTGCGGTTATGTATATCTTCTTATAAATCAATAAAACAAAACAAATGTCAGGTTCAGGATGAACAAATCAATTTTGATTTTAGGCAGGTGGGTGTGACTGGCATTCCACTGACCTGCCCATTATCTCCATTATTGCACCCATTATTTCCATCAATGACCCGGCCATTAAAACTTTTCTACATTGCATAATGATGCAGCAGCATCCAGCATAATATAGCTTTTACTTGACCTCCATTACTGATGGTCTAAAATAAGTGGCCAGCTGGCAGCTGAGTGCACGATAATCAGAACAAGGCAACATCCAGATTCTAGACATCGACTACACACACTTTGAAACGTCAAGCACACACACTTTGACATGCAGCTCCTGTAGAGTCACCCATGGGGCAACATTAGCCCTCAGCCTGAAGAAAAGGTTAGCTGTTTTAGAAGATGTGATATATAGATGCTATTCTTCAGATTCACCTCCTCCTTGCCTCCACCTACAGGTTCATTCATTTCTCTTTGTCTGCTATGTGGGTTCAGGTTCCAACTGTGGTTTATCCAGCAGAAGCTGTCCCCAGGAGATGCCTTTGCTTTCAAAATTAAAACTAGGGCAGTGACTAGGGCAGGTTTTGTGGAGAACAGCCTTGGGAAGAAAGCAATCATGGTGAGGTGTTTCTGCTTTGTAAACTGGGGGAGCAAAACTAATGGGGCAGTCCGAAAACTATAAGAAAGTAAAGAATAAACAATAAGAGTGGAACAGAAAAGAATGAGTGAAGACTAGGGTTACCATTGCAGAGCAATGGCCAAGTTACACTAAGAGGACAATTTCTGCATAGAATTTTAATAAAAGGGATTGTGGAAGGAATATCCCCCAAGCCCTTGCTCAGTGGTAAAGGATACAATGCAGGATGCAGCTACAGCATCTCTAGCAGATAGCCTCCAGTCAAGAATTGCCCACAACCTCCAAGGGAAGGTCATATACCCCAGTGGTTAAGCATCAGCTTTGCAAACGAAGGCCCTGGGTTCAATCTGTAGCATCTCCAGGTGGGGCTGAGAATGCTCCCTGCCAGTGAGCACAGATGGGACTGAGCTAGATATATGGTTTTATTTACCCACATATACAACCTAAGCATATGATGGAGAGGCGCACAGCATTAATGTCATGAACTAGCAGGATGACGGGGAGGAGGAAGAGGATCCCAGCGAGGGGTGAAGCCAGGACTGAGACACACCGGGGCAAGGAAGGGATGGGGGAAGGAAGTACTCATAGAGTGACGGAAGATGGGGGGGGATGGAAGTCAGTGCACAGGAACCAGAGAACTAGGACCCATCACCAGAAACAGAAGGGCCTCTATCTCCATGAACACACAAGGGGCACTCTAGGAAGCTGAGGCAGGCAAGGGTCCACAGCCCAGCTCCCTAGCTGGCCAAGTGGGGCTCGCTAGCTCTGGGAGGAGGGGTGTGATTCCTCAGCTGGAGCTGGCTCATAACAGGTGAGTGTCACCTGCCTCGTCAAGCCCAGATGCTGCACTCAGCATGCAAAGTACCAAAGGGAAGCAGAGCTGAGATGCTGTGTCTGCTCAACTGCCCATGTTGATGGACCTTGGCTTGGCTGCTCCTGGACCACTATGGGTTTGACTCTGAACTGTATCCTGACTGCTGGGCTTCAGGCTTAGCTTACTTGGACTGACCCTGGACTGTGTTTCATGACCTTTGGACTTTGCTTGTATGGCTTGACCCACAGACTTTGAACAGACATACTGACTTGCCACCATGTAGGCCACCTCATGAGAAGAGAAGACTCCCTGGAAAAGACCCTGATGTTGGGAAAGATGGAGGGCACAAGGAGAAGGAGACGACAGAGGACGAGATGGTTGGATAGTGTTCTTGAAGCTACCAGCATAGAATCATAGAGTTGGAAGAGACCACAAGGGCCATCGCGTCCAACCCCCTGCCAAGCAGGAAACACCATCAGAGCACTCCTGACATATGGCTGTCAAGCCTCTGCTTAAAGACCTCCAAAGAAGGAGACTCCACCACACTCCTTGGCAGCAAATTCCACTGTTGAACAGCTCTTACTGTCAGAGCATGAGTTTGACCAAACTGCAGGAGGCAGTAGAAGACAGGAGTGCCTGGTGTGCTCTGGTCCATGGGGTCACGAAAAAGAGTCAGACAGGACTAAACGACTAAACAACAACAACAACAGGCCAGCGGCTCAGGGCAATTTACATCACAAAAGATTGTGCTTCTCCATTAGTCATGGATTTGGGTCCAGCACAGAGCTTGGATCCATCTCCATATTGCTTCCCCCCCCCCCACTGCTCACCAGCTAGGCAGTGGGGGGGGATGGGGACAGGGACGGGACAATGTCAGATAGTTGTAGCAATTGCTACACCTCTTTGAAGTGCTGATGGGAGCACTTAACTGCCCAGTGGAAGCTATTATCTGAACAAAGGCATCCACTGCAACTGGCAGGTTCCACTGCAACTATATTCCAATCCTTACTGGATACAGGATCAGTGCCTAGAAGGGATCCAAGAACTGACCCTCCCCACCAAATGACTCTCAGTGCCAGGACTGACTTTGCATGTGCGAAATCTGAAGCAGGCTGGGCGAGACACCAACACCACACACACACACACACACCCCCTTGCCTGTACTGATGAGAAGGCGATGGCACTGAAAATGCGACTGTGGGCACATTTGTGTTCTGTGTCTCTCACACACTTACTTTCATTTCAGCCTGTCATTATTCACTTCCACGGCCATCATTACCGCTAAGCGGTATAATTGTTTTTGCATGCATTGGAAGATAATAAAATTCCTTCTCTCCTCTTTCCTCCAGCCGCACGGTAGATCAGTTTCCACACTTTGGCCATAAACATATTGTCTTATTCCATGGATAGGCAACCTAAGGCCCAGGGGCCGGATCTGGCCAAATCACCTTCTAAATCCGGCCTGCGGACAGTCCAGGAATCAGAGTGTTTTTACATGAGTAGAATGTGTCCTTTTATTTAAAATGCATCTCTGGGTTATTTGTGGGGCATAGGAATTCGTTCTCCCCCCCAAAAAAATAGTCTGGTCCCCCCCACAAGGTCTGAGGGACAGTGGACCAGCCCCCTGCTGAAAAGTTTGCTGACCCCTGCCTTATTGTCTCCCAAGTCCTGACTGGTTTGCTAGACTCGAGTGCAAATACTTTATGTAGCAGGAAGATTTATACCCCGTCTCCCCGTGAATAATGCCCGCAGTAGCTAACAGCAATAATGAATGCAAATTAATAAATAAAACAACAGAAGTGGTCCAAATTGAAATAACTTGGTGTGCTAGCAGAACTCATCACAAGGACTCCTGCTAGCTCAATAGGGCTTTCCTCCTTCCTTATCCACTCGCAGTGCCTTCCCTAAATCCACTCTGGAGGAACAAGAGAACCCCCATAACACCACACAGGAGGAAGCATTCCATGATCAGAAAAGCTCCTTCCTGAAATAGCAACAAAGAATGCATATTTTAAAACCCCAACAGCAACAATACACCAAAATTTTAAAAATGAGAGTGTTGGAAGCAGGGGGAGGTTGCTATTCAGACCTTTGATGGAGATCATACTTCCTTCCACCTCTGGCAGAGATGTGGCTTTGTGACAGTGAGATTAAATGGTCCCTTTTGGATCACTGGACTACAGAACCATATGCCTCAGGACTCTCTGGCTACTAACCCTGATGGCTGTGTTCTAACCTCCGCAGCAGAAGGCAGTATGATTCTGAATACCAGTTGCTGAAAACTTCAGGAGAGGCAAGTGTTGTTGCGCTTAGGTCCTGCCTGTGGGCTTCCCACAGTTCTCTGACTGAGCACTGTGAGAACAGGCTGCCGGACTAGATAGATCAGCAGGCTCTTCTTGCATTCTTATGGCAGCTTTAGTTAGCCTCTCTCCTTCAGAGGCCAGGTAAAAAGCCATATCGTTTTAGCACATCTAATGGCTGAATTCCTATTCCTTGGCTATATTGTGATGGTGGTGGGGAGCTCTGCTGTTCCCCTTTTAAAGAAACACGATGTTCTGAACATCTCACATTTGTTCCTTTAAAAAAAATTATTGTGTACCAGATGCCCAGGTGAGACAGAGAAATGGGGCATACATTTTTAACAGACAGGTGCCTAGAGTCATGCTTCGACCACTTTCCTTAATGCTGTTCAAGTTTTAATTCCTCTGTAGCAACTGTGGGATCTCTCACGTAAGTCATTGTCCCCACAACCATGGCAGGGCCAATGGACCAATTCCAGGGTTGCTTTCCATGCTCTTTCTATCATGCTGGAGAATGACTGCCCTTGCATGACCTATGCAGGGCCTGGCAAAGATGTCAGAATGATCCCTCCTCAGAGATTCATGGGTGCTCTTAGTTTCCAGAATTCTCTTGATGACCTTGCAGCCCTTCCTGTGTTTTGTGTTGAAGAGCGCAAGAATGGAAGAGGCAGAAGACTCCAGCCAGCCCAGACCCAGGTGAACAACGTGTCCAAAAGCCTCTTGTTATGGCTGTAACAGCTATAAGAAAAATGTTTCTTCTCCAGTGCTGTCAACATCTGCACCATACCATCCAAAGCTAGATGGGACAGTGGTCTGACTCGCAACATGGGACAGCTCTGCCCAGAGATCTGTTTCCCTAGTTCTAGCCTTGATGGCTTCTGTTGGACCAGCATGGCCAGAGCTCAGCAGTGATGGGAGTTGTAGGACAACAACATTGTTCTTCATTCCTGAAGATAGATTTGGAAGGGGTAGTTGTGCTGGTCTGTAACAGCGAAAGCAAGAGCACAAGAGTGTTATCGTCTCAAAGGTCTCTATCTAATCCTGAATGCTATTTCCCACAGTGGTCCATGGGAAGCCTGCAAGCCTGCGATACTTTAAAAGCCAACAAATCTATGGTATGAACTGTTGTTGACTAGAGCCCATGTCACCAGAAGCTGTTTATCTATTCATTTCAGTTTATCCCACAGGGCGCCTGTTAGAAAATGCTAAAGAACCTCTGTCAACATCACTTTGCTCCTTCACATTGCTTTCCCTCCCTACTTATCTTGATGTCTTCTGGAGAACTTAAAATGTTGCAACTGATGTTCTGACAGTTTGGTTGGTCAACTACATTGTATTGTCCAAAAGTGGCTTTTTGAATTGCATTCATTGGTTACATTTATATCCTCCCATTTCCCAAGACTCTCCATTCTTATTTATGATCAAGCAAGGTTACTCTCGCTTTCCAGGTCCAGACGCCAAGAGGGAGCTTACTGATCCAATTGGCAACACAGGAAAATGAAAGTAGCCACAGGAACTAGCTAAAGGGTGGAGTCTTTGTTCCAACTCAGGTCATGTATGATGGATGTAAAGTGCTCTGACTTTTTAGATATATAATCAGGGCTTTTTTCAGCCAGAACTCAGTTCCAGCACCTCTCAGGTAGGTGCCATTGCCATCCTAAGAGAATGAGGGAGGTGATCATGGTGAGTTCTGACATCTCTTTTTCTAGAAAAATAGCGCTGTATATTTTAAAAATATATGAATAAGTAATTAAATAATAACAGACAATATTAACTCTGTACTTGCTAGTTACTGTACATGGGCAGACAGATAAATAAATGTATAAGTTAGACCCTAGTTAGTTACTGCTTGAGGGCTGTTCCTTGGAAAGAGAAATGGGCAGATGGATCACACATAAACACCACAACAACTTTACGCACACGCTTCCCATCATCCAGTGTTTCCTGTTAGAGCCGCAGCTACAAAGCTTGTAGGAGGGGGCGGGGGCTTGGTTGGGTAATAAAGGACATCCCTATTCTTTATTGGACGGCGGGAGGGAGGAGGTGGGGCGGCCCTTCAGGTGGTGGGGCTAGAATCTCTCGGCTCTCCACGCCCAGAGCTCAGCCAGAGAGCCACGTGGTTGTGGGGGTGCGGGGGGTGGGGTGCGGGTGGTTTGTATTATTCCTGCCGCTTTCGATTGTCTTTTCCCGACGGCGCGGGTTCTCCCTCCTTTTTCCTGTTTCCTCTTTTTTTTAAAACGCCGCTTTTCAGTGTTACTGTTTTGCAAGGGGGAATCGTGGGTGTGTCTTGAGGCGAGGAGGGCAAACAATGGCGAGGAGGGCTCGTTGAGAGCGCGCCGGGAGAGGATCTCCTCGCTCCTCCACTCCCACCCCCCACCCCATGCAAAATTGGGCAAAGCCCGGACGGCTCGTGTTGCCCACCCCGAGCCGCCCCCTCCTCTCCACCCCCCTCCCCTCTCGGGAGATGGAGGGCGAGCTCTGATCCAAGAGGGAGCAAAGGCGCGCACGCCTAGCCGCGCGCATTACAATGGAGCGAGGGGTTTCCAGCTTCCAGCAGCCTCGGAAGTGCTGCGCTGGGCGAAGATAAAACGCCCCTTTGGATCGCATTATCTTTTTTGTGGGGGGCTGCTGTTTTGGAAACTCGAAGGCTGGCCCCCAGACAAAAGGCGTCGGCGTCGGGGAGGCTCGCCAAGGCGCAGGGAAGGAGAAGGCTCGGCCGTTTTGGTTTTGAAGCGCAATGGCCGAGGATGGCTGCCGGCTGCTGCTTTCGGGCGCCCTCTGAGTGAGGTTGTCACTGGCAACGGGAGGCCGAGGGCTGCTGCTGCTGCTGCCGCTTCTGCTGCAACCGGAGTAAGGCGGCTTCCGCGCCAGCGCGGCCATGGGCAAATGCAACGGGCGCTGCACGCTGGTGGGCTTCTGCTGCCTGCAACTGGTAAGGCGGAGCGAGGGCGGCCCCTTCTCCTTCGCCCTCCCCACTCTCGCTCCTCTATTGTGCTACCTTCTCGGTGTTTGTGTGTGATCGCTGCTTCCTCTTTGGGTGGGTGACCTTGCTGCCAAGCCCCCCTGGGCCGGCGGTGGGGAAAGTACTTCCTCCAGCCCACCCCCTATGCCCTGTTTTGGAGAGGTGTGGGCTGGAGAGGGCGCTACTGGTGGTTCAAGAGTGGGGCGAGGGGGGTCGTCTGCTTGCCAAGGATGGTGATGTGGGTGGGGCGTTAGGGTTCCTTGTTTCAGGGAACTTGTGGGTTTCCTACAATTTTGCCCGCCTTCTCAGGCAACTCTTGTCCTCCAAAGCGGCTCGCGCCAATCCAAAAGAGGGAGGCTTTGCCATCGGGTTTACAAACGAAAAAAGGAAAATAAGTCAAGACACTGGCAGAGTGGAGGCAAAAGAGAGAGCTCAAACTTTAACTAGCTTTGGAGTGGATGAGGAAATGCAAGCATCGCAGACAGAAGCAGTCATTTAAAAAGTCGATTCCGGTGTGTTTCATGGGGCTTTGCTCCTTACAGGGGAAGGTGTCTTGCACTAAGACAGACCATTAGTCCATCTAGCTCAGTATTGTCTGCCCTGATTGGCAGCGGCTGCCCCAAGTTTTCTGGCAGGAGCCTTTCCCAATCCTTCCTGGAGATCAAACCTGGGACCTTCTGTCTGCAAAGCAAATGCTCTACCAGTAAGCTGTGACCTTTCCCCTACTAAGTGTGTTTTAGGATTGCTGGTGGCAGGTCGTCACAGTGAAGGTGGGCAGGAAAAGAATAGCTCAAGTTTTGGATCTAGGATAGGGAAAAGTCTGCTCAGTAGAATGACATAACGCCTTATGTTGTTTTGCTAGATCTATCTAGTTCAGCACTATCTCCAGAAGTTCTGCTGGATGCATATGAGAAGCTCCTAGCCAGATGCAGATGAGGACAGGACTCCTGCACCTTTAGTTGTTGCCATTCCCTCTTTTCTGTAATTATTAAGCCCCGTCCTCCTTTGCATCTGACCACTCTGCTCCCCCATCATTTTGTGGTTGGCCAAAGATCCATCCTGGATCTTGGGACCAGAGGAAAGAAGTGGGACGGGAAATAATGGATGCTTCAGGAATCAGGACGCATAACAGAAATGGAGATGGGTTTCTAAGAAAAATAAACAAATAAGCTTGGTTATGTGTTATGGACACAAACTTGCATTCCTCCATTTACCCACACCTGCTTTCCCTTCCCCTGTTGTCTTGCCTGTGTTTTAATTTTAGATAGCACAGAATTTTACAAAGTACAGGCAGATAGGTGTGCAATCTAAGTAATGGATAATAAAGTTAACAGAGGGAGAAAAGGTTCCCCATGAAATTCAGACTTAACCGAGTCTTGGTTAGTGCAAGAAACCAGGAAATATCCCAACAATATTTGCCAAGCAATGCAAATAGATGGCTTTTAAAATACAAGCCCATTTAAATTATTTTATTAAAAACATTCCCAGGGCAATGTTAAAACAGCCACACAGCCTACAAGCAAACGAACAAAAGGAGTGCTTGGGTCGATTATGTTTCTAGAAAGGCTGATCTTCCTATTTATACAGGAATTACAGGGGTTAATGCCTCTGCAAAAGTGGAATGCTGTGATTTCATGCTTCTATTATGGGGAATATCAATGAGACTTGGGTAATGTCGATATTGTGTAACGTTGATATTGCCTGGAAGCCAGATGTAAACTTAAAAAGCAAAGCAGCAACAAGAGATCCAACAAAAGATATATTGCTATTTGTACTTCGGTTTTGCATGAGAGTTCTTTAGTTCTTTCTCATGCAAAATACATTTGCTGCCTGGCCTGTCTTGATCAGTGCTCAGGTTTACATGAGACAATTTACTTCCAAAAATTGTATGGGAGTGCATAACGCTTGGCACATATCTGTATTGCCAGTTGCCAATTGTCTTTATCCTACTTTTCCAGCTCAGGGCAGCATATATGTTATCTCCTCTATGATTTTATCTTCATAATGGCCCTGCAAGATTGGTTAGGCTGAGAGAGAGTCACCTGGTTTGTGCGTAATGCTACAGCTTAGTCTGCGTTGACGGACATGAGAGAGTGATCCCTCTTCTCTTCCAGCACAGCTGCAAGACACGGCATGCAAGCATTTGCTCCTCTTTCCAGCTAGCCGTGGTTACTGTTCATGTCTGATCTGTGCTTAGTGTTAACTGTGGTTTAGTGAAACGTGTCAGGAATCGTTCACTGTGGTTTGAAGTTGTCTTGGGTCATTGTGCGCACGGTGGCAACAGTTTATCTGGGTGTGAGCATGAGTCTCCACATTTAGCTGAAAACAAAAGTGAAAGCCAATGATCTCCTTGTGGCTGTGCCCAAAGAAGAGAGAGAAGCCCAAGGCTTGTCTGCACATGTTGCTAATCCAGGGCTGTAGAACCCTTTATTATTATTATTTCATGGGCCACAAGATGGTGATGGGTGAGGCCAAAACCCAAAGTGCATGGAGCAACATGCATCTCTCCACCCTCCCTCTCCCTCTGCCACCCTCTCTCTCCTTCTACTCTTGATCTTCCTCCCTGCTCAGCAGACCACAGGGGAAGGGAAGATCACTCTTGCCAGAGGTCTGAACTAATGGCTTGCAGAGGGCTCCCCACTCCTGCTTCCATTGTTCCACCCATTTTGGATTTTCTGTCTGCTTCCTCCTCCTGCAACTCCTGCCCCCTTTCTCTCCCTTTGGGCCCCTACCCCCCCAAATATGCTGCAGGCCGCATGCAGTTCTTGAGCCACAGGTCCCCCCTCCCCATGCTAAACTCCTGGTTATGCCTTTTTCAAGGGCCACATTCCCTTGTGGGAAACCTCCTGAGGGTTACACAATGGAGCCAGATGCAAACGTAGACAGGGCAACGGATGCACGTTTTAGCTTTGCGCAACAGGTTACATTCCAAGCATGCAGAAGTCGGGTCCCTTCCAACTCTACAATCCTATGTTTCTAAGTCAGAGATTCCCAGGGATAATACACACACACCCTGCCAGTCCTCCTTCCAGGAAAGAGGTATTATCACAGTTCAATGACACATTCCGTCTAGACCAGAAGCACTCAAGGGTGTGGCCTGTGGAATGGGGTGTGGCCTATCAGAGTCCCAAGAGGTTTGGGAGGCCACATTTAACCCCCAGGCCTGAAGTGTCGAACCCCTGGTATAGTGTTCACATGTGAATGACAGGCTAAAGGTTACCTACAGCTCTTCATGGCCAAGTGGAGTCTTACCACCAGTTTTCCCTGGTTGCAGCGCAGTTCTCTAGCTGTTACAACATCCTGTCTTTTGAAAAAGAGAGCCTGTGAAAGGTTTTATAGCTGTTTTGGGCTGGAGTGGATCTGTCCAAGTATGCTTTGCATCTGTTGCCTTTCAATGTATGCACCCAGGAAACTTTTATTACAGAGTGAAATCTGCACTAATGAACAGAGCTATCCCTGTGGATAGCTCACTCGGTAGAATGTGAGACTCTTAATCTCAGGGTTGTGGGTTTGAGCCCCACATTGGGCAAAAGTTTCCTGCATTTTAGGGGGTTGGACTAGATGACCCTCGTGGTCCCTTCCAACTTTACATTTCTATGATACTGTGAGGCACTTTTAAGCTTTCCTGCAACTGTATGAGGACAGAGGCAGGGAGGAGGAGACTCTGACAGCACCTTCCCCCATCATTAGTAAACGTATGAAAGAGAAATTGTGAACAGCTCTTTGTGCTGAAACTTGCTTGTAGAGTATGTTTCAACACTTTGCAGGGAGATTAAAACTGCAGCCCTAAGTAAATTTGCTTGGAAGCAATTCCACTTTAAGCTGGTGCATTAGTAAATATGGTCAGAGTCGAGTTGCACAACTTGCTCTGGGCATAGAGAAAATTATTGCTGCTGGGTACATCATTGATTTTCCCCTTGCTTGGACTTGATCAAATGATTCTAGCCAAATGCATGGAGCGGGAGTGAGCACACAGAGCCCTGCCCACTTGTTGCACTGATTCTACCTTCCCTGCTCATGTATACAGAGAGCATTCAAATGCATTCACATGAACAGCTTAATGCACAGAGATGAAAATGGGGTAGCTTTTCCTATTTAAAACTGGAGAAGGGTTGTGGCTTCATGGTAGAGTGGGGAAGTTGTGACTGTCCAGATCTTGCTGGACTCCAAATCCCATCAGCCCCAGCCAGCATGGTCATTGGTCTAGGAGGATGGGAGTTGGAGTCCAGCAATACTTGGAGCGACTCCAGGTTCCATTCTCATAGTGTTGGTCAGAGAAGGGGAACTTTGAGCCCTGGGGCCAAACATGGTCCTTCCAAGCTGCTCTGTCAGGCCCTCAGGACTCTCCCCTACCTTCACCCCTCTCCCCAGGCTACATCTCTCCCTCACCAGCACTACACTGGGCTATCCTCAAGTGTGTTTGCCTGGCTGGAATGTTGTCCTTGAACTGTGACAAAATTCACATTGCCAAGGTCCATCTAAACATAAAAGGTTTCAAAAGGAGGGATGGTTGCTGCTGAACCTCTGCTGGTAGGGAGTTCCACAGGGGAGGCCCTGCCACACTCAAGGCTCAGTCTCTAGTGCTGAGGATCCTGGGTAATCATGATGGAACATACGGAATCAGGTGGTACTTAAGGCACCATGTTTCCCCCCCTGGTTTTGTTTGTATCTTGTTGTTTTCAAAAACTTAATAAAACAAAACCAAAGCACCACCATGCTATTGGGGATAGTGGATGAACGCCCAAGAGGCCATGGGGAGTGGGCACCGGGTGCAAGCTGTTTTTCCTTCTCCAACTTTTCCACCTCTGGTCAAGCCTACCTCGGTCACCGAGATACATGATACCACAGTATCCTGGCCCTGTTTTTACATTTCGGGGTTTTGCTGTTTTTCTGCACTGAGTGAAGGTTTCAATTATTGTTTTTAAGTTGTTGTCTTTGCCTCAGAAGGCAGGTCACCATTTCACAGGTCCTGAAGTTACCACTGGAGCGTTGGCAAAAGGAAGGTTTGATTGGAGTAGGGGTAAAGGGATCCATCTATTTCCAGTTTGAGTCAATTTACCTATGTGTCCATTCTGTCCAAGTTAAACAAATTATAGTTGGAAGGGACCCAAGGGGCATCTAGTCCAACCCCCAGCAGTGCAGGAATCCTTTGCCCAATATGGGGCTCAAACCCATGACTCTGAGATCAAGAGTCTCATGTTCTGCCAACTGAACTATCCCAGGTGCTTACGGAATGTTCATATTTAAATCAGCATTTCATCACAAAACATGTATTCAGACAATGCTGTTTTGTCTCAGTGGGTGCATTTCTAAACATATTTTGTCCTAAAACACTCAGGCTGATTTCCCCCACACATTTAGTATGTTTAAAAAAATATTTAAAAAAATCTGTGGTCCATATTGCAAAAATTGGAGAAGGTCAGTTTTGGAAGGATAATAAATTACATCCTGTTCTGCATTTTCATCCAGGAGGTCAGTTCACATGTGAATTGACAGAGATCTAACTCGAAAAAGGATCCCAGAGCAGGAGGAGAGAGTCTTGGCACACACCTCAATACTGGAACCTTTCCCTTGACTTTCATGTCCTGTAAGAGTAGTTCTGCTGGATCCAACCAAAGGTCCCCCTAGTCTAGCTCTCTGTTTCTCCCAGTGGCCCACCAGATGCTTTTGGCAAAGCCCACCAGCAGGGCATAAAGGAAGCTGCTCATCACCCAACCCCTACTCTGCTCCTGGTATTCAGAGTCACACTCCTTCTCAACCTAGAGGGTCACATAGTGGTTGTGCGAAGGTGCTCTAGTGATGGACTGCTGTGGCAAATGCACTCGGCGTGATCATTTTTTTACATCTGCCCTTCGTATGCCGAAGACCCTTATCTCCCAAATACCATGTGATTCAGGCTCTTGCAGTCTTTCAGAAGCTTTCTTTGTGGCTGGCTGTTGTCAGTTCAGCAGCCTCTTTGCCTTGATGTTGGCTGTGCTTGATAATTGGATCTGCCTCTTATGTCGTGCCTTAAATGTGCTCTGTGAGTCATCAGCTGACTCACTCCATCCCCAGTCCTTATTCTTCTATACCACACCACATCACTTGACACCACTGTGTTTCACGTCTTGGGATCACTGCCCTGGTGTTCTGGGGTTTTTGTGTGTGTGTGTTTGCAGGGGGTGAGGGTGGGTTGTGTGCTACAAATGTTAATGCACCTCAAATGGGTGGTGCAGAATGATTTGGATGCTCTTTGCTTAATAAACGATCCATTTTGGGACCCTTGGAATATTATCCTAGTCACATGGGAAGTTGTGTTAGAAACTCAGATATATAAGGTAGGCACCCAATGGCTCCTTAAACCAAGGTTGCAGTCACCAAAACAGAATGTCTAGTTGCCATTTGGGGGCAAGTCTTGTTTTTCAAATGATGTGATTTTTCAAATCTGTGATTGATTCTCAGTTAAACATCTGGCTAGATGACAACCTTGAGCTTTAATAACTTAAAGAAGAAAAGCCACTTGATCAAGGGGCAGTCCACGTATATATTGGCATATTCTGACCTCTTTGCCTTAATGGTGACTGCTCCTGCTCAGGCTGCACACAGAAAAAGCAATTTGGTTCCAGAAATTCATTCCAATTGCACTGATAGAATATAACTGATAGAATTCTACAGGATGTGGTATTAATGTGTGTGAAAGCAGTCAAGATCCAATAATCCCAAGATACAGTCGTACCTTGGATTACAGACACTTCAGGTTACAGACTCCCCTAACCCAGAAATAGTACCTCGGGTTAAGAACTTTGCTTCAGGATGAGAACAGAAATCGTGCTCCGACGGCGTGGTGGCAACAGGTTAGCTAAAGTGGTGCTTCAGGTTAAGAACAGTTTCAGGTTAAGTACGGACCTCCGGAACGAATTAAGTACTTAACCCGAAGTACCACTGTAGTGATGTCAGGTGCCCACACATCTTCATTTGGTTGCAAGTGGTCAACAGCCAAGTGCAAAATGCTAATTTTGAACACTGATGGGAAGTTCTTCCTCCTCTGGGGATCACCCACCTATCCGCAATCTGATGTCATATTGGCACCAGGTGATTGGCAGGTGGTTGGTTCCACCCACCTGTCAAAGTTGGCCCACCAGCATGGGGGGGGGGGGAATAATGCACAAAGCAGGATTGAACTTCCTACATGTCAGATGAAGTGCAGGATGTTAAACCCTGCCTTTAAGGAGTGCCACTATGGTCGTGGTTAGTAAGCTGGACTGGGGAGACACGGATTCAGTTCCCATTTGTCCATGAAGCTTTCTGCGTGAATCTCAGCCATGCACAGTGCCATTGAGAGCATGATGGTGTTTGGTGGGGAACAATGCACACTTGATGGTGCCCTTAACTCCTTGGAGGAAAAATGGGATAAATTTTCACTACAGCTCCTCTGTGTTCCTTTTAAATCTGTTGTCATTTGCGTCTTGAAATTACAGTCTGTCGTGCATGCTTCTGAACCATAATGTGGCGTAGACACATCCCCCCTGCTCTATATTTTTTCGCAGCAAATCTGCCATTTTTAGAAATGCATTGTCTCATAAAATTAAACTGCTAGCATAATGGATCGATGCTGTACAAATGAAATTGAGCAATTGAAATTGGATGTAACGCCAGTCAGATCTAAAGTCCAAGTTGTAATTAACTTTCTGCAGTTGGCTATCCCTGGGAAGCAAATGTTTTTATGTGCACAGCTCATCAGGCATGCTAAATCTGGTGTGTTAATCATTTGCAGTGTGTCCAAAATCTGAATAAAATTGTAAACATTCCCCAAGCACCATCCCACCAAACTTACAGCAGGTCTATTCACGGAGAAAGAAGGGATAGTGGGGAACTTGGAACACAAGTGTAGCCTACCTACATCTCACCCCATCTTCCAGAAAGGATAGACCTGTTCTCTGATACTACTCCACTGAGTGTGGTTTAAGTTCTATACCAAACCAATGCTCCACTTGGAAATGGCTTTTTAAAAATACTTGTAAATATTTTAAGACATGTCAACTCAACAACAAATACCCCACTTTACATTATTCACATTTTATATTTCTAACCAATGGAATAGATGTTTTTGGTCCCCCAGTCCCTGCAGCCCATTTTGTCAATCAGCTGAACCCATCCATCTGTCATTCTCCATGATTTTGGGTGAAGCATTGTTCTTCTTTGCCCTCGGGATTCAATTTCAAACCATGCAGGCGCATGTATTGGCCTTTGCAAGCAGTTCCAGTCACCTGGTTGCCGGCTCTTGCAACATTTCCATGATCATGGTGGCACTTGCAAAGATGGTGCATGCAAATCCTACTTTTGGCAGGGGAAGCTATGCCTTTATTAGCCAGGTGTAGGGCAGGTAGGCATGATTTGACCAATAATAATAATAATAATTCTGGCTGGGTTTCCCCAGTCACTTTGGGCGGCTCCCAACAGAATATTAAAAATACAATAAAACATCAAACATTAAAAACCTCCCTAAACAGGGCTACCTTCAGATGTCATCTAAAAATCAGATAGTTTTTTATTTCTTTGACATCTGATGGGAGAGTGTTCCACAGGGCGGGTGCCACTACCGAGAAGGCCCTCTGCCTGGTTCTATGCAACTTTGCTTCTCGCAGGGAGGGAACTGCCAGAAGGCCCTCGGAGCTGGACCTCAGTGTCCAGGCTGAACAATGGGGATGGTCTCGGCTTAGGCCTGGAGACCAGAGGTTCCCCAGTACTGATGTCTGCGTAGACGTGGTACCCAGAGATATTAGTGACAATGGCAATAATAATGTGGCTGTTTGTTACTTGGCGCAGCCAAGGTGACCTTTTCAAAATGTGTCACTTGTACTATCCAAGAAGAAAAATTTCATTCTGACATGGCTTATTCTTTCCAATAACTTTCCCCCCCTAAGAGCTTAAGAAGAGCTTGCTGGATCAGGCCAATGGCATCCTGTTCTCACATTGGCCAACCAGAGGCCTGTGGGAAACCTGCAAGCAGGACCCAAGCACCAGAGCCCTCTCTCCTCCTGTGGCTTCCAGCAACTGGAATTCAGAAGTTTCATCGCCTCCAGCTGTGGCATCAAAGCACAGCCAAGAAGGCTAGAACTTTGTCATATTCTGAATAGAGTCTGTCCATTGATCTCAGTGACCTGGTCATGGACCTTGATGATCTCAGTGCTCCTGACCCGGAAACTCCATCCTTATTTATAGCAATTGCTGAATAGCTAGGCAGGCAGAAGACAACCTCTTGCAATATATGTATCAATTTGTGGCAGCCGCTGCAGGACAACAGGGCGGTAGGCCAAGAGATCGGATCAAGTTGCCTTTCTCCATAGATTGGGGATTGGGGCAGAGAGAGAAGGGAGCCTAGATTCTTCTATATGTGAGTTTTCAATTACACAATTAAATGCACAATTAGGTATAATTACCAGTGCTCAGGAGCCGCGACTGTTCATAATAGGCATGTAATCTACTGCAGTCACTGTTTATACTGCTCAGCCCCTCTCCCTAATGATTATGGAATGCTTCCACATTTGCATGGTTGCCATGGAAATCATGTTTGGAGCTGACAAACGGCACTCGGGATGGAAGGCCGAGATATTTCTTTGGGTAGGGGGGAAGCTGCAGCTGCTGGAGGGAGAAGGTTGGCTGTGGGGTCTGTGGTGGCAACTGCGGTGTCCTAAGAAGGTCAGAAGAGTCTCCCTGAATTGGGCCAATGGCTCACCAAGTCCAGCATCCTGTTCTTCCAGTAGCTGTCTGTGTGGGAAGCCCACAGACCAAGACCTGAGCACCATTTGTGATTCCATAGCAAGGGGTCTTCATAAGTGCACTGCCTTTGGTGTCAAGGTTAGTATCCATTTATATCCTCTGTGAATTTGTCCTCTTTGTAAGCTGTTCAAGTTGGTGGCCATCGCTGCCTCTTGTGGGAGCGATTTCCATGGTTAAACTTTGTGCTGTGTTTGAAGCATTCCTTGCATGTCTGGCATCTCCACTTAAAAGAGCAAAATTATCATGGCTAGTAGATATTTAAGAAGTTGCATACCCAACTCCCTAGAGACTGCGATCTACTCCCAGTATAAGGCAACTGGCAGTGGTCTACCCTTTGTCTTTTTTTAAAAATTTATTAACAGGCCAATCAAATCACATTAATTCCAAATCACATTAATTCCAAATTACACAGCCAAATTTTTAAATTTTTGTTGGTACCCATGCTTCGAGATCAGAAAGGGATCCAAACATCACTCTTGCTGCTGCTTTAATGTACACAGTTCTGTCAAAATAGTATTCACAGTTCTGTTCAATATTCTCCTTGTTATTTTCCTCATCTTCTTGTTATCATATATTCCTTTCTTTGTGTTCTCTGGTAGTCTCCACAAGCGGGTTGAAAACAAACGTTGTTATATCCTGTGTGGATTTTGCACTCCTCCAAGAGCCATATCAGGATAGACAGACGCCATTTCCGCACCTCCGTACAAAACATTCCCAAAGTCTGTCCATCAATTTCCACAGGCCTGCCAGTCTCTCCTCAATTTTCTCAGGGGGCCCTGCCAGGTCAAACTCACAGTCGGGTGTAATAACAAGCCATGGTCCTCCTCCCCCTTGGGTCTACCCTTTGCCAAGGCGGGGCGGGGGGGAGACCAAAGTTGTTGAGCTTCTTTTAGGGTAGGCCAAAGTTGTTGAGCTTTCTTTAGGGAACCCCACAGTGGTTGAGCTTTTTTGAGAAGATGCTAGAGTTACTCCGCTTTTTACGGGGAGAAGGAGCGCTAAAATCACTGTAAAACTACACCACTAATAACAAGCAGGAGCAGCACTACATTCTGGCGGCAGTGGGGGGTGGAGCCAGCGATGATAAGGGAGCCCGTGATCGACCACGATCGACCGCAGTCATTCAGAGATCGACCTGTCAATCGATTGACCTGTTGGACATTGCTGCTATAAGAGGATTCCTTGGGAACGCATGTATTTCCCATGTGGGGTACAAATGTCTAAAGAGAGCCAGTGTGGTGTAGTGGTTAAGAGCGGTGGACTCGTAATCTAGTGAACCGGGTTCGCTTCCCCGCTCCTCCACATGCAGCTGCTGGGTGACCTTGGGCCAGTCACACTTCTTTGAAGTCTCTCAGCCCCACTCACCTCACAGAGTGTTTGTTGTGGGGGAGGAAGGGAAAGGAGAATGTTAGCCGCTTTGAGACTCCTTTGGGTAGTGATAAAGCGGGATATCAAATCCAAACTCTTCTTCTTCTTCTTCTTCTTCTTCTTAGTTGTACATGACAATGAAATCCACAGAGAGAAGGGAAAGTGTTTGGATGAATCCCAAACTTGAAGTGTGCTGCTTTGGAATACTCTGAAGCAACACGGACATCCTCCAAAGTTGCCAACCTGGGGTTCTTCCCCAAGCTTTGTGGACAAAGGTGCTTCCATGCAACCTGTTGTCAGGGACTAGGCAGAGGAGGAATGGTGGCGGCCGCTTCCCCAGCCTGATCCTTCCAGAGAAGAAGATGACGGTTTAGAATTACAACAGGGGTTTGAGGGATATCACAGCTCAGAGGCAGATGAGGAGAAAAGCTGGGAAATAATGGGAGAGGAGGAGGAAGAAATGGAAGCACCAGGGGGTGACAGCTGATGGACACAGCGTCTCTAGAAAGCATTCTAGACATCCCCTCTCTCCCAGAAACCGGCGAGCATTGAAAGTAGGAGAGCAAAGAGCTCAAAGGCAGAGGGCATGTAGCAGCACCTGTAGAAGTGATGAATGAGGAAGTGGGAGAGACAACACCATTATTCTAAGAGGCTGCATTCCCAATCCTCTCTCTGTAAATATTGAATAAAAAGCAGGTGGTAAGGACTTTTCCTTGTCTTATCCGTTCCTGGCCACCTGCCGTGGGGGTTGGATCCTCTGCCGCCTGACACCTGTCTACTGAGAATTTCTCCTCATTTATTTGGAGGGAGATTAGTCAATATTGGCTATTTAATGACCAGCCATTTCTATTCATTTTCAGAGAAGTTAAACAATGTTGCATCGTTGCAAGTGCTTTCTTATCCTTTCCACTGCATTCTTTCAACACTTTCTGTCAGCAGTAAATCACACCATTCTAAGTTGGAGTTAACTCTTTGTTAGCAAAGATACAATCTTCACCAACTTGGCAGTGTGTCAGGCGTAATGAGCATAGCAGCTCATCTGTGGTACGTCTTACCTCATGAATCAGTTGACAAGACTGAAAGTCCTCACCTAGCTACAGCTGTCTTAAGTCCCCTCCTCTCCAGGAGACCCCACCTGCAACCAATCTTTTGGAGAAGAAGGTTTGTTGCATGAGACTTCCCGGTCAACTATAATTGTTCAACTTGAATATGCTTGTACAGGTATGTGCCTGAATCCTGCCCGAAAATAGTGGCTGCCTGGAAACGCCCCAATTCTGAGTGACAGTAGTGCGCCTGTGAAAATCGATGCCTTTTCCTTCAGGAAAGAGTTGATTTTGACTGGCAGCTCTAGTTTCCAACCAGGGAATAACTTTGACCGGGGGGGGGCCTCTTTTCACTTCTGATCACAGTGCTCTGTGTTTGGAGGGATGTTGGAGGAATGGATCCGTTGCTGTCAACTGAGCATAAATCAAAAACAAATATGCAGGCTGCTTTTTGTACATCACAGTTCCCTAAGCTCTGCACCTGTGTATCCGAAATGTTGCAAGTTGTTTACCTGGGGATGTCTGTATGATGTATGTCATTTTCATGCTTATTCTTCCAAAACACTAGGAGGGGAGCAAATCTTTCTACCTAAAGACTTTCCTTGCACAGGAAAGTGCAAGGAAAGTTGCTATCCTTATCTGTCTGAAATTTGGTGGGTTTCTATCCCCTTGGAAGGTGACAGAAATTGCGGGGAAATTGAATCTAATGCTGTTAAGCAATTTATTATTTATTTAACCAACAACCAAAACACGGTGAAAACAAACAGTGAAACCCCCCAGGCGGCTGATACATTGGGTATACATAATCAATAATAACATATTCAAATCGACCATATGTACAATTCTTAACACTCCTCCCTCCACAAGGTTTATTTAACTTTTAACATTTTAATTGCTCCAAATTGGTCAAACCTGTCCAAATAATTTTATATCTTCTCAAACAAATCCTCCTCCTTCTCACTGACCTTAAACCCTTTCATTTTATGTATCTTCATAGTTAGATATTCTAAGATTATAATATTTTTCAATTTTCCCTCCATTGGTTCCATTTAAGCAATAAGAATAATAAAGATGTAGCCAGTTTCTCATTTCCCTGTGCAAGTCAACAGGGAAAGACATCAAGCCTCAACTTAGGAAGCTATCATACTGACCATTGATCCACCTAGTTCAATATTTTCTAAACTAACTGGCAGTGCCTGTCCAGAATTGCAGACTGGATTCTCTCCCAACTCTACTTGGTGTTGCCAGGGATCGAACCTGAGGTCATAGAATTGGAAGGGACCCCAAGGGTCATCTAGTCCAACCCCTTGCAATGCATGTGTGACTCGAACCCATGACCCTGGGATTAAGAGTCTCGTGCTCTACCGAGTGAGCTATCCCAGATCTCCCCTTTTGCCTACAAAGTAGATGCTCTACCACTAAACTGCCACCCTTTCCCCATATGTGGGCCTTAGATTTTCCTAAGCAAGGTTCTTACTCAGTTCTCTGACTCAAAGTGGGTGTGAAGAAGTCTATGCCAAATTAACCCTGTGAAACGCCCTGAGACCTCCGGATATAGGGTGGTATATGTTTTGTTCAGGGACACGGGTGGTGCTGTGGGTTAAACCACAGAGCCTAGGACTTGCCGATCAGAAGGTCGGCGGTTCGAATCCATGCGACGGAGTGAGCTCCCGTTGCTCGGTCCCTGCTCCTGCCAACCTAGCTGTTCAAAAGCATGACAAAGAGCAAGTAGATAAATAGGTACCACTCCAGTGGGAAGGTAAACTGCGTATCGGTGCACTGCTCTGGTTCGCCAGAAGCAGCTTAGTCATGCTGGCCACATGACCCGGAAGCTGTACACCAGCTCCCTCGGCCAATAAAGCAAGATGAGCGCCGCAACCCCAGAGTCGGTCACGACTGGACCTAATGTTCAGGGGTCCCTTTACCTTTACCTATGTTTTGTTCTCATTTTGTATTTTTACATTGTGAACTGCCCTGTGATATTTGGGTGATGGGCGGTATACAAATTAGATAAATAAATAATAATCAATAAATTTAAAGTGTCTTTGTCTTATTTTTAAAAAAGTATATACTCCCTTGCACACATGAATTAAGGCAGTGTACTACAAAAGATCAACTACTTTAAAATTCCTTTTAAAACACAATAAAGCAGTGTGCCTGAAACCTTAAAAGGCCTAACCTAAAAAGAAATTAATTATATGCCTGGGTGAACAAAGGTGCTTTTAACTGCTGGTGGTGGATGCTTGCTGGATCTCTTGGCATCTTGGTATGAGATGTGGGATGGCTGATTTGGATCAGTGTTTCGCACCCCTGCAGTCCTTCTTTTGCAATCTGTTGCTAATAATGCCTGTTCCTGTGGCCATGCTGGTTGATTTAGTCAGAGCCCTGTTTGAGCAACTGGCTATCTTGCTTCATTGTCTCCCCATTCCTTGCACTGAATATGGTCTGAGAGTTTGCCAGAACTGTCAACCCAAAGATTTACTGTGTTGTCTCGAGATGCTCAAATGAAGAAGAGAACGGGCTCCCTGTGGGCCTCGCAGAAATGAGGCCGGGTGGTGGCCGGATGCTATTTCTCTTGATTTGAATAGTCTTCAGGATTTCGTTTTGCAGCTTTCAAAGAGAGTCTTCCTGTTGCACTTGCTTTCTGGTGATGATTGGGGAATTTCCCACAACTATAGCTTTTCCACAGAGATCATTTATGAAAATGCCTTGTTTTCATAACATTGTGCAATACCAGTCAAACTGATCGGGTTCAAAATTTTGTTTAGACATTTTTCTGGTGGCTATCTCAGGAAGCATTCATTGTGTGAGGATGATGATGATGATGATGATGATTTTATTATTTCCTCGTACCTATGGGACCACCTTTCCAGGTAGTGGTACCTCAGGTTACAGACTCTGCTAACCCAGAAACAGTACCTTGGGTTAAGAACTTTGGTTCAGGATGAGAACAGAAATCACACGGCATCAGCATGGTGGCAGCGGGAGGCCCCATTAGCTAAAGAGGTACCTCAGGTTAAGAACAGTTTCAGGTTAAGAACGGACCTCCGGAACAAAATAAGTTCTTAACCCAAGGTACCACTGTATATCCTATGAAGGACCTTATGGTCTTCAAATAAAAACGTCTTGGAGATCCCGGGGCACAGGGAGGTTAGGCTGGCCTCGACCAGAGCCAGGGCTTTTTTGGCTGTGGCCCCGATCTGGTGGAACACTCTGTCACAAGAGGCTAGGGCCCTGCAGGATTTGACATCTTTCCACAGGGGCTGCAAGACAGAGCTGTTCCACCAGGCCTTTGGCCAAGGCACAGTGACCCCCTCTCTCCTTCTGTAATCCTCATAGAACTCTAACCTAATGGTTGATTCTGACTTGATTTTAGAATGTATTTTAATTAATTGATTGTGTGATTTTATGTACACTGTGCTATTTTTACTTGTTAGCCGCTCTGAGCCCGGCTTTGGCCGGGGAGGGCAGGTTACAAATAAAAAAATGTTGTTGTTGTTCTTGTTGTTGTTGTTATTAATATCCCGCCCATGTGGCTAGGTTTTCCCAGCCACCTTGGGCAGCTTACAGCATATAGAAAAACATAATAAAACATCAAACATTGAAAACTTCCCAAAACAGGGCTGCCTTCAAATGTCTTCTGAAAGTTGTATAGCTGTTTATCTCCTTGACATCCGAAGGGAGGGCGTTCCACAGGGAGGGTGCCATTTTTGTGAACTGCCCATGAAGAAGGATGTAGTAGCCTGTGTTTCGATGGAGTCTTTGGGAAGGGTATGCCATGAAAATCCACAAGGATCCCTTGCTGGGAATCGTGGGGCTGACATTCTTTTTGCACTGCATGCTGCATGTACTGCATGCATTCTCTGCTGATTGGGACATAGAAAAACCATGGTTTTGCACAACAGCTGATTTGCAAGTGCCTTGTTTGGGGGGGCATGTCAAAGAAGAGCTGCAGCTGGGAGGTTAGAACTTTGACTTCTGCAGGAATGTTAGTTCCCAGAGTTCCCTGAGAAGTGGGATTTCTTGTTAAACCACTCTGGGAGTCTCCAAACACCTTTCAACACTTTTGGCAAACTACACTCCCCAGGAATTTTGGGGGAAGCCACAAGTGTCAGAGGGCCTTCTCAGTATTGGCGCCCGCCCTGTGGAACGCCCTCCCATCAGATGTCAAGGAAATAAACAACTCTCTGACTTTTCGAAGACATCTGAAGGCAGCCCTGCTTAGGGAAGTTTTTAATGTTTGATGTTTTATTGTTCTTTTAATTTTCTGTTGGGAGCTGCCCAGAGTGGCTGGGGAAACCCAGCCAGATGGGCAGGGTATAAATAGATAAATTATTATTATTATTATTATTATTATTATTATTATTATTATTATTATTATGGCACTTCCAAACTACAAACAGTGCAACCTCACTCACTACAGATCAAATTACCTTGTCTGGAATAAGCTTCAATTAAAGGGAGTACCCTACGCTCCTCTGGGAGGAAGGTGAGCGGATATAAATTAACCGAGTAAACGAGGAAATAAAAATATTTGGTGTCTTCCTGTGATTGCTGTCCTACAGCAACCCCAGTAATTCCTGCAGATTCTCCTGCATGGTTAGCTAGCAAGCCACACCCCTAAATATTGCTGTTACTTTAACAACACCACCAATAGGCTTCCTTTCACTAAGAGACGATCGAACCTTTGATCTTTCAAATTTAATAACATCCCTTGTAATATCCGAAAGCATTCCCAGTTACAATAAAAATGCTTGATTTCTAGAACACGAAAACTTTCTGCTTATTTTTATCTCGTGTTTCTCTATAAGAAAGCTTTACTGGAGCCATGTAGAAATTCTGGTTCGATTGCATTTTTCTGATAACCCAAAATGTGCTCAACTCAATTGTGCGTTCATTTTATAGTGTGGATTCATTTTCCAATATCTTAATTCACTTGATCACATTTATCTATTAAAAAAGCATAGGCCCCACATCCAGGGATGGGAGAGAAATTTGCTTCAGTTCTTAATTAGAGGCAAGCTAGCAAATGAACCGAACATTTGCGCTTACTTGAATTTTGTGACACCGTTCTCCGGCCGAATAATGTGCAAAAAAATGGATATGCTAAGTTATAAAGTTTGCATATAAATGCATATATTAGTGAAGGTGACATGCAGAAATGTGTTAACTTTGGAGAACTTGCTTTGCAAAAAGTGAGCACCTTTTGCAAAATCGTATGCAAAAAATGTGTATATTCAAAGAAATTTGAACTAAAATGCTGAATAATTTTCATGAGGACTTAAGGACTATCCATTAGCTGTCCTTTCAAAGTCACACTTCTCTGATGTTTACAGTGCAGTTCTCCAGCCAAGTAATGTGTTCCAAAATGTATATAGTAGGGTAAAGTGTTCATAAAAAGGAATACAAACGTGCTTACTGGGAGAAGTTCAGACTAAAACTAATTATATTTCATGAGGACTTCATTTTTTTAAAGTGATGTGCAAATGTTCCGGTCAAACTGCTTAGATTTACAGAAGTGGCAGTTTTACAAGTGCGGCTTAATGATCCTTCCACACTTGCAAGAAGTTGATCCTTTAGAGTGGCACCACCAACACTTTGAAACAACTTGCCCATCAATATTGGGCTGGTGTCTTCACACCATTGTTTTTGACGTTTTTTTCTTCCAGCAAACCTACCCAAGTGTGTTAATTTTTATGTGATTTTAGCAAGTATCAGTGTTATGAGGTTACTGGTTTTGTTTGATGTTTTAAAATGTTTCTCATATAGTGTGTGTGTGTGTGTGTGTTTTAGGTATTTTTCATGAATATATTAGACCGTCTACTGTAAACAGCTTAGAGGTCTTGTTCTAGTAAGCATTATTTTTATACACAAACACACACACAGAGAGAGAGAGAGAGAGAGAGAGAGAGAGAGAATTGTACCTTGGTTGGCAAACGACTTATGAGTCAAGTGTTTTGGCTCCTGAACACCGCAAATCCGGAAGTGAGTGTTCCACTTTTCAAATGTTCTTTGGAACCCAAATGTCTGGCACAGCTTCTGCGACTTCTGATTGGCTACATGAGCTTCCTGCAGCCAATTGGAAGCCACACCTTGGTTTCTGAACATTTTAGAAGTCTAACAGACTTCCGGAATGGATTCTGTTCTGCTTCCAAGGTACGTGTGTGTGTGTGTGTGTGTGTGTGTATCAGCAAGAAGGGGGAGATGCAAAACCGAGAGGAAGCCTATATTGACAGAGTCACCCATCAGTAGTTCCAGTAACACAATAATTTCTTCTGTGATAGCTGATGCCATACCCCCATCCAGGTCCCCCCTCCCCCCCCAGCTTACACATCAAAGGAAGCTCAGCATTTTGTGGTCATTCAGCATGCTCAATGTTCATTCGGCTGCTCTCTCTCGTTTTTCTTTTCTTTTTTGAGGGGGAGGAGGCAGAAGAGGAACCTCTAAGCATGCTCTCATTTCTGAGCAGCTCCATTCTGACTGCACAGCTAATATCAGCACCTCACTTCGCTAATAGCGGGAGTTATTGTTGATCATAACTCTCACCTTAGGGGAGCAATAAATCAATGGGAACCGTTGCTGTGCAAATGTATCAATGACAACTCTGTTAAAAGTTCTGTTCCACCAGATTAAAGGCCTTTCGGGCATGCAAAAGTAATGCAAAAAGTAGATAGCTGAATTATCTTCAGCTTGGTTGTATTAACATCTCTTATCACATCAGAGAGCGTTTTTTTCTTTTCTTTTTTAAATAAATAAATAACAAACCAGCAATCTTTTATTGGGATGGGTTTTTCTGATGCACAAGGTTACATGTAAAATTTGTATTATAATCTGCATTATTTTGTACAGATAATTATCATCCCAGTCTTTTCACTTTAGGTATAGTATTTAATTTCTCTCTCTCTCTCTCTCTCTCTCTCTCTCTCTCTCTCTCTCTCTCTCTCTCTCTCTCTCTCTCTCTGACATCCCCGTAATTTATCTGCCTTATTTCCAAGAATAGCTGTTTTGCAAAGTTCTGCTCTACTGCATGCACATTAAGATCATCTCATTTCTACCTTACCAGCTGCAACTGTCTATACTATTTCTCAGAGCAATTTAAATTAATGATCTCTTTTTCCTTCAAACAATGATAATTTATTCCAGTCTTCCTTGCTCTCACTATCTCCCCCACCCCATCTGTAGTCCAAGCAATCTTGTATCTGATCCCTCACATAGGGCTGGCATGCCAATTGTGGGACTAGCCATGCATTCTCAGCGGACTGGTCATTTACCTGCCTACTTCTGGTGTGAGGAACCTCAGGTCCGGGAGCCAAATGTGGCCTTGCAGACCTCAGGACTCTATACACAAGCAATGCCCCTTGCTGGATCTGCTTTATACCCCAAATATTTTTGCCTTGCTAGAATGTGTCCTTGAACTCCAACCATGTTTCTTGCTTGTCCGAATGGAGGATTGGAGAGGACTGTGTGAGTATGCTTAGAACCTGGTCAGTGTTAGAAACTCAGATATATACCGTATTTTTCACTCCATAAGACACACTTTGTTCTTCCTAAAAAGTAAGGGGAAATGTCCGTGCGTCTTATGGGGTGAATACGTGGTCCCTGGCGCTGAATTGCCCAGGGGCGAAAAGCAGATCATGCTTTTTTTTTTAAAGAAGGAAGTGGGTGTTGAAACAAAACCGCTGATCGTTTGCTGATCGGGGAGAGAGATAAGGGATGCTAGAGATAAAGGAGGCTGCCTGGGAGGGGGGAGGTAAAGACAGCAAACTTGCAAGGGGGGAGGGACAGGAAGACTAAAGCAATAAGGAGAGAAATTAGAAGAAAATTAGAAGAAAAGGAGGAGCAAAAAACTGCTCCAGCTAAGGAAAAGACACTAAGGCAAACAAGAGGGAAGGGAGTGTTGAAAGGAAACAGCTGATCGGTGGGATCTGAAGAGAGATAACTGACGCTAGCGGAGGCTGCCTGGGAGTGGGGAGGTAAAAGCCCATGGATCCTCAGGATTTTTACATTGGACCACCCCAAATTCACCATCAGATCACATGGCATGTCCATGGCTACAGCCTGCACCAAAAAAAAATCACGCATCCACTGTTTCCTGGGGCTGCAGTGGTGCAAAAATGTGGTTACAAAGCACGGATCCACATGGATCCTCAGGATTTTTGCATTGGATCACCCCAAACTCACCATCAGATCACATGTCTGTGGCCACAGCACGAACCACAAAAATCATACACCCACTGTTTTGTTCAGAATATTTTTGTTTTTGTTTTCCTCCTTTAAAAACTAGGTACGTCTTATGGTCAGGTGCGTCTTATGGAGCAAAAATACGGTAATCTAATCGCCAAATGGCACCTTAAACCTAGGCTGCAGTCACCGCAATGGAATGTCTAGGAGCTGTTCCTGCCTCCCCATTGGATTTGTTGTGGCTGTTGTTCATTCCATTTCTATACCACTGTATATTTTAAAGAACAAATCTCAAAGCACATTAAAACATCAGATAAAACAACCCAGAATAAAACTAATGCAAGCTTCAAGGAAAATATTTCAGATCCTTCCCAAAGGGACATTTTGCTTTCCCCATTCGCCATCCTGGTGTCCAGAGATCTCCATGTGGTTGCAATTGGACCAGCACAAGTCACAAAACGTGCCTGTCCCCTGGCTAATTTTGTACACTGAACCCCCATTGTTCAGCCCTGACACTGAGGTCCAGTGCCGAGGGCCTTCTGGCGGTTCTCTCACTGTGAGAAGCGAAGTTACAGGGAACCAGGCAGCGAGCCTTCTCGGTGGTGGTGCCCACCCTGTGGAACGCCCTCCCACCAGATGTCAAAGAAATAAACAACTATTTGACTTTTAGAAGACATCTGAAGGCAGTCCAGTTTAGGGAAGCTTTTAATATTTGATGCATTGTTGTTTTTTAATATTTTGCTGGAAGCCGACCAGAGTGGCTGGTGAAACCCAACCAGATGGGTGGGGTAATTAATAATAATAATAATAATAATAATAATAATAATAATAATACAAACGCCGGCTCCCTTGGCCTATAGAGAGAGATGAGTGTGCAATCCCAGAGTCCTCCATGACTGGAACTAACAGTCAGGGGTACCTTTACCTTTACCCATTCAACAGGCTGTGGCTTCAATAAGCAACTTCCAAGCAGGCAGAAATTCACAATTTTTTATTTTTTCCTTATAGGATAGACATGCAGCGTATTATTTCTCCACCCACTTTTGCCTCTGGCCCCACCCCCAACTGAGAAGGTTGCTCAGAAGAGAATATTGCCCTTGAGCTGAAAAAGGTTTTCCACCTCTAGCCTGCTGTGCCACATATTACATGAAACCAAGAAAGCCCCTGTGTATGGGGCAGCTTATATTTTTAATGTCATTGTCATATCATCTGCTAGCAAGGGGAAGAGCAAGGCCTGCCTGCCTTCTAGTCCTGTAGCCATCAGGGACAAACCCAGAAACAGTTTATTATTCATTTATTACATTTTATGTCCCACCCTCCACAAAGTGGCATACGTGGTTCTTCCCCACCCCCAGTATTTTATCTTCTAAGCAACCCTATGAAGCATCAAACCTGGGAGGCCAAGGTTCAAATCCCCACTCGGCCCCGAAGTTTAGCCTTGGGCCAGCCAGTGTTTCTCAGTCTAACTTACCTCACATGGTTGTTGGGTGATGAGTGATCAGTGGCGTAGCGTGGGGGGTGCAGGGGGGGCGGCCGCACCAGGCGCAACATCTGGGGGTTAGGGTTAGGGGGCACAAATCCACAGGTTAGGGGGTGCAAATTACTTGCCTTGCCCCGGGTGCTGACAACCCACGCTACGCCACTGTGAGTGATTGATGCATTTATACTTCCTTGAGCTCCTTGGGAGGAAATAAATGCAATAAATAAACAAAACAAAACATTTGACTGGTCAACTGAGCAAATTCTCTCTCTCTCTCTCTCTCTCTCTCTCTCTCTCTCTCTCTCTCTCTCTCTTAACCCATTAACCTCTGACAGGCATTTAGTAAGTATCTGTATCACTGAAATATGAACATCCTGGATTAAATTTACATCAAGGAAAGAGCCACTCTCATCCACTCTCACTTATAATTTCAGCGAACCTTCCCTCCGGAACAGCATCTGGAGTGTTTTGTGAGCCAGGATTGTAAATTAGACTCGTGGGCTGGAATCCAAAGAGCTACTTCTGGGCTCCCCTAAAAGGATTTGGACATGCCCAGTGGGATTTAAAACTTGATGTCTTTAAGCAGCAAATACCCATAATGGGTGAAGAAATGGCTTTTGATGTTCCTCTTTGCAGGGTTGGCCCACCCACCCTGAGGCAAGTTGAGGTAACTGCCTCAGGCAGCAGGATCCGCTGGGGCAACAGACCCCAATGTCAGTCCCTCCCTTCCCCCTGGTTCCTGGTGTAGATCTTCCCTCACCTTTTCTTCCCTGTGAGCGGGATGCCATTTTCAGATCTATCTTGGGTCTAAAATGTCTTGGGCCGACCTTGCCTCTTTGTTTCAAAGAAGCAGTGGTGTTAGGCAGTGGTTTCTCTCAGGCCTACATGGATATGCTGAGGACTGAACATAGGATCCTCTGCATGTAGAGCAGTGGCTTGCCACTCAGATATAGTCCTTCTGAAAGTCCTGATGTCAGGTGTAAGGCAGGTGGGCGTGACTTGCCTGAAACAACTTCTCGGGCCAAATGGTGAGGACCAAATGTCGCCTGAGAGCTGGAGTTTACCCACCCTTCCTGTACTAGATTTGATGGCGCTTTTATATATGACATTGTTTCGTATATGTTTTACTGTATTGTGAAATCTGAGGAACCAATTCATAAATTAGTACAGTCATACCTTGGTTCTCGAACAGAATGCATTTTGTGAGTCCGCTCGACTCCTGGAACAATTTCAAAACCAAAGCACGGCTTCCGATTGGCTGCAGGAACATCTTGCAGCCCATCGGAAGCAGCGCCGGATGTTTGGCTTCCGAAAATCGTTTGCAAACCGGGACGCTCACTTCCGGGTTTTGATGGTTTGGGAGTTGATTTGTTCGGGAGCCAAGGCATTTGGCTTCCAAGGTGCCACTGTAATAATAATAATAATCAATGGAATGGAATAAAATTTCAAATAATTGCTATCAGTTGCTGAAGACACACTTGTTTACTTTGGCCTTTGAAAATTGATCCTGGTTTCCTCCCTGTATTGTGTTGTATGGATTGTTGACCTTGGGATTATGGATGGGGTGGGAAATTTTTACTGCTTTAGTTGTGTCCTTTATATGATGTAACTCACCCTTGGATCTTGGACTGGAGGGCAAGTAAGAAGTACCACTACTGTTAACAAATGCTACGAATGCTGTGAGAAGCCATTTACGCCAATGATTGAGTCCTTCCTGGACAGCAAGAACTCTGTGCCTGAGAAAAGAAAAACAGTGCATGGAGGCATTCGGGGTCTTGTGAGCAATTGCCAAAATTGAAGGGCAAATGAAAACCAGAGGAGGCCCAAACAGACAGGTGGATTTTCTGTGGGAATCCACTGCATGGAGCTCGGAGGGGGGGGGGGGAGAAGCATTGAGAGTGAAATTTCTCTCCCTACCCCCATCACTCATCTTAATAACCTCACCTGAACAGCAACAAACACACCAGAAGCTTACCAGTGTGTGTGTCTATCCAGAGAAGGGCAAATATTGTCCACATTTAACAGCTTTCCCTTCTCTCTCTCTCTCTCTCTCTCTCTCTCTCTCTCTCTCTCTCTCTCTCTCTCTCTCTCCCCACAACCAGTTCTAAAACAAGCTTAGATAGTTGTGAGCTGAGATAAACACATCCCTTTAGCCAGCACTTGCCTCCAGCATTGTCCAATGAGCCGTGCAAAAGCTGATCTTCAGTGTGACGGGCCAAACAGCAAAGCTTTTCATCTTCCCAAGGCTTGTGAGGTGGGAATGCATGTCACGGGGCTCTGCTTACTCAGAGATGCTCCGATGGGTCCTAATGGTATCGGGTGTCTCTAGATGTGTCAGTATTTTGTGGGAGGGTTTCAAGTTTATACTAGGCAACTTAGATTTGTGCAGTTAAGGTGGATCAAAGTGCTTCTCTCTTTTTTTAAAAAAAAAGTCCACTTTAAAATCAGACAGACTTTCTGCAGTTAGGAAAGTGACAGGGGAATGCTTTCAAACAGGTGGGATAACTAATGGGGAAATGTAGAAACACCCTGCAGGCAAATAAGAATGAATGCTCATTGTTGTATAATCTCCCCGCTAACAAATTAGAACAAATGCTCACTAAATAACATCTGTAGCTCTGTGACAGAGCATCTGCTTTGTGTGCTGAAGGTCCCAAGTTCAATCCCAGGCATCTCCAGGTGGCGCTGGGAGAGAACATTGTCTGAAATCCTGTAGAGCCACTGCCAATTGGTGTAGACCATAAGTCTTCAATCAGTTGGTTGGGACACACAAGCGGGTAGCAAAGCTACAGCAGGTGGGTTGCAGCACAGTTTTTGCTGCCATCTTGGATTCCAGCTAAAGCTGATTAGACCAAAGGAGAAGAACTACATGTGATGTCTGGGTTAAGACATGTTCTGGTGAACCACTAATTTTAATGGTTTGGCTTGAGTGCTGTAATATGTTAGGAGAAAGGCATGGGCCTTTTTAAGAATAAAATGCTTATTTCTGGCCAACCACATGCCCCACATTCCTGTATCGATGCCTCACTAAAGGCATAGCTCCATATATAACAAGGGCACTCTGTTCACTTTCTAGTCTGTTTCTATGACTTTAAAGACTTCTTCCAGAATGCAAAACCACTGGTTTCCAGTAGCTTTTCACCCTGTCTGCTAAGTGTAAAACCGCTCCTTTTTGTTTAGTAGTAATGCCTAAGGTACACTGCTCTGTGAATTGCCGTTTTAGGATTAACAGTGTGCCTTATTAGCATTATTACCGTACTTTTCAGTGTACAGTGGTGCCTCAGGTTACAGACTCCGCTAACCCAGAAATAGTACCTCAGGTTAAGAACTTTGCTTCAGGATGAGAACAGAAATTCTGCTCCGGCAGCGCAGAAGCAGCAGGAGGCCCCATTAGCTAAAGTGGTGCTTCAGGTTAAGAACAGTTTCAGGTTAAGAACAGACCTCCAGAACGAATTAAGTTCTTAAGCCGAGGTACCACTGTATAAGACGAGGCTTTTTTCTTTTAAAATTATGTTAAAAATTGGGGGTCGTCTTATGCATGGATAGTGCATGGGGGGGTGGGATTGGTTGCTGTCGCAAGCCGGAGATTGTCATTGGCTATTGGGCATGTTATCGGGGCTGATGTTGATTGGCTGTCACTGCGGCAATTGGATGATGGGCGATTGGCGTCTTCTGTCGGCGAGGGGCCATACGATACAATCTGCCCCTAAAGAAGCTGAACAGCTCTGTGCCCCACCCCCCAAAAGCTCAACAACTCTGGGTAATCTCCCACCATTTTCTAAATTTGGAGTCCCCAAAAATAGGGGGCGTCTTATACATGGGGGGCGTGTTATACACAGAAAAATATGGTAAGTATAAACTGAAATGAAAAATGTGAAAAGGGAGTCCCACTTTGTAGATTGTGAGTGAGAGGTGCATCTTAAGAATGGACCAGTTGGAGACCACTGGCATAGAAAAAACTAAGTTGCATGCACGAATGGTCCGACTCAATGCCAGGCATCTTCCTATGTTCTTTTTTTTAAAAGTAATATTTTATTAAGTTTTAAGTATAACAACAAACGGAAAGAAGAAAAAACACATACACAAAAATATAAAATTATAAAGTACAAAAAATACAAAAATTTAACTTAGAGAAAAAGAAAAAAGAAAAACAGAAAAGAAAAGAAAAAACACATTAAAAGAAAACACAAAAATCCCTCTTTTAATTTCTCATCTTTGATTCACTTATTTTCCTGACTTCCTCACATCTCCCTTTTTTGTATCCCTTTTAAAAATTAGTTCAGCAAATTCATAGCCAATTAATTTATCTATTATCAATCCAATCTTATTTTTTACCTTGTTGCTAGAACCCCTTCAGTTCATTTCAATGTCATTAACATTCAAAAATTTTACAATGTTTCTGTAAATTTAAATTTCCTCCAATCTTCTTCCACCAACTCTTCTCCCTGGTCTCGGATTCTGCCAGTCATTTCCGCCAGTTCCATATAGTCCATTACTTGCATCTGCCATTCTTCCAGAGTGGGTAGGTCTTGTGTCTTCCAATGCTTTGCGATGAGTATTCTTGCTGCTGCTGTAGCGTACATAAAGTTCTATCCTTCTTTAACACCAATTGGCCGACTATGCCCAGGAGAAAGGCCTCTGGTTTCTTAGCTTCCTATGTTCTTAAGGACAGATATGGGCAGACCTCACCAAAGTTTTGTGGAAGAAAAAAAGGCTGAATACACACACACACACACACACACACACACACACACACCATCTTACTTCAGAGGGAAGGAGGGAGGGCTGGATCAGTAAGGATCTCCCTGTGCAAATACAAACCGAATATCTTTCTGCAGGCTGCAGCAGCTAATTATATTTAATTCAAAGAGGCGAACAAAAGGCAGCAGAGAGGGCACGGATCCTCTGCAGACGCGGCTGGGGCAGGGGGAGCCGGGAGCCCTTTGATCATTATACTTGGAGTGTGTAGGCTTCAGCCCACTTCTCTGAGCACACAAAGGGCTTTTGTCTGCATGTCGATGTCAAGTGTGTGTGTGTGTATACACATGCTTGCTGGTACCACGGGTCAGTACCGTCAGGTGCAGTGAAGGGGTGGTGACAGTGGACAACTTCCCAAGCAGGAATTCCCTCCAATCCCAAAAACAACAACCCTTCTTTAATGGTTTTTATTGTATGGTTTTATGTTCCTACTAGTGGGGAAAAAACCCCTGCTCTGACAAATCTTTTATGACATGGTCGTATACAAATATCTTTACGAATAAATCGATAGGAACAAGGTGGGTATAGGATTGAGGCTTATGACTGCAGTCACACCATTCATTTAAAGTACTACCATCCTTTCTGTGTATAAGACAAGGTTTTATTTATTTAGAAATAAGGTAAAAAAAATGGGGTCATCTTATACATGGGATAGTCCATAGGGGACACGTGTGATTGGCTGCTGCCATGAGCCGGAGATTGTCAGTGGCTATTGGGTGTGTTATTGGTGGCTGCATCAAGGGCTGGTGTTGACTGGCTGTTGCTGTGGTAATTTGGTGGGTGATTGGCTGCTTCTGCCGACTAGTGGCCAGATGATAAGCGGCTATTGCAATGCATGCTAGTGGCAATGCAGGTCATGTGGGTGAGCGAATTTCTGCATTCCCCCCTAAAAGTCCAGTACTTTAAACAGTCATGGCTTCCTCCAAAGAATTCTGGGAGCTGTAGTTTGTTACAGGTGCTGAGAGCTCTTAGGAGACCTCTATTCCCCTCACAGAACTACAGTTCCCAAAGTTCCCTGTGAAGAGGGATTGATTGCTAATGCACTCTTGAGAGTTGTGGCGCTGTGAAGTGGTGAGGGGTTGCCCAATAACTCTCTTAAACTCCAGCTCCCAGAATTCTTTGGTGTAAATCGTGAGTGTTTAAAGTCGTATCATAGTGCTTTAAATATATAGTATGGAGGTGGCCTTAGAAGAGGAGCACATTTTCTCTCACACAGCATAGATTACCTCTTCTGATGTGGTGCTTGTTACCAGTAGTAGTAGTAGTTGTTTTTAAATATATATTATAGGTTGTAATATTTAAAGGACGTGGTTAAAAAAAAAATCCTCACCTTCATTGACAAGATTAATTGGAGCATAAATTTTAATTACCTTAATCAAGTAATTGGTTTTTAACTTCACCATAGCCAACTGTTGTGGGAAGTGCTATGGGATTGCTGAGGCGAGAGTGGGAGGTTTGCCAACCCAGCATAGGCTGTAGCGCAGCACAAAATGGCTGCCGTTTGTGTGTGTGTAACATACCACAAAATGGCTACCACATGGCAGAACCACAAAATGATGTGGGCTTGCTTTAGGGGCACGTGTTCAATGTGGGAGAGGCTGAACCAGTGCAGATGGGAGATAAGAAGAACATTCAGTCTCTTGTGCACCATGGATTTCTGAGGGAATATCAAAAGAAACTGTTTGCTTGCACCATAGGTGCTGGTAGGCACACTGATGCTATGTTGGCAGCCCTTGCACAATTTCCATTGGCCATGCTGGCTGGGGCTGATAGGAGTTTTAATCCAACACTGGAGAGCCACAGGTCCCTGAGCAAAGGGTCACAGGTAGCAGGGCTCAGAAAGTCCTTGGAGATCTACTTGCCCATCGTGAATAGATAAAAATGGACCTCAGTGTATAGCATAGCTTCATGTGTTCAACTTGAGGCCTCAAGGTGAAAGAGGGGAGCATCCTTGCTGCTTGCTTGTCTAGGACCCGTTGCATTAATGCATGAGCACATTAGTATTCATGCATGAATAAACGTCACCTGCAAGTTAAGGGAAGCTTAATTGTCAGCGGCTTAAGTGCAGTTACTAAAGAAAGTGATAATCAGGAAATATAGACATCTTAATTTAAATCAAATTAAGCAATCCGTTTGCGTCTTCTGGGAGGGTCTTTCCGGCATAAGGCAAGTGTGACTTCCACTCATGACCATTTACAGTAGTACAATATTATAAATGCTTACTGGCCGCAAGCTCCATACCCTCCCAACATTTCTCACATGAAAACAAGGACGTCCTATTCCATAATAACAATAATAACAATAGTAATAATTTATTTATACCCCACCTATCTGACTGGATTGCCCCAGCCACTCTAGGTGGCTTCTGGCTCAGGAGTCGCAGAAGTTCACCAGGGTTTTCCCAGTCTTACCTGGAGATGCCAGGTATTGAACCGGGGACCTTCTGAATGCAAAACAGGAGCTTCACCTCTCCTCTCTTGCATGATGCGGTCAAGAGCCAAGGGAGAAGCAGAGCGCTTGTGCTTGCTTAAAGCCTAGTTTATATTAAAATATCGTTTAACGCCATGTACAAACCAGCTGTATGACACCCCGTTGCAAAAATGATAGTGCAAATAAAAACAATTAACTGGCAATCACCCTGCGGAAACAGAGGGATTATTATCAGTAGCCAGCATGGATTTATTAAGAACAAATCATGCCAGACAAACCTAATTTCCTGCTTTGAGAAAACTGGTTTGCAGCATGTGTACAAGCGTGGACTCTCCCTTTGCTTGGGTGACAATGAAGACTCCAGCCTTTTAATTGTGTTATAATAACAGCAATATCCAAAGTATTTTTGCATCAGCATCATATACCCTATTTTTTGCTCTATAAGACGCACCAGACCACAGGACGCACCTAGTTTTTGGATGAGGAAAACAAGAAAAAAAATATTCTGAATCTCAGAAGCCAGAACATCAAGAGGGATCGCTGCGCAGTGAAAACAGCAATCCCTCTTGCTGTTCTGGCTTCTGGGATAGCTGCGCAGCCTGCATTCACTTCACAAGACGCACACACACAAGTGAGTCTTATAGAGCAAAAAATACGGTATTTAGCTGGGGCATTGACTAACAGGGACTCAAAAGAGTGGTGAAGGGTAAGCATGTTTTGCCTGATCTCCTATTTTCTTCGGGGTGTCACAGAGAGCTTTGGCCAAAAGCAGAATTCTGGTCAGTTTCACCCCCTCAATACTTGCTGGAGGTTCGTGAACATCACCTCCTCTATAAAGGCTGACAAAGGGAAGCCTATATCAGCCAAATTAGAACATCAAACTGTTACTCTTTGTTTATTTCCAAGTGCTCAGTTAAAACAGTTCCCAGCATGGGTCACAATGTATTAAAAATAAGCTAAGGGGCATCTGAATATTGTGATGTACATTCAGAGTTTCACAGAATGCACAACAGTGGCATCTAGCGTACTGAATGGAGTGATCATATGCAGATGTAATAAATGTGTTTACAAAACATTAATGAAAAGTGGTAAAGCTGAGAGAGTTCACGTCAGTGTGAAAGTATAATTATTAAACTGATTTGCTCATCCCTAGCAGCAACCCCAGATTGTGAAGTTGGATAAACTCAAAGAAGCCAAACTGAGACAATTAATGAATATCAGTCCCAGCCTCCTGTCATAAGATCTGACGATCTTTGTTTCGGGCTCAGCTTTCATCATCTTACCAACCTGTAGACCTCCAGATGGCCTGGACCAGCCTTTCTCAACCTGTGGGTCCCCAGATGTTGGTGAACTACAACTCCCATCACCCCTAGCTAGCAAGACCAGAGCTCAGGGATGATGGGTGTTGTAGTCCAACAACATTTGGGGACCCACAGGTTGAGGCCCTGGACTATGATTCCCATCAGCCCTCACCAGCAAATCCAATGGTCAGGGGTGATAGCAGTTGTAGTCCAAAACATCTGGAGGGCACCAGGTTGGGGAAGGCTGCTTTAGAACTGGAACCAAGACTGCAACACTGATGTTTCAGGAGGAAAGCAATGTATCAGCACAGGAATGGTAACACACTTCAAATCATATCATTTTGCTCAACAGCCTCATGTATACACTGAACAGGACTGGGTAAGCCTGGGCTTGCATATCATCATGTTCCAGCTCTTATTAGTGAACTTCCTTCCTGTTAAGATTGCTGGGGCTCCGGCGAGGCAGTTTGAGGGTTAATGCCACCCCTGTTGAGCAGAGTTTTTGGAGGCTGAGACTGCACATGGCATCTCTTTGGTGGCTCCAGAAGGTTTGTTGCTTTGGAAATGTCAGTTCCAGTGCAGTTTAATTAAATGAAATCCCCCACCGAGCCCAAGGCATATGGCAAATGAAATAGCACAGCTCAAGGATAATAGTCCATTGGGGTGCAATTAATCTCAAGGTTGCTCTGGTCCTGAGCAGTAGCGATAGCATGGACATGGAATAACAAATGGACTTGGAGTTTTAGACAAAGTGGTTGGTTGACTGTATTGCAGCATCAAGGGCTTTGACTGGCAGAAGCTTAGGGTTTCAGACAGGCATCTTTTTCAGCTATCCCTGGGCATGCCAGGAACTGGGCCTTGTATAGTTTAGCATGCAAAACATCAGCTGCTGCTCTTCCATCAAAGGCCTATGTATGCCTGTTATGCAAAGGCAGGCTTATGACTTGAGACTCACACAGGTTAGGTAAATTGTAGAGCAGTACCAGGGAGTCAACATGCTGTTGGGCTGCAACTCCCATAATTCCTAATCATTGGCCATGTTGGCTGGGCTGCTGGGAGTTGAAGTCCAGCAACATCTGGAGGGCAAACACTAGGTTCCTTAACCCTATAGTAGAGATGTCCGCATCTTCTTTCTCCACTGCTCATCTGTAATAGCATTGTTCTTGGAGTACTCTCATAAATACAAGAACAGAGTCCTGCAATTTGAGGGTTCCCTTCATCTGACAGGAGGCCTTTTTTCAATTAGGAGAAGGGAATCTTTGTGTCCAACCCATAATGTAGAAAGTCACTGGATCACAATTTTTTTTCCAGTGGGCTCCATTCATGTATGTTGCTTCCAGTCTTCAAACACTGAGAACTGGTGTGATGGGAAATCAAATTATGGAAATGCATTGGCAAAGCATCCCAGCAATGAACAACTGTTTTAAAAGTCCCTTGGTTTCTGTTTCTGTAGTTTACAACTCTCCCCCGTTCCCACTGCCAATACTATGTTATCTCAGGACTCTGCTAATTATTGTTTATATGGCCATTTTGTACTGTCGTAAGCAGAAACTGAAGCTGGTTTGTTGCAGTAATGGCTTTGATCTAGCAGAACACTTATGTACACACACAAAAACACACACACACCCCTCTTAACTTCAGAGCTTATTGCATTCTTTCAATCTGTGGTTTGAGCTGAGCTTCTGCCTGCCTGGGCAACGCATTAGACAGGTGTAGAAGCCACTGTATTGCACACTCACTCAGATCTGTCTTGACCTTCCATCTTCATACTGGTACAATGATTTACACCAAGCAGAACTGCTAAGCTTCTCCTCTCTGGAGCATTTAGCAATCAGCTGTCAACTTGCAGGGACCTGAAATGCCTTCAAAGCGCAGAAACTAGCTAACTGCTAGTTTATGAAATTGTGAATAACGAAGTTGTAAGCTCCGGGTCTATTTCAACATCCTTAAACAATGAGAGGCAGAATTCAGGCCTTGCAGGTTTTGCTCCCCCCACCCTAGAATTTCAAGTTCTATCAACCAAAGCCAGCTGCACAATAGTTGCTTGAGGGATGAGAGAGAAAGAAAGAAGGATGAGAGAATTACAGAATTGCATCTATGAGAGCTCATGTTCAACACAGGAGTTAGTTTTCAGTCCCATAACCAAGCTTATAGTTCTCTTTTACAGAAATCCACTCCTGTTTTTCCCCTCCATGTTTTTTCCAGCTGATTAATTTAGGAAAGAGGGTGGAAGCTTTTTTTTATCATTGGTGCTGTTTAACAACAAGCTCTTGACTATGTACTGCAAACTACACAGAGCTGTAGCAGGGAATTCTGATCCACTTTCTACTCGCTCCTGTCCTAAAGGCTGTATTAAGCTTGTCCCAGTGTGTGGTCTAAAGGACAATGACACAGCCATCTTACTGAAGCTAAGCTGGTCTGGTCAACACCTCATTGGGAACCCCACAGACATCCACTATGGGGAAAAGGCAAAATATAAATGTAAACATTGATAGACTAAGGCCACAGTCATATCATACATTTAAAGCACTATGATGCCACATTTAAAAAATCATGACTTCCCCTAAAGAATTCTGGAAGCTGTAGTTTGTTCAGAGTGTAGAGGGTTGGGAGGCTCCTATTCGCTCCCCAGAGTTACAATTCCCAGGGCGGTTTAGCAATCAATCCCTGTTTCCAGGGAACTCTGGGAATTGTGAAGGGAATATGGGTCTCCTAACAGTTTTTAGCACCCTTAACAAACTACAGTTCCCAGGATTCTTTGGGGGAAGCTGCAACTGCTCAAAATGGTATCAGAGTGCTTTAAAATGCATGGAGTGATTATGGCTCAACTGAGCAATGATTCTTCCAAAGACAAACAATGTAACCAAGTAGATCAGATTCCTTTATTTGTATCTAGTTATCAGACCATTGGTAAATGAAAGTTTGTAACAGGATGATGGTGACACAAGGTGACATCTGTGGATCATCAGCAGTGAGTCCTAATGCAAGCCCACTGGTAGAAAGCTGTGTATCAAAGGAAGTCTGCAGTCAGGAACTGCTAGAATCTGTGGACAGTTGAACTGTTTGACGAACCTTTGAACTGCAGGAGACAGGTTCTCAGTGAAGTGCCGTCAGGTCATGGACCTACCAGACCTCCTGGGTCCTTCTGGACAGGAAGGAGCATTAAGAGGGCTTCCTGTTTTAATTTAGCCTCACCTGAGCAACAGTACCTTCCTGATTTCTGGTGTGTTCCAGTGTCCTTGGTTCTGACTTAATGGCTCCACACCAATGGTTAGCCAACTTGGGTGGTTGACAGGTCCAATCTACTGCTCTCTCGGCCAGGGTCATGGATGCTTTTCAGTAGTGGGCAACAGTGCCATTTTTTAAGGGGAGCTAAGTTCAGCTCCCATCCTTGGAGACTGGCCGCCATCTTAAGTTACTCAACGTGTAATGCCCCAGCCCACAGAACTTTGAAATGTATTGATTTTATAGTTCCATTGTCCAGGTAGGACTATACCTGACCTGGTTGGGAAGCGGGCAGAACAAACACCATGGCGAGGGCCTCCTGAAGTCTAGTGCTGGCCTTGTCTGGCATGCACCTTGACCTTACCTTGCTGTTTTCCCCTTTGGTGCTGACTTACCTCTTCATTCCTGACTCTGGGCTCAGCCCTGACACAGGCAGTCGATGTGAAATCTGGAAGGCAGATAGCAGATACATTGCTCTCTAGTGGCAGCCTAGACTTTAGAAAGGATAAGTGACCTGGCTGCTGTTATCAGACAAACGTACAGTAAGTGACCTGGCTGCTGTTATCAGCCAAACGTAGCGCTTGGCCATATCCAGCAATGGTGCAAAGGACTTCTGTGGGCTCCTATCCTATCTACTCCAGGATGCCCCCCCCACTACACCATCAAAATCATGTCTGGAGGGTTTGGGGACTCTCTGGAGCAGTTTTGGGGGTTGCACAGGGAGGAGAGGAAATGGAAGTCCCATTGTCCCAGCAGAACCCAGTTGGCACTGCAGTGGATGCAACCCTTAATTTTCTGTATATTACTAGTTTTTCTGATACTTTTAAAAATTATTGCTCATAAATAGAAAGGGGATCCTTGGGTCCCTGTCATCGGTTCATCACAGCCCGCTGCATTAAGCCACTTTGACAACCAGAATCTTCCATGTACCCTCCCTCCCTCCCCTCTAACCCAACCATCCTCTGGAGAGCAGCTTGACAAGTGGCCATAAATCACTGGTGCAGGCGGCTTCACCTTCCAGATTAGGCTAATTAGGTTCTTAATGGCCCTATTGAACACAGACCTCCATGCCAGATGCCCCCACCCTCTCCACCGCCATTCGGAGCTTTTGGAATAAAACTCTTTAATGTAATTTTCAGCTTGCTTTTCCTTGTATGATGGGAGCAGATACAACCCACAGACCTGCAATGGTCCCCAGCTTAGGAAATAGACAGTTTTGTCTCTGCCATCATAAAATAGTATAGAGTTGGTGCATTGACTAGATCACAGGTTTTTTTTAAAATAAAATATATTATTGTACCTAGGGTTGCCAAGTCAGGAGACCTGAGATTTCAGGACCCAAACCTGAGACCTGGGTTGGCCTCTGGTGACTTGTTTTGCCTGAAGCATCTCTTCCCTGGTGGACCTCAAAAACATCTTGCTTGTTTTGGAGGCCTTGCTCGTGGTTGTCCCACCTTCTCAAGTGAAGCAGGTGGCAACCTTTCAGTCCTAGCACCTTGTCTTTGAAAACCCTCCTTTTTTGTCCATCTGTCAGGCTTCTTTTCTGTTGCTGAGTCCCATCTTTTCTCCTTGTAGCTCAAGGTGGCCTTACATATTTCTCCCCCTCCACCTTTTATCCTCACAACAATCCTGTGAGGTGGGTTAGGCTGAGGGACATTGACTGGTCCCAGGCCATCCAGTGAGCTACCAGGCTGAATTAGGGATTCTGGCTTTTAAATGGGGTTTGGTGTGTGATACTGAACTAGACGCGGGTAGCACTGTGGGTTAAACCACAGAGCCTAGGGCTTGCCGATCAGAAGGTTGGCGGTTCGAATCCCCATGACGGGGTGAGCTCCCGTTGCTCGGGCCCTGCTCCTGCCAACCTAGCAGTTTGAAAGCACGTCAAAGTGCAAGTAGATAAATAGGCACCGCTCCGGCGGGAAGGTAAACGGCATTTCCGTGCACTGCTCTGGTTCGCCAGAAGCGGCTTAGTCATGCTGGCCACATGACCCGGAAACTGTACGCCGGCTCCCTCAGCCAATAAAGCAAGATGAGCACTGCAACCCCAGAGTCGGCCACAACTGGACCTAATGATCAGGGGTCCCTTTACCTTTACCTTTACTGAACTAGAATTGAGTTTTTGTTGCTTGCTCGTTTTACATTGATTGTTTTATCATATTGTTAGCTGGCTTGGAAATCCATTCAATTAAGAAGCAGGGTAGGTTGTAGAGGCGATGCAATGTGATACATTTTGGGTTTTGACGTATTCATCTTTTATGGATAATAAAGGTCAGCCCTCTAGTTCTTCCTTTGTAATGTTCTTCCTCTGTTATGAAGGACTAGAGAATTGGACTTCAGTTATTTATCTAATTACATTTGTGATTCACTTTTCATAAGATATCTCAGAGTGATATCACAATGAAAGGATCAGCAGAAAAACAATAGCATAATTTCATGTATAAAGATGATATCATATACAACTAAAAGCAATTTCGTAAGTGAAAACAATTCCATAAGTGAAAACACTTCCAGAAGTAAAAATAATAATTTAAAATCCTGTGCTGATGCAACCTGTTCTATCTTATTCAGTAAGACAGATAATTTGTGAAAATGTTCAGTGGAGCAAGTTAACTAAATAAATATTGAACCTGTGCTATCATCTGCTTTGAGCTAACTTGCCATGCCGTCTTTGAAAGAAGTGAATACAGTGGTACCTCGGGTTAAGAACTTAATTCATTCCGGAGGTCCGTTCTTAACCTGAAACTGTTCTGAGGTATCACTTTAGCTAATGGGGCCTCCCACTGCCATTGCACTGCCACCGTGCAATTTCTGTTCGCATCCTGAAGCAAAGTTTTAACCCAAGGTACTATTTCTGGGTTAGCGGAGTCTGTAACCTGAAGCATCTGTAACCCAAGGTACCACTGTACAGTGGTACCTCGGGTTTACATACGCTTCAGGTTACATATGCTTCAGGTTACAGACTCCGCTAACCCAGAAATGGTACCTCAGGTTAAGAACTTTGCTTCAGAATGAGAACAGAAATCGAGCTCCGGTGGCGCGGCAGCAGCAGGAAGCCCCATTAGCTAAAGTGGTGCTTCAGGTTAAGAACAGTTTCAGGTTAAGAACAAACCTCCGGAATGAATTAAGTACTTAACCCGAGGTACCACTGTATTATGTTGCGTGACATTTGGTCCTGACCACACCCCTTCAGTACACATCCTTGCTGCATCACACTGTTGACTCACGTTAAGCCTATGGTCTACTAAGACCCCGAGATTCTTTTCACATGTACTACTGGCAAGACAGGTGTCCATCATCTTATATTTTTGCAGCTGCGTCTTCCTGCCTAAGTGCAGAACCTTACATTTGTCATGACTGAAATTCATTTGGCCATATCCCCTGTTGCTTTCTGATGCCGTTTGCTAAGGTGGGGGGGGGGGTTTCCACAAGAAATACAAAGCATTAGCTCCCTGTTTCCTTCCCTTCCTCCCCATGTAATTGGAGTGCTTCCCTCATCTTTTGATCTTCCTTACCCTTTTATATCTCATCTGTGCTCACACCTCCCTTCATACCGTGATTATTCCTAATGAATCCTCTTGCGCTGTGATGTATTTGCTCGACACTGGCCAATGAATCACTCCAACATCTCTGTCTGTAACTAATAGTCTGTGGGATTTCTCATTAATTATGTGCCTGTAACTTTGCTACTTTTTTGGTGTGTGTATGTGGTAGGGGCATGTTCTGAGAGATGCCGCAGAATGAGTAAGTCTCTGCTCTGTCCTCACCCTTCCCCTCTCCCTCTCTTACAGATCGCAGCCCTGGAGAGGCAAATATTCGACTTTCTGGGTTACCAGTGGGTGCCCATCCTGGCTAATTTTTTACACATCATGGCTGTCATCCTGGGCGTCTTTGGCACCATTCAGTACAGATCTAAATACCTCATACTGGTAAGTACAATGGATAGCCAGGAATAGCCATTTTGGTGCTCCCCCCCCCCCGATGTTGTTTGGACTTCCAACAGCCCCAGCAACAAGGATGGGGAATAGGTGGCGCTCCAGGTGTTACATACATTTTGTGAAATAAATATATAATCTCCTGACTGTAAAAAAAAAGCAACAATCTCAGAGTGGTTTGGACTCCAGTTCCCACCAGACCAGAAAGTGGAGGAATCAAAAGTTGGGGTTGCAGTTTTCACTATTCAAGCTGAAGTACCGTATTTTTCGCTCTATAAGATGCACCAGACCATAAGACGCACCTATTTTTTGGAGGAGGAAAACAAGAAAAAAAATATTCTGAATCCCAGAAGCCAGAACAGCAAGAGGGATCGCTGTGCAGCGAAAGCAGCGATCCCTCTTGCTGTTCTGGCTTCTGGGATAGCTGTGCAGCCTGCATTCGCTCCATAACACACACACACATTTCCCCTTACTTTTTAGGAGGGGAAAAGTGTGCCTTATAGAGTGAAAAATACGGTAAATCCTTGCAGATTTGTCCTTAGGAGGTGCTGTCTCCCCATGATCTATGCTGAGGACAGCCATACAAATGTGTTTCTCCTTGCCAGAGAAAGTCTCACCGAGTTCTGGTTCCAAGTACCAATGGATCCTGAGGGAAGGAATAGGGTAAATATTTAAACTTGCCAATAGCCGCTTCATGAGAAAAATAATCTGTGTGGGGATTTGAAGAGGAGAAAGGTCATTGGATCTTACGACACAAGGCTGGGGCAGATGTTCATTAACGGATGAAGTCTGGCTTGCTTGAGCTTATTCAGGTTCACAATCTTCGGTTGCTACAACCCTGTGAGGTAGGCTAGGGTGAGAGGCAATGAATGTCCGAGGATCACCCACTGAGCTTCGTAGCTGAGTGGGGATTAGAACCCCAGTCTCCCAGGACTCAGTTCAACACTCTAACCCATGGGTAGGCAACCTACCCGGGGGCCAGATCCGGCCCAATCGCCTTCTAAATCTGGCCCATGGATGGTCTGGGAATCAGCATGTTACATGAGTAGAATGTGTCCTTTTATTTAAAATGCATCTCTGGGTTATTTGTGGGGCATAGGAATTCGTTCATTTCACACACACAAACCTAAAATATAGTCTGGCCCCCACAAAAGGTCTGAGGGATAGTGGACTGGCCCCTTGCTGAAAAAGTTTGCTTACCCCTGCTATAACCCATGGGTAGGCAACCTAAGGCCTGGGGGCCAGATCCTGCCCAATTGCCTTCTAAATCCAGCCCACAGATGGTTTGGGAATCAGCATGTTTTTACATGAGTAGAATGTGTCCTTTTATTTAAAATGCATCTCTGGGTTATTTGTGAGGCCTGCCTGGTGTTTTTACATGAGTAGAATGTGTCCTTTTATTTAAAATGCATCTCTGGGTTATTTGTGGGGCCTGCCTGGTGTTTTTACATGAGTAGAATGAGTCCTTTTATTTAAAATGCACCTCTGGGTTATTGGTGGGCCATAGGAATTCGTTCTCCCCCCCCAAAAAAAAATAGTCCGCCCCCCCAAGGTCTGAGGGACAGTGGACCAGCCCCCTGCTGAAAAAGTTTGCTGACCCCTGCTCTAACCACTACACCATGGTGGCTCCCCCTGAAAAAACACACAAAAAAACCCCAGACTGATGGAGAGCCAGAACATGTCTTTAGAGCAGCTCACTCCACAGTATATTGTTAACTGTCGCTCTGCCCCTTTCTCGCCTTCTCTCCAGTATGCAGTGTGGCTCGTGCTTTGGGTTGGATGGAATGCATTCATCATCTGCTTTTACCTGGAAGTAGGACACCTTTCACAGGTAATTACCTCTGTAATCATACCGAGTGCACGCCCTTCTCGAACCACTGATCCGCCTGACAACCCAAGGCTTTTCCATCCATCATTTTCGCGCTGCGATTGCTCAGTCAAATAGAGATGGGAGTTCAGGAGGTGGCTTGCGTGTCAGGAAGGTGCCACGGCCATTTGGGAGAAATTCATTCCTCCTCTCGCTGGTGCTGATGTTGCTGAGCAGAATCGACTCGTCAGGCCAACGGGGAAATCCGAAACGTTGCCGTGCAATATAAATCAAGGGGTTTGGCGGTTTCTTTCTTATATTTTCGGAACGTGTGCACCTTCCTCCCCAAGGAGCAAGAATTTCTTTTAGTGGGATACGAACCTGCTGTAAGGAATGAATGGTTAAATCCCCAGTCTAAAATACTCATGCTGTTCTTATTTTTTTTAAATATTTTTTACTGGTTTTTACATTTTTATCACAATCATATCATAATAAGTAACTACAAATTAAATTCCCCACTTTCCCCCTCTCCCCCCAAGACTTCCCTCAACTTCCCCTTCTGGCTTTTCCTCCCCCATATAAACCTGTCCTGCTTGCATACTGTGCTTCAATATTATATTCTTAAATATTGTTATATTCTTCTCATTTTAACTTCATCTTTATAGCTTCTATATTTACTTTGTTAGTTGTAAGTGTTTAGTCAAAACCTACTAGTGGGTCCATTTCTTTACATTGGTTCCGTAAATACAACATAAATGGTTCCCAGTCTTTTTTAAAATCTCTGTTGTCCTTGTCTACTCATGCTGTTCTACTAGGAAGGCAGAAAGGGACTGAACGGCTGACTTTCCACTTTTGCTTAGCAAATTACTCCATGTCTAGGGGAAAGCTGAGAAGGTTTGCAAGGGAATGAGAATGCTAGTGGGTGGAAGGGAGGAAAAATCTGGCTGGACCTTAGTGCTGGATCAATACCTGTTTATTCAACTAATTCAACTAAGTTTTCTTCAGAGTAGACGCAAGTAAATTATGAAATTAATGGACCTAACATAGTCATGCTTATTCATTTCAACGGGTCTACTCTGAGTAAAACTTAGTTTAATACCAGGCATTAATTTTAGGGTCCAGTCCAAACCCCCAGTGTGTCACACTGGAAGTTGGGTGTGGATGGGACAGAGATATTTTCTTTATTATTACATTTGCATCCCACCTTTCCTCCAAGGAGCTCAAGATGGTATACACCAGGCACAGGCAAACTCGGCCCTCCAGATGTTTTGGCACTACAACTCCCATCATCCCTAGCTAACAGGACCAGTGGTCAGGGATGATGGGAGTTGTAGTCCCAAAACATTTGGAGGGCCGAGTTTGGCTATGCCTGGTGTCCTCCTCCTCATTGTATCCTCACAACAGCCCTGCAAGGTAGTTTAGGCTGAGAGTGAGTGACTGGCCCAAGGTTACCCCATGAGCTTCATGGCTGAGTGGGGATTTGAACCCTGATCTCCCAGGTCCTAATCCAATACTAATCACTACACCACACTGTTCCACGTAAGACATACTGTCCATTTAGCCACTCCAGAGTCACAAAATAAGAGGATGTAAGATGGTTTCCTGATCAATCTTTAAAAACCCTTCTGAGTATCTTCCTTGAGGGGATCAATGCATTTGTTACTGAGCAGATGGCAAAATATCTAAATGTTGTTGTGCGTTTTAGATCTTTAGCAGAATCACACAGTCAGTTGCATCTGCCCTACTTAATGCTGGCATAAGGACAGTGGCGTAGCGTGGGTTGTCAGCACCCGGGGCAAGGCAAGTAATTTACACCCCCTAACCCATGGATTTGCGCCCCCTAACCCTAACCCCCAGATGTTGCGCCCGGTGCGGCCGGGCCCCCCTGCACCCCCCACACTACGCCACTGCATAAGGAAGTCATTTTCAACAGGGTTGATGTTTTGTGGAGTGGCAGACATCACTCCTCAGTGCTTGTAAACAGGTTAAAGTGCTACACAGAAAGGCATTTGGCCAGAATGGCAACTTAAACTGTTGGAATATGCGCAGCTTGCGGATCTAACCTATAGAATAAGAGAACAAGAAGAGCATTCATTTAAAGAAGATTGGAAAATGTTTATTGAGTATATGAGGGGGGGGTGTAACTGTGTACACTTGAAGACGTTGGCAGCTTTAAGATAAATTCAATAGTGTAAATAGGTTTTGATGGAAGTAACAATGGAATACTGAATGGTTTAGTTTATATAAAATATGCAGGGATCTATGATATGCAAAATGAACCATGGAAAGAGAAGAAGGGAAGTCACTGATATATTAAGGTTGTCAATTTAGATTCTAAATTGTAAAACAGAAAATTTGATAAAAATTATATATAAAAAGGGGGGAGGGAGACAATTGGCCCCCAGTCAACAAAAGAGCATAGGAATCTACCTTAAACCAAGTGAGTACATTGGTCAATCTAGCTCAGAATTGCCTGCACCGACCAGCCGATAATATCCAGGATTTTGGACCGGCTACATTTCCAATCCCACCTGGAGATGCTGGGGACTGAACCTGATGCTGAACCCAGAAGCAGTTCTCTTTGTGGTGGGGGACAGAAACACTATACTATCTTCTCAGAAGATGGGCAGCTGTTGCTTACAAGGAGGAAGAGGTGACAGAGAGGCTGCGCGGTGCAAAAGCGCCAGCAGGATTGGAGCAGCGGCTGGTTGCAGCTGATGGGAGTTGTCATTCCAAACTTCTGGAAGGCACCAAGTTGAGGAAGGCAGACTTAAGGTCTTAAAAATGTGGATCTGTGTATAGTTCTGGTTGCCTTGCCTTAAAAGGACGTTGTAGAATTGGAAAAGGTTTGGGAAAGGGGAACCAAAATCATTAAGAGGAGGGAGAGACTCCCCTATGAAGAAAGGCTGCAATGTTGGGGACTTTTTAGTTTAGATTCGCAAGGGTGCCCAAACTTTTTTCAAAGAGGGCCAGATTTGATGAAGTGAACATGCGTGAGGGCCGACCAAAGTTGTTGAGCTTTTTTCACCCCAGGACATATACTGCCATGGGGGCCGGATTAAATCAACCAGCAGACTGGATTAGGCCCCCAAAACAGGCTTTGGACATGCCTTTGAAAAGGTGACACAACAGAAGCTAATAAAATTTGGCATGGTGCAGAGAGAGAAAACTTATCCCTCTTTCAGAAGACCAGAACTTGTGGACATCCAATGAAGCTGAATGTCGGAAGTTTCAGGACAGATAAAAGAAAATACTTCTTCATGCAATGCATAGTTAAACTATGGAATTCCCTGCCACAGGAAGCAGGGACGGCCACCAACTTGAATGGCTTTAAAAGAAGATAGGACAAATGCATGGAGGAGAGGGCTATTGATGGCTACTAGCCATGATGGCTGAGCTCTGCCTCAAGAGCTGGAGGCAGCAGTGACCCGATGCACTTAGGAGGCTACACTGGAACACTTTTGATTATCATCTGCCCAGCAGCATCTTACTCCTGAGAGTCCCTGGACCCCTCCAGACCAGTGTATTCTGCACCACGCCACTGACGTAATAATATTGCATTAGCAATGGATTTATACTGGACCATCCAGACATTCATCAGTTGTGCTGTGATGCTTCCCCAGTGTTACTGCATTGCTGCCATCTGCAGGGGGCACTTTTTGTGCTAGAGTGCAAGAAAAGTGGGGCAACTCACCACCGCCCCTGAAACAAATGTGAAATAAAATGTTGCAGGGCTTCAACAGGATGCTACATGCACTGATTTCAATTCAAGCAGGGTGTCTGCCTCCAAACCTTTGCAGGCACCAACAGTTTAGAAAGCAGGACCACATAGAACTAGCCTGGTGCGATCATGAGCACAAATAATCATGAATGCACCTCTGGATTGTGGGGGGGGGGTGGCTTGTGTCATATGCTCTTTAGAAGGACTGTAGCTTTTAGGACAATCACCTTTGTGAAGAGATTTCAAACATGCATGGAGCATGTCCTGGAGCTGTATCAGTGATGAAAGCAGCTCTTGAAAGTGAAACGAAAGCCCTTTGTCGAATCGTCTTCTTTTTTCTATTCTGTTTTGCCGAACAGGCCAGACATATTGATTAGACCCAACCGTTCCTGGAAGGAAGCCCAAAACTGGCACTAGTGTCTCTATCATATTTCAGAACGAGCCTTTCCCACATGCTTGTGTGTGTGTGTGTGTGTGTGGAATATTTAGGCTGTGTCCTGGTTCCATCCGGGGAGCCACAGTTGCCCCAGGCCTTACTGGAGGCAAGAAAGAGGGATTTTGTGTGTGTCTTTGCTTATGCAGTCTGTGGCCCATCTCATTCTAAAGGAAGCATAAAAAGGAGAATGGAAAGCTGTGGCCTCTTCGTCCATCTAGCTCGGGACTGACCAGCTCTTCAGGGTTTTTGATGGAGGATATTGCCAGTCCTAACCGGAAGTGCAAGGAAGTGGACATGTTAAGCAGATCCCATATACAGTATCAGAGGTTTTCAACCTTTTTGAGTCTGCAGCTCCCTTAACCAACTACATGCTTTCTGCAGCATCCCTGTGTGGCTCAGGAGACCCTTGCCTACCAAGCTGGCAGCCTCTCACCCTTTCTCGAAGACCCTCCCTTGTGGAGTGTTCCCTCAGCCTCCTCTCCCCTCCCCTGTCCTTGGGAGTCCTATGGGCAGCCGCAGTTGCTGCCCCTGGTCTCTGAGCTGCCCCCCTTGCCCCAAAGAGAGGTTCCTCCTCACACTGCCCCACAGGGGCCTGGGAAGCACCCCCTGGCCAGCCCCAAAGGTACCATTCTCCTGGGGAGCTGGAGAAAAAAATCCTAGTGGGAAAAGACCCCCCCACAAGCCAGCCAGTGCCCACAGAATATGGACTGAATATTGCAGGTGGTGAGGATGGAATGGAGTGTTCTGGAACAGGGCAGGGGTGTTTGGAACCCTAAGCAGGAACACTCCACACTACAGTGTTTTGTGGCAGTTCCCACTTTCAAAACGCCAGTAGTTCATTATAGCATTCACTGGGTATATTTGCAACTCAAGAAGAACTCAGTGGGTTCCCTGCCCCATCTGACTGGGTGGGGTACTAATAGTAATAGTAATCGTAATAGTAGTATTAGGTAAAAAAGGTAAAAGACTCCTGGATGGTTAAGTCCAGTCAAAGGTGGTTATGGGGTTGTGGCGCTCATCTCGCTTTCTGGCCGAGGGAGCCGGCGGTTGTCCACAGACAGCGTTCCGGGTCATGTGGCCAGCATGACTAAACCGCTTCTAGCACAACAGAACACCGGATGGAAACCAGAGCACACGCAAACACCATTTACCTTCCTGCCACAGCAGTACCTATTTATCTACTTGCACAGGTGTGCTTTTGAACTGCTAGGTTGGCAGGAGCTGGGACAGAGCAACAAGAGCTCACCCCATTGCACGGATTCGAACCACTGACCTTCCAATTGGCAAGCCCAAGAGGCTCAGTGGTTTAGACCACAGTGTCACTCGCATCCAATAGTAATAGTAATAGTAATTGGTAATAGTATTACAAATAGTAGTAGTAGTAGAATATGCCCAAGGAGAATAATAGTCTCTTCATTCATAGTCTCTTGCACATTCATTCATGCATTTAGAATTTTGATGCAACATTCAGCTTTTGCTCTCTTTTTTTGGCAGGCTCAAAGCATCCATAGAAAATAACACTGCTGAATGCAATGATGCATTGGGTGTTGTAAGTGGGCACTTGGAAACTGTTCCATATGCTTCTGCCAGCGCTCCATGACTTCCGCCACCAGCTACTTTTCCCTGTGGCTCCAGAGAGTCAGAACGACCTCAGCCATGCCCATTTGATCTGAGTTTCTGGAGCCTGTAGTTGGGAATCACAGCTTGTCATGAGAACCTCTGCTGCCTTTGTTAAATGCTCCGGGACAATCGCGGCAGATGGATGGAATGCATCTCGCCCTGAAAGCTCCCTCCGAAAGGCCAGTGCCAGGAGGCAGCCATACAGGGGCAGCTGTCTCATAATATGTTCTGCTGGCTGGTTGTGAAGCTGGGCTGACTTGGTTATTGAAGGTCCTGGCAGGTAAACAAAGCAAGGCAGAAATCCCGTCTGCCACTAGAGTCCTGCAGTCAATATTGTGTTCTGCTGGTGATGGAGGGACAGAAGCTCTGACAAGGATTTTTAGTATTATTATTATTATTATTACTACTACTACTATTTATTTATATTGTCGAATGAGCCTTGCCAGCTCGGGAGAACATTTCCTACACATGCATAGAATTTCAGGTTTCTAGGTGGCAGTGGCATAGATCCCTGATTTGAGGACTGAAAACTGAGAAGTACTGTTTTGGGGGGGACAGAGGGCAGGTGGGTATGGAGGACTCCCTGGTCCTGAATGGGGTAACTGTGCCCCGAAGGAGCAGCTGCGCAGCCTGGGAGTCATTTTGGACTCTCAGCTGTCCATGTAGATGCAGGTCCATTCTGTGCAAGGGCAGCTGTTTACCAGCTCCATCTGGTACACAGGCTGAGACCCTACCTGCCCGCAGGCTGTCTCGCCAGAGTGGTGCATGCTCTAGTTATCTCCCGCTTGGACTACTACAATGCGCTCTATGTGGGGCTACCTTTGAAGGTGACTCGGAAACTGCAACTAATGCAGAATGCGGCAGCTAGACTGGTGACTGGGAGTGGCCACCAAGACCATATAACACCAGTCTTGAAAGACCTACATTGGCTCCCAGTACATTTCCAAGCACAACTCACCTTTAAAGCCCTAAATGGCCTCTGCCCAGAAGGAGAGTCTTCACCCCCATCGTTCAGCCCAGACACTGAGGTCCAGCTCTGAGGGCCTTCTGGCGGTTCCCTCACTGCGAGAAATGAGGTTACAGGGAACCAGGCAGAGGGCCTTCTCAGTAGTGGCACCCACCCTGTGGAACACCCTCCCTTCAGATGTCAAGGAAATAAACAGCTATCTGACTTTTAGAAGACATCTGAAGGCAGCCCTGTTTAGGGAGGTTTTTAATGTTTGATCTTCTATTGCTTTATTATTATTATTATTATTATTATTATTATTATCATCATTATTATCATTATTATCATTACTATTATTATTATATTGGGAACTGCCCAGAGTGGCTGGGAAAACCCAGCCAGATGGGTGGGATATAAATAAATTATTATTATTATTATTATTATTATTATTATTATTATTATTATTTTGCTTTCCTGTGTCCTGCTTCCTTAGGACCGAGACTTCATCATGACCTTTAACACATCGCTGCATCGCTCATGGTGGATGGAGAACGGGCCTGGTTGCCTGGTGACCCCGGTGATGAACTCCAATCTGGCCCTCGAAGACCATCACGTCATCACAGTCACTGGGTGCTTGCTTGATTATCAGTATATTGAGGTGGTGAGCAGTGCAATGCAGATATTCCTTGCGGTAGGTGGTACCAGCATCCGTCTCCAGCTGACTCTTCCACCACACTGATCCCTAAAAAACAACTGAGACACTGAAGGTGATTCTGCCCACTCGTGTGTAACAAATTTCACACCCATAAACACTAGATTTATAGAACGGGTTTGCTTCTGATTCCTTTTTTTTGGTCCGGGGAGCCAGAGAGGTCTTCTGGCTAGGAAGAGCATATTAAAATGTCTGTATTTATTTGTTTACTTTCGACTTAAAAAAAAATCTACCAAGAAACCAAGCATTCCATTTCGGTTCCCTGGCACTTTGTGTTACTAGCATACTCCAATTTGCTCTCTGCAAGTTTGTATGAAATGAAAAAGCAACAACAACCTGTCTCTGGTAAGGTGAGTCTGGAGGTGTAGATAGATTTGAGGGGCTTCAAGCCCTATCCACCTATTCCCCAGTTGAAAAAAAAGTCATCAAAATAAAAATTAATTTCTTCACCAGACACTTGACAGTGCATTTCTAGACCAATTAGTCATGTTGAGTTCAGTTCCTAAATTCCTGGCATGGGGGGGGGGGGGGAGGAAACAGTGATCCTGTCTAGAATGAAAGATGCAGAAGGTTGAGAAATGGACTGTGGGATAAACAATTGGGTTGCATTCCTCTCTGCACACTTACCTAGGAGTAAGTCTGCTGTATTCCATGGGGCATCCTTCTGAGCTGACATTCCTTAAAATACAAGCAAGAAGATCCTTAAAAAGAAATGGCACAAAGGCAGGAAGATTTTTGGTTTTGGTTGTGGGTTTTTTTTTTTTTTTTTGACAAATGAAGGGCAAAGACACAGGGAAACACACATAGGGAAATGAACAGTGCAAAAATAATTGGCACTGAGAGAGCCATGTCCTAGAGGATAGAAAGCAAGAATGAAAAGCAACAGACCCAGAACTCAACCTTGAGGTTAAGGCCAAACTGCTAGCTGTGCTGGAAGATGTTTTATTGATATTGTTTCCCTTACGAAATGCTGTTATAGAGGCTCCTTGTTTGATCAGTGAAGGAGGGGTGGGGGAGCGATTGATCCTCTCCTTCGTACTGTTTTCCTCTAAATTATGAGTGCACAGCTCCTGTTTTTAACCAGTGTGCAGTGGCTTCTGGTGTACCTTGGAGCTCAGTTCAAGGGTGCTGGTGAAAATGGCTTGGGAATAGGGTGCTTAAAGAGAACCATTATTTCCTGCACCTATCTTTCTCAAACATTTAAGATCTGCATCAGGTTGTTGTTCTTGTTGTTGTTACAAATTATTACCTGCCTGTCACTCTAAGGTCCCAGGGCAGATTACAACAATTAAAATGCAGCACTAATTTTAACAATGCAGTATTGCACAAGATTAAAACAGTTTGAAAGAACTTGAAATGTTTTTGTGACTGACATTGACTTTTTCAGGCTCTTTTAGTAACCCTTAGGCTTGATTATTGCAATACCTCCAGCGCACTGGAGAGTAAAGCAGGCCAGGCCTCTTTTTAAGGCGTAGGTAATTTTAATGATGCTTAACTTGCCCAGAGGGGTGCTCAGCTGGCGCCAGGCTTGTGCAGAACTTGTCTGAAGCCCAAGGCCAGAGTCCCTGATCAGCTGGGAGGCATGGGCTGGTGTACCGGCCATAGCTGGCAAAAGGCACCCTCAGACATTGCCATCCCCTGAGCTTATAAAAGCAGCAACAGGCCAAGGAGCATCCTTCAGCCTGCAGACCTGATTTGGGGGTGGGGCGGGGGAGGAACGCACAGGATTTAGCTGGGCCTGGATATCAGCATATTTAATGCACACACAAAAAATAGTAATCTGCAGGTTGATTCCTTTGTTAGAGCTGATTGGAAAGTCACAGAGAAGCAAGCAAGCTTTGGAATTCAGTACAACAACAACAATTTATTTATACCCCACCCATCTGGCTGGGTTTCCCCAGCCACTCTGGGCGGCTCCCATCAGAATATTAAAAACACGATAAAACATTACACATTAAAAACTTCCCTATACAGGGCTGCCTTCAGATGCCTTCTAAAACTCAGGTAGTTGTTTATTTCCTTGACATCCAATGGGAGGGCGTTCCACAGGGAGGGCACCACTACAAAGAAGGCCCCTGCCTGGTTCCATGCAACCTCACTTCTCATAGTGAGGGAACCACCAGAAGGCCCTCAGAGCTGGACCTCAGTGTTTGGGCTGAACGATGGGGGTAAAGACTCTCCTTCAGATATACTGGGTTGAGGCCATTTAGGGCTTTAAAGGTCAGCACCAACACTTTGAATTGCGCTCAGAAACTTACTGGGAGCCACTGTAGGTCATTCAGGACCGGTGTTATGTGGTCCCGGCAGCCACTCCTAGTCACCAGTCTAGCTGCCACATTCTGGATTAGTTGTAGTATCTGGGTCACCTTCAAAGGTAGCCCCATGTAGAGCACAAAGCAGTAGTCCACACGGGAGATAACTGCTCTTCATCCATTGTGTGGGTTATTCAACAACAACAAAAAGCCCAAACAAACAATGGCAACAAAAATGGTGGGTGGGGGTGGGTGGATAGAAGTAAAAGATTCTCCTGGACTAGATCAATAGCGCAATCCTATGCATGCCTAGTCAGAAGCAAACCCCCTTGAGTTCAATGGGATTTATTCTCCACCTGTGGTCCCATTAAGCACAATACATCTCAGCCAGCTGAGGAAGATACCCAGCTGAGGAAGAGTGCTAATGAACTCCAAAACTGGCTCACTTCTCTTTCACTTTGAAGTTGGGGCCAATCATGGTATTGCTCTTGATCTTGTTTTGATCTTGGGGGCCAATGTGGCTGCCTGCCATTTTGCGGGTGCGATTTGATTACGCTACAGTGGTACCTCGCAAGACGAATGCCTCGTAAGACAAAAAACTCACAAGACGAAAGAGTTTTTTGTTTTTTGAGTTGCTTCGCAAGACGAATTTCCCTATGGGCTTGCTTCGCAAGACGAAAACGTTCAATGCATTTCTATGGGAATGATTTTCAATGCATTCCTATGTGAATCCGTGCTTCGCAAGACGAAAAAACTCGCAGAACGAATTAATTTCGTTTTGTGAGGTACCACTGTATTCAGCCTCATCTTGACCATTTCTGATTCTCGCCGAACTGCCACTGCTTTTTTCTTGCTTTCAAATAATTTGCTTTTCTCCCTCTTTTTTCCTTCCTTTTCTTTTCTTTTTTAAAAAATAATTTTATATTTTGAAGCTCTTCGGATTTGTTTACGCCTGCTACGTCAGCAAAGTGTTTATGGAGGAAGAAGACAGTTGTAAGTACCTTTCATCTACTAATAATTGGAGATACTTGGCTATGGAGTACTCAATTTAGGGGTAGAGGGAGTGTGGCATGTAGCTCAAACTGTTTATATGACGCAGTAATCGAATATGGTTCAAATGCCACCTTGGTGGCCTAGCAGAGATTTTGAACCTAGGTCTGCCCAATTTAAATCCAGCACACTTATTAACTCATGGGTAGGCAAACTAAGGCCCGGGAGCCGGATGCGGGCCAATCGCCTTCTAAATCCGGCCCGCGGACGGTCTGGGAATCAGCCTGTTTTTACATGAGTAGAATGCGTCCTTTTATTTAAAATGCATCTCTGGGTTATTTGTGGGGCATAGGAATTCATTCTTTTTCCCCCCTTCAAAATATAGTCCGCCCCCCACAAGGTCTGAGGGACAGTGGACCGGCCCCCTGCTGAAAAAGTTTGCTGACCCCTGACCGCTACCCTAGATGGACTCCCTGTGTTTTGTGGGTACCAATTCGAGTGGGGTTGATAGTAAACAGGGAGATAAAAGCTTCTTTTATATATTACATTTATACCCCACTTACCCTTCAAAGAAACTCAAGATGGTGCCTGTTGTGCTTCCCCCTCACTTTCTCCTCACAACGATCCTGTGAGATATGTTCTGAGAGAGAAAAAGACACTACGTTCCAGCAGGCAGAAGCTAAAGATTTCTACATTCCTCCCCTTCCAATTCTCTCCATCCAGACAAGCAAGAGGCAGTATCTGTGTTCAAGGACACATTCCAATAAGGCGAAACCACCGGGGCAGCACAGAGCATGGCCTGGGGAGAGTCCTGGGGGCCACACAGAGAAGCCTGAAGGGCCACATTAGCCCTACGGGCTGGATTTCCCCATTCAACACCATTCTGCTCCAATGTCTGCAGAGGAAGGCTGGAGTCCCCGAATGCAAAAGAACAATGAATATATCCTCTAGCACGGTTAATTCGAAAATGTTTCTGCAAGCAAATCACCCTGCCAGCCTGTGGCTCATGTTCAGATAACATTCTAAATAGATGTAGCGGAAAATTAAAACCTTTTGTGTAAAACAGGACACTGCCTGGCCATTGTAATAAGTTGCTTGGAATATATTTGAAGCTGGCAGAGGCTTATTTGCTCCTGATAGCTTCCAAACGGCAGCATCTGACACAAATGAAATTATTAATAAAGTTTACACATGAAAAAACCCATTTAGGGAGCAGCAAATTATACGTATCATCCTATTCAGAGCTTGGAATACAGGCGGAAGCTGGTCCTTCCCTGCATGTTTGTCTTTCCTAACAAACTTCAGAGAGAGCTCTCGGCTTTGACAGTCATTCATTTAATTCCAAATCTAATCAGACAGTCCATTATAGAAAGAAGAGACTCAAGCTCAGCTATGGCAAAATTAATATTAGAAGTGTAACAGAAGCAGCTCTGAATGCCTCTCACACAATATGGAATGGAAAGTCAGAAGACCAGGCTGGAAAGGGGGACATCATTGCTCTATCTATGTATCTATATTGCAAAACATTTTTAAAAACAGTACAGTGGTACCTTGGTTCTCAAACTTAATCCATTCCGGAAGTCCGTTCCAAAACCAAAGCGTTCCAAAACCAAGGCACACTTTCCCATAGAAAGTAATGCAAAATGGATTAATCCGTTCCAGACTTTTAAAAACAACCTCTAAAACAGCAATTTAACATGAATTTTACTATCTAACAAAACCATTATGAAAGCAATAATCATTGTACTGGACTGTAAAATAAATAAGACAGTATTGTAGATGATAAAAATTTAAATTATTATTTTCTTACCTGCACTGATGATCGTTATTGTTTGGATGGGGGGGCTTTTATCCATTTCCGCAGTCATACAATCAATCAACCAATCAGTAGCTGAACTGGGTTCCACACAGTCACAAAAACAAATTAACTGAAAGAGTCTCAAAAACAAAAAACGCAAAATAAATAGCAAAAACAAAAGCACCAAACTTAATCTGTTCCGGAAGTCCATTTTACTTCTGAAATGTTCAAAAATCAAGGTGCAGCTTCTGATTGGTGCAGGCGCCCTGGAAACAATAGCCAACAGCTACATCAGACGTTCGGCTTCCAAAAAACGTTCAAAAACCGGAAGACCTACTTCTGGGTTTTCGGCGTTTGAGTAGCAAGGTACCACTGTAATGTCAAGGCTGCCAGAAATAGTGTCTTTCAGCCATCAAATTCATGAGAATACAGATGTTTTTTAAATTCCTCTTGAAAGACAGTAATGCGGGAGACAAATGCACCTCACCAGGTGGAAAAGGGGCCTCAAAAATGATGATAATAATCAAGAAGTTGAGTTAAGAACCAAAAATCTCTAGAGACACTTCTGTAACTTCCCTTGTGTCCATGCCATATATTTAAAGCACATGGCTTTGCCCCAAAGAATCCTGGGAGCTGTAGTTTGCCCCCACTCACCAAGCTATACTTTCCAACACCCTTAACCAACTACAGTTCCCAGGATTCTTTGGGAGGGGTTATGTGCTTTAAAAATGCATGGCGTGTCTGCAGCCTCCACTGCTGCGTTTTGTGTGTTGCTGCCTTTGTGATTTGGTCTGTTGAACCTGAGCTGTTTGATATGAATGCTTACTCCTTGTTTTTCACCCCGCAGTTGATTTCATTGGGGGATTTGATTCATACGGCTACCAGGCACCCCAAAAGATGTCACACTTGCAGCTACAGCCTTTGTATACGTGAGTATCTCTCATTTGTGGGGATCAGGGATGCATGGGGGCTGCTAGACATTGCCCTTACCTAGATCCTCTTCCCTCCATGTTGAGAGAAATGATATGTGCCCGCTAAACACTGCACCGATCCTGCCACTGGCACTATGGGCTGCCCATATGACGGTGGAATGTTCAACGGGGAGGGGATGCACATCAGTCAGTTCATGAAATTTATGTGGGATATTGAACCACATGCAATCTAAGCCACGTGTAAACACAACCACCCTATTTATTTGAACCAGATTTATATACTGCTTGATCATCAAAAGCAGTGTATATAAGATATCAAATTATTGATAAAATCAGAAGTTGGAAACAAGTTAGCCTTTAAGCACCTCTTATAGATTGACACAGACAGTCCTGAGCTCTGACACTTAGGGATGTATTCAACTTAAGTTTTACCCAAGAGTAGACCCATTGAAATTAATGGGCCTAACAGAGTCCTCTCCATTAATTTCAGTGGGTCTGCTCTAAGCAAGACTAGCACTGGATACGACGCTTAATTTTCAATACTGTTTTTAGGAAATTGCATTGAATGCCATTGAGTGTATCTTTTAAACAGTTTTTTTATGTAAAGCACTTAGAACTTTGTAGCATATAAAAATATTGTACATAAATAAGAATGAATGAATGCATGAAAAAAACTGAATGGGCCCTGTTTCATTCAGGTTTTTTGTTTGTTTGTTCAGAATTTAACTGACCGCCCTTAATGGTGTTTGCTGAAGCTTTGCTGCCAGCCCTGGACTAAATCTGATGCCTTTGCTCTGTTTTGCTCTTTTAGCTCTGGATAACTGTTTCCTTAACTACAGTGCGCTGGCCCCTGGGGACGTTTGCAAAAAACGCAAGGCAAGCAGGGTGCCGAATATGATAAAATGATTCCAAAGCCAAATGGCAGTCACCTCCTCTGGAGATCTGGTGTGGCCTGAAATCCCGCCCAGAGACAACACAGTGACTCTTCCTGGGTTCATTTCCTCCCCTCCTTTCTCTTTAACTCCTTCATTTGAGTGGCCACAGAGAGTCTCCATGCACCTGGAAGATGATTCTGGCCCAAGTTCTCTCTGCTCAAGACTGAGGAACCAAAAAGAAGCTCGACGCTCCACCTGCTGGCCAGTGTTTGTAGTGGTGCTGGTAACTCCAGCGAATTTTTTAAAAAGGAAAATCAAGCAAGCGCAATATTATGTTTCAGAGAGGGCAAGGAAAAGCCCTATTTTTAAGGAAGACCTTTTTGGGGTTTTGAAGTGTTGCTCTTTATTTCTTTTTTGTTTGTTTGTTCCAGATCACTTCCTGTTGTCCCATTTGCTTCTGAGCAAATGGCTTTGCAATGTGGCACAGGCTGCAAGAGAATCCATACATTGCAATAAAGAGTGAGATAGATATATATCAGACATCTGGAAAGGGGAGGCTTCATTAGGTCTGAAAGCTGTTCTTCCCACTCCCAACCCGTTTACTATTTAAATGAGCATCAGTTAAAAATCCAACTCCTGGTAACCGCCAGAGAAGAAAAAATAGTTCTTTGATCATGGAGACAGAATTGAATATATGCGTACTGTGACAAATGTGTGGGTTTATTTCTAAGCTGGTATTGCATCCCAATAATTCCTAGTTTATATGTGAGAATCCAGTGGGAGCTATTCCATTAGGCCAAAAGGGGAGGTGCCCCAGCAACCTCAACCTGCCCTCAGCCAGCCCCTCCTTCATCTCAGTATTGCCCCTTGTAGAACTCAGCAAAGAGGAGGATGGGAGCCAGACCTAGAATTAGTTGCCTATGGCTGTCTTTGGCTCTGGCTCTGCCTGCTGTGGCTGGCTCTGCCCACCATTAGTCCCCTTGTCCTAACAGTCCCAGTGGGTACCAGCCACCACTGGGAGACATAGTGTTTCCAAGAGGGTGGCAAGAACCATTTCCGGGAAAATGATAAATGCCTTCCAAAGGGCCAGAATCTCATCAGCTGGTTTCTCTTTCTTATTTTCTTTCTGTAAATTGGTGATGCAGGACCCTCTTCCCTCCAGGTGACCTACTTTCTCAACATCTCAGTGCTGGACGCTGCAGGGACAATAATTTATGCAGCCTTCTCTAACTTGGTGTTCTCTAGATGCTGCCAACCTACAACTCCCATCATCTGGGACCACTGGTGGAAATGGAGATCTAACAACATCTGGAGAGCATGGTAGGGTGAGGAAGGCTGCCATAAGTTTTCATAGCCTCTATCTATCTATCTGCCCAAACACACAAAAGCTTGTTTAGAATTGGTTGCAGTTGCCTCATTCTGACACCAGGCAGTTCCCAACAGTGGCTGGTGGCACTAGCCTCACCTCCCATCACCAGCATCACTGTAGCTTACCAGGCATAGGCCACGGTAAGGGTGGTGCAGTGCAAATGCACCAGTAAAGAACACCAGATTGAGTCTAGTAGTGTGTTTGCACCGCACTGGCATTGCCACCGCCTTGCCCTTCTTCTTCCCGGTACGCTGAAGGTCAGGTGAGCACCACCATGTGCTGACCACTATTGCCAGTCCTTGTCACTCCAAACTAAAGTCATCGCTACGAAGCCATGTTCATAATGCCAGTATATTCCGAGGTGTGGGCTTCCAAGGAAAAAGTTCTCCTCCTTTAGCTCTTCAACATTAAAGTTGCGGTTTTAGTCATGTATTCCTATTTACAAAAATTCTCATCCTGAGGTTGGAAGCCTCGGTTATTGTTTCACACATACTTTTTCTTGTAAAGCTGCATACACAGAGCAGTGCCATTGAAATTAATGGACCTGACTTCGACATGGTCATTACTTTCAGTGGGTCTTCTCTGAGTAGGGCTAGCATTGGATACACCCCATACCATTTCAATACCCACTGCGTACGCCTGACTTCCTTCCCACTTCACTATGCAAAAGACTGACAGACATGCGAACACCCTGCCAATTTAGTCATCAGTTTCCCCTTCCCTTCGGATGAACTGTCTACCTTTTTTGTTTTTTTCCACCATTTCTGCATATTCAGTCACGTGCTCCTTCATTGCCTCCTTTTTTAATATAGTGGGAGGTTTTTAAACAAAAATATCAAAGCTGTTCTGAGGATGTTAGAGTAAGGATATATTCGCGATAGCTTAAGTACTAGCCAATCCATGCTGTGCACATTCAACTTCTGCAGACTTGAACTGTGAACTAAACCCTCACATGAGAATTGTCCATCTCACCCCAACACAAGTGTGCATCCTGAGCCACTCCAGGAAGGTTTCATTTGAACACAGCTAAAATGTCACCTCCTGTGGTTAAATAAAAATAGAACCCATTCCTCTGTCTCAGAGAAGTGTTTCCACTCAAGGAAATAATTGGAGCCAAATAACAAACACTGTGAATGATAGGGCAGGTGCTTCAGACCCAGAAAGTTCTGAGCCTGGGACTTGAGGATGCCTAGTGGCACTAGTCTTTCCTGGAAGCTTTGTCTCCTGAAGCCAGCCTTCCTGAAGCTGATGTGCTCCAGATGTGGTTGAACTCCATCTCACATTAGCCCCAGGCTGTATGACTAGTGGTCAGGGATGATGGGAGCCACAGTCGAACAACATATATGGAGGACAGCAGGTCGAGAAAGATTGCTAGAAGGTATCCCCCCTAATCTCACTTGTGAAGGTGTGAGCAATAGTTATTCATTCCACGGTGGGAGAAATGTAGTCAGTACTTGCTCAGGAATATATATGCCTTGAACTGCCGTAATGCATTAATGCAGGACGGAAAGCTGGGTATGTAGGAACCTATAATTTTTTTTGCAGCTGGAACATAGCATACTGTACAAAGGTAGGCGTTCCATCCGTTGTTCACCCACTTTGGGCCTCTTGCCCCACCCACCACTGCCAACCCACACCCATCCACCCACCAATAAAGCTGCCTGCCCTCAGATTGAATAAGATTCTGAGCAGTTGGGTTAGAAACTGCAAGGCTAGATACTTTTCTGGACCTGCCTTCCTCCAATTTTTGGTGCCCTCCAGACGTTGTCATACTGCAATTTCCATCATTCCCAACTGTGGACAGTCCTGGCTGGGTCTGAAAGGAGTTGGAGGCCACCAAGTTGGTGTGTCTACTTCATCTGGCTAATTCTGCACCAAACATAACTGTGGCCTAATAACTGCCAGCCTTTCTTTGCACTGCTGAATATCTCCCATATCATGAGCATGGCACACAGAGACAATAAATGGGGACATATAAACCCGAAGTATGTGTGTGCACGCACGCTGAAGTTTGCTCCTTTTGCCTGCCTGCAACTGGTATTTCTGGAAGAAAAGTCCACGTGCCATCAGTTTCTTTTCCCCATTACCCAAATATACCTGATATAAGATGCCTGGCAATGCATCCTGCCTTAACCAGTCTGGGGCAAGCTGAGCAACTAGAACAGGCTTTCAGCATCACTTCTAGTAATATATTCCCCACTGGCTGAAAACTGCTCAGAGTTTTGTCCTGCTGAACTGGACAAAAGAATGTGGGAATCTCCTGATATGGGGGCAAGATGCGGCAGCTGTAGGACTTAGTTTTTGAATGAAAGATTGTGGTTTTTCCCAAAGCCCATCTCAAGCTAACCATTTCCCTTTCACTTGCAATCCATGTCCCTTCACTCTCTACCAATCTGATTTGTAAAAAGGCAGCAATCACAAGTGTTACTGGGGAGTAAACCCCACTGAGCCCACTGGGACTTCCTGCTGAGTAAGCATGCATAAGATTGCGCTGTGATGCAGGGAAGTAAGGAAGGGGCAGAAGAGTTCGCCCTATTGGCTGTCAGCAATTTTGGTAACAGAGCAGCTTCTCATATCAGATTCAAGGTGAGCATTCTCAGGACTGAAAAAAAAGGAAATACTCTTTCCTCCACCCTCCAGCTCAAAGAGAAAGAATTTTATAATTTAGATAAATTTATTGCAGTTTCCCCACCATGTAGCTAGGATGATCAGGTGCAAACAGAGAACAGGGCTCGTGCAATGTTAGCAGTTGTTTCTTGCCATGCAAACTACACCTGCTGAAATTGCTTCCTCTATAAGCAACTATTAAAGGTTCAGGGGCCACTGTCTTCTTTGGCATACTGAAACCAACATAAATTTTGCACAAAATAACATTTTTAAAGCAACATTTCAGTAGTTTTCTTTTTGAAGCAACTTTAGAACAATTTATTATAAATTTTATTTTTAAAGCTTTGAGGGCTACTTTTTAAAAAGCAAATACTGATGAATTGTAATGCAATAATGTTAAGTTTCAGTTTGAAAATTTCAATGCTTGTGCGCCTTGTTCTTCTAACCACCACTCCAGCAACCTCTTAACATCAAAAGGGATTCACAATTGGGAATGATGTGACAGGGAGGGAGGAAGGCGGACATATATTAGAGCTCTCACCTGTCTTGCACCACATTTATTTCGTTCAGATTGCAGCCTTCTCCCAAATAAGTGTGCATAGGTTTGCATCCTTAACTGATTAATAGCAGGAGGTTTTGTCAATTGAGTATAAATTGATTCAATTGGAATATGTGGCAAAACAGTAGTTCTGAAGCAGGGGGGAAAACATGTTTTAACCATGCAGCTGTTGTATTAGAAGAAATTTTTCTTTCTGGGTGAAATGAACAGGGACTGCCTCTTCTTGCCATCAGCAAGAAGTATTTGTATTAAAAAGTCAATGTGCAGTTGACCTAGGTCTGGGGAACCCAGGGTTCAAATTCCCATTTGGCCATAGATGTTTTGGCCAATCTCTATTTCTCAACCTAACCTACCTCATGGTACTGCAGCCAGGATAAAATAGGAGGTTTGGGGGGCGTGGGGGCAGAGGGACTACATACAGAACATCACCTTGAGATTCTTGGAGGATAGGGAGCATAATATAAACGAAGCAAGCATGAAACCAACAAGTAAAAATGATAATACTTCTTTTAAACAAAACTGACAGGTTAATCACGGCTACTTGTTTTTTAGTTGGTCCAAAAGTTTTTAATTAATCTAAACCATGGCTTGGGAAGAGCTGCTCCTCACCCCTTCCAAGGTAGACTGGGGCTGATTACGCTAGGAACCCAACAACAAAGTAGTTGCTTGTTCATTTCCAGGCCCAGTTCAAGGTGCTCACATTAGTGTTTAAAGCCTGAAATGACTTGAGGCCCCAAATACCTGAAAGAGTGCCTCCTTTTGGGTGTTAGGCTGTACTGTTGGTTCCACCAACCTCAGAAGCTCAGGGATGTGTGTGTTTGTGGTCTGCAGCAGCCCCTCGGTTGCGGAACTCCATCCCCACAGAGATTCATCTGGCCTCGTTATACAACGATTGCTGGAGACACATCTCTTCACCCTGGCTTTTGACACCTGAGTTGTATACTGTTAGAACCCACCTTTCTTCTGTGATAGTTGTGTTAAACCTTTTTTAACATTGTGTTTCACCTTAGGCTGAAGAGTGGGATGATGACGTTAATAATAATAATAACAACAACAACAACAACAACAATAATAATAATATAAAAAGACATGGGTTTTCCCATCCCCAATCTAATGCAAATGTTGCAGACCTTATAGAAATCGTTGCAAGCCAGTTCAAATTAGGAAAATTTCCCTGCAAATCCACACGCAAATCATATCCTCTCTCTGGACTTCTAAATCTCCTTCACATTACTTTCCCAGGTTGTTTCAGTAGCATATTTATAGTATTATTATGTTTCATTCTTGTGCGTCTCCCAATCTTCCACTGAAGAGCTCCAAGTGCCTTAGGAGAACAGAAAGCTGCCTTAGACCAGTTCACACTATTTGTACATCTAGACCTTTTACTCAATCCTTTGCTTACTTGGTGCCCTCCAGAAGTTTTGGTCTACAGCAGTGATGGCCAATCTTGGCCCTCCATCTGTTTTGGGACTACAATTCCCATCATCCCTGACCACTGGTCCTATTAGTAAGGAATGGTGGGGGTTGTAGTCCCAAAACAGCTGGAGGGCCAAGTCTGGCCATCACTGGTCTACAGCTTCCATTAGCCTCACCCAGCAGAGTCGTGTCAGCTACGGGAAGGCAAAGTTACCTGTTTGCTTATACTCCATTTCTGCTAATACATTGAAGGCGGTTTCCAATTCAAAGTGACAGCTGGTAATCTAATAGGCATGATACAAAAGGAGCACGTGTTGAGAAAGGAAGAGGAGATTAAGCAAATTCAGGCCCTGTTTCAAGCAAAATGTTAGCTGAAAGCTCCATAATGACAAGGCAGAAGGTGGCCACTGTGCAAGGTAGTTCTGGGAGGCAAGGAGACAAATAGCCATTGGTCCAAGCTGACTTCAATGGAGCTGCTTTCTCTCTCCCTTTCTGACAGCCAGGTCAATGGTTGTGCCTTTGTAAGGGTTATGGGAATGAGTTGGAGCGAGTGGATCCTGAGGCAGTGTTTACTTGCACAATGGTCCAAGAGCCTATTCTGATTCAGTGCCTCAGGGGAAGATATGAACATAGGAAGTTTCCTTTAGAATGTGCATGTTATTTATGCACGTTTGCAGTGGTTTTCCAGGGTTTCAGACAGGAGACTTTGCCAATCCTACCTGGAGATGCCAAGGATTAAACATGGGACCTTCTGCATGCAGCCTCTAACTCTAACCACTGAGATACATCAGCTCCCAAGATGAGAGGGTGATATTTTTTGGCTGTTTGGATATGTGAGGATTCTTTAACTTGAGACCCTTGTGTGCATTGGGGGATAACCAACATGCCCTCCAGGTGTTGTTGGACTACATCTCATCATCATTCTTGACCATTGGCCCTGCTGGCTGGGACTGATGGGAGTTGTAGTCTAATAACATTTGGAGGGTTCCAGGTTGACCACCCCTGATTTTACACAATAGAGCTGTGCACAGGGATAGCACTTGATTCTTGGACAGGCCGAGTTCTGCCTAGGGACGCTGTGCCAAAACCACACAGAACCCAGGACGGATCCATGCTCATCCTAAAGCCAAGCTGGAGTCTAGCAAGGGTGATGATTCCATGATCCAAACCCAATATTGTTTCAGAGCTTCATATCACCAATGTAGACCATCTTGGGCTTTATTTGTCATATATCTCCCCTCCAATTTCGCAGGACGGCGCTTGGTCAGCTGTAGGGGAACCTGAAATTGTGAAAAGACCTGTGTTATTTGTCATGGACAGCCCAAGACATTATACTCCCTGAGGCTAGAAATAAGACGGTTGGCCCACCAATTTTGAATACAGAAGCCAACTGGATTGTCAGTCATATCACTTCCGACACTTCAATCAGTTCAATATTGGCGACAGGACAGTGGCCCTCTACTGCATCTGGAGGCATGCAATTGTACCCTTCCAGACATTGACACCAATGCTCACCTCCTAGCACCTGCTTCCTGAGGTGGCTTCCCAAGTCTACCTAATGACAGGGCCGCCACTGTGTTTTCCTGCTGTTAATTTCCTGCAGTTACTTCATATATAAAAAATAATTGCTGTTGGGATTCTGACTGACTCAAGTGGCTCTTGTTCCACAAATGTATGCTTTCAGTGCTTAACTTGATGATGATAATTAATGATGAATGGCCAGAAACAGAGCTATATTCATCCTCCATCCACACTAGCAAATCTTACGAAAACTACTAGGGATGTGGGAGGGATTAGGTTTGGATGACTCCATGATTTGCATGTCCTGGAGAAATGTGTGAATTGAAATGCAGCTGTGCTTCGAAACCCGCCCTTTCCCGAAATTTGCGATGTAGTTCTCCAACAAAAAATGCATGCAAAACTGAGGGGGGTAGTGCATATAAGAGTGAAAATAACATAACAACAAACGCATTATGTTAGGAAAAATTTCTTGCACAAATATCTAGAGAAATTCATGCTAAAATGCAGAATTGTGAACAACTGTGCTTAAGGTTGGAAAAATGAACAACTGAGAGAAATTGAGATTCTTCCTTCCCCACCCCGATTGGGGGAGGGGAAAAATGGGTACCCTTAAGAAGAGGCTTCATGAAGTGTACCCTAACTCCTTCATAAAGTCCACCCTAATCCTATACAATGTTTCATTGGAAGTAAATCCTGCTTTTTTCGGTGGGGTGGAGTCCCAGATAAGTGGAGCCTAAGACTGAAGTCCGTAATGGTTTATACGAACGTTTGTGATCATAGAACCAGATTGGAGCATGGGTGGAAAATCCTTTCGGTTTTTGTTTTGGGGTTTTTGGATGAAAATGCGCTCCATCTCCTGTGGTTAAAAATGTGTATCTGCATGTATGTTTGTTTATTGAAGGATGATTTTGGAATTGCCACAATTCAAAATTTGGTAGAAAGTAACTCCATTTCTCCCTTGCACATGGACCTCTCTTCCCTCTTCCCTTTTTTTTAAAAAAAACACCCTCACAGATTTTGGCACTGGTGCTTGGACATTTTTTGTTTTTTTAATAAATAAAATTGTATTTGTAATGTCAAAATATTATTTTTCTCTCTCTTCTGTAACTCTAACAAGTCAGATATGTTTGATTTAACAATAGCTGTTTGAATTTTGTGTATTTTTCTGATTTTGTGCAGTTGAACTGATTAAAATGGGTGATTTTTTTCACTCCCCCCTTTAGATTCTTCTGTCTCCAGCTGTGCCAAATACAGGATTTTAAATTTAATTTTGAACACTCATCAGGGTCATCTTTCCTCATTCAAGAAGGGGTGGGATACCTTTTTTCTCTGAGGCACAAGGGCCTCAGGATTAATCCTCTCATGAATTAATGCATTAGCTATTGATGACTATTAGTCACAATAATGGCTTGTCTACAGTCTGAAGCAGTCGTGTTTCTGAATATCAGTTGCTGGAAACTGCATTTTTGTGTTTTTATATTGTAAACTGCCCTGTGATCCTCAGATGAAGGGCAGTATAAAAATGAAGTATATTTATAAATAAGATGTGCTTGTAGAGTTATAGAATCGGTTCCCACATGCATAGAAATGAGTTCTCAGTCCTTCCATACAAAAATCTACTTCTGGCTTTCCCAACTCCAAGCTTGCTTTGTTTTAAAAGGGACCCCTGACCATTAGGTCCAGTTGTGGCCGACTCTGGAGTTGCAGTGCTCATCTCGCTTTATTGGCCGAGGGAGCCGGCATACAGCTTCCGGGTCATGTGGCCAGCATGACTAAGCGCATGGAAACGCCGTTTACCTTCCCGCCGGAGCAGTACCTATTTATCTACTTGCAATTTGACGTGCTTTGAACTGCTAGGTTGGCAGGAGCAGGGACCGAGCAACGGGAGCTCACCCTATCGCGGGGATTCGAACCGCCAACCTTCTGATCGGCAAGTCCTAGACTCTGTGGTTTAACCCACAGCGCCACCCTCGCCCCTGCTTTGTTTTAGCAGCACTTTTAATGTATATGTAGGGGGTCAGAATAGGGCAGGGAGAAGCCTACTGTTGAACAATTGGGTTCCACAAACCGGTCAGTAGAGCATGAGACTCTTAATCTCAGGGTCACAAATTCGAGTCCCACATTGGGCAAAAGATTACTGCGTTGCAGGGGGGGGGGTGGATTAGTCGCTAGATGACTCTTGTGGTCCCTTCCAACACTACAAATCTTAAGTTGTGCAGAATTTACCTGTAAAGCCCCGCTCATCTACATGATCCTGCCGGCCTTTGATGGACGTGGCAAACTTGCAGTGCAACATCCTGGCTATATCTTTGCAATGTGAAAAGTAGCCAAGATGGAGAGAGGATGGGGAATCATCCCTGGAAAACGCGTATGGAAGCAGGAACCTCTGGACACCTTCCTCCTTCTGTCACTTATCTCAGGCAGCTACTTAGCCATCAGGCTTGAACTTACTCAGATTTTATTACATTTTAATATCTCCCTAAAGAGTTCCTCTCGTGGTGCTTCTGGACCTGCTGCACTTGGAAGCCAAAAATGGCCTTGGCCAATTCTGTCCACTGATACAAGGCAGTAGCTTTGTCCACACACACACACATACACACACAAAACCTACAAAAATATTTATTATACAATACAATCGCAGCAAAGACAAGAACACAGCACCAAGCCCATATCTGCCATTTGTGCCTCAGTTACCGCAGTGAGACCTATAAAGCAGGGCTGATGAACTTTCTCCCCAGACTGAGGGCCATACTCCCTCTTAGGCAACCTCGCAGGGGCCACATGCAAGTTATGGGCAAGGCCAGAGGCAAAAATGGACAGAACAATAAACATAAAAGTTACCTTTGTACTGAATTGTTCAAAATTATTAGTATTCTTCACATTTTTTTATCCAACATTTCCACCAAGGAGCTCAAGGTGACATTCATGGTTGTCTTCCTCCCCATTTTATGCTCACAACAACCCTGAGGTAGGTTCAGTGGCGGAGCTTCATGCTCCAGCACTGGGGGGTGGAGAGCAAGCAGGGGGGTGGCTGGCACCTGTCCCAAGGGGTGCGACGCACATCCTGGGGGTGTGGCACGCCGCCTGCAGGAGTGTGGCGCCCAGTGCGGGCAGGGGGGCAGCCGTGATTGTTATGTACTGAAGTTCTCACCCTGGGCCAGCAGGGGTATACTGTAGATACTTCAGGACCACATATGCAAATAAGGGATTGAAAGTGACGTTCAGTGATTGGATAGTTACAGAGAATGGTTACTGTTGCGTTCTAGTGGAGCTCTATATAAGCAGGCTGGCTGAACCCTTCAGTTCAGTTCTGTTCTGGCCTGTGAATAAACAAGAGCTGTTTGAAGAATCGCTGTGTCGTCTGATATGTTCACCCACAACTTAACAACGATGGCACCCCACCAGGATTGCGCTGCCAGGGGCGGTACGCTCCTTCTGGCCCCCTCTTCCTCCACCAGTGGGTAGATTAGGCTGAGAGTGATGTGGCTGGCTTAAGGTCAGCCAGTGAACTTCAGGGCTGAGTGGGGATTACTAGCACTGGTCTCTCAGGTGCTAGTCAGAAACTCTAACCACTACACCACACGGACTCCATTGTTATTCATATAACAATAATATAAACCATACAGTTTGACACAATAGAAATGACAAATGAGGAGTGCTTCAGTCAGTTTCAGGAAAATGCTGACATCAGTTGTGTTTCATTTTGAAAAGCGGCCAAAGTTTTCCCTGAGAGCCTGGAGAGTTATACCTATGTTCTTTAGGTGCCTAATAAGTAGCCCAACTTGACCTCCAAGACATGGTACTTGGGGGAGCAGCCATAGTTATGTGGTGGAACGGCGTTCTTCGACTTTGGCCCCACAGATGTTGCTGGACTTCCAACTCCTCATTCAGTTTAGCCAAAGGTTAGGGGTGATAGGAGCTGTAGTCTAAACAACACAAAGGAGAAGGTCTTCAAAAGGAACAACAGACAAGATCACAAGGACTGTAGAAATAATGAAAATGGCATGGAAATTATTTATATGTAGGAAAAGCAAGACTGCATGTAAAATGAGAGAGAGTGTGTTAACCACTGTAGTCTAACAATCACAACCTTTTTCTCCAAACCTCAAACTATTCTATTGTTATGATGACAGCTCCTGCACTGCATCCTGTTCTATGCTTCACCAGAGCAAAATGGAGAATCTCTCACAATGGCAGCTGTAGATCCTCTTCTTTGACTTTTCAGAACTGTGTTAATCTTTGTTCATCTTAAGAAATATATAATGCAATAAATAATGAGTGACATTATTTGAGAAATTGTCCATTTTGTTCTGAGGAAGCACAAAACAGGATGCAATCCAGGAGACCTCATAACAATATATTAATAATTTGAGGTGCTTAGAGGAATTATTGTATTATTATGTAACTGTTGGCTAATGCATTACAGTATAGAGAGAGAGAGAGAGAGAGAGAGAGAGAGAGAGAGAGAGAGAGAGAGAGAGAGAGAGAATGTTCTGAAATAATTTTGGGGTGTGTGGAAACAAACTAACAAAAATGCTTAAGCAATTCTAGAGTTTGCTAGCCTCTCAGTCAATGCCCCAACATTAGAACACAGTATTAAAAACAATTTCAAACAACATATATTGAACAACAGCAATACAGCATATACCAGTCTATCAACGCCCTGGTATGCAGAAACACTTTTATTTCTTCACCTGACCGCTCAGTATAAATTATTTCAGTATTTCCCAAAATTTAGAGAAAAATATTTCAGTTCGTTGATCTTTTATTTCAAGAAGAAAATGTACTTTTCCATTTAAAAAATATGTAAAACCTTGGATAATTAAACAATGATAAAAATGCAATTGTTGTGTTTGCAGAGGAAATCAGCCAGGGATCATTTCTGTAATTCGCTTTAAATTGCAGTCCTACATACTTATGCACCAGGGGAGTAAGCCCCATTGAACTCAGCGGGACTTCTTTCTGAACAGACACGCGTAGTAACGCGGCAATTGTTTTAGTGTTGCTTTGTGTGGACTCTGATTTCAAAGCGATTGTTCCTTTAACCGCGGTTTATAATCACAGGAACTACAAGTCCCAGAATGCACCGATGAAGTGGTATTGTTCATATCCGGTAAAAGGAGTAAGTGATGGGAGCTGTAGTCTACAATGATTGCCGTTTGGACCTGTAGGAATACATTTCCGGTGGGGACCCTCTTTTGTTTAAATTGGGTGCTCGACTTTTATGAATAAAGTAGCCAATATCTTGCACAAGTAACAACAGTGATTGTCTTAAAATAATCCTTGAGATGGAAGGGAACACGTGCTTGTGTGTTAGAGTACAACAAAGCATGCATTTTTTTTCAAGTGAGTCTGATCAACTCACTATGCAGAGGTTCGTCTGCTGACTGTAGGAAGCTTCCTTACACTCAGTCGGGGCATTGCTCCATCTAGCTCAGTATTGTCTGCACTGACTGGCAGCGGCTCTCCAGGATTTCAGACAGGACTCTCACCCAGCAGCTAGAGACCCTGAGGATCGAACCTGCTACCTTGCAAAGCACATTCTCTACCAGTGAGCTAAGGCCTTTGTCCCTTAGACCAGGGAAATCCTGGTTGCTTTGGGCTTGAGAGCGCAAATATTGTAGTGAATCAACAATAGTTTGCATACGCTGATCTAAATTGCACCTTAAAAGAGAAAACAGCGGTTCTGTCTTTAAGTTCTGCATGTTTGTTTTGAAGTCCCATTAAGCTCATTGAGGCTCATTCCAAAGTACGTGAGCATCCTGTATTGTCTTCTAAATGCGACTTTGAAATGGGAAGTTTACTTTAATGCCAGAGGGTGCTGCAGATAATCTGGATGTGTATTTGGCATCTGTTCCACCAGGAAAGGATGGGAGTCTGTTGGGTGTTTTTTTAACCTACTTGCAGATGCTCGTTCTGTATCTGCTTAAATGTCTACCGTCGAAGCTGACAAAGCCTTTCCAGCACAATGCTGGTGAGAGGAGGACAGGTTAGACCGGTTTGCTTACTGAACAAAGGAGCAGCAGCTAAGCAAGGTTAGGACACACCAGTAGAAAGCCAGGCAGGATCCGCACATGCAGATGGAAAACCTGGCCTACTGAACATGTGAATGGTGTGCAGATGGGCAGGGAGTAGGCTACAGAACTATAGCGTCCCAATCAAGAGATGTCCTAGTACTGCTATTTTCTGCCTTGGTTAAACCACACTGGAGTACTGTGTCCAGTTTGGGGCACCACAATTTAAAAAGGCTAATGACAACGCTGAAACCAACCAAGCCTTATGAGGAATAGTTGAAGGAGTTGGGCATGTTTAGCTTGGAAAAAAGGACGGAGCAAGCTTGTTTTCTCCTGCTCCAGAGGCTAGGACCCGTAGCAATGAATTCAAGTTACAAGAAAGGAGATTTCAGCTAAATATTGGGGGGAGCTTCTGACAGTAAGAGCTGTTCGACAGTGGAGTAGACTCCCAGCACAAGAGGTGGTGGACTCTCCTTCCTTGAATGTTTCCAAGAAGAGGTTGGATGTCCATCTGCCATGTATGATCTAGCTGAGATTCCTGCATTGCAGGGGGTCAGACTAGATGATCCTTGGAGTCCCTTCCAAGTCTACAATTCTTCAGTTCTATAAGTCTATGATTCCGTTACAGATGGCAGCAGAGCAGCAACTGTAGTTGGCGAGTAATCTTTCCGAAGGAGCAAAGTCTAGTTGAGCGTAACTCATTTTGTTTTGCAGTGGAATTAATTTCTGCAGTTAGTGAGAAGAACGGGGGAGGGGGGGCTTGTTTATGTATAAGAAGAATCACAATATAGCTATACGTGTGCATTTTGTTTTGCGTGGTGGGATACAGACCTGCTATGATTTTCCTAAGCCTTTCTCGCTGTGGTCCTTAGCGTTGCCAACTTCTTCAGGGACAGCTGCTGTGCCTTTCATGGCAAACAAAATATCCAGCAAGCAAATGCCCGAATGTGAACACGACTGAGGGTGTAGTCGTAGCAGCGGCAGCAGTAACAGAAAACTTCACCTGTTGGGTTTCTGCCTGTCACACCCTATTCTAGGCACAGTAGCAGGAGGAAGTGAGTTGTTGACAGCCTCTTTGGGGGGCGGGATAAGGGGCATTTGACTTGGTTGCCAAGGGTCTTTATGTTATGCAGCATGTATAAAAGGGAGAGGGTGCTTTTTTGAGGTGGGGGCCCCCCGCACAGTTCACGTTCTATATTAGCAATAAATGATGTGCATCTATATATATTTCTGTATACTGTGTATCATAACTCTCTCATCCTCAGTTCTAAAGGCTCAGGCTACGGAGGTGTTTTTATTTTTATAAAGCCAAACCCAAGCACCCCGATTTCCCTTTTATATGCTGCTGGGTCCCTCCGCCTTGGGGTGTGTGCGTGTGCGCGCGCGAGGCCACAACAAAGCCCCGCGCGCCTCTGGAGCTCGCGGCTTGAGCTTCCTTGCAAGCCGGCGGCGGCGGCGGCCAGGCTCGCGGAGCCTACCCTTCCCATGATGCAGCGCGCCGCCCCGAGTCCCCAGTGGGCCGCCATGTTGTTGGAGTGAAAGGCAGGGGGAGCGGCAGCCGGAGCTAGAGGCCGGGGGGAGGGGGGGGCCTTTGAGATCCATCTTCATCCTACCGTTCCGCCCGTGAGTATCCGGACCGGAGTGGGCCGAAACGGGACTCGGCACCCCAGGCAGCCCGATGGTAGAGCCGTATTGGGGCTAGGGCTTAGGCCGAGGCGGCGAGGCCTTTCCGAAAGGCGGCCCTGGGCGGGCATTATCGCCGAGGCTCTTCCTCGCGCTTGTTCCTGGTACATATTTTCGAGTCCAAGCAAGGCCTCTATTGTTGTTCCAGGAGGGGAGGGGGGAGGGAGAGAGGAAGGACCGATGGGGGGGCGGCTCGAGGGGCCCGGTTCGCCCCCCCGTTAAACTGTATAGCCCCCCCTTCCCTGAAAAAGCCCCCACCTTAAAAAAAGAAGCAGCAGCTTATACCATCCCCTGGGGTGGTTTTGTTCTCTCATTCCCTCCCTCCCCTCCTTCCTTTTCTTTGGGGGGGGGGGGAGGAGAGGCGGGGAAGAGAGTTTAATTCGGCTTAAAATAGTCTTTCCAAGCAGCCAGAGTGATTAATATGCTTCATTTTTGGGGGGCGGGGGGGTGGCTGTTTGGTGGCGGTGGTCGGGGGGTGGCTGATTTCATGGTGCAGGATTGAACTCCAGCGATGTGGGGGGATAAAAGGGGGAGTACTTTGGGGGAGGGAGGTGGGGGAAAAGTGATTAAACAGGGGGAGATAATTAGGGTTTTCAAACGTCCGTAGGTGATGCCTAATTAAAATCGTCCTCGAGCAGGGCATACAGGAAATGGTGTACGTGACTTAAACTTTGTCTGCCAGTGGTGTACAGGGTTGGGTGGGTAGGTATGTATACATTGGATGGGGGGAGCTTCTTAGTGTCCGGTTGGGGGGAGTGGATGGTGTGTTGGATGTTATACAATGGGGGGTGGAGGGTGTTTCTCTTCCCTGGCCCACAGTGAGTTAATACCTCTGGAGCTCGTGTTTCTTTGTAGTAGCTAGTTGGGCTTGTTTTGGGACCCTTGTGTTTGTTTTTTCCAGGGCGAGCATGGTGGTATAGGGATTTCTGTTTTTGTTTTGGTCCGGATGAAAGGGGCATAAAGAATACATGCAGTAATGGATTTCCTGGTTTGTCTCGTTTTTTTTTATACATATATCTTGTGTGTTTATCTGTAAGTGAGCAACAATGAAAGGCTGGCTTCTCTCCCCTCTTAGGGCCTTGGCCCTTCTAGCTTCAAGTTAGTTCTTGGTGAAGCCATTCTGAAGTGAAACAAAGTTACGGAAGAGGAAGGGGTAGCCCTTTGTTATCATATGAACCCCATGGAAAACATTATCAATTTAAAGACTTTTATTTATCGGAGAGGGGCATGCCTGATCATGTAAGAACCATAACAAAGAACTGAATGTACAGTTTGATCCTTTGCATCTTTACTCAGAAGTGAGTCCCACCACTTACTCCCAGGTAAATTTACATAGGATCACAACTTTATGTCATGGCCCAGAATTAATGCCCCTTCAGTTCACTGAAACAAATAAGTTTGAATGTGCTTCACTCTTGTGTTGGGCTGTGGTCTTAGAATTTGTAGGCAACAAACTTCAAATGCAAAGAGACAATTTTCCTAGAAAAAGGAGGCTTTGATGGCTTAAAAATATAATATGGGGATAGCAATTTACCTTCTGGATTACAAGTTTTAATTCCTTCCCTGGTATTAACCCTGGAAGGCTTGTTTCTATGTAGCAATTCAGTTGTATTTGTTATGCCATGTTATATCAGTTTTATTAAATTGTTTTAAAGTTTGTTTCTAGTTTATATAAAAGAGAAAGTTACACATTGTGATTCCTTTTACCAATCTGTAGTAAGGACGACAAAAAAATGTTTTCTTTCTTTTTTGGTAACGTGGATAGTGTTTATGTTGAAGGGTGCATCTTTGATAAGGGTCACAGGCTTCCCTTTTGTTTGTAAATTAGCAGCTATCATAGGAAGCTGATAAAACTTGGGATTCAAGTGAGGGGGAAATAAACTGTGGTGGTCATGTGACTTGAACCACCCTTTATAGTTTGAAAGGTTCTCTGTAGATCAGGGCTTTCAAAGTGGGGATTTGGTGTCAACCTTTTTTGGGCAGATGAGAAATGGAGAAAGTCACCTTTTGTAGAACTTCCTCTTGTGGGTATGGGATGTTCATGTGGCGTGGGTTCACACTGAGAGAGTAGGCTGCTTTGGACAATTGGGTTGCCTTAGGTGGTCTTTAGGCCTTTCCAGATTACTGATTCTGTGGCACTGCAGCTGTCTTGTTCTCTCTGCAGTACCGGAAGCTTGACTGAAAGTACATTGATAGGACATTCTGTTGTAGTGTTAGGGAGCAGAGGGATCGTGGCTGAATGAACAGACTGTGCTGCAAAGTGTGGGTTCTATCCCTCAGGTGTGCAGTGAGCAGATAAGAGTGGTGTGGAGCTTGGTAATTAGAGTTTGGGAATCCCTAGTGTAAGAGTCCTCTGTTTGCATGAAGTGATATAAAAATACCTTAGTTTTAAACTTAAACTTGCCATCATGCTGTTCCCCCTGTGCCTTTTCAAAAATGCATTTAGGGATTTCCTTGCGTGTGGTAGATTTAGCATTCGTTGGTGCTGCTGTGCCTACATAGGTGGTTGTACAAATGTACCTTCACAATGCTGAGATTTGAAAAGAAAGCGACAGTTCTTAATTTTTTTAATCACATTTTCCCCACTATACATTTCTCTTTCACTGCCATCGGTATTATCTTCCGCAACAACCCTGTGGGTTTGGCTATGCCAGAATGGACTGTACCTACCCTAAGATTCATCCAATGATGTTGATGGCTTAGTGGGTGTGTAGTCTTAATCTTCTGTTCTAACAACTACATCACACCAGCTCTCAGTTCTGTAAGGGAGCAGAAGGAAGTGTAGTGTATTGTAACTGACACATTTCTAAACTTTGTAGGCTGCTCTGGGAGCCTCTTTCGGTGGAAGAGCGGAATAAAAATGCTTCAAATAAATTACTTCTTGAACAAGAGCACAAAGTACTGGACTGAGGAACTGTTGCTTCAAGCCTGGACATGGTATATTGGGCATAGTGTTGCTTCAAGCCTGGGCATGGTGTTTTAGGCATAGTTTTGCTTCTGTAATGCTGGAAATACACATTAAATTTCCGGTGTTAAAATCACATTTTAAAAAATTGAGTGATGAGATGACATGGGATATTCCAACCCATTTCTAGCCATTTATTTTTACTTTCATCTTTCGTTACAGCCAGTGGGCAATAGCCAAAAAACTTGTATTCAGAATAGATCAATTGAAATCAATGGGTTTAAGTTACTTGATTCCATTGATTTCAGTGAATATGACTAGTATGTATGACTAGTGTTAGATATTGCTTAGTGAGCATAAAGGTTGCTTTGTGCAATCTTTTTTTCTACTTGTACTTAAAGCTGTCTGCATGGGCAGTCACTCACTGAAAAATCTGGTTTGCTATTTTCACTGACTAAAATAGTGAAATACAGGGGTGCTTAAACTGTATCTTCAATTACTTGTGTGTTTCTTTGGACTAGTCATCAGGGCAGGAAAAGTCAATTGCAAGTTTTTAATTTTAGACCTGATAAGTTTTGTATCTTCTCCGGCCCCCCAATTTGACTTGTATTAATTGATTACATTAGTAATAAATTTTCTGAATCAATGCATTTCTGCAGAACATTACAACAGTGGAACATCTGCCACATTTTTCCATTTGTAAAAAAAAAAATCCTTCCCACATTCCTACAAGGTGTCTACAGGAGATGTGGGCTTTCAGTGGTGGGGCCGGCTTTGTGGACACTCCCACTGGTGCTATTGCTAGTAAGGTGCAGATGGCAGATTAGGCATGATTGTTTCAGAGAACGTTTCGGTTGTGTATAATTGTCCAATGGCTTCTAATAACTTAATTTCTTTTTGCTGCCACCTTAATGATTTTGTTATGCTGCTAAGTGAGCTTTTTATTTCTGTTAAACTACTGTGCAGATTTTGTAAATTGAAAGACAGGGTATAGTTTTTTAAATATTGCTTTTCTTTAAAAAGGCTTGGCAGATAATAATAATTCTTGTTAAAGGAGAAAAGTGGGCATAACATAAACATAACAACTATGAATGGAAGATTGCTTGTTTATATTTTCTGTCAGTGTTTCCATATTTAGAAGGAACCAAAGTGGGGGGAAGCCCATTGATTATACTTGTTTTTAGAATATTCTGTTTGTCTTGTACTTAATTATAGTACGTACTAAAAGAAGGCTGAAGTAATTTTATTTGAATAAAGATTCCCATCTGCCCTCATTTTGTTACAGAGTAAGATACTTGTTACGTATGGGTAACCAAACCAGAAATCTTTTAAGTTCTGTATCAGAATACCGTTTGGTTTTTGCTGCAACCCAGAGCACATTTACTGGGGCAGTTTGCTGTATTGAGACTTTCCTTCAAGTAAATAAGTTTGAAAGTGGGGTTTTAATCCTAACACATTTTAAAAATTAAGTACTGCTTCACATATATGTATTTACCACTTTTCATGTGCACGAACAAGCTATTGCGCACCAAACTTTTGTATACCCAACAAGTATAGTGGCCCACTTCAGTTGTAATGGAAAACCAAAGTTTCCTGCCATGTGATTCCCCCCCCCCATGACATTCCCCACTCTCCCATCTTCCTCTTTTTGCACACCAGAGGATAAGATTGTCAGATTTTCCAAGGTACCCTACCATTTACTTGAAGATGAGTGCTCCTGCTTTCAATGGAGTGCAACAAGTAATTGGAAACATGGCCTTGGGGTCAGTTCACATGAGCATAGAGGTCACTTAATCTCTCAATTACATTGCTTGGTATTTGATTTGCAGATTAAATGTGTGAACTGATTCCACTTGCCTAATTCAAATTTAATGGTTTCTCACTATCTGAATGAGCATTGGGATTGTTTGTTCCCCTAGCCCAGGGGTAGGCAACCTAAGGCCTGGGGGCCAGATACGGCCCAATTGCCTTATCGATTTGGCCTGTGGACCGTCCAGGAATCAGCCTGTTTTTACATTAGTAGAATGTATCCTTTTATTTAAAATGCATCTCTGGGTTATTTATGGGGCATAGGAATTCGTTTTTTTCTTTCCAAAATACAGTCTGGCCCACCACATGGCTGAAAAAGGTTGCTGACCCCTGCCCTAGCCTCTCCTTTTGGAGATCTAAAAAGTTTAGAAGCCACTACTTCTGCTTTTAAACAAAGTGCAGTTCCCCATTTTGTCTGAACCTTGGGAACAGTGGTTTGTAGAAAGTCTAGATCAGGGTGGTCCAGCCTCTTGAACGAAGTGGGGGGCAAGAGTACTTTGATACAGAATCTGGAGCCACACACTGAATTAAATTTCTATATCATAAATTAAAGTGTTAGCAATAGAGTTGCTATTATTCGATATACACAATTAATATATTTAATTAAATATTTATAATTAATTACATAATCAGTAGATTTTATTTATTAAACAGATCAGAGCCATTCTTATAAAAATAAGAGACGGAAAAGATCCGGCAGGGATGAAGAAGAAAGAGGAAAAGAGCATGCAAACAAGCAACCTGCTACAGCTGCTGGGCAGATTAGTGAAGTCCCACTCAACTTTTTTTTGCCCTTTCCCCCTTCTCTCCTTTCTCCTGCACCCAGCATTGCAGTTGCCAAAATATGCAACACACACTAACATGTGTGCACTTACACTCTCTAGGCCAAGTTAGGGATTCCCTGCAAATGCCTACCCCTCCCTCCTACAAGGAAGACAATGCTGGCATGACTGGAGAAACTGCCTCTTGCTCCTTTCCTTTCTTCTCCCTGCCCCAATTCTCATCCCGCCCCTGAGGAGGATTCTCAGCTGCAGCTGGGATGGGTGGCTTGCGGTGGTCATGAGCAAACCAGTGCAAAGTTTTCATGTAGTCCCTTCTAGTTCCTTGCAGCTTCGGTACTTAGCAAGGGCCTTGAGGAGCTTGTATTGGGCCACCCTGGTCTAGATGGTTAACAAGCCGCAGTCTAGTTTAATCCTGGCTTGCTTTCACTAACTATAGTTAAAACAAAACAGTGTGGATGCAACAGTAAACTATGGCTTGTTTAAAATGGGGCATGAACCTTCCTTTCTGTGTTGTTTAAGGAGCAGTTTCATGCAGTTAACCAAATGCACATGAGCTGGTGTGTTTTCCAGTTTGAAAGGTTCCTACAGTCATTAAGCATTTGCTCTGAAAGGGTTATTCTTCGAACCAAGCTTTGTGATGGTGTTGGAGTGCTCAGGGTTTCAGCTCATGGACAGTTGATACGCATTTGGTAGGCTGTTCTGCCGCAGACATGCCCTCAATGTATGAATAGCTCTTGGAAAGATTGTGTGTGGCACCATTTGGCATGCTTTACATGGTTACAATCATGTGACACTGAATATCTAAAAAGCACTATTGACTAGCCACCTTCTGTTCAAATGAACAGATGCTGCTATCTTCTGATGAGTTGAAACCACCACTCTGAAGCAATTTAGATATAATTTAGGATGTTTATCTGGCTTATGCTTGGTACACAAAACCAAAAAAGTATGACATGCTAACTTTATGTGCAGTATAAATATCTCAGAAATATTTTCCCAGTGACAAAAAGTATTTGAATTGAAACACTTGATTTGGAAATGCAAATAAAGCAAACTGTGAATTTTGTAAGTGTTCTTAAAACGTGACACACACACTCCTCTTACATTGTTTAGATCATATGGGGGAGGGGAAATCACTGAAAAGTGTAAACTTGGGCCAAGCTCTTAACAAACAGTTGTTTGTGTGCGGCCCAATAGTTCCCACTTTGCTCTTCCTCTGGCTAGAGTGCATGAACAAATCAGAAAGGGGATAGCTTAGCATTACTATCTGAATCTGGGATCACTTTAAGAAACTACAATTGCTAATCAGACTTAAACCATGTTTTGTAGTTGATTTACGGATTGTGGTTTGTTAGAGTGAAACATCCATGTTTCTGGTGTAACACTAGGCTATTCCCAGGCTGGTTTGTTTACCCGCTTGTGCTAGAGAAGGGGAAATGGGAGCGATCAGGTGACTTGCACAGTATGATTTATTAAGCCAGTATCTTCACCTTACCATTACATGCGAATGTGGACATACTAATTTTAGCATGCCTAAGGAGCTGTGTGCTTCCTAGGAACAGCCACTTGAAAAGCTTTAGATTTCAGCGGCATTGCATCCATCCATTATATGGTTTCGTTTTGTTTAAAATATTTTGAGCGTCTCATCAATACAAAAAGAATCCCAAAGTGTTTTACAGCCACAATTAATTAAAGTCATATTTGGCTGTGATAAAAGTTGAGTAGAACGTTAAACTCATAATAAACTCAGTGGCCAGCAATTTGCCCAAAGGCCTGGGAACATAAAGCTTGGCACCAGCCTTGTCTGTGAATGGGAATACTTTTCTAAAAATAATAAAATTACTGCACAAAAATCAAGTATTCTTGTCAAATCATTGGCCAGACTAGCCCAGTACTGTCTGCTCCAGCTTTCCCCAACCTGGTGCTCTTCAGGTGTTTTGGACTATACTTCTACCAGACTCAGACAGCGTGACCAATGATTAGGGATGATGCCAGTTGTAGTTCAGCAACAGGTGGAGGGCACTAGGTCAGGGAAGGCTGGCCAGCTCCAGTGCTGGCCTCTCCAAGGTATCTAACAGGCTCCCCCCACCCCCACCTCAGAAGTCTTGCTACCTGAGGTATTTTTAATCTGAAACCTTATGCTAAAAGAGTATATGCTGCTTAAACTGAGCTGCAGTACCTCCTTGCTGGCCCTGTGCTCTTCAGTTGGAATACAGTGGTACCTCTGGTTGCGAATGGGATCCGTTCCGGAGGCCCGTTCACAACATGAAAGGAACGCAACCTGCAGCGGCGTGTCTGCGCACTTGTGGGTTGCGATTCGCTGCTTCTGCGCATGCACACAATGTCATTTTGCGTACGCGCAAGCGGCGAAACCCGGAAGTAACCCTTTCCACTACTTCCGGGTCGCCGCGGGATGCAGCCTGAAAAAACGTAACATGAAGCAAATGTAACATGAGGTATGACTGTACTGATACCTTTGCTGGTGCTTTGTGTGCAGTTCCCTCCCTCTCCCACTGTCTGCTTGACCCAGGGGTAGTCAACCTTTTTTTACCTACGACCCACTAATGCATATTTAAGGTAAAATTTCCTTACTGCCTACCAGTGCTTGATGGAAGGAGGATTCAGCTTGTGCTGTAGAACCCCCTACCGCCCACCTGGAATCCTGAAACGGCCACTAGTGGGCGGTAGGGATCAAGTTGACAACCCCTGGCTTGACCTCAAGTGCTGAAGACAAGTGCTGTTGGCACCTTTGTCTTTATTTTATTTCAGGTTAGTGGTTGTATGGGATAATTTGGCTTTGGAGCATGTGTTTTTGGGTCCAAAGATGCTTTCTGTGAAACGCTTTTGACAACAGTAATTGAGGAGGTAAATCTTGCCTGACATGGTGAGATTTGATATCAGGAGCCATGGATGTGGTCATTAAGCTTATGCTGGTGCATGCTTTAGAGGCTGGAGGAAACAGGCTGATTTAAGCATTTTGAACCTGTCTCTCCTTAGGTATTGGTGGAATGAGCGTTGCGTGTGTTTTGAAGAGAAAAGCAGTGCTCTGGCAGGACTCCTTCAGCCCCCACCTGAAACAGCACAGTCAAGATACAGCTAATCCCAACATGCCTGTTGTTTTGACATCTGGAACAGGGTCCCAGGCTCAGCAACAGCCAGCTGCAAATCAAGCCCTTGCAGCAGGGACCCACTCCAGCCCTGTTCCTGGATCTATAGGGGTTGCAGGCCGCTCCCAGGACGACGCAATGGTGGATTACTTCTTTCAGAGGCAGCATGGTGAGCAGCTTGGGGGAGGCGGAAGTGGTGGAGGCAGCTATAATAACAGCAAACATCGGTGGCCTACTGGGGATAACATTCATGCTGAACATCAGGTAAACAGTTAAATATTTCACAACTGAACAAATGAGCTAAGCAGGCCTGTGACAGTTGCATGCAGTGAATGTTATTAAAATCTGTGTATCTACATGAGCATTTTTCATTCTGTTGCCTCTTCAGTCTCATTTTATAGGACAATGCAGTAAGATAATTCCTCTATCTCTTAAATAAAAATGTGTATATATTTGCAAATTGTCTTATGCTTGTTGACTTGTTTCTGCCTTAGTTGGACCAGCAGGGCAGTGCTTCTCTCCCCCCCCCCCTTTGTCTTTTCAAACCCACTACTATTGTTAGCTTCCATAGTTAGAAAAATGATGAAACTTCTTAAAGCAGCACTGGTAAACCTTATTAATGTGCTGGGTTGGCAAGATGTCAGTGTTGTACCTGCTTGTGCCTCCCCCTCCCCCCCTACCCATGTGGGGATAAATGCACTCTTTAAACACTTCATTGAAGCATCCATCTCTTCTCCAGCTTCTTGGTAGACTTTTGTACTCATTAGCTGGGGAATGCCTTTTTAAAAAAATGTTGCTGAGCCAACTTTTCTGCTCAGCAACCAGGAGAGACTTAAAAATTGGCTGTCAAATAGAAAAATCTGCCCAGCCACCCAAGAAAAGCCTCAAGCCTTGTATGCACTATTGTGAGCCTCTGGGCACTCCCACGGACTAAATGGCATAGGGGATAAAATTGTCACCTGAATCATCCATTGACAAGCAGTGGAAGCTGGAGAGTACAATAAATATCTAGTCTCCGCCAGCTCCTTCCTAAATAAAAGGGATTTTTTAGGCTGTATAGGAAGGGAAGGGAAGAGTTACTGCTACCTGCTGTTGCTGTCTCTTGTATGTTTGTGCGTCCATATTTGTGCGTAACCTATGACCTGTCAGGGTGGGTTGAATGTGTTTATGATATGGGTGGTATGATGCTTATTTTTTTGGGGGGGGGTAAAGGGGTTGAAGGCAAATTTAAAAGGACAGCTATCTGTAAAAATATTTAGTTGTCTCTTAACTTGCATCCTCGTAATCAGCAGTGGACCTCTAAGCTAAATGATCTCCCCTCACACCTCTGAGCTAAATGATCTCCCCTCACTAAATTCACTTAAACTTGATAAGTGCTCAGATGATTTCTTTTTTTAAAAAAACACTATACCCTGTTCCTGAGCCAGTGAGGAGCTTTTTAGTAAGCCTTCAGTATGCCCACATACAGTATTTGTGAAAACTGCTGAAAAATAAAACACTTTATTTTTTTGGCCAGGTGATGGCCTTAGCATTGATGATAAAACATGAAGTGGAGCTGTGTTTTGAGAAATAAGTGCCCCAGAGGGAAAATAGGATGTGCTTTTTGTGTTTGTCAAAAGAATGAGCACTCCAAAATGATTTGTGACGGTTATTGTCTTTCCTGCTGGAGAATTTGAATTGTATCTTGTTTTGAAGATTTATATTTGTAAATATGATTTCCATAGCACCACACAATAAATAAAGAAGTCAGAGTACAGTGTAAATAAACTGTATAAAAATATCAAATGAAAGAGCAGTAACAAAAGATGTAGAAACAGCATCCAGATGTAAAAAAGACACAAACCAGTTAAGCACTCAATAGGAGGCCTGTTTGAAAAGTCCTCAAGAATTAAAACTAAAATGGTGGAGCTTTCACTGAGCAGTAAATGGGTTTTAATTTAGCACTTAAAACAGAACAAGGAACTTACCATGAAGAGATCTCTGTGGAGGACATTCTGTGAGTGGGATGTTGCCACTGAGTTGGCCATCCCCTGATTGCCACCCAGCTTATTGCCAAGGCGGAGGGTCCCAGAGAAAGGCCTCTGATGAAGATCTTAGTGCTCAAGCAGGATCATATGGATCAGAGTTGATTATTTGAACACCCAGGTCTTAATTGAGCATCATCCTCTCCAGTGATGATATTCCTATCACAGGGCATGTGGGTGTGTTTGGCAGGATCTCTTTCTCTTGTGGAAGATACTAATCTGTCTGCGTTCTTGACATTTGTAAAGACAGTAGGCTGGTTGTTGTTGCTTTAGGTTCCGGAACTTGTAGGCCTTGGTTACTGACAGACTACGTTTCTGTATAAGACCTATGTGGAAATTAAAAGAAACTGCTTGAACCATAATCTAGTGCAGTCTTTCTCAACCTTGGGTTCCTAGATGCTGTTGGACTACAACTCACACCATTCCTAACCACCATGGCTAGTGGTCAGGGATGGTGGGAGTTGTCATTAAAGAACATCTGGGGACCCAAGGTTGAGAAAGCCTGGTCTAGTGTATGGGACAATATGGCTTAGATTAGCCGTCCCCAATGTGATGCCAACCAGATGTTTTCAAGTAACTCCTATGTTGGCTGAGATTAATGGGCGTTGCAGTCCACAAAACATCTGGAGGACTCCAAGTTGGGGAAGGCAGTCCGATATTACACCGTACCATAAAATCTCTTCAGCTACCATAACTGTTCTCTCATAGGGGAATTCTGCTGCCTTTAATAACGTTCTTCCTTCTCCCCTTCAAAGTAAACCACCCTTATCATTCCTGAATGACTTTTTGTAACTAGGTTGAGAGCCAGGCTGGAAAGTAGCTTTATGTTGTGCATTGTTTGCCTAAATGTAAATGTTTGTTGCTCAGGCGCTCAGTTTGTTGAAATGTGTTAACCTTGCTATTGCATGTGAACACTTGTAATGTGACCTATGTTTGTGAAGTGTTGGGATGGTGAGTTTATAAGGTATGTTTTTGGTGGTAGTATGTTTTTGGAGCATTATAAACTTCTGTGTTACCTACAAAAACACTGTTGCAATAGACATCAAAATACCAGGGAAGTTCAGGAAGTGAGAATCATGAAAGTATGGGGCATCAGCAGAGAATACAGAATTTGACTAGATATTGACTTAACCCTGGTGAGGCTACACCTGGAGTACTGTGTCCACTTCTGGGTGCCACAGTTCAAGAAGGATATTGACAAGCTGGAACATGTGCAGAAGAGGGCAACCAAGACATTCAACAGCTAGTAGCTGTTGATAGGCTTGTCTTTCCTGAATTTATCTATTCTCCTTTAAGCCACCCAAGTTGCTTACCTTCACTACCTCCTGTGGGAGTGACCTGCAGGAACAGGTGCTTCCTTTAAACTGTCCTAAATATTCCAACATTCAGCTTCATTGGATGTCCAAAAGATCTAATCTTATGAGAGAAAGACACTTCTCTATCCACTTTCTCCACACCATGCATAATTTTACAAACTACCATGCCACCTCTTGCTCTCCTTTTCTCTAAAGTCCAAAGTCCCAAATGCAACTTTTCCTCATAGAGAAGTTGCTCCATAACCCATAATTGCATTACATGTTCCAAGCCATACAACCAAATATTTTAAACAGCTTCAGCACTGTTCCTGTACTATAGAAAAACAAAACAGAGAAATTGTTCCACGTAAATGACTCTTGATATGTAAACCTGAACATTCCTGTTTGGAGTTGGTCAACTTGCAGCCTACAGGGCAATCTTAATCTGGTGTCTGGCAGTTCTATCAAAGTTCAGTGAAGATGTGGTTAAAAACTCACACTCACTGTTTCACTCATAAGGAGAAAAAAGATTCGCAGTGCAATCCTGTACATGTCTACTCAGAAGTAAGTTCAGTGGGACTTATTCCCAGGTAAATAGGTATAGATTGCAGCCACAGAATTTTGCGGTTGCATCTCTCTGGGTTTCTTGGAGAAGCAATGAAACACTATGCATTCCACAGTGTTGCATTCCATGCTGTACCTTCACAATTGATCATCTTATATTGCCAAAATGCACTGTGACAAGAGCTATGGAATGCCTTCGAAATAGTAAACCCCTTGAACTCGACCTAATATGTCACTCGTGATCTCATGCATATTTGTGAATCATAGGCAGGAAATATCCCTGGCTTGGCTAAGGAAGGGACATGGTGACCATATTTGTCAGAACCTGCTGAAAGAGGAGGCCCTGCCTGTGTCTGTGTTTTACAGTGTTTTCACGGTTAAACATGTTGCTCAAGTGTGCACATCTTCAAAAATCTTTCTGAACCCAGACACCTGATCTGTGCCATATGGGCCTTGCGTCCTTTTTGGTGAAGATATGTTGGCATGCTTGCTTTACATAGATAAATACAATAGGCTGATTGTCCTCTTGGGAATAAGTGGCACATGGCTGCTTATAGAAGACAGTCTTTGACTTGAACAGAAACTTAAAAGGAGGCAGTTTGAACCATGATCTAATATGGCACAAGACTATATGCTATTCTTATTCCTACTTCCAGCATAACCATATTCCCTCTAAGTACTAAAAGCATGGTCCTCTGACTTCAGGAGCAATTCATCCCATAATTTGAACTTCCTCTGTTGCCAGATCTCTGAATTGAATACTTTCCCCCTTTAGAAAATAATAATAATCGCCTAGTATATCTTTTAAATTTAAAGTGTATTGGTTAAGGGGAAAATCCTGTAGCTTCTGAATATGTCCCATAACTCCAGAACTCTTGATGGTCCTGACTTAATGCCTCTTATTTTTTATTGTTTGCTGCCCCACTTTTTTCTAAACTAAAAAGCTCCAAATATCATAGCTTTTCCTTGTAGGAGAGTAGTTATGGTCCCTTGATCAGTTTGGTTGCCCCCCCCCCGCCCCCCGGTATTAACTTCCTTTTGGAGCTATGACAGCCAGAATGGTATCTTACGCAAAGTGATGAATACCAGGAATCTGTACCCACAGTGTTCTGGGGAGTTCGTCCAACATCCCACCTGAACTTATTTGGGGGTGCATGTGCAGGGAGAAGAGGGAAAACTCTGTTGCACTGGTGTGATTTATGACTCCTGCAAGGACAATTATTTAGTTGAATCCAGCCCTATGTTAATAGAAGCTCAAGTCCGATTTGGTCAAATAAACCATGGTTGAGGTTGTCTTACTTCTCAATCACAGTTCCTTTGAGTGGAAACAATGAATAATGCCAATGTCAGCCTCTGGTTTGTTTCCTCCCAAATGAAGAGCTACTTGGGAATGCTTCAGCTGCATACCAGGGCACTGGTCATTCATACATTAAATCATAGCTTGATGTGAACTAAAGCAGCGGTGGAACTGATGTGGATGAATTTGACAGTAGCATTGAAATGTTCATCTACATACAGGTTGACCTTTTTATCATTGGTACTTAAGTGGCTGACAGCCCACATACACACATTGCTGATGGTTCAAGAAAATTACTAATAGCTGAATTCTTCTAGCTAAAACTTGGTAGAGGATGTTTCATTAGTTGCTGCTTTAGAATGGGCAGAATTATGGAAGGCTTTCATTATTCTTTTTCAATTTTATTAATATAATCTGTTTTGGTTGGCTATATGTCCAAAAATTCCCATTTGATTTCCTTTGTGTCTGCTAAACCTCCTTTTCTCTTATTAACTTGAATATATAAATATGCTTTTTTGTTCTGCTGTTATTAGTTATTTTGGTATGCATTTGTGTTTTCCCCCCTTCAAAATATGTTTACTTTACAGACCTAATTATGCTCTGCGAGTCATATGCAATTGCTTATATGTTGTTTAGAATTGGTGTACAATTGTTCTGTCTTTTAGTTTTATAGGCCATGTTGACAACGCGTCTTTCACCTGTTTTTCTTGCATCTTTCAATGTTTAATAGGTTCGATCTATGGATGAATTAAATCATGATTTTCAAGCACTTGCTCTGGAAGGAAGAGCTATGGGAGAGGTAAGTGAACATATTTTGTTGCATTTCTTTCTTTATTTCCTTCCAGGTAAGCCCAAACAGTGTCCCGTTTTCTCTTGGATACTGCCCTGGCCCAGGCCTGTTTGTCTTTTCAGAGATGGAACTATAGAAGGTGCTCTCGCACCATTTTCTGAGATGGAAAACTCAGTATACTATAATGGTATTTGTCCAGGTATTACATTTTTGCTCCCCCCCCCAAAAAAACCTACATCTATGCCATCTTAAATTGTGTAGGAGGTCTGTTTTACCCATTGCTAAAAAGCAGGGTTTGTGATTTAGAACGGATTCATGAAAGAGAGGTGGATATTGCAGAGATTTGAGATGATCATTTGGTGCTGCAGTGTAAATGAAAAATGAGCACTTGAATAGCAGCAGTGTATAGTGTAGACCATTCTTCCGCAACTTTGGCTACCCAGATGTTGCAGAACTACAATTCCCATCAACCCTGTCCAATGGCCAAATAATCTGGGACTGAAGGGAGTTGCAGTCCAACAACATCCAAGATTGTGAAAGACATTAGGGATTATTGATGAACGCAGGAAGCTGTCTTATGTCAGGCCAAAAAACATTTCTCCATCTAGCTCAGTCTGAGCTACTCTGATCATACCCATCACCTGATCATTTAATTGGAAATGTCAGGAATTGAACTGGGGATCTTCGGCATGATAAACGTGTTCTCCAAATAATAAATGCTGTGAATCCATATTTATTTGCATGGTGGATGAATTAAGACCAGTGTTCAAAATTAGCCAGGTACATTTTGCATCTGATTATTGGCCACTTGCAACCAAGTGAAGCCATCGCTGCCATTTTGTGGTGCATGCCTTGGGATCATTGGATCTTGACTGTTTTCACACACTAATACCATATCCTGTATAATTCTATCGGTTATATTTTATCTGCACAATCAGAATGAATTTCAGGAACCAAAATGCTTTTTCTGTGCAGCCTGAGCAGGAGCAGTGAATGAAGTTAATAGCTAATTAGTTTGTCTGCACTTTCCCCACCCTACTGCCCTACTCACAGTTGTGAAGAATATTCTTATGTTATGAATGGTCCATGTCACCATTAAGAAAAAGAGGTAGGAATAGGCCAATATTTATGTGGACTATCCCTGGATAAAGTTCACAGAAGTTCTTAACCTAGCTCAAGGTTGCCATCTGAACTAGCCAGATGTTTAACTGATAATCAATCACAGCCCCATTGATCATTTGAAAAATACAGATCCTTACGCTATATATGAGTCCACTTTAGTGACCACTTTTGGTTGTGGGGCTCAGAAAGCAGAGTAAATGTATATGGGTTTTTATTCCGGAAATAATACCAAAAAAGCAGGAGATTATATGAATAGAATATTCAAAGATGGCTCATGAAGCCCACACAATCCTCCATTGTCCATTCTTGACGCTGATATTAAAGAAAATCCACTGACTGATTTGCAAAATGCTTGTCTAAGAACCAAGTATGCTAACTTAATTGCTTCATAATTGGTTGAAGGATATCATCACTCTAATTAAAGTAGTTGCTAGTATGCCCCTGAATATGATTCATGTTGACGATGACAGTGAAATAAGTAACAGGAAATTAAGTAGTTCTTTGACGGGAAACAGTGGTATATGCTGCACTGGAAGATTTGGAGAATTAATTTTGATTGGGTAGGGGGAGAGAACAGGGCAGACTCACAGTTTGTGATCCCCCCTCTGCCCCTTAAAGGATCTAAATGGCATGATCCAGCAACCTTCTAATGTACTAGTTTTTACATTTGCCAGCACTGAAGAGCTTTGCACATACATAATTATAGAGTGAGTGTACAGATAATGGCAGTCCAAAATTTCACAGTGAGGCAGACTTACTAGCTTGCCTCTCGATTGAATTCATAGAAATGAAAAATCATAAATAGAAATTGCTCACTAAGAATGTCTCTGTTGTCATACTGCAAAATTTAGCACCTGAGAGTCAGCAGTTTAAGCTAATCATGGCATGCAAACACCTTGTATCATTGAAATTTATGTAGCCCCACCCCCCTCCATAATCTTTTCCATCCAAGAAACAAGTGAACTGTCAAAATGTCTGGGCCTGTAGCAAACAGCTGACTCCATGGTATAGATATCTCGCCATGGAAATAGTTTGGCAGAGAGTATCTCACCCTAAGAACGGATGACTTGGATTACTTCATGACTTAGAATACCAGAAAAAGAGCAGCTGGTTGGCTGGGGAACTGAATAACTAAGCTGTCAAGCCTGTAAGCAGTGAATAAAGTTTCCAGCCATCTAACTAAATGACTAAATAGTTTTATCTATTTTGAAAAACCAAACAATACCAATGTTTATTTTCATGATGCTATCTGAATTAGTCAGCTTGGAAAAGAGATTGCTAGGCAAATAATAGTGAAAAAAATAAAATGTTTGAGGTTTTTTACTTTGCAGTCAAGCAGTAAAAAGGTAAAGGTAAAGGTACCCCTGCCCGTACGGGCCAGTCTTGACAGACTCTGGGGTTGTGCGCCCATCTCACTCAAGAGGCCAGGGGCCAGCGCTGTCCGGAGACACTTCCGGGTCACGTGGCCAGCGTGACAAAGCTGCATCTGGCGAGCCAGAGCCGCACACGGAAACGCCGTTTACCTTCCCGCTGGTAAGCGGTCCCTATTTATCTACTTGCACCCGGAGGTGCTTTCGAACTGCTAGGTTGGCAGGCGCTGGGACCGAGCAGCGGGAGCGCACCCCGCCGCAGGGATTCGAACCGCCGACCTTTCGATTGGCAAGTCCTAGGCGCTGAGGCTTTAACCCACAGCGCCACCTCCCTCCCAGTCAAGCAGTATATAATTTTTATTTAAAAAATAAAATGTAAGCATGAATTTTAAACACAACAAACAGTTGGTTTTATATATAAGCTGGGAAAGGAATAAATATAAGAGACCAGGAAGGGAGGCAAAGTGTTCCCAAGGCCTAAGAAAGGTTTAATAAGATAGTGAGCAAATATTTATTCAGGTTCACAGCCTTAATAGCCAAGCTACTGAAATTCAACACACCTTGAAAAATACCAGAAGGTGTTTTGTTTTTAATAAGCCAGATCTTGGGTTTGATTTGTAAAACTCTGGCCCCTCCATGTGCCATGGTAACGGTATCTTTCCTTTGAAACACTGCATAACCCAAGAAGACCGCAAGGACTGCATTGTCAGTGCTTTAATTGACTCTGATTCAGTTTGGCATACTGTGAGCAGAATAAGTGAAGCTTGATTCTGCCCTTTATAAAGATGTTAAATAAGAAATAATGAATAAAGGCAACTGGTTAATGGTAGAGTGTGGGAGGTAGACTTTCAGGATGTACTGGTGTTGTGCAAAAGGAATAGAAACCTGCCAGGACCTCAGGGCCAGCAATCTCCACGTTTGCCAATGGAAGAGTCATTCTCAGAAAGATTTACAAATTGATGTTGGTTATCACCAGCTAAACGTACACAGGAAAACCATTCTGACATATATTGTGGTAGTTGTGATGGAAAGGTGCTATGCAGTTGGTAAAATGCTTGGTTTGTGGCATGACAACGCCTCACTTCACTCTGCCACAGCTGTTTCCCAGGCGGGCGTAAGCATCCCATGTAACTTACTCTTGTTCTGAGCGTATACAGGGCCTGAGTTAGGCTGGTATAGATGTGGAAAGGCTAGGGATATCTGTTAGCTGGAGTTCATACTATCTCACTTCCTTCTAATAGCAAAATCAGCTAGAGAGTGCCAATAGAGTTGTAGCCAAAACAAGACAACTGGGGACACTAGAGAGGGCTATCAGCATGCTGGAGGGGGAAAAATAACTTAATAATCCCCCGTCAACCCCCCAACCCCAGCACCATGTGTACTAATCATACTAAGTGGGCACAGAATGCTGAATATGTATTGGGGGGGGGGGGAAATCGAGAAGCAGATTCAGGGATGGAATGGAGTTTCCTGTAGACTAATAATAATAATATAATTTTATTATTTCTATCCTGCCCATCTGGCTAGGTTTCCCCAGCCACTCTGGGCAGTTTTCAACAGAACATTAAAAACAGAATAGAACTTCGAACATTAAAAACTTCCCTAAACAGGGCTGCCTTCAGATGTCTTCTAAAAATCGGATAGTTGTTTATTTCCTTGACATCTGATGTGAGGGCGTTCCACAGGGCGGGCGCCACCACCAAGAAGGCCCTCTGCCTGACTACCGCTGGCTAGCATGAACACTGAGCAGGAGCACTTCACATTGCAACATTTTACTGCAGATCCCACTTGTAAATTATTATTTGAAAGGTTCTAATATGTGCTGGATCATGTATGTATGGAAATAATGAAAAGAGAACCTGTCTACAGGCTCACATGTCTATACAACATGAGGGAAAGGGGACTTGTTTTTCCCGTTCAATTGTTCAGCTCCTGACTTGTTAAACCTAAGAACAAAGGAGAGCCCCACTAGATCACACCCAACAGTCTGTGTAGTTCTGGACCCTGTTTTCCAGTTTGCTGCTTATGTGGAACCTAGAAGCCTCCACCTCATTTTCTCCTTCCTCTGGTGCTTCCATCATGGCTTAATGAAACTGGCTATTAATGTGTCAGTTTTATAACCAGGATCCCCATTATTGTGCTGGACAGGACGGAATAATAATGCATTTGCCCCCTTTCCAGAGCTAGATCTCTTCTTTCACTCCACAAATTGGTTTTCCCATGTGTCCGCCAGCCCCAAAGCTTCAGTTCTTCTGGATATTTTTGGATACAGTATTTTTGGTCTGGATTGGAGAGAGAGCAGCAGAGAGAGCATTTAAAGGGTGTTTAGAGAGTGTTCCCCACTTAACACAATTTTTGCTTCTGCATACATGGGCCTGGAACATAACCCCCGCATATGTTTGGGGAACACCTGTACTAATATCTTAGTTATTTCTTAAAAGATAACCTTTAAACATACGGTATATTTCTCATTTTGTTTTATAGCAGCTTTTGCCAGGTAAAAAGTTTTGGGAGTCTGATGATTCAAGCAAAGATGGACCAAAAGGAATATTTTTGGGTGATCAATGGAGAGACAGCGCTTGGGGGACATCAGGTACCTCAAACCATCACGTAAATCATTTGGAGCAAGTTTTTCTACTCTTTTCTTTTCTCTCTTCTTCACAGCTCCTTAAAGCACTATAGTAGAAACATTTTAGAAAAGAGGTAAATAATATCCCTAAACAGTTGTACAGTACAGTTAGATATGCAAGGTTCTCCTATTTAAAATTTGTTTGATGCTGGGCTTTGCTGATCTGTCTGTGTTTGTGGGGGATGTGGAATGGACAGTTGAGGACAGGTCTAGCTCTCTTTGTCACTGTTTTCCCGGGTTCTGTAGAAGGGAGCAACATGAGAGAACGAATGAAAATTACTGGAGAAAGATGTAGATAGTATCCCATGAGTAATTATAAGGCAGATCTTGTGGCTGCCGTCTTCATCAGTTACCAGATGTTAGTTTGAATTCTGCATTTTCTTGAAGTCTGTAGTTCTCTCCCTCCTGTTTTCGCCTTACTTTTAAGCTGTTCAGAGGAAGTTAGGAAGCACATTATCTGAAGATGCACAGTAATCTAATGCTGAGCCCCTTCAATTTTGCTGCTGATATATGTATAAATATAGCCATTTGTTTTTGTTGCAGATCATTCTGTTTCCCAACCAATCATGGTTCAGAGAAGACCTGGCCAGGGTTTTCATGTGAATAATGAGGTTAACTCAGTGCTGTCCCCACGATCGGAAAGCGGTGGACTTGGCGTTAGCATGGTAGAGTATGTGCTGAGCTCATCCCCGGGGGATTCCTGTCTCAGAAAAGGAGGATTTGTAAGTATAGTGGATGATATCTGGTGTCACTGTCTCTAAATCATCATGTCTGTTCCTGTTATGTCCAATACATCATCACAGTTTTGGAACAGTTGGGAATCTATTACATTCTAAATGCCCAAAATACAAAGCTGATACAGGATAGTTTTTTAAAGGGACGGGAAGTGAACAGAGTAGCTAGGCCCAGAAGTGAACGTCCAGTTGCTTTTTAATGATAGGCACTGACAGTTTATTCAACAGAATTAACTCTGAGTAACTTACCTTATTAAGATCAAGATTGTATGTCACAATTCTGCAGGAATGCAGAAAAAGTGCACATAGGTGCAAAATTCAGCCTCCTGAGATTGTATCTTTTGTCCTGAAGAAAAGGATAGTTCTAGGCTTTTATGTGCAAACAGGTTCTGAAGAAAGCTCAAAAGTCAGAGCGGCAGCGAAGTCGGGTTTCCATTATGTGTGCACAATTGCATTCACATGAACGTGTGTTCAGGGGTGGGGATTAAGTGCATCAAAGATGCCACTATAAATTGCACAGTAAAATAAGCAACAGCAGTAAAGCTGAAACAGATTTTAGGGTGATGACAAATGCTAATTGTAAAATTTCTTGATTCAGAGGTGTGTGGTTGTTTTTTTTTTTAAAAAAAGAAGACATTGTGAAGTGCTATATTTTACACAGGGGCCAAGGGATGCTGAGAGTGACGACAATGACAAAGGGGACAAGAAAAATAAGGGCACATTTGATGGTGATAAATTAGGTGATTTGAAGGAAGAGGGAGACGTAATGGACAAGGCAAATGGATTGCCTGTACAAAATGGAATTGATGCTGATGCAAAAGATTTTAGGTAAGTATGTACCTATATGTGAGTCCAAAAAAGTACTGGAACTGTAATTTGGAAAGCAGTAGAGCAGAAGGAAGGAATTGGGTTTCACTTGGGAGCTGCTAGTTGTAATCAACATTTGTTTGGTGTTCCTTTGAGATCCGAAAAGAACACATTTTTGCTCACGCAGGCCAGGCTGGGTTCTCTTTCAGCTAACCTACTTTCTTCCCATCTGACGGCTTCTCCACACCTTAGAGGTGGCTTTTCAAGGGATACAGTGAGTTGAAGCAGGAGGCAGGACAATGCTATGCTGTCAACAGAACTCTGCTTATGACTCAGGGCCAATGAATAATCTGTGTTAAAATATGCTGCTGTGGTTGGGCACACTTTCCTATAGTTAAGAAAAGTGCAGTGACAAAATAGCAAAACAAATGCAACTTCTGTTGATGAAAGCAGCTGTGGGTTGCAGTCTCCCTGAGCAGGCCCGTTTGTAAATGGCAGGAAACAATGGCAGGGTGCCACAGGGTTCTGTCTTGGGCCCAGTCTTATTCAACATCTTTATCAATGACTTGGATGATGGACTCAAGGGCGTCTTGATCAAATTTGCAGATGACACCAAACTGGGAGGGGTGGCTAACACCCCAGAGGACAGGATCACACTTCAAAACGACCTTGACAGATTAGAGAACTGGGCCAAAACAAACAAGATGAATTTTAACAGGGAGAAATGTAAAGTATTGCACTTGGGCAAGCAAATAAATAGATAGATAGATAGATAGATAGATAGATAGATAGATAGATAGAGGCACAAATACAAGATGGGTGACACCTGGCTTGAGAGCAGTACATGTGAAAAGGATCTAGGAGTCTTGGTTGACCACAAACTTGACATGAGCCAACAGTGTGACGCAGCAGCTAAAAAAGCCAATGCAATTCTGGGCTGCATCAATAGGAGTATAGCATCTAGATCAAGGGAAGTAATAGTGCCACTGTATTCTGCTCTGGTCAGACCACACCTGGAGTACTGTGTCCAGTTCTGGGCACCACAGTTCAAGAAGGACACTGACAAACTGGAACATGTCCAGAGGAGGGCAACCAAAATGTTCAAAGGCCTGGAAACGATGCCTTATGAGGAACAGCTAAGGGAGCTGGGCATGTTTAGCCTGGAGAAGAGGAGGTTAAGGGGTGATATAATAGCCATGTTCAAATATATAAAAGGATGTCACATAGAGGAGGGAGAAAGGTTGTTTTCTGCTGCTCCAGAGAAGCGGACACGGAGCAATGGATCCAAACTACAAGAAAGAAGATTCCACCTAAGCATTAGGAAGAACTTCCTGACAGTAAGAGCTGTTCGACAGTGGAATTTGCTGCCAAGGAGTGTGGTGGAGTCTCCTTCTTTGGAGGTCTTTAAGCAGAGGCTTGACAACCATATGTCAGGAGTGCTCTGATGGTGTTTCCTGCTTGGCAGGGGGTTGGACTCGATGGCCCTTGTGGTCTCTTCCAACTCTATGATTCTATGATTCTATGAAACATGTTTGGGGATGGGTAATTAGAGGCAATGCCTTGGGGAAGGGTACAGTTGGTGTAGTACAGTGTCTAGTATATATTTGAATAGGGAGAACACTTGGTGAATGAATGCACCTTCCATTCACTAGAAGCTGAACTTTTGCAGCAGGGAACCTTTTCTATGCATGTAAGCTCCCTGTGTGGTTTACATCCATGATCTAAGTAGGTATAGGGCAACCTGCACAAGTAGAACTGCTTTCCCTGCATGAAGCAGGCTACAGGGTAAAGGAAATGTGATACATCTGGAAGGGGTGGAGGGTGACGGTAACTGAAGAAGAGATACGGAATCAAACCAAGGAGGGGGTGAATGATTGGGGCAGGCAAAATATAGGCGACAAAGCCCACAAACAGTGGCTGCAAGGAGGATCCTCTGTCATCACCCCATTTCCAAGTTCAGGAGAAGAGAGAAAATTGCCATATCTGATGGGTTGGGGCGGTAAAGGGTGCTCTCCAAGGTGAGTGTTGCAAACAAATTTATTGGCAGCTGTATGAAAGAGAAGGCAAGGTCTTTAAAAAACAACAATCCCAGAGTTTTAGATGTAGTTTAATAGGGCAGATATTGGGGATAAAGTGGGAGACAAGGGAACTCTTAACAGCTTATAGCAGCAGCAACAACAACAACAGATCTATAATACAAAACAGCCAGGTGATGGTGGTGAGTTATTTGGTGTTTCAAAAAGATGGGAAGGGGGGAAAGACACAACTAAAAAGAAATCATTTTAAAACTGTCCTGCCGTTGACACAGATGGTGTTTATTTTAAAAAAAATATATAAGAATTTTGCTCTGAGTAACTGTTTTGTGATGCTTTTTCTTTTTCTTTAGTCGGACACCTGGTAACTGCCAGAACTCTGCAAATGATGTGGATCTTTTAGGGCCAAACCAGAATGGATCTGAGGGCTTAGCCCAGCTAGCTAGTACGAATGGTGCCAAGCCTGTGGAGGATTTCTCCAACATAGAGTCCCAGAGTGTTCCACTGGATCCCATGGAACATGTTGGCATGGAGCCGCTTCAGTTTGATTACTCTGGCACTCAGGTACCTGTGGATTCAGCTGCAGCAACTGTGGGCTTATTTGACTACAATTCTCAACAACAGGTAGATCTTGCATTGATTAATACGGATCCTCCCCCGCCCCTTTCTGTCTCCTGCAGGGCATGGGTTTGCACACACAAACCTATGCACCTGGAATAACCTCTGTGTACTAACCATGCAACTTTTCCTTTTGATATGTATAAAACGGCTGGATATCCCCATCCCTTTCCCCCTCCCTTGATATTTCTAACTACTCTGGGCACTTGCACTATAGGTTAAGCATATGGGTTGTGCACTTCAAAGCTAGGCTCATCATAGCTGAGGCGCTTACTCCGCTCAGTAAATGAACATCAGCTTTGGTTTGCTGGCTAAAGTGTAGGAGGATCCGTGTAGCGAGAGCTAGTTTATAGAAGTGTATATTTTATAAAATATTATCCTGCGTTTGCTTTCCACTTCATTCTATTACTGCAAGATCCTTCTGCACCCATTCGTTGCACAGTCCTTTTGTGGCAGGAGCCACAGCTGCATTCTCAGGAGGGTCATGAAGTAAGAAAAATATGCAGCTTAGCTCTTTGATGACTGCATACAGAGTTGTCACTTGGGATGCCCCACCCCCCTCGCAGCAGGCATTAGACTGGCGGAAAGTGAGAAAGAAATATGAGAGTAACTCTAAGCAGATTGTGACCCTCTGAGGCAACGAGGTGCTAACATTCATAACATTAACAGCACTGGATTGAAAATAACCTGCCAGACACATTTTGAATCTTTTCCGACTAGGCTTTAATTGGATGACCTAGGCCTGGTGCCTACCAAGTTTAGCCCAGTTGTAGAAAAGTTCACACAACTACCTTTCAACTGAGAATTTTAACTGAGTTGTAAAACACATCTTTAAATTTGATTTCTCAGCTGTTCCAAAGACCGAATGCACTCGCTGTTCAGCAACTGACAGCAGCACAACAACAGCAATATGCATTGGCAGCTGCTCATCAACCGCACATAGGTAAGTCTTTCAGTCCCTTGTTTATCAGTAGAGTCCAGGTTGCCTTCTGTTGATCATCAGCATTTCTCCAAGTTTCTTTCAAAACAGCATTCATTTGTTTTGAAAGGGTAACGCAAGGGGTAATATAGGAACTTGGGTTGGTGTGATTGGGGGTTGGAAAGGTTTGAGATTCCACTGCTTGTAACTCTGGCAGGGTGTGAGCATCATATTTTTGGCTCACTCATGTCTAGCAATGATGACACTCTTGCCCTCACTGAGAACATTGGTTCTGTAATGAGAGTTTTTTTTAAGTACTCATTTGCTCTGAGCCAGACATGAATGGGCTACTTGCAATATTCAAACCAGTTGTAGTTAAATAATTCCGTGTTTTTCTCCTGAAAGCCCTCTTTGAATAGACCCAACAATGTGGATTAGCGATGTCCATTATTTCTGGTTCTCCTAACAAAACTGGTTGAATACATTTCTTTGTTACCTTGCTCTCACATTCTTTCCTTTGCACCATTAGAAAATGGATATACATGTAATTGCTTATATGGGCGTTTGGTCGAAGGGCAAACGTCCATATTTGCAATTAATAATGAGAGTTGAGTAAATAAGTAATTCCTGGGTTTGACCCAAACACTGTAAGTAAGAACAATCACTTCCACCTCCAGGGTTTACATTCCCTTTTAAATTGTGATCAGTACAATTTTCCATTATAAGAGCTTCAGTGTTGCATTATATTTATTTTACGCTAGATTTTCAAAAGACCATTTAACCTATATTTTGTAAGATTTATATATGTTGTCATGCATATTTTGAAATGTATATGCAAGGGCATACAGGCATCTGTTTGCTTGTTTTTTCCTTCAGTTATTTTGTTTTGCCACTTAATATTCCTTGCATTCATTGTTGGCGTCCCAGAAAGGGATATGTGGATGCCTGAGAGAAAAGTTCACACCGAGAGCTTTGCCCCCTAACTTCCCTACAGATGTTCTCTCCTGAAGAGGCAAGCTTCTCTGTAAACTGCACAGCTGCTTGTCTCCGAGGTGCAAACAGCTTCACAAGAAAGCATGCCTCACAGTGTGCACATATTGTGTCCCCGTATGGTGTCCCCCTGCTTCTTTTTGTATCCTGCCAGTGTGTGTATCCTGTCTGTTTTAGGACTTCCTACTTCTCCAGTCTATTATTAATATGCCTTTGCATTGTTCTGAATTCTTCTAAGAGAATTCTCAGAGTCACAAAGGAAGATACACACACGAGTAATAAGGTTCTTGGTAGAAGTAGTTAGTGTGATGCTAGTGTGATGTTTGCTGTGACTAATTTCCAGATATCCCTGGAATAATTTTTGTTTTTATGAAGTGGTTTTCATCTTTTCAATTTCACGGCGTCCCAGAGCTGACACAAAAATCTAGGAAGCTTTCAACGTCTTACAGCTGAACGTGAAAATTTGTATATTGTACATGCTCTCATCTGATTAAAGAAACCTTGGTCAGTAAATTGTATCATCTTCAATTAGATCTGCAGATGAGAGAAAAACAACAACATTGTTCTAATGTGGCCTTCCACAACCTGGTGCCCCCTAAATATTTTGAGCCATCATCAAAATCATCCCTGACAATTGGCCATGCTGGCTGGAGCTAATGAGATTTGAAGCCGCAGTAACATCCTGTAGGGCACCAGGTTGGGAGGTACTGTTCTAAAGGGGGGGGGGGAATGCTCTCCTTTTGAATGATGTACACATGTATTACAACAGGCATTCTCTTACAAAAGAGGAAGGGCATGACTCCTCCAAGACATCACTTGCCACCTTCAGTTCATGCCCACCAGTTAATCATGGCTACCTTTTTAGTCAATGGAAATTAATAGACTTAAGAGGCGGCAACCCTAATCGCTTGTTTTCTGAGTGAAGCTTCTGACTTTTACAGCTCAAATTTTAGACCCGTGTCTTTTTCCATGATAGATAAATCGGCTCAATCTCCAAGACACGCACACACGCAATTCTCACACACACACTCATGTTTTGGTAGGGTTGCAGTTCTAGTCAAGTTTGTTTTTACTGACAGGTATGTTTTCAGCAGGTTTAGCTCCTGCTGCCTTTGTGCCCAATCCATACATCATCAGCGCTGCTCCTCCAGGAACGGACCCCTATGCGGCAGGGCTTGCTGCAGCTGCAACGTTAGGTGAGATGCTTAATGAGATGCATGGTTATTTTTTTGAAAATATCTATCTGTGTATATATAATGCTGTAAGTTGGGGGAGTTTCCTGTTCATGGGTGGAAAGTTTTTACACCTTGCAGCTTAGCACTGGATGAGAAAGCATAAAACTGAACCAAAAGATGTTTTGCTTCTGCAGCACAAGTAGCAGCATGAGAACAACGGTAGAACTGACCTGTTATAGCAACAACCTATCATAGCGCTGTTTTTCTTCTGCTCATGGTTGTTTGGCTCAATTTTTGCTACTGAACACCATGTCAAAAGTGACCCTGTGAATTGGGTCTCATGTAGGTCTTACTTGCTTGCAAGGGCTCTCTTGCGTTTGAGCGTCTTCACAGCTTAAGCAGCTGAAACCATAGCAAGCTTAAGATAATAAAGGGAAGTCATACAAGGCTTGGACAGCTGGGGTTAACGCTCTCTCTCCCCACCCCTCCCCACCCCATTACTGTATACTGTTGCACTTCTGTGGGAAGGAAGTATCCCCTTTCAAAATGAAATATCAGATGGATGTCCAGCAGATACGCAACGTTGTTTAAAGCATAAGTTAGATGGTATGAGTTCATCAATATTCTCTTGCGAAATTGGTCTGGGAGATGAGAAACAATAACAGGATTGCCTTGGTAGAGGGGATTTTTTTTATAAAGGGCTTGTGATGACCTTTTCGTAACCACGTTTTAAATATTGGGGCCACGGGGCTATTTTATTTGTTATACAGGCGTCTCCCCACTTAAGCACAGGTTTTGTTCTGGGCCTCCGCGTGCATAACTGAAATGAAGTGGGGAGCATCCTCTAAAAAGCCTCCAATTGCTGGGGGGGGGGTCCTGCTCTCCTACTTTCCCTAATCCAGACAAAATATCTGGAGTTGAAGCTCTGGGGCTGGCCAGAGGCTGGAGGGTGCATGGGAAAGTGGCCTATGCTGCTGCAATACCCTGAGTGCCAGCTGTTAGGTTGGAGGCTGAGCAGCTGAACCTGAATTGGAAATAGAAAAAAGGAGCACATGATTAACCCCACCTATTTCTGCCCCATTCTGAGGCAGCAACAGTTGGGACGCCATTTTCATAATTTTTGGAAAGTGGAGGTGTGAAAGCGTGGCACTTCTCACATGGCTCTGTCCCAAAATGTGTTTAAATATAGGAAATTTCATGGAACATGGCCAAGGACCTGTAGAATTACCATGACATAGGCCCATCCCATTATTTCAGGCCCTATTTATCTTTATATCAATTGGTTTACTCATGTCTAGCAATGATGACACTCTTGCCCTCACTGAGAACATTGATTCTGTAATGAGAACTTTTTGTATGTACTCATTTGCTCTGAGCCAGACATGAATTTTCACCTACTTGCAATATTAAAACTATTTTAAGGAGATGCATACTTTTATCTTGAAGCCCTCCTTGAATAGATGCCGGTGGTGGTTGATAAACGCTGCTCATTCTTCTCTTCCCTTCTAGTAATACATATGTTACTAGAGAAGCCTGGAATTGGAGTTATGGGGAAGTGGCAGTATAATGGCAATACAATCTGGTGCCCACCAGAAGATCTATCATCTTTTGACGATGAGAAGTTTGTGCTGTCGTCATGACTACGTGGGAGATTTTGTGTGAATTCCTAGTAGTAGTAGTAAATTTTATTTATATCCCGCCCTCCCCAGCCGAAACCGGGCTCAGGGCGGCTAACAACAATAAAACAGTACAACAGTACAACACAACACTCTAAAATCATTCATTATAAAATTAATTCAGAGCTCCGCGAAGATTGCCGAAGGAGGGAATCAGGCTGTGCCCTGGCCAAAGGCCCTGGTGAAACAGCTCTGTCTTGCAGGCCCAGCGGAAAGATGTCAAGTCCCGCAGGGCCCTAGTCTCTTGTGACAGAGTGTTCCACCAGATCGGAGCCACAGCTGAAAAAGCCCTGGCTCTAGTTGAGGCCAGCCTAACCTCTCTGTGGAGTGGTGACCTTGGTTATTTGGAGCCTGAATCGAAACTCCTGCTCAGCCATGAATCTTCAGCTTGTGTGTTAGTGTGGTGTACTTGGTAGAGCAGGAATGCGGAACCTGTGGCCCTCCTTAACTGTTGTTGGACTACAACTCCCACCATCCCTATCCAGTGGCCATGTCAGCTGGAGCTGATGGGAGTTGTAGTCAAACAGCACCTTTAGGACTACAGGTTATCCAGCTCCGGGACAGCGTGTTGAACTTCAGCTAGGCAGGCTTGGGTTCACATTCCCACCAAAATGGAAGAGCCTTGGTTCCAGGATAAAAGAGGATGTAGAACTATTCATATACCCTTGAACTTCATGTAAGACAGATGACATAAGCATGTAATGAATGAGTGCAGTAAGTTCAAAAGCGTGCTTTCAGCTTCTGTCTACTGATCTCTTTTCTTTTTCTGGCCAGGAAAAACCAAATTATCAACTCCCTCTTTAGAAACAGTCAATGCAAGCTAGTTACTTCAGTAAATTCAAATTACATTTTTCGCTCCAGCATACACACACACATTAATTCGATACTCTGCACAGCTGGTAACAACAGCTCATTTAATTAGAGACTGTTAACACCCCAGTCAAACACGCAGGTAATCTGAAAAAAATAGCATTAGCAATTCATTTATCTAGCCACAGATGGGGATGGGAGGAGTTTGATTAAAATCTAGGTGATTTTAAATCATGGCTTAAATTGTCATGGGAAATGTACTGATCTTTTATTCATTTAATTAAAATCAAGCTTTCCATCTAAACTTCAGATAACTTCCTAAACAAAAGTTGCTTGACATAACCTGGTCTTATGGATCAAGTAGGGGCTTTTGTCTGCATTATCCAAGCAAATGTTAACTGTATAACAACAACAACAACAACAACAACAACAACAAAATGTTTTTCACTGTTTTAGCAAATGGCACGTTAAACATTGCCTCTTTAATAAGCTTTATTCACAACTTGTGTCAGATATTAGTGTGGTAGCTAGATGCTAATTACTCCACGGAGACACTCTTATTTCAAAACATAGATTTCAGTTTATGAATATTTATGTCTGTCTAGAAGCCAAACAATAACACAAATGTGTTTATTTCTCTTCTCTTGGAAAAGCACTGTTTCTGTTTTTAAACTACATCATGGCTAGTTAGAGGTTGTAAGATAGGAGAATAGGATCACCTAGAGATTAAACAGGCTTAGTGGATTGTCTTGGATAGGTACAGGATGTCCTCTTCTGAAGTCATATTCTGGATCCCATTTTCTGTGATGACCGACTAGTCCCTGACCTTCAATATCAAACTGATGTACATAAGAACAGAAGAAGAGCCTGCTGGATCAGGCCAGTGACCCATCTAATCCAGCATCCTGTTCTTACTGCCACAGACCATATGCCTGTGGCGAACAGGCAAGCAGGATTCGAGCACAGGAGCATTCTGCCTCCTATGGTGTCCAGCAACTGATATTCAGAAGCATTGCTACCTCCTAACTGGAGGGCAGAGTATAGCCCTCATGGCAGGAAGCTATTGACAGCCTTCTCCCCCATGAATCTGTCAAATCGCCTTTTAAAACCATCTAGGTTGGTGGCTACCAGTGCCTCCTGGGTGAATGAGTTCCATAGTACGTGGTGTGTGAGGAAATACTTAGTTGTATCTGTCCTGAATCTTCCAACATTAAGCTTTTTTGGATGTCCAGGAGTTCTCGTATTATGAGAGAGGAAGGAAAACCTTTCCCTATCCACTCACTCCATGCTGTACATAATTTTATGCACTTCTATCATGTTACTTCTTACTCAACTTTCCCCCAAAACGTAAGATGTTCCAAATGCTGCAGCCTTTCTTCTTAGGCAAATTGTTCCATCTCCATTATTTTGGCTGCCCTTTTCTGATCCTTTTTCAACTTGACAATATCCGTTTTGAAGTGAGGCGACCAGAAGCATACACAGTATTCCAAATGAGGTTGTGCCGTAGATTTGTGTAACAGTGTTATGATATTGGCATTCTTATTTGCAGTTCCTTTCTTGAATTTCCTATCATGGAATTTGCCTTTTTCAGGGCACACCAGGTTGGCATCTCCATCGAGCTGTCTACTGTGACCCCAAGGTTTTGTTCCTGATCAGTCACTGCCAGTTCAGACCCCATGAAATGAAAAAAAATAATAATAATTGGGGCCCGAATGCATCACTTTACACTTGTTCACATTGCTTTGCTTTTGTCATTTTACTGCCCACTCAGTTTGGAGAGGTCCTTTGGGGAGCTCTTTGCAATCTCTTTTTGTTTTAACAACCCTGAACAAAGTATCATCAGCAAACTTGGCCGCCTCATTCCTCACTCTTAACTCTAGATTGTTTATGAACAAGTTAAAAAGGACAGGTACCAATATCAGTCCCTTGAGGACTCACTTTTGACATCTCTCCATTCAGAGCACTGTCCATTTATTCATTCTGTTTGCTTCCTGCAACTTAACCAATTCCTGATCCACAAGAGAACGTCTCCTTTTATTCCTTGGCTGCTAAGCTTATGCAGGAGTCCTTGGTGAGTTATTTTGTCAGAAGCTATTGTTTATCAGCCAGATCACCTCTATATCTATATGCATGTTGACAGTCTGTAAATGTATATTTTCTTTCCCTGTGATCTCTTGTTAACAAGGGAAAGACCTTTAGCTCAATTTGTTTAATTTGGAGCTATAGTTTTAAGTCATTATACGTGTAGGCTTTGAGTCAAACTAGGCATAACATTAAATGTGTGAATGCATTTAATGTGTATTTTACTTCAAATGTCTAAAACAACAGCCACATGGGTGGAAGGTTAACCCTTTTCTCCAGTGCTACAGTCCCAGCAAAAATCCCATTTAGAAGAGCTATAATTGATCTCCGGGGGGGGGGGGGGGAGACACATTAAGGACATCCACACACTTTACACCATCCCTTAGTACTGTGTTTAGATTTCATTTCCCAGGCTATTCTAATTAAATGAACATGAGGTGGTTATGTTTTTAAAAAAATAATAAATCAAAACCAGATTTTACTTAAAAAAAAATTTTTTTTTCCCCTCTCTTGTTGCCCTGAAAGATTTGGGGAACAATTGGAAATTTGTGGCTTTCTATGATAAACTGCAAGAAAACTTTTTCAGTACCTGCAATGTAGCATGTTTATAAATAAGTAGATGCTGAAATGTCACCGCGCAGCAGTTTGGACAAGCAATAGCCAGAGAATGATACAAAGCTCTGCCATCCAGCACCTTTTCAAAGGCTGAATTGGGAACCAAGCCAGGCTAAACAGCAGCATTGGAGGGTGGTGGGGGAGCAAAGACCTTTCCAGTGAAATGGTTGAGAGAAGAAATAACAATACAAGTACAGCATGGGGTGCTTCAGGTTTTTAAGGACTGAAGAAGGCTGCTGCTGAAAAGTGCCCACTTGCTGGCTGAACAAACTGTAGAAAAATGGCATAAATTGACAAAATGTGCTTGACCATGAAAAGGATGAGAGACAAATGGGACTTGTACGATGGTGAGCTGGTCAAATGTCAGCAACAGAAAAGTGTGTGAATGTCTAGAAAAAGCTGCATTTTAAAATTTCTGTATGAGAACGACACACACACACACACACACACACACATATATTTTCACTCTCCACCTTTTATTCATGCATCTCAGATAGGGGTAATGCCAGCAAGGCATTGTAAATATTTGCACCAATAAGACCATCCTGTCTGTTAGAAGGTTTAAAGGCTTAGTAGGAAAAGTACATACATTACTTCTGAGTCAACATACAGTGATCTGAAAAGCTTTATGATCTAGAATAGCTTTGCTAGGTCCAAATTAGAACTTTTCAATTGGATGAATGGGAAGCACAAGCATCTTAGGTGAAATACTTTATCTGAGCAGGTGGATGATGTTCTGAAAGACTTGCAGTGCTCTTTCTGCCGAAAGTGGCAGACCATTGGAAATGGCGGCTATAGCTTTGTTATTCCACCACCCCCTACTCCCACCATGGAGGAGTAAGCAAAACCACTAGCCCTTCAAGGCTCTTGTTCTGTTAATGAATTACGCAAACGCACCAGCAGGAGATAAAGTCAGTCCTCTGTTGATATTTTAGGTCCTGCAGTTGTCCCTCATCAGTACTACGGAGTGGCTCCCTGGGGAGTATATCCTGCCAGTCTCTTCCAACAGCAAGCTGCTGCTGCCGCAGCTGCAACAAATTCCTCAAATCAGCAGACCGCTCAGCAGACGCAGCAAGGACAGCAACAGGTGAGCACCAGTGCGCTTTTGCACCAGCCATTAATTGGCCTGAGTCTACAGCCTTTTTTCAGGCACACATGAGCCTTTCTTGCTGCAGGAAGAGCTGAAAAGAGGAAGCGGAATTGTTGCCTAAAGTACTTAGGCTGCCCCTGCTCCCTTTACATATGTCCTAGTTGATCTGCATAACTTGGGGCCAGTCAAGAAGGAGGTAGATTCTCTGTGATGTGTTTTGTTAAACCAGCAACGGGGAAGCTGTGGCTATCCAGGCACTGTTGGACCATGGCTGTGATCATCCCTAACCACTGGCCATGCTTGTTGGGGTAGAGATGAAGTGGGAGTCCCAATAATACCTGGAGGGCCACAGGTTCCCCATTCCTGTCTTAAACCCCTATTAGATGCTCCAAAAGTTTTGGGTGGCTTTGTGGTGTTTTGAGAGGCACAGTTGTTGGCTGCTGGGTAGATCATCTTTAGCGACTCATGTGGAGTTCTGATTTCCAGGCTCCAAAGAATCAATGGGCAAATTGGAAAAGGGGCAAAGGGGCCTTCTGAGGCACCTAGATATCACAATGCAGTTGTGTTTATTTCATTAATGTGGCTGCTCCATTCACACATAAACTATAGAGGAGGAGGAGTTTATCTTTTTTGACATCAAGGGGAGCATGCAAATGAGGGGAATTTAAATTATGTCCCCTCTCCATACCTTGCTGAGCTGCATTGCTTCAGGCATTTTCCCTGTGCAATCTGTCTCACTTCCTGTACTGAAGTTGAGCTGGTCAAAAAGTGCTTGAAGCAGTGCATCACAGTGTGGAAAGGACGAGGAGCTAAGATACGGTTTCACTTCCCAAACTTGCATGCTGTATTTCATGTAGAAAAAGAAATTCGCTTTTTATGCGAACAGGGCAGAAGCACAAATGAATATACACGGTTGCCCTTTCATGCCTGGTTTACCTTGGAGGGGATTTAAAGGCTCTTCATCTGAGCAGAGACTTGAAAAAGCTGTGAATACTTCCTCCAGGGAAGAGATGAAATCTTTGAGGTGGAGGTGGCAGCAGAGGGTGTGTGCTGACAGTTCGTAAACCCTTAAGACTTGAGTACGACTAGAAGTGGGTTTAAAATTGCAAAATGTAGATTACGGTTACATTGTAGCAAAAACATCTCAAGATCAATTTAGCAAATCAGAATCCATTTTTTCTGAACTTGCTACAAGAGAGTACTGCAGAGCCAGTGTGTTGTAGCTGTTAACAGTGTTGCACTAGGTCTGTGGAGACACCATTCACATCGCAACTCAGCCTTGAAGCTCACTTTTGGTGACCGTCGGCCAGTTGTAGTCTCTCGGTGTAGCCTACCTCACAGGGTTGTTAAGAAGATAAAAGCATGTGAGAGAGGAGGGGAGAGGGTTAATTATACCACTATCTTGAGTTCCTTGGAGGGAAATCTGCAATGTGAAAGTAATAATAAAAATTCTGAAAGTTGCTCATTAATCAGGTCTTAATAATGGTCCCAGTATTAGGGACCGTGGACCTGGTAGGGTTGTTTCAGGCATTTGGGGTTGGTTGGTGCCTGCTGTGCTAGTGTAGCATCAACGGGATAGGTTACTGAAAGCCGGCAGGTAGAACATGTATATGTGTATTTGTGTATAGTAATGGAGAAGAGCATCTTTCTTTGGCCACCCCAGTTGTCCTCAAAGGTCTGGCAGTGATGACACTCTTGCCCTCACTGAGAACGCTGTTCGGTAATGAGAATCTTGCTTTGTACTCAGGTGTGCTGAGCTGGACCTTCTTAAACAGAAAGCAGCAACAATGTTAAAAGTTGCCAGTTTCTTCCTTTGCCCATTGAAAATGCATCCGCCCCCTTTTGAGATATCCAAGACAAGAGTGCATATTTAGGAATATATTTTTATAGCACGGAGAAGGTAATAAATTCCATAGCCATTGCAAGACCTCCCTCGGTAAAACTGAAGTAAAATACAGTAAGCTTATTGCTATTCATTGCCAAAGGAAGTTCAGGCTGTATTTTAAATTAGACCAGCTTCCAGAAGTTTGTAGAATTGCGGGCTTCGGTCTGTTAATTGTCAATTAGTCAATAGTTCACACATTTTGGCAGCGCTTGGTAGCCAGTGTTTGTTTTTTCCTAGTAACCAATGAGGCTGCTTTTTCACTTCCTTCTCTATGGCAGTGAGTGTTTTCTTCTTTGTACTTGGTACCCTACAAAGTTGTTGGTTTTTTTACTGGGAATGATTAGTGGAGAGTGTGTGTGTGTTTGCAGTCCCCTCCAACCTATGACGCTGATGTAGCATGGCAGCACAGAATGCAGACAAGCTATTTTGAAAGTGGCACCCTCTTGTTTCTCTGTGCTGCCATTGAAAAGCCATTGGAATGTATGAAACCTTTGGTGTATACTATAGAGGCTTTTCCTGTTGTTTGCCATAATCAAATTTGCAGTAGCCACTGGCAGTCATATTCCCAGACCACTGTGGCTAACCAACTATAAGGATTGCATAACTCCATTTGCTTTCTGTGCCTTAGGTTCTCCGTGGAGGAGCCAGCCAGCGCCCTTTGACACCAAATCAAAACCAACAGGGCCAGCAAACTGACTCATTAGTGGCTGCAGCAGCAGTGAATTCAGCTCTTGCTTTTGGGCAGGGGCTGGCAGCAGGAATGCCAGGTAGGAGCTTTTGGTTCCTTGTAGCAGCAGATCTTCCTAAGCTTTAAAAGGAGCCTAGATTTTTTTCCGGGGCGGTGGACAGCGGGCACATTGGGGGCATTGCGTTTAATAAGACAGTAGTGTTATGTAAAGTATATAATACGATTAATTGACCTGTTTTTGTAGGTTATCCAGTGCTGGCTCCTGCAGCTTACTATGACCAAACAGGTACTCTTGTGGTGAATACAGGGGCTAGGAATGGCCTAGGAGCTCCGGTACGACTAGTGGCCCCTGCTCCTGTCATCATCAGTTCCTCAGCAGCACAAGCAGGTAAGTCTCCCTATAATAGGGAAGCAGTGATTTCCTGTAGTTCCGTATGTTCGTGATTGATACAGTCAGTGTATTAGAAATCCAGTGAAGCAATGGCCCTCCTATAGAATTCAAATTATATTGAACATTGAAGGTGGTGTCTTTTTACATGTCTAGGAGGAAGGCGCAGCGCACACTAAACTAAAAAGTCACAAGCTAAAGCTTTGTGGTTCAAAAAACATGGCTAAAATAAAATAGTGTAGAATTATAGAGTTAGAAGGGACCACAAGGGACATCTAGTCCAATCCCCTGCAATGCAGGAATCTTTTGCCCAATGTGGGGCTTGAACCTACGAGCTTGAGATTAAGAGGCTCATGCTTTACTGACTGAGCTGTTTCGCTTCTTCCCACACCATTTGGCCCCATCCCAGGGCCCAGCCAGAGCAGAAAATGTTGCAGCTGTGATTTTGACTACCCTCACAAATGTGAAGTCAAGAGTATGGGCAATATTTCTAGACATGATAAATCAATGTACATAAGAGAGGAAGGAAAAGGTGAGGCCTTGATTTAACCTTAAGTGCTGCCCAGGATCCTAGTGTAAAAGCAACTGAACCACTTTGTGAGGAGCGCCATCAAAAGCTGCATCAGTGTGAGCGGTCAGTTGTATACACAGTCTAATACAGTTACATTTAATTTTAGAAGAAGGGATGTCTCAGAACGAGGGCAGTAATTTTATGGAAAGCTGAAAAAAAGACAGTTGGGAGGTTTTAAATCCTTTCATTACATCCAGAGCTTATTTAAGACCAATACAATAAAGGCTTACGTAAAATGTATACTGCTACAAATTGGAAATGGCAAAACACAAAGCAAGTACCTGAAAATGTTGGTGTGATTGAAAAGCCAGAGACGGTAAGGCAGCCTTCACCAACCTGGTGCTTTGCAGATGTTTTGGAAACATGGCTCATTTCCAATGGGATCAAAGAGGATTGTAGTCCAAAACATCTGGAGAGGGGCACCTGGTTTAGTAAGACCACCAGAGGTGAAAAGAGCACAAACTGGCAAACAACATACCTTGACCATAAATCAAGCCAAGATGCATTAGCCAATTGCTAATGAGAGAGAAGCTAATAATAGTTTTCTTCATATGCATTAGGAAAACTGCCAGAGAAGCAGCAGGACCATTAGACAGACGAAGTGGTTTGCCAGGGGAATAGCAGGCAACCTAGATGAATTCTTAGCTTCAGAATTTGCAGCGGAGTTCAGAAATGCCTGCGCCTGAGCCATTTTTTCCTTCCTGAAGTAAACTTGAAGGAAAACAGAGAAAATAGTACATCAGGACTCCTGGCGAGAAGTGAATGCATGTTAATAGTCTATGGCAGTAGACTAGGTCTCCTGGCAGGACTTCCGCACCAAGCCTGGTCCATGCACTGTTGGTAGCAACTAAGACAGGGGTGGAGATTGTGGTGCCTTCCAGATGTTTGACCACAACTCTTATCAGCCCTAGCCAGCATGACCAATGGTTGGGGGTAATGGGAGTTTGTAGTGCAAAACGCATGGAGGGCAACAAGATGGTGAAGGCTGCCATAAGCCAAGGTAACAAAAATAAAATTCCAACATTTTTTTAAAAATCTGTATCTCGGGGTTTGTTTCTTTAACGTTTTACCTCAAATTGAAATTAAAGGCACACTTGTGCCTTCAGAGATCTGCTTCTTAGCATGCTAAAGAGTAAGAGCTATTTATGCTCTGAGCAGCCCAGCAGTGCTGCCTCCAGCCTGGGATGGAGCGAGCTCAGAACTGATAACAAAGGAAAGGAGGCAACCCTTGATTTAAGAGAGGCAACATAACTGCTTTCCTCTGTGGAGGCTGATTGAAAAGAGAGAGGTCAGAGCAGTAAATCCTTGTGGAGATGTTGCAGTCAGCCTTTTCTAACTTCAGGCTTACGGGAACCTTTATAATTTGTTACGTTTATGCTTTGCGGCACATCTGGGAATTGCTGACCTAGGTGCTAGGTGGAAATGGTGTCTGACCTGTTTTGTGGAGTAAACGACAGGTGATGATGTGCAGATGATGCAAATGTAAAACGGGAGCGCACTATAAGCAGGTTTCCCAAATTGCATTTTGTTTGTTTTAAAAAACCTTTTTCCTTCTTTTTGGTAGCAGTTGCAGCTGCTGCCGCTTCAGCAAATGGTGCTGCTGGCGGTCTAGGAGGAACGACCAATGGACCATTTCGCCCTCTAGGGACTCAACAGCCGCAGCCACAGCAGCAGCCCACCAGCAACCTGGCATCCAGCTCCTTCTATGGCAACAACTCCCTAACAAGCAATTCCCAGAGCAGCTCGCTCTTTTCTCAGGGCTCTGCCCAGCCTGCCAACACTTCCCTTGGCTTTGGGAGCAGCAGTTCCCTTGGTGCTACACTGGGGTCTGCGCTGGGAGGCTTTGGAACAGCAGGTAGGAGTTGTGGTTGTCTTGAAGGGGAGGGCTGTGTGTGATGGGCGAGAACAAACAAATCAGTTCTGAAGAAATTTAACCGTTGTGCCCTTGATATACCCAGTAGCAGAAATCTACTGCCTGTAGATCATGTCTGATGGTTTCAGTTGCCACATGCCTTACGTATGTACCAAGGAATGTTTTCTTTCTCTGCCCTTTCTCCAAAAGAGCTTAGGGGTGCTAGTCCATATGGTCCTCCTTGTTTTCTCTAAACAGCTGTCCTGCAATAACTAGCTCAGGGCCCCCCAGTAAGTTTTATTGCCAAATGGGGATTTGGAGCCAGCTCTCCTCCATATTATTCCCTGCATTATTCCCACTGTTTCGTACAGCTCTCCACTAAATGTCAGTGTAAAATGTGGAGCAGGAGAAAGCTACTCATCTTGGACATCCCGTTAACTTTAAGGAGTTATTAAATGTCATGTTCAAATATCTCCACATTTCTTCTGTTTGCACTTCTCCTAGGCCAAAGCGTAGTACCTCTCCTTGTTAATATCCATATCTTCCTTTTCCAATTGTTCAATTCCCCAATCAGATTTATCCTCCCATTTCTTCCTTTTGCAGTTGCAAACTCTAATACAGGCAGTGGCTCTCGCCGAGACTCTCTAACGGGCAGCAGTGACCTGTACAAGAGGACATCTAGCAACCTGACTCCTATTGGGCACAGTTTTTATAATGGCCTTGGGTTTTCCTCTTCTCCGGGGCCTGTTGGCATGCCTTTGCCTAATCAAGGACCTGGGCATTCTCAGACTCCACCACCACCCTTATCTTCCCACGGATCTTCTTCCAGTTTAAACCTTGGTAAGGGGGTATTACTGCTGTTGCTCTGGGGTGGAAATAGGGATGTCTGTCTTCATGCTTTTGAGCGACAGTTTGGGAAAATCATATCTCCGCTTAGGAGATAGGCCAAGAACAAGCTATGTATGAACTTTTTGTTTCCACATGTCCCTTCGCTCTGAGCTGTAGTTAAACTAGAAAGCCTCTGATTTAACCAGCTTTCCATTTTGTTCCAACCAGGAAACTATGATTACCAGCTTTGGAAGAAGGCAGGTTATTAAACCACAATATTAAGTTGGCTTAATATTTGACCTTATTCCAAGAGCCTGGTAATCATGATTTCCAAGGTCAGATGAAACGGTGAAACTGTGATTGGTTAGAGGCTTCCTGGTTTAATCATGGCTCATAGTGAAGGGGCTGTGTTTGTGGGCAAAAAAACCTATGCTTTCAATTGTGGCCCATTGTTTGGGTAAAGTACTGCTTAACCATTGTGGTTGCCTATTTGGCTTGCTGTCTGCATATTCTAAAAGAAATTGAATGTCATATATTCATAATCGTTGGTGTCACCTCACACTAATAGCCTAATCTCCCTGTTACAAGTTATGGAAAACATTCAATTTTTTGAAAAGGTTTAATAGATTTTCTGATCCTCCATGAAATTAAAATTTAAACCTGCTGTCCATGTTGCATGACATGATAGAATAAACAGGCTCTAAGAAGCAGCACATTTGGTTGCCCCCCCCCCCCGGGCAACAAATGTACTTGTTAGATGATTTTCTCAATATTTTGCCATCATTTCATGTCCTCCTTGTTGTGGAGAAACTACTGCGAGTTATTTACAACAACACCACACACACATGGTATGTTCCAAATTTCTTGCACTTAATCTACTGTAAGGAAAATAATCTGGACTTACATGAATGACAAAGAGGAAGTGCCATCTGTGTATTTGTGGGGTGGGTTTCTATAGAAGTTAATCCTTAAACAGAAGCATAGGAAAGCACCTTATACTGAGTCAGACCATTGGTCCATCTAGCTCAGTGTTGTCTACACTGACTGGCAGTGGCTCTAAAATTTCAGGCAAGGGTCTTTCCTAGCCTTTCCACTCACAAATTGATTGCACTATATTGCCTTATTCGTGTGTTTCTAATAAATCATGCTGCAGGCTGAAATAATATGCTGTGCCACATGTCATGACGTGCAGCTAACATTAAGGAGTAGTGTCCCATTATAATGAGCTTCATTAAGCTTTCCACCCTTGCATTTTTTTAAAGCAAAAATGTGACAGACACTGGGCAAGAGGTAATAGGTGCATCTTAAACCCATTCTTCAAGATGTAAGGTGGTATCAAGAATGAGACACAGCAACCCCTGTCACTCAGGCACTTTCACCTTCTCTTTCACAGACGAGAATAAGCTTTTTCTTTTAGGCTAACTACAGTTCCCGGTAATGTCCAAACTCAGGAACTATAGTTAAACTATGGTTAATAAGAACAAACAGGAATCTATAACGCAGCTTGATTTTGGCTTTTTCACACTAACCATAGTATAAACAAAAGACAGTTCCCTGAGTTGTAGTATCAGGAGGGAGTATGGTTAGTTTAAAAGTGGAAGCACTTGATCCCCTCTCCATAGGTGCCAAAGAGGAAGTGAATGCAAAAGTCTGAAACAGTCAGCCATGCAATTTTTGGGTTGCAATGTTTAGATTTCTCCTTATTAGAGTATGCTCTGCCCTGGTTGCAGCCTGGGTTTTTGTTTTTTTTTTAATACATACATTGTATTCACAGCCCTGATTCTTTCCAGTCAGCTCCCTGTTTACTGTAGTATTTCGACAAGGATTTTAAAACTAAAATCACGGTCCCTTTGCAGGAGGGCTTCCAAACGGAAGTGGCCGTTACATCTCTGCTGCCCCTGGAGCTGAAGCCAAGTATCGCAGCGCAAGCAGTGCCTCCAGCCTCTTCAGCCCCAGCAGCACACTCTTCCCTTCACGTGTGCGTTATGGGATGTCGGACGTCATGCCCTCTGGTCGCAGCAGGCTGCTTGAGGACTTCCGTAATAACCGGTACCCGAACCTACAGCTGAGGGAGATTGCCGGGCACATCATGGAGTTCTCCCAGGATCAGCATGGATCCAGGTGAGATGGGGAAGCTAATTGAGAACAAATCACAGGGTTGCCCTTTTGCACAAACGCTCACAGGTATGTAGGGACAAGTGGGCATATGAACATCAACCTTACCTGTAGTAGTGACCTCTGGCATTCTCACTCCACTTCAGCCTTCCCATGTTGAAGGAGAAGGTCTGAAGGGGGCTTCCTAGCATGTTCAACTGATGGTGTTTAGAAACCTCCTTGCAGCCAGGACCCTTCATCCGCAGGGAATCTAGGGATGTGTCTTAATGCCTCTTGTGGAAGGCACTGGGATGTGTTGGGCTTGTTTTCTTCAGCTCTCTGCTAGTGGCATACTCTAATTCAACTCATCTGAGTTAAAATAGGCATGGAGTTTTTATACAGAGGGCAGGGGGTTAGACCAGAATATCTCTGTGGTTCTTCTCCAGTTTGCAGCTGATCCTCAATTAAGCATGTGAGGCAGCTGAATGACTTTCGTCAAAATTTCAGCTCAGATAAAACCATAAACCCATTCTTTTTAATTGCAACCTCTGCAGATTTATCCAGCTTAAACTGGAACGTGCCACCCCAGCGGAACGGCAGCTTGTATTTAATGAAATCCTACAGGCAGCTTATCAGCTGATGGTTGATGTATTTGGAAACTATGTGATCCAAAAGTTCTTTGAGGTGAGTCATATCCACGATGCTAACTATATTTAGTAGTTGAACTGCTTCCATCTTAAAATAAGAGGACAATCTTATTTTGATTCTAATCTGTATGTTATCATTTCCTCTAGTTTGGCAGCCTGGAACAAAAACTTGCCTTGGCAGAACGTATCCGTGGCCATGTCCTCTCCTTGGCTTTGCAGATGTACGGCTGCAGAGTTATCCAGAAGGCTCTTGAGTTTATCCCTCCAGACCAGCAGGTAATTGTAAGTTTCCATTTTAACTTTACTACTTGATGTTGAATGTTGTTGTTCAACTGAGTTACCTTGTTGTCCTTTGTTGTGTGTGTGTGTGTGTGTTGTTCTTTTAGTTTTTATGGTGCATCTGTTCTGTGACCTGTTTTCAGTGTGCAAATAGTAATAAACCTGCAGAGATCAAGGCTAGGGATTCAGGGCTGAGAGGAATACTGTGAGTGAGTTTTCAGATGAGTTCTGTCAGAAACTTACTGAAGAAAACATTTCTCAAGGAACTTTTAAAAGTATGTTCTACTTTTGGATTCTCTCTCTCGGATCAGAGAAGTGCTGATCAGTGGCTAGCTCTCAGTCAGAAGGAACAGCAGCTGAAGAGATCCAACTTGCTTTCTGCCCCACAGATTAACAGCATGCTATGGAAATCTTCTCCTTGCTAACTGCAAGAATAGATGGAAATGTTCCTTCCCTTGGATGGAGCCATAGCTGAGTGGTAGAGCACATTTCACTGCACGCAGAAGGCCCTAGGTTGAATAAAAGGATCAATTTGCAGATGATAAGAAAGGGCTGTTTCTCCCTAACACCCTAGAGAACTGCTGCCAGTGGATGATACTGGTTTAGATGGAGAATTGATTTGAGCCTGTTCAAGGCAGCTTCTCACTGCCCCTGTGTTGCTTGCCAGTTGCGATTCTGGTGGTGCTTTCTCTCTCTCTTTCTCTCTCTCTTTGTCCCTCCTTCCATAGAACGAGATGGTCCGGGAACTGGATGGACACGTGTTGAAGTGTGTGAAAGACCAGAATGGGAACCACGTTGTGCAGAAGTGCATTGAATGTGTGCAGCCCCAGTCCCTGCAGTTTATCATTGATGCGTTTAAGGGGCAGGTAAGTGTGTTGAGGGGCTGTGTATTGGGGGGGGGATTTCTGTAAGATGCTGTGGTTATAGTGGTAAGAATCTATAGTGTGCTCCTTGTTTGACAGAGCAATGTGAGCCAAAAAGACCTGAGAACACTACACCCCAAAACCCCACTCTGAATTTTCCCCGGGGAACAGGTGTTAAGAGAGTATTGCACTTTAATGTTATTAAGCTTGCTCCTAATTCCCTGCTGAAATTGAAGGTCTGAAGCCAAAGTTATATAGGAGAGGTAGATTTTGATCAATGTTTAAAAGGTAGCAATGTGTATATTGTAAGGGAGTTCCAGCAATGAAGAACAGCAAAGGAGCTCCTTTCAGGAAAGCTAGTGGAGCAAAGGCTATAGCAGGTGTATAGCAGCATTATCTTTTTCTCATGAACCCATTTGTGACCCAGGAGACCCTTGGCTTCTCCTATCTAAGAGCTACTTCTCTTTTCCAGAATTGGACTCAGCACGAACTTTTAAATGGTGATACCTATACATCAGGGCAATGAAAAGGTTTTTGAAAGCTGGGCTGACAATCTTAAACTCTCAGCTACACCTGCCTGTTTATAATAAAGGCTCTGAAGTGGAGCAGGCTTTGTTTCACAGCTTTCAGAGCCTCACTCTAGCCGAATAATCATCATATTCTAAACCTTTTATGTCCTGCAGAATATTTCAGTTTGTTGAACTTTAGGCTGTTCTGAGTATAAGGAATTTTTCCCTGTCCTCACTCGTGTCTGTTGAACTCAGGTGTTCGCCTTGTCTACCCATCCATATGGCTGCCGTGTCATTCAGAGGATCCTTGAGCACTGTCTACCTGAGCAGACTCTCCCCATCCTGGAAGAGCTTCACCAACACACAGAGCAGCTTGTGCAGGTAGTGCTTGGGGGTAAAAGAAGGTTGCCTGCAAACCATAGGGGCTCTTGTGCCTTTTAAGGCTTGAATAGACTCTAGAGATTTCCAGGGCCTGTTTTATCACACCACAGTGCTGGGATTGTGGTGGAATCTTCCATTCTGTAAATATCCTTAAAGCTAGACAAGCCCTCTGAGAGCGTTTGGGGCTGGCAGCTCTGTTACCAAAGTTATTTTAAAACACTCCCAGAATGACTTGCATATGCTCTTACTTGGCCACCTCGGTCAGCTTCTTTCTTTTATTTGAAAATTTATAACCCGCTATTTCATAAAATATAAAAATGCAGCTTACAGCATGCAGAATCCAGCCGACATTGCTCACTTGCTTCACAAGCATATATTCACAGCTCCTAAGGACTAGAAATTCAAATAAAAGCTTTGAATTCTGGAAGCCAAATGTTGTACCCTATACCACATTCTGCAGTTTGTTTCTGTCCTGTCATTTATGTGCTTCTACAGAATAGTAGCAATCACACCCCTGAATATAATGCAACCTGGGCTTGGGGTGGAGGTGTGGAGTGTTCATAATTAAACTACGATTGGGTTTACAATCACATGTGAACAAGGCCACTAGCAGTCTCTTGCCATGATGCAAAATGTGTGTACATTGTATGGTTTAGGACCAGATTGCCAAAAGTTATGCTTAGGGTAAAATATAAGGTAATGTTTATATTTGTAATTGTATGAAATATCAACTTGGGGAGCTTTTCTATGCCACCATGAGCTCTGAGAAGGAGAGGCTGAACGTAAACAAGTTCCCATATACACCAGTAGTTTCATTTTCATTGTGGGTTATTAATACTGGATTTGGCTATGTCCTTAGGTGTTTTTGAAGAGCGTTAAGAACTTTTGGTGTTCCAGAACGCAGCACCAGGTTGTTAACTGTGTTCCACTGTATTCATACCATCTTACCGGTGTTTAAAGGTCTTCACTGGCTCCCAGTCTGATCCCAGTTTTAATTCAGAATACTGGTTTAAAGCTCTAAAAACAGGCTGGGACAAGGTTATCCAACAAACCGTTCTTGTGTGTAAACCTTTCTGTTCCTTAAGCCCATCTTCTGAAAGAGGCTGTACTCCATTTGCCTCTGCCTTAGGGGGGGTTAGGCAGTGGGAGGTGGCATGGGACAGAGCCTGTTAAGTGATGGTGCCCCATTTGTAGGCTGCCCTCTCCAGAAATATTTGCGGCACCTCCTCTTCTATCTTTTAGGCACCAAATTAAGATGGTATTATTTACCTGGGCCTTTGGTGAGTTTTACAGAGCACTCTGTTATTCCTGATTCTTTCTTGTGTGTTGAAATTTTATTATTTTATTTTTTAAAAAAAGTTTTATGAGGTTTTATTGTCATTTGCTGTGTTTGTAAGCCACCTTGAAGGTGGCTCCTTATGGTGGGAAGGCAGAGTGCAAATGTCACAGAGAAAGAAAGAAAAAAACAATGCAAGTTCTAAGGACTTCTGATACATGAGGTTCTATTAGAGCTGATGTGCTCCTGCTTGTCTGCCCAACAGGATCAGTATGGGAACTATGTCATCCAACATGTACTTGAACATGGGCGACCTGAAGATAAAAGCAAGATCGTGGCCGAAATTAGAGGCAATGTGCTGGTCCTGAGTCAGCATAAGTTTGCCAGGTAATGTGTGTTCCTTGTGGTGTGCTTTTTCTAAACATGGCAAACACACACAACTCTAGATTACACCAGAGGGTGTGGGGAGAATCCAGCTTAGTGTACCATTACAAAAACAAGAATTACGACAGAAACTAGAACAGGATTTCTTAGTGTGATGTGAACAGAATAGGAGACTTAATTTCCAGTTGTTTACCAAAGCTGCTAAATAGTGGCCATTGTTAGCCATGGTGCAAGCTTTCATTGGTGTGTGTGTGTGTGTGTGTGAGTGTGTGTGTGTGTGTGTGTGTGTGAGAGAGAGAGAGAGAGAGAGAGAGAGAGAGAGAGAGAGAGATAAAATAAAAAGAACCTCTTGAATATAAAGCTTATGTGTGGTCTTGGTTGAAGTTCTTACTGGCTTAGTTCAGATGGTATCGCCAAAATGGCTTGGAGCTATGAGAACAGATTTGTGCATTGTGATTCCTTCCCTGCTTTCCTGGTTGAAGGTGCCTGGTGTGCACATGTGCTGTGGCATAAAGCAGTTGCGCTAGGATGTATATACACCTCTTGTTTCCAGCCCTTTTGTGGATGCATCAAGTCTTCGCTACCCCTGCCTCAAATGTCAGTGAGCCAACATTAGCAAATGCTACCGGCAGATGCATTTTGATGAGCGGTAGGGAGACGAGAAACGACGTCTGCATCCAGCTTCAGGCATCCTAAAGACTAAAGTCAGCCTTGGCCATTTCTATTATTTACCCATTCTGCATTCTCATACAGCAGTGGAGCTGCTAGTATCACCATTCAAATGTTAAAATATATACTGTTGATCCAGTATAAAACTTCTCTCTGCTTTGGGAAGCATGTGGTTGTGTTTTTGGAGTGCTGTGCTTGGGTATTCCAGATAACCTGTGGCCCTTTTGCCTTGCTGCAGCAACGTTGTGGAGAAGTGTGTTACGCACGCCTCCCGCACTGAGCGTGCCATGCTGATTGACGAGGTGTGTAGTATGAACGATGGCCCTCACAGTGCCTTATACACCATGATGAAAGATCAGTATGCCAACTATGTGGTACAGAAAATGATTGATGTGGCAGAGCCGGCCCAGAGGAAGATTGTCATGCACAAGGTAAGCGGCTGGCCTGGCCAGTTGTAGTGAACTGAGCAAAGCCGGGAGAGAGCAGGGGAGGTGAAGAAAGAGTCCTAGAGAGACCAGCCAAGAGGCCTGGAGGACTCTCTTGTTCCAGGGAAGTAAAAGTTCTCACTGCTCTCTCTCTCGCTAGCATTCTGTCTTCTTTGTAGATTTTACATACACCTTTAACAAGGTGACTTGAGTCCTGAACTCTACATAAATGAATACAAGGCAAGCAAATTTCTACACATTTGCTTATTTTGCATCATTCTGCTTGTGCATTGTCATAAGGAGGGTGGGAGAAAAGCTATTTAGTTCAAAAGCACTTCAACTCTCAAGGGGCCGGGTGTTGCTTGTATGTTAATGCAAATGATACATTGTCGGGAAGAGCCACAAGGGCAAAGTCTCTACAGGTACTTAGAACAACACAGGGCAGCTCTGGAGGAGACAGCGCATACAGGTGCATGGAAAGATGGTCTTATTCTGAGTGATGAACATTGGCAAACTAGTTTTTCCTCAGTCCCCCCCCCTCTAAATCACACTTAGTAGGTTGTCAGTAGCAGTAACTAGTGAGGAAATTAGCAATAAATAACTACAGAAGTACAAGTGCGTTTTTTTATTACACTTGCATCAGATGAAACGGACTCTAGCCCATAATACATTTGCTGCTGTCTAACATGTCACAAGATTTGTTGTTGTTGTTTTTAATTCCAGAGGGATAGTCTTTTACAGTGAACACACACAGAAGTCACCTTGCAGCACTGGTTTATTGCGACAGAAGCCTTTTGTGGATCTGATGAAATGGGTTCTAGACCTTGAAAGCTTACGCGGCAATAAATCAGTTGGTCTTTAAAGTGTCACAAGCGTGTTTATGCAATCCCAGGCATATTAATTGACTTTAATGAGCACTTGAAACATTTACATAGCACTTGAGAATGAACTAGGTTCAGGAAACGTAATAGCTGTAGTACACACTTGGTGCAGAAGAAAACAAGGGCTTTGTTGCAGATTTCTTTAGAATGCACAATAGAAACAAAGGATCCCCAGCAAATTACCTCTTGTTTTTCTTCAGAGGCGTTGTGCCCCGATTCAGTCTGCAATCCACCCTGTAGGAATTCAGTTTGCAAACATTTCTCGGTTTCAGAATCGTGTGTAGGGTTCATCACATGACCTATAGCTTTGGTTACAGGAGTGGTCCTCTGCATATTACTCAGGATTCATAAGCATCATTTGCATGGGTTGTTCCTAAACGCCTGTAACCCTCTTGTTACCCTCTAGATCCGGCCCCACATTGCCACTCTCCGCAAATACACCTATGGAAAACACATCTTGGCCAAGCTGGAGAAGTACTACATGAAAAACGGGGTTGACCTCGGGCCCATTTGTGGACCACCAAATGGTATCATCTGAAACAATGAGCTACAGAAGAGAGCCAGTGACCACCTGGAATTTACAGCCAGCAACCACTCATATTCCAATATATGCTTTGAAAATATTCATGGTTGCTCAACATAGACGTGAGAACTACAAGAAAAAGAAAAGAAAAAAGGCAAAAAGACCCTTTGTAAATTTCTTTAATTTTATTCTGCATAACATGTACTAATTATTTTTTTAAATACTTAATTGCCCTGCTGTTTCAGTGGTGTATAGAATTCTTGTACATAGGCAACAGATGTACATGGAAAGCCACATTTTTTTTGTTCACTGATGTAACTATTTCAAATATGGAATCTTTTCAGGGTGGCTAATCTGAATTTAAATGAAATGCCCATTTTTAACTCCTCTACCTTAAAGACAGAGCTTTTTTTTTGGAAAATGCCTGTTCTGTTCTCTTTTAGTCAAAACTCAAAAGAGAAGTATAAAGTTTTAGTTAAATTGCACAAATCTGCATTTAACAGTTTATAAATAAAAAAAAAATCAATTTGCTAAAGCTTCGATTAAGATAAGTTTTTAAGTTTCAGAGACTTTTAAAATTCCTTTTTCTTAGTATTAACGTGCTAAAGAATTAAGCTTAGCAGTAAATATCGGGAGAGAACACACACCAAGGAAGTTTTTAAACGTAGACAGTGGGTGTGTAGTTACTGCCTACTCCTGTTTCTTCTGTTAACACGGAGGCAATTTTTTTATTATTATTTAGCATGTAGAGAAAAAAAAATCCAACTCAACTTTGGTCTTGCTTCTATAAATATATAGTGTATACTTGGTGTAGACTTTGCATATATAAAAATTTGTAGTATTTTCTTGTTTTGATGTCTAATCTGTATCTATAATGTACCCTAGTAGTGGAACATACTTTTGATTGTACAATTGTACATTTGTAAACCTCTGTAATGTAAATGTGGAGAAGTTTGAATCAACATAAACCCATTTTTGGTAAGAAAATAAATTAGCAAACCCTGTGCATTTCAGTGTATATTCACCCCTTTTATGGTCGTAGCATATAGTGTTGTATATTGTAAATTGTAATTTCAACCAGAAGTAAATTTTTTTTTCTTTTGAAGGAAATGTTCTCTTTATACAGCCTGGTTAATGTTTAAAAGAAATGCTTGGTTTTTTATTTGTCACCTAGTCAAGAGAGTAGCAATCCTTTCTAAATGTTCTACACAAATGATTCAGTTCAAAAATAGTGTTTATTTGACTCTTTAAAAAGAAAAAGTAATGTTTTACTTATTTTGTGGCAGTAAAAAAGTGCAGAAAAGTACAACCCCCCCTAGTATTCCTTTACAATCAGAGTTCCCCTTTCACCTTGTAAAGTGTGAATCACTTTGCCTTTTTGTACAGAAGATAAACTGTATTTTGCATTTTGTCTACTTGTAAGTGAATGTAACATACTGTCAATTTTCCTTGTTTGAATATAGAATTGTAACACTACACGGTGTACATTTACAGAGCCTTGTGTATATTTCCAATGAACCTTTTTGCAAGCACACTTGTAACCATATGTGTATAATTAACAAACCTGTGTATGCTTATGCCTGGGCAACTATTTTTTGTAACTCTTGTGTAGATTGTCTCTAAACAATGTGTGATCTTTATTTTGAAAAATACAGAACTTTGGAATCTGGGTTTGTGTTTCATTTGAATATTTTCAATATAGTGCACCAGGTCAAAAATATTCTTACTGTTTGTCTGTCTTTCTTTCTGACTTGAAAAGTGTCATTTGAGGGAACTGTTAAGATCTGAGTAGTTTCTGTAATGGAATATTTATTAATTGCGGTTACATACTGTCAGAGACTGCCTCCAGGTCCCAGCTCACAGAAGACCAACGCTAGCCAGCGGAACTGTACAAAGTCTTTATTGAAGTTTAGTTCCCATTTTCAAACCCTAGCGTGCATCTCTACGTCTAGACCCTAGACCAGCGAAGCCTCATCTGAGTCTCCGCCCCCTGTACACCAGTTCAACACTCTAGCCTTACTCCACCTTCTGCGTTTCTCCTTCCGCCTCTGGGTCCTACTACCCCCCTGGGTGCCTTCCTTCCTGGACGCTTCGGATGCGGACCCCTCGGACTCCTCCCCCTCTCTTCGGCGGGCTTTGGGACCCGGCTCCCTCTCCGGGCTGCTTATGGCGCCACCCTCTTGTACATTTGAACTTGGCGCGCGTGCGCTGCCCCTGACCTTCCTTTTGACCGTTTCCTCGCTCTCTGATGCAGGCGTGGCTAACCCTGACTCCTGTCCTTCCGCTGACGGAGAGCTGCCTGCTCCCGATGCCTGGGGCTCCTCCCCCCTACTGCTCTCCGGTGGGGAAGCTGGTCCCGATTTCCAGCTGCTGCTCTCTGAGCCCTCTCTGGCCCCTCCCTCCTGGGGTGTTCCCCTTGGCAACCCCCTTGCTCTGATCACGGGAGCCCCTTTCTGTGAATCCTCTGATTCGCTGGAGAGACTTAGAGACCTCGGACGGCTATCATCGCTGACTTCTCCCTCGGATTCCTCTCCCTCGGTCTCTAATTCCTCCCTTCCCTGTCCCTCTGCTCCTGAACCCCTGACACATACTGTCTTTTGTCAAAATACTCAAGGGCTTACAGCAGAGCTTTTCATGTTGGTGACACACTTTTTAGACATGCATCATTTGGTGACATGGTAATTCAGTTTTACTAGCAAACCGGAGGTTAAACTAACCCCTTTCCAGCCCGGGGAGGAGCGTTCACGTGACACATTAACATGTCGCAGCACTGTTTGGAAAGCTCTGACTTATAGCATAGAGTCGGGGGAGAGATGATAAAAGACGAATGGAGAGAGAAAAATACATGCCAATAGCATTCATTACATCAGGCATCCCCAAACTCAGCCCTCCAGCTGTTTTGGGACTAAAATTCTCATCATCCCTGACCATTGGGCCTGTTAGCTAAGGATGATGGGAGTTGTAGTCCCAAAACAGCTAGAGGGCCAAGTTTGCCTATGCCTGAATTATATGATGAAGTCACATTATGACCAGGCAGAGTTGTGGTTTTTTGGTCAGGGGGGTAGTGGAGCAGAAGGCAAAGGGTTAACTGCTCTTCAGGAAGAAGGCAGGGACTATTTAAGTCCTTCCTGAAGGGGAGAAATACTCTACTTTCTTGGCTCTGCCTTCTGGAGAAGAGCAAGGTGGCTTGCTGTTCCTGAGCTCTCTTGCTTCTGTGTAGCTTATAGGCCCTAAGCCTAGAGCAAAAAGGGAAAAGAATGTGGAATGTGAGGTTGTCTTGGTGTTGTGATGGTGCCTGATGTTCTCCATTGTGCACAGCCTGTTAGTTTGCCGTGAGGTCTACTCTGGGTAAAGAAGGAACCAGCTCTCATTTGGAGTTTGCACCCACTTATCAGAAAACTGGTGTGGAAACTAATCTTGTCTTCTCGGGCACGAAGCATCTTCCCACCCAGAGCTCTCCAACATGGGAGAATTCAATCTTGCTACCAAGAGAAGCATAGTTACTCACTAGTTATTGAAAGCAGGCAACGTTAAGATTCCTTTCTTTGTGGCTCATCAGCATTTTTGAAGTAGCTTTGCAAAATGTGAAGAGCCCAGAGCAGCAATTTGGGCACACTGCTAATTCAATCTAAGGTGGGTGGGGATACCACTAGTAAAAACGTTGGAAACAGCTAAAAGCAATTTGCAATCATAGAAATCAGATGCCATCCCTAGGTCTCAGGTTTGGACCCTGAAATGCTCCTAATCTGGCAACCTTCCTGGACCACCCCAGCCCTGAGCAGCTGAGGGTGGTGGGGGGAAAAGATCAGCAGAGGGGGGCTTGAACACCTGAGGGTGTCTAGGGAAGGAGCCTGAATAATTCTGGGCTTTAAACACTAATATGAGCACCTTGAATTGGGTCCCAAAATAAATTGACAACCAATTGATTTACCACAGTACTATTGAATGAATGGTTCACAAATTTATCATCAAGTTTGGAAAGTTTCCCTCTTGCTGCAACTTGTCAAAGCTAACAAAGACTTGAAAACTTTCTCGGCTGCAGCTCCGATCTGGTGGAACGCTCTGCCACAAGAGACTAGGGCCCTGCGGGACCTGACATCTTTCCGCAGGGCCTGCAAGACAGTTGTTCCACCAGGCCTTTGGTCAGGGCACAGCCTGACTCCCTCCTTTGGCAATCTCCACAGAACTTTAGCCTAGTGGTTGCCATCAATTTGATTTTAATTATTTTTTATAATGAAATGTTTTTAGAATGTTGGATTATTTGATTGTTTTTAGCTGCCCTGAGCCCAGCTTCGGCTGGGGAGGGCGGGATATAAATAAATTTTATTATTATTATTATTATTATTAAAACAAATTCAGCAACACCCTTCAGTATCGTGCAAAAGCTTGGCATTCATGTATATTCAGCAGAACCTGACCTGCTTTTCTGGAGTAGTACTAGCACAGTGGATACTAGGCAATAATACAAATCTCCAGCCCAAAGTACAAAATAGCTTTCAATTCACTCATTTCATTAAAAAGTGCATCTCTTCCTCTGGGTTTTTGTTTGTGCGTGTACACACACACACACACACACACACACACACACACACACACTTCTGAATGACAAGTCTTCCAGAACCCAGCTGGCAATGAGATCCAGAGTGATAAGACCATCAATGACAAATTCCCTTTAAAAAAGAAAGCATCACTAAGATCAGTCTTAAACCAATGAAAGCATTTCATTCATTCATGGACCTGGAGTACTTTTGCCTTCTTCAACACAGCTATTTCCCTATATTATCAGTAATAATTTTGGACCATGGACTTAATGGTCTTTCTAAACAGTTTATTTATATATTGCTTTGCCCACAGATGTAGCCGTCTCTGCTCAAAACAGCCCTTGCAAAACCCAGTCTAAGTACAGAAGTACAATAAGAATACATTAAGAAGCATAATATCACAACAACATAACACTGAAAAAAATAAGCAATTAACCGTTTAACAGGCATCAGAATTTAAGTGAGCATAAGGCACACAAACAGATAAGTTAAAAACAAAACATTTAATAGCTTCATATCCAAAAGAAGCCCCAAAGCTGCCGGTGGGGGAGAGTTAGGTAGTGATGTTTGTTTCTTCATTTGTGAAACACTCTAAACATTTCACTTTTCTCTCTGCCCCCCCCCTGTTTCATGCTTTAAAACTGCTCCTTCATTCCCAGTACACCAGAACAAAAGATGGAAGTTTGCTAATCCTGATTTTTTAAAAGAAAGAAATACCCTAAGCATGTGCACTGTAATACACACAAATCAAGATCTCAGGAGTAAAACAGTTTGCTTCTGCTGTCCTGATGCTAAACTTCTCTTGAGAATAATCACCATTTTTATTGTTGGAAAAGAGAACACCATTTTTTTTAAAAGTAAAGATGATAAAAAATAGTTTTGTGTATATCCTTACATTATCATAGCCTTACATTATCAGGCTATACAGTATTCTCATATTATCCCCCTCTGTATCAGCGTATGGTTTAGACCACATGGGGGTGCTGTGTTACCTAGCTCATGCTTCTAACTGCCGCATAGGCAAGAAAGAATTATAAAGGAACACAGTCGCTTGAACCGCTGAATTGGAGCAAATGTCAACCAGGTTCTCTGCTGACTGATATTCTCTCTGATTCAGCAGTAAGATGTGGGTTTTCGGGGGGGGGGGGAATGCTCGGGCAGAGAGCTTTAAAGCATGGACCTTCCCTGGAAAGCGTGGTGCAAAAGGAAGTCTGGATGAGCCCTGAGTGGCTTTCCTGGGTTTTGGGAAAGGATGAGATGCCAAGAACTGAGCCTAGGAGCTTGTGCATTCAAAGCAGATGCTCTATAACCCTTCAATACGTTTTGTGGAATGAGCTTGCAAAGACCAGAGCCCAATTTGTCAGCAGCAGGAAATGGCAATCTGTTCTAGGGGCTATGCTGCGATGAAAAGATAAGGTGGTCATTTGACTGCAGGCTCACTGTCTGACAGACACAATGCAGAAGGTGGGAGGGAAGAGACAAGCGAGGAAATACAGGTATCGGGTGTTGAAGTGACACACGCCCAGTTGAAGTGTTACGCCAGCGATTGCGATAATAGTGCAAAGGAGGAGTGCTGGATTGCCCTTGCAGGCTCTCCTCCAACCAGCAGTGGTGGGAGGCAGAGCAACTACTGTATTTTTCGCTCCATAAGGCACACCGGACCATAAGGCGCATCTAGTTTTTAGAGGGAGAAATCAAGAAAAAAAAAATTATTTTCGCCCCCCAGCCCCAAAGAGCAAAGAAGCCAAGACAGCCAGCAGGATCCATCCCGCTGGCTGTGTTGGCTTCCTCTTTAGCCGTGCACAACCTCTCCGGCCGGGAGAGACTGCACGCGGATATGGCAATTCCCCCACCTCCCGCAAAAGCCCATAAGAGCCGCACACCCTTTAAGGAGTGTGCGGCTCCTGTGGGCTTTTCTACGAGGAGGGAGAAGGGACTGACTGGCCACGTCAGTCCCTTCTCCCTCCTGGGGAAAAGCCCGCAAGAGCCGCGCGGAGCTTGTGTGCGGCTTTTGCGGGCTTTTCCTGCCTGCCTCTCCCCTGCATTCGCTCCATAAGACGCACACACATATTTCCCCTTACTTTTTAGGAGGGAAAAAGTGTGTCTTATGGAGCGAAAAATACAGTAATTGAAGTTGTGCCCCCATCCTCCTCTCAGCTGAGTTCTCCAAGGGAAACATAGGAGGAGGAGGAAGCTGACAATCAGCTCCATGGCCCAAACTGGATGTAAGTAAGAAGGCAGGCAGGCATGTTGGGGGCTGCCTGAGCTCCATGCACTCTGGGCCCCAATGGACCACTCTCCCCTGCCTGCCACACATGGCAACCATACAGGGTGCTAAATGGCACAAGGAACTTGCATGAGTACCGCAGGCTCCTAAGTCTGCATATCCACCCTCAAAAAATAAATAAATAGTAGACTGGGCACAGGGGTGCAATGAAGAGGCTAGCTAGTGTGTCTAACTCAGAGCAGGGCATTTAGTGAGGCATCCACCACCTGCACTTTCCGGAAACGGCAGCTATGGGGTGTGGTGGGGGCTAGCTGGGTTTTCTGCCCCAGGTGAAGCCTTCAGAGTGGCACCATTGAGGCTTCCAGTCTGTGTGCACACGTGTGTGTAAGCAAATGCATCTGAGGGGTGTGCCAAACTGTGCCTTTGACCGGGGTAAAATAAAGCCCAGTTTCACCCCTGCTGGGAACACCTGAAGACATTTTTTGTTCCTACAGATTTTCCCAGCTGGATAAATGGGCCTTTGCCACAAGTGTCCACTTTGGTTGGTCTTTGGTCTTGTTTTAAACGTATTTCCGTTATTACGTAAATTGCCTGGAAATAGCTTGGAAGGAGATTAATAAAATCACCGTCATCTTTGCTCTACATCACACAATCCTTATTGTGGGGGTGAAACTGAGTATCCGAATGAGGCTTAAGATGGCTGGGTACTGGAAGTGAAAGCAACGGTGTTCTCTTCTAGTTCTTGCTGATGCGTTGCAGCCTGGCCCAATACATCTCAAGGAATGGTGTGCCAGTTGCTATCTATTTAATTCTAATTTCAGTGGACCACTCTTTGCCATACATACTTGCAAAGTGGTTTGCATGACAATCCATATTGTTACCCATCAAAATAAGGTGGGGTTTAGAACCCAACCAGCACATGTAATAATATAAACAAACAAACAAACAAACAAACAAACAACCAGACTGTGATGAGGTTGGAGGAGATATTGAAAATGTTTCGCTGCCCCCCTCCAACAGCTGTGTGGACTTTGTCCCAGGTGTTGGAAAGTGGCCTAAACTAGGGAGAGGGAAGCTCAGGCCTTTCTATCTAGCTCCCCGAACTCTCCACAGGCCACACCCCACAACAGTCCTGCTTTGCGCTTTTCTAGATTGTTTGTGCCTGGCAGGAATGTGCCCTTAAGCATGAGAATGTCTACTTGCTTGTCTGGATAAACAGCATGACACAGAGGTGCATGGAAAGATGAAACCTTTGCTTTGCTTACTTTTGCCTCTGGCCCTCGCCTCTGAAGGTTGCCCAGTAGGGAACATGGCCCTCCGGCTGAGAAAATGCTACCCACCCCTGGGTTAGCAGCGTAGATGCACAGGAAGGGTTGCTTCTGTTTCATACGCCACAGAGGAGGTGGGAGAAAAGAAGCAGAAACACATCTCCAGGGAAGAGTGTGAGAAGGATTAATGTGTTTCAGGAAGGTGTGGGAAGATGCATGTTGTTCTCAGTCTTACCTTATAGCAGGCTAAGGCTCTTTGATCCAACAGCAGAGACCAAGAGGAGGTCTAGGCTCTGTCCTCTGGCTAAGAGGGGGCTGAGGACGCTCTGAGAACTCTGGAGAATGATACCACACTTAAGTTCAGTAAAGTAGGCTCAGATACTACAGCAAAGGCACATTTCTCTCATCCAGAACAGGCTGACTAAATCTACCATTAGGCCGGGTGAGGTGGTGGCAGAAGCTCCTCAAAGAGTTACCTTTCCATGCCATCAGGGTGAGGAAACACCACAGCTGGGGTGCCACTATGGAGAAGGCCCAATCTTGCTTCCCCACAGAGCAAGCAGCATCCACTGAGAAGGGCCGCCTCTGTTTAGCTCAAAGCCTAGGTGTGAAAGTCCCGTTGCTGAGCAACAACGTGCAGAGCTCAGTGGAGTCGGAGGCCACCCAACTGGAAGAGTCTCTGAGGTCTACTTGCCTGGAGGCAGAGTCAGCACTCAAAGACAGGACCAGTCCTTGGGGCAGGTGAACAGCAATCCAGGTGGTCAGATGGTCCAGGGGTCAGGGAATCCGATGATCATGGGGTCAAGCAGGAAGCAACAAAGTAGAGCCAGGAACTATAAGCATTGTTTCCAGCACTTGACTGCTGCTAGAAGCTCTGCTTAGGAAGGCTGAAGCCAGGTGGTTCTCACCTTCTCCTCTGAGTCCTGGAAGGCTTATCAGCTGCAGGTGGAGTCACTCTGCCTTCTCCCCCTTCAGGCTGCTGTTCAACAGGTGAAGCTGACTCTTGGCCCATGATACAGGCAAGCTAGTATGGTAAGAAGAGCTCCACCAGACCAAGTGCCACATGACGTCACAAATAAGTCTCAGCAACCTCACCTGAAGCAATAGTTGCCGCAGTTCATAAACACAAGCAAGCCAGGTGTAACAGCAAGACCACCCAGGCCCACCTTCAGTAGCTCAAGAACTACTCTGGCAAGCCCTGTGGTTCCTGCTCATCATACATGTTGCATCATAACAAAGGGCAACCCAACAGCCCTCCATCTCCTATGACAACACATCTCCTCATGCAACAATGACCAATGTCAACTACTGATGCCCTACACCTTCAAACTCATCCACCACACTCATGTAACATCATGAAGTTGGCAGTTGTTGCAAGTTGTGCATAGGGAACCAAAGTATATCCCAGGGAAGACTCCAACAGGGGCTGCTTCACCACACAGCTGCCAGAATGGAGAGGGAGTCAGGCAGGTGCTCTTTGTGAGCTTGGCTAGGAAGAATTATTGCCGGGCTCCTTGTTCCCAAAACGGGCACCGTCGATGGCTACTATCTATGAAAGTTATCAGCCTGAGGGGAAGTCGCCATCTTTGAGCTCACCCATCCCACGACAGACACCACCAATAATCATACCCTATGGCAGCTATCAGAATGGAAGGAACAGAGAGCCAGGGCCTCTGCATCAGCCTAAGGGGACGTCACCGTCATCAGGCTCACCTGTTCCAGAAAAGACACCATCAACAGCCAATCCCTATGGCAAATGCCAGAACGGGATGGACAGGGAGCCAGGCCCAATCCATGAGTCTGTGTGGAAGCAACCGGCATTGGGTTACTGCATAGAACGGCTTCGATCACTGATAGTTCCACCTCACAGTTATCAGGTGGGTGTGGAGAAAGAGCCAGGTCATATCCATGAGCCTGTATGGAACCAAGCACCAATGGACTCCTCTGGAACACAACCAGTTCCACCCGTGGTCATTCCACCACGCAAGTGTCGGAAGTGGGTGGATACACCTCTGGGCCCTCTCCACGAGCCCATCTGGACTCAACCATCCTTGGGTTCTTCCCTCTTCCTGCAGGCTCCAGCAGTGCCGATTGACTTTGGCAGCTCTCACAACTGGAAACGGACACAGTACAGCCACCTCTATGCACCAGGCTCCTCACAACCAGGACAGACTCCATCAATTGCTTCTGTATCTGGCAGCTGTCAGAAGGGGAAGGAAAGAGCATTAGGGCCACTTCATGAACCTCTTTGGGACCAACCGCCACTGGGCTCTTCCCTCCTACTGCAGACTCCGCCAGAACCCATTGACTTTGGCAGCTCTCACAAGTGGAATGGGAGACTGCAGGACCCGCCATACGCAGCTGACTCCTCTCAGAAAGATCTGGTTCCTTCAGTGGCCATTGCACATGGCAGCCGCCAGAAGTGGAGGGAGAGGCAGCTGGGCCCACTTCATGAGCCACTCTGGGACCAGCCGCCACTGAGCTCCTCCTTCCTACTTCAGACTCCACCAGAGCCCATTGAATTTGACGATTATCACCATGGGTGGTGAGACTGCCTGACTATGTCAATGAACCTGGCTCCTCGCAACCAGAGCAGACTTCACCAGGGACCATTCCACACTGTAGGTGTCACCTGGGGTGCACTCCATGAGCCTCCCTGGTGTCAGCTGCCACTAGGCTCCTCCTGCATAGAACGGGCTTCATCTGTGGGTGTCATACCTGGTAAAGGTCAGGAGGTAGAGGGTAAACATTGGGTACCTCTCCATGAACCTCTCCGGGAGTGAGTAACATTGGAATTCTCTTTCCTAGAATGGACTCCACGAGTGAGCATTTCAGCTGTGAGCCAACAGAATGGAAGGGAGAGAACCTAGAACTTCTCCACAAACCTGGCTGGAACCAGAACCTGTGGGACTGCTCGGCTCCTAGAACCAACTCCATCAATGGCTATTCCATCTGGTGCCTTTAAAAACAATGAACATACCTGAGCCTTGCAGTTGCTTGTTTCCTACTTTCTTCCATTGTGCCTTCTTTTTGTGTCATGCTTATTAGATTTTAACCTATCCTGGCAGGCTTGCCTGTAATTGAAGCACTTCTGCCAAGTGCTAGACATGATGAGCTGTTGCCAGTCCATGTAGAGAACACTGAGGGAAATGGACCAAATGCTCGGATTCAGTAGGCAGCTTCCTATGTGCCTATGTGTACCTGCCCCCCCCCACATTTCTTCTGTCCTGGCAAACTGAGCAGCACTAGGCATCTGGATCTAGTCAGTATCTGGTTTCCCACAATGCCCCTCAAATGTCACTCTAAGGAATTGTGGGAAATTCAAAGGCAATCTGCCATCTTACATGGTGCATCAAAAGCATCCCCTATGACAACACACCTCCTCATGCAACAATGGCCAATGTCAACAAAAACTACTGATGCCCAAGCCCCTTCCCACTCATCAGTCACACTCACGCAACATCACAATGTTGACAGTTGTTGTAAACCCTGCATAGAGAATCGCAATAAATCCCAGAACAGACTCCACTAGGGGCTGTTCCTCAGAGCCATTTGCAAAAGGGAAGGGAAGACAGACAGTTCCTCTTCAAGAGCCTGGCTTGGTCTGTCATTAGGCTCCTTCCTCCCAGAAGAGACACCATAATTGGTGACAGCTCCCCACGGCAGCTGTCAGAAGGGGATGAACAAGGAGCTAAGCCCTCTTCAGGAACCCGTCCGGGAACAACCACCACTGGGTTCCTCCCGCACAGAACTAATTTCACCGGCGGTTATTCCACCATCCAGTAGCCAAAATGGAAGGGCAGAAAAGCTTGACCCTCTCCATGAGTCTATCTTGGACCAACAGCCACTGAGCTCCTCCCTTAGGGAGCAGACGCCTTCAGTTGTCACTGCACCTGGAGGTCACCAAAAGGTTTCTCTCCATGAACCTGCCTCAGAGCAACCACTGAATCCAGCCTGCCTCCTGCCTGACCCTCTCCATGAATCCTGCTTGGACCAGGAGTCACTGGGTTCTTACTTCACAGCACATCCACCATCAGATGGAGGCAATCAGCAGGGGAATGAGAGATACCCAGGCCCTCCACGTGAACATGCCTGGAAGAAGCCACCTTCAGGGTCCATTCCAGCCTGCAGTGCTCAGACTGTATTAGCGGCCATTCCCCCAGGCGGTTTGCGGAAGAGACAAATGGATCCTTTACAGAAGACCACCTTGGGCCAACAGCCATTGCGTTCCTTCCAACCAGAGCGTGCTCAGTCAGTGGCCGTTGCTCCCGGCACCAGCCAGAAGGCGAAAGTGCCACAGGTAAGTCTACTTCATGAGAGTGTCTGGGAGGAAATACCAGTAGGAAGCACCCACTTCCTGCAGACTGCAGTCGAGACCATTCCACCTGACAGCTACCAGAAAGGAATGGAGATGCAGGAGGACCTTCCCCATGCACCAAGCTCCTTCCAACTAGATCAGACAACATTGGTGGCCCCCGCACCTATCAGCTACCAACAAGAGAAGGAGGGACACCCACACTCCCTCCAGGCTCCTGCTTGGTTTCGACTGAACAGAGAGACGGGCCCGATCCATGAACCTGCCTGGGACTAACTGCTATGGGTCTCCTTCTCCTTCCTCAATGTGGCTCCACAAGTGGGCCTTGGCCCAAAGTGAAGGGAGAGAAAACAAGACCTTCTTCATCAGTCTAGCTGGGACCAGTAACTGAAGTCTCCTCCTTGAACTAGTTCCACCAGGGGCCATTCTAGCTGGTCTTTTTTTTTTTAATGAACATACCTGAGCATGGCATATGCTTGCTACCTATTTTCTCCACTGTCCCTTCTTTTTACATCACATTTATCAGATTGCAAAGCATTCCATCGGAGGCTTTTTGTTGTTTTGTTTTAGCATTTTATTTCTTTCTTTTTTCTTAAAAAAGCACAATTTTTCTATCAATCTTGCTCCAGCCGTTTAGGAGATGAACCGTCAGGCTAACTGCTGTACAACAAGTAGCAGAATTTTAAGAGCAGGAATAATACGTAATTTGAAAACAAGGAATAATATCTGAATGAACCGTAAGTAGCATCACCAGTGTCCTCCCAAGACATAATGTCAGGCTCCAAGGAATCGGTTTCCTTCTCCCTTAGCAGTAGATAAGCAGAGCAAAGTGAACTGGGTCTTCTTACCAGTTAGAATTCTTTAATAATTACAGCGAGGGATAATGAATGTCTTCCTCTAAGAATGGTGGTGCTTTCAATTAAGGCTACACTCCCCTCACCCTCATCCCTCTCAATCCATGTCACTCCTACATCTGATAACCTGAGCTTATAGTCACTGTGTTTTCTGTTTAGCAATTTTCTCAGATCTCCTAGAAGGTGGGGAGGGGGGAAGGGGGATGCTGTCCAGAGGCTGTGAATCTGTTAACCCTCTCTCTTCCAGTGTTTCTTCTCCTAGCTGTTCCTCATCCAGTATTTCCCAGCTTTTCCCTTCTGAACTATGCCCCTCTGCAAACCACTGTTCTAAATCTATACTGTTCTCCTGCTCCTAAGGAGATTCAGGGCCAGGGACAGGAGGAGGTGGTACCCACCGTTCCTCCTCATTGTAGCCCTCCTCAGCACGGTCCCTGACACATAACGGAGGAGTGCATTGAAGGGTCATTTGTAAGGTTCCCAGCATCTTGATGGTCTCCTTCAATGAGGTATGTTGTGCTGGGATTCCATCTGTGCTGCCAAGTCCCCAGAGGCAGCTAATGTTTCTCCTAAAACAATATCTGTTGCTCAGTGTTTTGATTTGCAGGGAAATATCCCAGGTTCAGTCCCTAGCATCTCCAGATCACACTGGGAAACACCCATGTCTCAGACCCCAGACAACTGTTGCCAGTCAAGTGTAGATGGCTGGAGTAGCGGTCAGATGTGCTATAAGGCAGCTTCCTATGTTTGGGAATCACCCAGGGCATGATTCCCATTAACAGATTTTTTGATAGACTTTGTCATCTTCTCCATAGTCTCTCTGTCCTTCTTTAGTATGACCTTTTATTATATTCGTTAGTCCCAAATGAAAGTCCCAAAGTGACTTGACGAGATAAAATCCAATAGTTAAAAACAAGAAAAGCTGAAGAAGAAACCAGTATGATATAAAATGCCTAAAATGCTCAACCAGAAACATAAGAAGTCCTGCCCACCTCATTAAAATATGAGCACCACCGTAGAGGTTAGCTTGGTTACAAAAGGCTTGAATAAGTAATAAGACCATAGCTTGAAAACCGATAATGATGGTTTGAGGCATGTTTCCCTGTGGGGAGCAGCCCACAGATGAGGATCTACCACTGAAAAGGCCCCTTCTCACATGGCTACTGGCTACACCTTCCTTGGGTTAGGCATTTAGAGAAGGAGATCTTTGACCTTTGTCCATATTCCATTAAAGAGTATGCCATGACCCAGCTGGACCTCAACTCAAAGAAGTTCTCCAAGCAAACAACCAGTGTTAGTGGCCGCCAATGAGAATACCCTCAAGAGTAAGAGGCATAAGTGGCTCACTACCCCACTTCAAGATCCATGCTCTGGTTCTGGATCCCCCAACACTGGCCCGAGGTATCCATAGGAGGCAGGAGAAGGCGATCAGGAGCCCAGAGTTGGTAGTGTAATGTCCAGTTCAAGGACTCTCTTCCTACAATCCTACTCAGGAGGAGTAGGATCAGGCATGGAGCTTGTAATGGATTGAGACCAAATTTAGGGCCAGGATGGAGTGAAGAAGTCAGCTGTCATGTGAATCCTTCAGTGGGAGGAGTGGCTTCATAGTTCTGTGCAATACTGTGCATAAATCACACACTGTGAACGCAGAAGGTCCATTACTTTTGGTCATATGCATTCCTTGAAGCAGCAGTAGGTTAAAATATACCATCAAATTAGAGGATACAAGGTTTGTTTAGTTCCAATTTAGTTCCAATTTATGCTTTTGTAATACACAGAGAAACAAAAATGCCACAAGGAGTGTTGCCAGTTATCATGGGACACAAAAACCCCTCGGCCACTTAACCACAACATTATGCAACCCTACATAAAGCAATATTTATCACAGCCAGGGCTGAAGAACCTGGCAGGTCCCACTACAAACACCTGCCACGCCCATTTGCATTCCCCCCTCTTGCTTAGGACTCTAAGCAGCATTGACATTTTAATGCTTCCCAATGCCCCTGAGCAAGGAATTGTGGGAAAGTCAAAGGGTGGCTAGACCCAGCCCCTCATATCTGATCAGGGCCCTGCCAGCTCAGCCAAATAGGTCTTTCTTGATCCACAGAAGGTGGATGTCCACCAGAAGATACTTCAAGCCTACAGCTGGACTTGACCACAGCTACCACCACCAATGGCCTAGGCTTGGGGAAATGGTGATGATCATAATGGCCAACTGCTAGCCAATAATTCCCCTTGTAAGCCATGTGGTTCCTACTCATCTTACATGGCACATCATATCAAAAGGCAGCCCAACAGCCCTCCATCTCCCATGACAACATGTCTCCTCATGCAGCAATGACCAATGCCAACAGACACGACTAATGTCCAAATCCTTCACACTCAAATGACATCACAATGTTGGCAGTTGTTGCAAGCTTTGCACAGAGAATCACAATAAATACCAGCACATACTCCACCAGTGGTCATTCCACAGTGCAACTGTCAAAAGGGAGGGAGGGACAGGCTGTTCCTCTTTGAGAACCTGGCTTGGTGCCTCCCTCCCAGAAGAGACACCATCCTTGGTGACAGCTCCCCAAGACAGTGGCTGGAAGGGGATGAACAAGGAGCCTGGCCCTCTCCATGAACCTGTCTGGGAACAACCGCCACTGGGCTCTTCCCCACTAGAACATGTGCCATCAGTTATTGTTCCTCCTCATGGCTATCCAAGGGGGATGAGACAAGAGATAGGTCCTCTCCATGATGCTGTCCAGGATCATCCAACGCAGGACTCCTTTGAGCCAGACTCGATCCCAACAGTGGTCATTCCTCCACGCAGATGTCAGAAGGGGATGGACAGACAGGTGGGTCCCCTCCATGAGTCTGTCTGGGAGCAACAACCATTGGACTCCTGCCCTATACAGACAATTCCACCAGTGGAATTGCCATTGAGGTCCTCCTTCAGAGCACAAACTCCATCAGTTTCCACTGCACATGGAAGCCACCAGAAAGGAAGCAGGAGATACCCAGGCCCTCTCCACGAACCTGTTTGGGAGCAACCACCATTGGGCTATTCATCTCCAGAATCTATTACACCATGCAATCATCAGACAGGGAGTGATAAGTTGCCAGACCCACTGCACGAGTCTGCCTTGGACAAACAGGCATTGGGTTCTTCATTCAAAGCTCAGTCTCTATCAGTGGCTGTTGAACATGGAAGTTGTCAGAAGGTGAAGAGGAAGTATCCGGGTCCTCTCCACGAACCTGTCTGGGAGCAAACAGATGCAGGGTCCTCTTTCCTAGCGCAAGTTCCATTAGCGCCCATTCCACAAGGCAGTTACAAGGAGGAGAGACGGCTGGACCCTCTCCATAATCCCACCTTGCCCCAACAGCCATTGCATAACTCCGTCCCAGAACATACTCGATCAGTGGCCGTTGCCCCTAGCACCAGTCAAAAGGGAGGAAAGACACACCTAGGCCCACTTCATGAGACTGTCTGGGAGGAGATACCATTGGGAGTCACTCCCTTGTGGCAGAGTCCACTGGTGATCATTCCACCTGACAATTATCAGAAGGGGGTGGAGAAGCAGGCAGATGTTCTCCATAAGCCAAGCTCTTCCCGATCAGAGAAGACTCCATCAGTGGCCACTGCACCCAACAACGGTCAGAAAGAGAAGGGGAGAAACTTCAACCCTCTCCAGGCACCTGTCTGGTTCCGACTAAACAGAAACCCAACCCCTCTTCATGAGCCTGTCTGGGATTAACTGCCATTGGGGTCCTCCTTCCAAGAATCGGTGGCCACTTTGGAAGTGTCCAAAATAGGAGGAAGAGACAACTGGACCTTCTCCATGAACTTTGCTGGGACCAAGTTCTGTGGGGTTCTTTTCTCCTACTGCCAATTCCATTCGTGAACATTCCATTTGGTCCTTTGAAAATATGAACATACCTGAGCCCTGTGTTGTCTTGTTCATACGTTAGATTTTGCCCCATACATTAGATTTTTATAAGACCAGCAGTATAAAAGTTTATCATTCTGTTAAGTGCCTTACAACGTGTAGTAGAATTTTGAATGCAACAAGAGTCATAAATCATGTGACCAAAGCAAAGCATCAGCAGTATCCCTGGTGCCCTCCCAAGAGAGGAGGGCATTGGTGGATACTGATAGTCTCTAGAATCCTGGTGGTCTCCTTCACTGCAGACCTCTTGGATACCATCTGCAGCATCAAGTCTCCAGAGGTAACCAAAATCTTCCCCCAAAGCAATCCCTGAAGTTTAGTGGTAGAGTTCATACTTTGCTTGCAAAAGGTCCCAGATTCAGTCTCCAACATTTGCAGGTAGGACAGAGAGAGATACTGCTAGCCTCACCACATATGAAAAAATCCTTCTTAAAATTGTTAAGGAATATTGGGAAATGATTTATAATGAAATGAAGAAGATGTTTAAAATAACCTTTGTTAAGAAACCAGAAGCTTTCCTACTAGGCATTACAGGAGTGGATTTACCAAGATCACAAAAGAATTTGTTTATGTACACAATTATGGCTGCACGAACATTATTAGCACAACATTGGAAAGAAGAAAGTGTCCCAGCTAAAGAAGATTGGCAAGTTAAATTAATGGAATATGCTGAAATGGCAAAATTGACAATGAAATTAAGAGGAAGAGATGACAATAAATTTAAGGAAGAATGGAAGGACTTTATTGCATACATACAGAAGCAATGTACACAGTTAATACATTAGCAGGGATTTAAGATTACTTGTAATTTTATCATGAATGGATAATAAGTAATTCAAATGGTTTAAATTTCACAATGGACATGTACTACATTGATATACAATGGAACCAAGGAAGGGAATAGTGGGAAGTCAAACTGTTTTGCTTTGATTTTTTTAAATTTATTTTATTTTTGTTATTGCTGGAAAATTAATAAAATGTTATGGGGCGGGGGGAGAGAGAGTGTTGCTCCAAGCTCAAACTGTGTCGCTTTCACAAGCCACTCTTGAGTTCCTATACCAATAATTTAGAAACTTTCAGCAATGTCACTAAGCCAAGTTTTACTGCCAAGTTTTACTTTACATTTCTGAATGCTGTATGGAAAAGCACATGAACCAGACCTTTGAACAGTTTGTAAGTAAAACAAATTTAAACATAAGAGAGAGAGAGATACTGCTAGTTGCTGCAGACAATTTTGCAAGGAGATAGTATCTTTTCTGTACTTCCTTATCTTAAAGGACTTGGACAGGTTCGTGACACAAATGCCCATATATTGATTTATATGTATATATGCCTTTGACAAAATCAAGACAGCGGGTTCCTAGAGCCCCACTAGCATTTCACATTGCAGTGTGACAAACTGCCTGGTAAGGAAAATATATATTCTAATAATTTATTGAACTCTTCCCCTTTCCATTTTGATTCCCACAACTACTCCGTGAGGTAGATTAGTTAGGCAGAGCAACATTGACTGGCCCAAGATCACCCAGCAAGTTTCATAGCTGAGTCGGGATTCAAACTGGCCCTGCATGAGCATTGGCATCAGGCAATGTCATCCCTTACATATATCCTGGAGCATCTCATGCATGCAAAATGTGTGTATATGACTCTGTCCCAGACAACATGGCCAATAGTGGGGAATGATGGGAGTTGTAGTCCAATGGCAACTGGGTGGCCACAGGTTCTCCTCCCCTGCTTGAAAGGTAATCACCAACACTTAGCCAAATTATGCCTCCTCCATAGCATTGTAAATGAGTAGTTAAGGGGCCTGGACTCCCTCTGTAACATGAGCACTGCTCCCCAGCAAATGTAGATAGGATTGCAGCCTTGCCTGTTGGTTAACTGACTTTGAACCAATGCACCGAGTAATTTAAACAAGTTTCACCTGTGGACTAGATGACCCTTCTGACTCTGCAATTCTTTGATCCTAAGGCCCTAAGAGAAGGAGGTCTGAGGATCCCAAAGAGACAGTTTTGAGCACAAAATAATGCGCGGTTTAACAAAAAAGGCAAGCACACTTTGCTAGAAGGATGCCATCTTTAATATTTTATTCTTCATCAAGTCTTGGCAATGTGGGATCTTCTCATTCACTATAGTGTATTCCTGCAGGGGCCGGCCCTACCATTTGGCAGAGTGCCTTATAGGCAACAGATGCCAACTCTCCTGAATTCTGGGCTGCTGCTCTCCTCTGTTGAAGGAGCTGCTTGTGCCACGTGACCCATCCTATACTGGCTAAACTAGCCTATTGCTCTCAGGTCTTTTGGAGGACATTATCCTTTTGCCATGCCTTTTGTATCTTTCAGCTACCAGTCCTTGCAGCCCATTCATGTTAGGAAACATTTGGCTGTTTCATTTTTAGATCAAGCCCGTCTGGAAAACTCCAGTGAACCTGTAACCCTCATCATCATGCCTGCTGCAGCTGTTGGTTGTTGGGAGTCCCACACAATCTGCAGTCCCCCTTTTGACAGCATTTGGGATACAGTTTTGCTCACCTCAACTCATATTGCAGAGTTGGAAAAAGGTTCAGGAAAGAGCAACCGAAATGATCAAAGGGAGTGGAGTGGAATTTTGGAACAAGCAGGGCAGACAAAAGGAAACTTCTTCATGCAGCCCATAGTTAAATTGCTCCCCCAGAGCTTGCTCCCGCAGAAGGGCAGTGATGGTCACCACTTTGGAGACTAATTTGGACTTTAGAATATCCTCAGAAAAATCAATGGGAAGTAAGATTAGGTTACCAGATTTTTTCCAGTGAATCCGGGGACACCTTTCAACTTCAATGGATTTTGCATGGGGACCGATTTGTAAATCTGGGGACTGTCCCCGGGAAACGGGGACGTCTGGCAACCTTAAGGTAAGACTATCAGTGGCTACTAGCCCTGCCGGTTATGCTCTCCCTTCCATGGAGGCGTATTAATACCAGTTTCTGGAAATCACAGAGGGGAGGGGCTGCCCTTGTCACCGGGTCCTCCTTGGGGGCCCTTGGTTTGATGCTGGACTAGACGGGCCATTGTCCTGACCCAGAGGCTTTGCTTACGTTCTTATGGCATATTGCAAACTAGTTTCTCGCCCTTGTGTTAGCGGTGTGCTTTCAAGGAGGTTTTCAAACAAGGGGGGGGGGGAGCAAACTCGCCCCAACCTCCTGCAGCCTAAACGTGCGGAACACCTCCTCCTCCTCCTTGCACATTGTTCACAACGAGCTCGATCCTTTCCCTTTCCAACCCCCTCCCCCCTTCCTCCCTAACCTGCCTCCAAGTAAAGCGCACTGGGAGTTGTGTGCGTCGGGGGCACATCCTGGCCACTAGCCGCTGACCCAGTCCTCCGCTAGAGGGCGCCACAGCCTCTCTCCCTCCTCCTCCTCCTTGTCCCCGCAGCCATTGAGCGAATGGACTGGGCTCCGGAGCGCACGTTTCCTGCAAGGGGGAAGAAGCCGCGGCGGAGCACGCTCTGATCGTTGCAGTCCGGCGCCGGTGGGGTGCGAGTGGGCTGGAGCCGGGGAGGCGTCGCCGTGGGCCCGGCGGACTGGCGAGCCCCGCAGCCCTGGCCTCCGCCCTCCTCCTGCCGCCTCCTCCTCGCAGCATCTCTCCAGCCCAGGAGAAGCAGAAGCAGCTTCGCCGCCGCCGCCGGCGCGCTCCTTGCCTTTCCTGCATCCTCGGGCTCGCTGCCGCCCTCCTCCACCTCCTCCGCCTCCTCCCCAGCCTCGTTGCTGTGGGTTTCTGGTTGCATCGGGAACAAAGGAAAGGCTTCCCCCCCTCGCCCTCCCTCCCTCCTTCTTCCCTCCCTCCCCCTTCCTTTCCTCCCGTCCCTCTGGACTCCCGACGGGCGTAGCAGCCGCAGCAGCCGCCGTGGGCGCCCCGATCGCCCCTTCCCAGCATGAAGGAGATGCCTCGGCTGCTGCCGTCGAGGCCCCGCCGACAGGGAGGGCTCCTGCTGCCGCTCTTGCTGCTTCTGCTCCTGGACGGCCACGTCGCCCGGGTAAGTGACATCTCTGACGCCCCCTCGACGGCACCCGGCCCTGCTTCCTTCCCCACAGGACGCCCACCCCCCTTCCCTGAATGCTTCCAGGTTTACGTCGCTGCCTTCCTCCTTCCCGCGGCTGGACGCCTTGCCTCTATCCTGGGCCTGCCGTGCCAAGTTCCCTTGACAGGGGGCTTCTTCGCCTCCCCTCCCCCCGGCCTTTCCTCCCGGGGGACCCTTAGGCGCAACCCGCACGCCCCGCCCCAGCCTTCCTGGCTGCCCCTCGGTGGGGGAGAGGAAGGAGCAGCTGCGGGTTTTTGCATTCGTGGGGAAACAAGTGGCTCCCTGGGTGGGCGTGTTGGCTCAAGGAGGCGGCCTCCCCCTCTCTCTCCGCTTGGGTCGCATCTTGTGCTCTTTCTCCCCCCACTTCCTCGCTTAGCTCGACCTGTAGGCAGTTTGGCTCAGCCACGAGTCCTCTAGCCCCGTGGCGTTTGCTTCCAGGTAAAACGTGCGCCTTGCTGCCAGAGCGCAGGCGAGTTTCTTCGGCATTTAAGGCCCAGTCGATTGTGTTCAGCGGGGCACATTTCTCTGGAAAAGCACGCCTTTAGCATCGCAGCCTTGCTTGAAATTAAGAGCAGCGGGGCTTTACTCCTAGGTAAAACGCGCGTAAGGACTGCAGCCTTATAGTGTCTCCTCTCCCCCTTTCTTGGGTTTATTTTGTGAATGGGGCCTCCGGTGCCTTCTCTCTGGGACATGTTAGTGTTGCAGCCGTGTTTGGGAATAAGCCCCCTTAGTCCATGGAAGGGGGGCGGGGTCAGCCTCCCACATAACTGGCCAGGATCGCAGCTGGAGTTGCAAAGGGCTTTGTTGGGGGTGGGGGGAGAGGTGGGACCCCCGTCTCGCGTTAATCTTCTCGGTGATTGCAAAGCTTCCCTCAGAGGAATCGTTCAGCCACGTCAGATGGTGGCAATAAATAAAGACACTTCTCGCTCTTCCTGGTCCCAGATTTCCATTCTTGGGGGGGCTTCCAGGCACTTGGGGCGGGGTGGGTGAAAGCCATATCTAGATGTCATTTGAAGGTCAGCTGGGAAGTAGGGTTACAAATAAAGAGGGCATTCTCTTTTCTCCTTTGCAATTTTGTTGTTGTTCCTTCTGCATGCCTTATTTTGGGTGGGTTTTTTTCCATGGGGTGGGTGAAGGTTTATCCCCCCCGCCCCTCTTCTCTCCCGTCTGACTTGCTGGAACTGCAGCGAAATGTTGGGAGGAGGCCGGTTTCTGTGGGAGTTGCTGTCCCTGCCTTTCCTCTCTAAGCTGATTCCCTGCCATTCTGTTCTCTGTGTGGGAGGGAGTCTGGCTGGCTAGTCCTATTTGTGTGTGTGTGTGTGCTCTCGTGTGCCAAGGGATGTGCCCCTGTGGACTGCATATCAATGCCCTGGACCAGTTCTCTTGCCATTGCTTTCCTCCTGCCATTGCTTTCCCCCTCAATTGTCAAGCCTCCTGCCTGAAGAAAATGCTGGCTGTCATTCCAGCAAATGATGGAGATGATGCTTGCTGATTGCTTCAAAGGGAAGGAGCGGGGTGAGGTTGGCCCATTGAGATTCTCTGAACGCAGTTTGGCCTCTGTGGCGCTCAAGCTCTTGCTAGTTTCTCTTTACCCGCAGGGCCTTGTCATTATTGCCTGTGGCACAAGCCGGGTCCCTTGCGTGGATGGGGGGAAGGTTGCTTAAGGCAACCTGGCCACCCTCTTGTGAGGACTACAGCTCCCATCATCCCTGACCATTGGCTGTGCCAGCTGTGGCTGAAGGGAGTCAGAGTCCCAACAGCACCAGCTGGGGGAAGTTTAAGGCAGTTTACATACCTTGTTTCCTCCAATTTATCATGTAATATGGAATATTATAGGGGAAAGGTTATATTGCCAAGAGGGTTGAGGAGCTAACAGTTTCTCGGTTTGTAGGATGGTCGGTGTTCTTCCTGCCCTGCCCCCTGCCCCTCATAGAATCATACAGTTGTAGAGTTGGAAGGGACCTCAGGAGTCATCTAGTCCAACCCCCTGCAATGCAGGAATCTCAGCTAAAGCATCCATGACAGATGGCCATCCAACCTCTGCTTGGAAACTTCCAAGGAAGGAGAGTCCACAACCTCCCGAGGGAGACTGTTCCACTGTCAAACAGCTCTTACTCTGGGGATCAGCGAAGATGATACTTGGAATTTCCATGCTCTGCAGGCTTGGTAGCAAGAGGTGATGGTCCAAAGTAAAAAATAATACAATGTTCTAGAGACAAAGGCAATGGGGCATCTTCATAGGTACACAAGAAGAGCCTGCTGGATCAGGCCAGGTCCACCTGGTCCAGCATCCTGTTCTCATAGTGCCCTTGGGAAACCTGCAAGTGAAATTTGAGCACAAGAGCACTCTCCCCTTCTGTGGTTTGCAGCAACTGGTGTTCAGAAGCAGGACTGCCTCCAACAGTGGAGAAAGAACATAGATATTATAGCTAATAGCCTTCAGCAGACTTCTCCTCCATGAATTTGTCTAATCCTCTTTGAAGGCATCTATGTTGGCGTCCATCACTGCCTTCTGTGGGAAGGAGTTCCATTGTATGTACTGAACAGAGAAATTCATTTCTTTTATCTGTCCCGAGTCTTCCAATATTCAGCTTCCTTGGATGGCCCACAAGGGAAGAGACATGCACACCATATATCTGAAGCACATTTAAGGCGTGTCCTTCCCATCACTCAAAGAGAATCCTGCAAACTGTACTTTACTGCTCGCAGAGCTACAATTCCTAGCACAATTCCCAAGTGTGATTTCAATGTATGGTGTGTACACAGCCCATAACTCTAGCTGAGTGCATACTACATATGAACAAGGTCCCTGGTGCAATATCTGGCACCTCTAGCTGCACGGAACAGGTAGCAGGTGTTGGAAATGACCCTTTACCTGAGGCCCTGGAGAGTCACTACCTATCAGAGGAGGTGTTACTGAGATAGATGGACACAGATTGAAGATAACTTCCTGTGCACTGCTGCTTTGCCCCGTGCCATGCCATCTGTTTTGGGCCAAGGTGGAGGGTCAATGCCCTTTGTGGATGGCATCATGCTGCACACTTGAGTTCTGACATTAACTAAAAGTGATCTGACATTAACTAAAAGCGAAACAAAAGAAGTGCCATGGTCAGATCACTTCCTGGTGCAACTGGACTTCTCCGCAACCCTTCCCCTCCGCAGGGAGGTGGGACCGATTCGGATGGTCCGCCCCCGCCACTTAATGGATCCAATCGGCTTCCAGAGAGTGGTAGGGGATGCTTTATCCCAAGTTGATGGCCTTTCAGCTGATTCCCTGGTGGCCCGCTGGAATGCGGAGTTAACCAGGGCAATTGACTGTCTGGCTCCGAAGCGCCCTCTCCGATTGCATGGAGCCCGGACAGCCCCGTGGTTTTCCCCGGAGCTGAGGGTGATGAAACAATCGTTGAGACGGCTAGAGCGCCGGTGGCGGAAAACTCATTCTGAATCAGACCGGACACGGGTTAGAGCTCAATGTCGAGCCTACCAAGTGGCAATGGCGACGGCGAAGAGGGCCTTCTTCGCCGCCTCCATTGCATCTGCAGAAAACAGCAGCAGGAGACTTTTTCAGGTGGTTCGCAGTTTATCGGAACCACCTGTACCACCGGGGCCTGGTAGGGACCCCAAGATCTCCTGCAATGCTTTTGCAAAGTTTTTTGCAGATAAAATCGCTCAGATTCAGAAGGAGGTAGACTCCACCGTGGGAGCAGGGCCAGGGCGGGAGAGTGCTAGAGTTCTGTCTGGTCCTGTTATATGGGATCAATTCCAATCTGTTACCTCCGAGGATGTGGACAGGCTGCTTGGACGAGTGAAACCGACCACCTGTCTCCTTGATCCTTGCCCATCCTGGCTGATAAAAGCGAGCCGGGAAGCGCTGGGCGATGGGCTCTGCGGGGTGGTGAATGCTTCCCTCTGTGAGGGAGCCTTCCCAGACCCGCTGAAAGAGGCGGTCATTAAACCGCTTCTTAAAAAAACATCTTTAGACCCGGCCAATTTGGCCAACTATCGCCCAGTCTCAAATCTGCCATTCCTGGGTAAGGTGATTGAGCGGGTGGTTGCTGAACAACTCCAAGCACGCCTGGAGGAAACGGACCATTTGGATCCCTTCCAATCGGGATTCAGGCCTCACCATGGGACTGAAACTGCCTTGGTCGCGCTGGTTGATGATCTCCGGCGGGCTAGGGACAAAGGTGAGAGCTGTTTCCTAGTTCTGCTGGATCTCTCAGCGGCCTTTGACACCATCGACCATAACATCCTTCTGGACCGTCTAGAGGGGCTGGGAGCTGGGGGCACTGTCATACAGTGGTTCCGCTCCTTCCTCCTGGGCCGTGTCCAGAAAGTGGTGGTGGGGGGTGAGTGTTCAGACCCCTGGGCTCTCACTTGTGGGGTGCCTCAGGGTTCTGTCCTCTCCCCCATGCTTTTTAATATCTATATGAAGCCGCTGGGAGAGATCATCAGGGGGTTTGGACTGGGTGTTCATCAGTATGCAGATGACACCCAGCTCTACCTCTCCTTTAAATCAGAACCAGTGAGGGCGGTGAAGGTCCTGTGTGAGTGCCTGGAGGCGGTTGGAGGTTGGATGGCGGCTAACAGATTGAGGTTGAATCCTGACAAGACAGAAGTACTGTTTTTGGGGGACAGGAGGCGGGCAGGTGTGGAGGATTCCCTGGTCCTGAATGGGGTAACTGTGCCCCTGAAGGACCAGGTGCGCAGCCTGGGAGTCATTTTGGACTCACAGCTGTCCATGGAGGCGCAGGTTAACTCTGTGTCCAGGGCAGCTGTCTACCAGCTCCACCTGGTACACAGGCTAAGACCCTACCTCCCCGCGGACTGTCTCGCCAGAGTGGTGCATGCTCTAGTTATCTCACGCTTGGACTACTGCAACGCGCTCTACGTGGGGCTACCTTTGAAGGTGACCCGGAAACTGCAATTAATCCAGAATGCGGCAGCTAGACTGGTGACTGGGAGTGGCCGCCGGGACCACATAACACCGGTTCTGAGAGATCTGCACTGGCTCCCAGTACGTTTCCGAGCACGATTCAAAGTGTTGGTGCTGACCTTTAAAGCCCTAAACGGCCTCGGTCCTGTATACCTGAAGGAGCGTCTCCACCCCCATCGTTCAGCCCGGACACTGAGATCCAGTGCCGAGGGCCTTCTGGCGGTTCCGTCATTGCGAGAAGTGAGGCTACAGGGAACCAGACAGAGGGCCTTCTCGGTAGTGGCGCCCGCCCTGTGGAACGCCCTCCCATCAGATGTCAAAGAGATAAAGAATTACCTGACATTCAGAAAACATCTTAAGGCAGCCCTGTTCAGGGAAGTTTTTAATATGTAATGCTGTACTGTTTTTAACACTGATTGGGAGCCGCCCAGAGTGGCTGGGGAAACTCAGCCAGATGGGCGGGGTATAAATAATAAATTATTATTATTATTATTATTATTATTATTATTATTATTATTATTATTATTGAGTTCAGCTAGATGCTTCGAGAGGTAGGGGGATCTGTAGCGGCAGACACCCATGTGTCTCATCCCTAATGTCTACTTGAGCACTGCTGTTTAAAAGCCTGATTTATGCATTGTATTAAAATGTCGATGAGGTCACTCTGCAAAGCACTCTTATTTCCTTTAGCAAAAGTCAATGATGGGAAATGCCTAGATCATTTGTTTAAAAAAAGGGAAAAGAAAAGGTCACTCTCCATATTTGGCTGCTGCATTTTCTGTGTGCCAGAACAAACATATGAACATAAGGAAAGCCTGCTGGATCAGGCCCATCTAGACCAGTGTTCTGTTCCCACAGTGGCCAACCAGAAGCCTGTGGGAAACTCTCGGAAAGGACCCTGAGCACAAGACCACTCCTGTGGTTTCCAGCAAGTAGTATTCAGAGCAAAGCCATCATGGCTAGAAGCCATCGGTAGCCCTCTACTCTATGATTTTGTCCAACCCTCTTTGAAAACCATCTCAGTTGGTGGCCATTACTGCCTCCTGTGGCAATGAGTTCCATAGTTTAACTGTGTGTTGTGTAAAGAAGTGCTTTCCTTTTATCGGTCCTGAATCTTCCAGTTGCTTTGCCATTGATTGGGGCCATTCCCAATTCACGAGAGAGTCCGTGCATTTTTCTGTCCTTCCCAAATCCTGTTCCTGGGTTGGGGTGGAGGCCATGTCTCACCCATGCATTGTTAATCCTTAAACCATATCCAGGGTCCTGTTCCCTTTTTGTTCTCTAAAGCCACCTTCCCAGGCCTCCTGCCTTCCAGCTTGTATCTCCCCTGACCTTTAGCCATCCTGTCTGGGGCTGATGGGAGTTATGGTCCTGTGGTCCTCCATGCTTTGTTGGACTCCCATCATCCCTCACTCTGCTGGCTGAGACTGTTGGGAGCTGTTGGAAGGCCGTAACTTCTCCCTCACAGCTGTAGTGAGACAAAGAAATAGTCGGCTTCCAATATTCTGTCATAAATCCATATGTTACCTGCCAGTAACTGAAATAATAACCAGATGAGGTACTTCCTTTGGGTGAAGGCAACGATTCTGGGCTTGATGTTCTAGCCCCAGAGGCTTGTGGGAAAGCATCTTTCGTGAAGAGCTGTCCATTCACAGGAAAGGAAAAGTCCCCGAACTCAGACTTGTCGACACTGTGAAGTCTGCGCTTGGCTTTAGAAGCAATGTACTCTAGGAACGGCTGCAATAGCTGTGGCTTTCTGAGCCTGGATGACAGGAAAGCAGGGAGTTATTGGGAACAAAATCAGCCGAGCAGCTGGAAATACATAAAATATTTTTAGAGCAGAAATAACTTGTTTACCTCAGTGGTGGGACCAGTGTCTAAAAATTCCACTGGATACACAATCCACTTCAGTCAAGTGCAGTTTAAAAACAAAAACTCAAATATCGATAGGGTTTAACTTGCCCTGTTTGTTGACTGTCGATCACATCCCAAATCCGCCCCCAAAATCCACTTGTTCCTTTGGATATTTGCCCAAACACCCACAACTTAAAACTTCTAATAATCTATTGATTGGAGGGGAGGGGGGAGGGAATCTGTCTTGCAATCGCTTCCAAAAGCTTCTAACAAATGTCTCCACACACACCCTTCCCCACCCTGTGTGCATGAGAACAAAACATTGTAGGTGGCATAGAGAAGCAATGAGAAACATTGAGCAGCTGGAGACTGATACCAAGGGAGTCCAGCTTGAGTTAATGGGAGGACCGCTCCCCCCCCCGCCCCCCACAGGGGCCGGCAGCTGTGAAGGGACTTGGTGCTGGCAAAGAGGTGGCTTTTCAAGCACTGCTGACAGCTGTGGAAAGTGGCTGGAGTTTTTTATTCCTACCAGAGGGATGGAGATAAATTGTCTGCTGCGCTGGGGTGGGGGGAAGTGGGTGAATTTTGTTTTCTTTCAGATTCTCATTTTTCTCAGTCTTAAATTCAGTCCCGCACAATTCCAAATCACTTGGTGATATATTTATTTTTTAAAGTCCTTGTGACAATTCACCAGTATTCCAGGGCAAATTTCACCAAATAAGATACATTTCCCTGAATATAATGTCCACTTGTATGTCATTTTCATGGATATATGCAATAATAATAATAATAATAATAATAATAATAATAATATAATTTATTTAATTATACATACATACATACATACATACACCGCCCATCTGGCTGGGTTTCCCCAGCCACTCTGGGCAGCTCCCAACAGAATATTAAAAACATGATAAAACATCAAACATTAAAAACTTCCCTAAACAGGGCTGCCTTCAGATGTCTTCTAAATGTCAGATAGTTGTTTACTATTTCCTTGACATCTGGTGGGAGGGCGTTCCACAGGGTGGGCACCACTACCGAGAAGGCCTTCTGCCTGGTTCCCTGTAACCTCACTTCTCACAGTGAGGGAACCGCCAGAAGGCTCTCAGTGATGGATCTCAGTGTTTGGGCTGAATGATGGGAGTGGAGATGCTCCTTCCTATACTGGGCCGAGGCTGTTTAGGGCTTTTAAGGTCAGCACTAGCACTCTGAATTGTGCTCAGAAACATACTGGGAGCCAATGTACGTCTTTATGCACACTCTACCTTTATGTACACTCTATGTTTTTCTGGACACATTACTTGGCTGAAGAACTGCACGGCAGAATTTGGAGAACTGTTACTTTCAAGAACGGGCTGTATTTTTTTGGTTTGCATATTGTTTTGGTTCAGGTGAAGATAAAGGAGGCTGGTTTTTCTATGTGAAACAAAGTTCTCCTTAAGAGCAAGTGGTGTGTTTGTGGAGGGAGTGGGGGAGGAAGGGAATGAGAGCGCCAAGTTAAACTGTGGAACTCTCTCCCTCAGGATGCTGTCATGGCCCCCAGCCTGGAGGCCTTAAAATAGGATTAGACAAATTCATGGAGAAGAAAACTATTGATGGCTATGAGCCATTATGGCTCGGCTGGGCTGTTTCTATGGATGGAGGAATGCTACTGAATACCCGTTGCTGAAGGGGAGAGTGCTTGGGTCTTGTTTGCAGGTTTCCCACAGGCAGTCTGGTTGGCCACTGTATGCTGGATGGGTCATTGGCCTCCTCTTACATCCTTTTAGAGATGCAGAAACTAGTTTGCCTTGAACAGCACATCCTGTACTCTTGGGGAGGTTCTCTCATGCCCTGACAGTTCTGTAACTCTGGGCTGGTGGGATGCCAAAGTATCTCCTTTGGTTGTGCTCCACTGCTTCAAGCTATGGCTCATTTTCTCATTGGGGAAGAGAAAAGTGTGTGTGTGTGTGTGTGTGTAGACACTGTAGTCATTAGAAAAAGAGTGAAGAACACTGGGGGAGTTCTGCGGCTTTCAGAATACAAATAAATAAATAAAAAAAATATATAAAAAATGACTAATTGTGTCCAAAACAGCCCAATGAGGACTGAGGAGGCAGCTAACACCCGATAAATATGGACTTTTAAACAGGCCTAACATTGTCTGGTATTTTGTCATAGACATCCAATTGAAAAATAAATCTAAAACCAAATGGGCTACCCAATTATTTTTTTAATGATCATCTCAAACGAGATAAGATGTAACTTTTAAAATTTTCCTAATGAGGCTGGTAAGCCAGATATCGAATCTGCAATTAGATGTGTAATTTTATTTTCAGGAGCAAATCTCTGCGTTATATGTGGCATTTCTCTTATAATAGATATCTAACTAGCTCTTGTTCGCTTCCTTCTTGTGCTAGTATTTAACGTACTGAGCAAAATATTGTATTTCTCCATCCAACCATGGGCAATGTTGTTAAGCTAATAGCAGGGGTTAAACATTTTGCCTGGAGGTAAGTCGAAAACAAATTAAGTCTAGCTGCATACATTTTAAGCTGGAGTTGATTACTACCCCGCTTTCTGTCTGAGGTACATCAGGATTGGCTTCCTTGAGGCCAGGAATTTACTTCCTTCTCCAGTCTGCTGGGTTCCAAAAATTAGCTGGGTGCAAGCAGTGACTTGGAGCCTGATCTTCATTGTCAGGAGAATCAAGTAGATCAGTTCTTGCTGGACTGGACTGCTTTAGATCATGGCACAATCTTTTACCCATGGTTAATAGATTTTGAGTGGGCTATGCTCTCTCATTTTCTGCAGCAGTAAGGTTTTCACTCTGTTACCTTTTAAGCCTTAGAGTTCAGGACTGTATCTTCTCAGTACTACTCATCATTACAACTTGTGTTGGAACGTCTTTTCCATTTTTATTAAGGGGGGCTGCGATGGGCAGATGTGGCTCTGTCTGCATTTGGCCATCACACTAAACCATGGTTTAGTGTTACAGGGGGAAAAAACCATACATCCTCTTAGGTTTGCACATTCCTCCCTCTCTTCTCTTTTGGAGCAGTTGCAAATAGGAAATTGAAAGCCTCTTCCATTTTAGAGCAACCATAGCTTAGTACATTGTCTGTTCTCTAAACTGTGTTTAATCTTAACTGTGGTTAGAGAAAACAAGTCAGGTTCATAACCCATGTTTTGAAACTGGCTTGTTTCTGCTAGCCACTAGTTAGCTACACTTCACCCTGGTTGGCACAATATGGCAAGCTGCAGTTAATCAAAAACAACAGCAAAAGCTTCCAAACTTCTCCTTGTGCTTTTGCTGAAGAAGGGAGGGGCACACGGGTCCAAGGCTTGCTGTAAGTACAGTGGTACCTCGGGTTAAGAACTTAACCTGTCCGTTCAGGTCCGTTCTTAACCTGAAACTGTTCTTAACCTGAGGTACCACTTTAGCTAATGGGGCCTCCCACTGCCACTGCGCGATTTCTGTTCTCATCCTGAAGCAAAGTTCTTAACCCGAGGTACTATTTCTGGGTTAGCGGAGTCTGTGACCTGAAGCGTCTGTAACCCGAGGTACCACTGTAGTTCTTCTTATAAACCACAGAGCTTAGCACATAGTTCAGCAACCTTTTCTTTTTGGCCTGTGGGCACATTTGCAAATCATAGAAACTGTTGCAGGCTCCCACCCCCACAACCAAGCATTCACCACAACCAGTAGCCACACTATTGGGTACACTGGAATGCTTCTTTCAAGTTTGCTTCAGCAGCTGGGTGCATATGCCTAAATGCCTTTGTGCCCGTGGGCTCTGTGTTAGTGACCCCTGGCTTAGCATTTCCATCATACCATCCTTAACCTGGGTTAAGACCAACAAGGGAAGAGAGGGGAAGTTTAATTGTACAATTTCAGCACTGTACATAACATATATTATATATATGGATTCCTGACATCTAACCCTATACTCTATTGTACGGTAACCAATGTGTCATATGAATTTAATAAAACAGAGGGGGGGGGAGTTTGCTCTAGAAAGTGGCAAGGAGTACATAGATCGCTCTTGTTCTCTTAACTATAGTTAAGCCAGAAAACAAGCACCTTTCGAAGAAGAGCTCTCACCCAGCTGTTTTCCTGCAGGCTTTGTGTTGTGTGAGCAGGGAATCTTTTTATGATGGAATTCAAACACAGGTGATACCCCAGTCTGAACTGCTACTGTCCAGCAAGACACTGCCATGCAGCACAGCCAGTGTTAGAAACTGATATATGAAAGCTAGGAGCTAAATGGCACCTTAAGCCTAGCTTATGGGCGCAACAAAGGAATGTCTAGGCACACTTTTTATATATGTAACAAGAATATAAAGCTGAAAATGGATGAACTGCAGCTCAAATATTATGTTCATTTCTCACATGGTCTAGTCCTTCCCCTGCCCACCCCCTAATAATCTTAAGAAGGTCTCTTCTCTAGTCTTCAGAGATTAGCTGAATGTGGGGAAGCAGAAAAAGGTCCTTCTTTCCTTCCACTCTGCAGTTTTAATCTGAAAATTTAGGCCCAGTACTGCACCCAGAGCTCAGAAACTGCTTGTGCTAATGAAATTCCCTGTCGCAAAATGCGCCTAGAACAATGGGAGTTTCGAACACTGAGTACATCTCTCAGCATCGAATAATAGAATCATTGTATTTTAGAGTTGAAAGGGACCCCAAGGGTCATCTAGTTCACCCCCTGCAATGCAGGAATATCTAGGTGGCCTGTATGGGGATTCAACCTGCGACCTTGGCGTTATTAGCACCATGCCCTAACCAACTGAGCTAACAGGGTGCAAGCAGATGATGCCTGTCAGTGGTGCAGATGTAGCAGTGTGTCGAGTGCAATGCAAAACAGAGGAGACCCCCTGCGTTCATAATCATTCATAATCATGAATGTTTGGGATCCAGAGAACCATACAGCTAGTTCTCTATAACACCCTCAAGGGGCTTTTGTTGTGCATTCTCCTTTCCTTACCCCACTGCATGCTACATAGCTAAGCACTTTTGAAATCCAAAGCACTTTTTTAAAAAAATGACATGGGGTTTTGCTTTTCAAAGGGGGAAAAACTTTACACACAATGGTCCAAGCACTTGGGTAGAATTTAAGTAGCTTTTTGGACCCTCTCCAATGTTCTGTAATTCAGGCCGGCATCCAATTCTTGGGGGTCTGTGTCTTTGAACATGTTTTGTTTCTAAGTAAAAAACGCCTACAGTTAAGGTGTGGGTGCCTAGGAATATACAGGGGCTCAGTTGGGTCAGATCAAGGGCCCATCTGGCCCAATCTCTTCTTTCAAACAGCGGCCAGCTAGATGGAGAGTTCAAAAGTGCTGTCTGCCCCTGGCTGGCACCCATCTGTCTCGGGAGACAATGGAGGTGAGGTCAAGCTGTTAGAAGGTTACAGTGTCTGTTGTGGCTGTAGAGACTGATATGGGAGAGAGATGGTTTGCTGCAGCTGGGGCAAATGAAGGCATCCAGTTGTGCTGATGCACCATGGCGTTTCTCCACTGTACGTTCCTCCCAGGGGTCATTCCTCCTCTGGTCATTGCTGTGGATACACAACCTGACTGTCCATCTTCAGGCACTGCGGTCATCTGCAAGGGATGTTCACAAAGAGCTTTCGTGTCATGTTTGCAGACATCTTTGTAGCACAGAGTTGGTTCGCCAAGGGGCCTGGTGCCTGAAGTCAGCTCCCCATAGAGCATGTCTACTAGCCACTAGTCCTGCAGATAGCGTTGTGTTTGCATATCTTCTGAGTAAAATAAAAATAAAAATCTGAGTCCCCAACTTATCCTAGTCTTGCAGCAGAAGGGACCACTTCACAAGTTTTTAATATTTGTGGAAGATGCTTGGAGTTAGCTTCTGAAGGAGAATCTCATTTGCACACATTCTGTTCTAGGCGATGGAGCCGCATGCCATTTTGAACAATAAAATGTTTGTTTTCCATTGTCTGCTGAGCCAATTGTGTGTGGGCTTCAGAGGCTGGACTTTAGGGCTGCTGAGGAGGCAGCCATAAAAAACTTTTCTGAGAAGTTTGATGAGCTTGCAGGAAATGAATCTGAGTGACAGTATGTTGAAGTGTATGTTTTTAATGTATTTAAAAAATTATCCTTAAAAATATTTTATGTACATGATGAATCTCTTGGAGATATAAAATATAACTTCACCACATCGCCAACCCAACCTCTTGTTGCCATTCCTACCCATCCAACAAATGCCATAGCTCAGAATATAGGAATATTGAAAGTGGCCTATGAATCAAACTACTGGTCCATCTAGTTCAGTATTGCCAACTCGGACTGGCAGTGTACCTCCAGGATTTCAGACAAGGAACATGCCCAATCCTACATGGAGATCCATGGAATTGAACTTGGGAGCTGCATTGTACCAAAGAGTAGTGGAGCAGTTAAAAAAGGGTTGGTCAACTATTGTCAAGTAAAGGTCAGGTACTAAAGGATGACTTTAATTATACAGTGGTACCTCGGGTTAAATACTTAATTCGTTCCGGAGGTCCGTTCTTAACCTGAAACTGTTCTTAACCTGAAGCACCACTTTAGCTAATGGGGCCTCCTGCTGCCGCTGGAGCCCAATTTCTGTTCTCATTCTGAAGCAAAGTTCTTAACCTGAAACACTTTCTGGGTTAGCGGAGTCTGTAATCTGAAGCGTATGTAACCTGAAGCGTATGTAACCTGAGGTACCACTGTAACAATAAAAAGATCCAGTCGTACATTGGTTCTCGAACAGAATGCATTCCGGGAGTCTGTTTGACTCCGGAACCATTCAATAACCAAGGCGTGGCTTCCGATTGGAGTATCCTGCAGCCAATCGGAAGCCGCAGAAGCTGCACCAGAGGTTTGGTTTCCAGAAATCGTTCGAAAACCAGAACACTCACTTCCAGGTTTAGATCGTTCGGGAGCCAATTTGTTTGGGAGCTAAGGCATTTGAGATCCAAGGTACTTTATTCATCAACAGGCTGATACTTACAAAACAACAACAACACCAAGTCAATGTATTGTTACTGTGGAACAAATTATGGGAAGGGCCTTGGCTTAATGGCACCTTATTTGCGTGCAGAAGGTCCCAGGTTTAATCTTTGGCATCTCTAGGTAGAGTTGGGAAAGATAACTGCCGAAATTCTAGAGAGCTGCTATCAGTGATTCTCAAACTTTTTTCTGTGAGCCATACTTTCAGAAGAAAAATTTACTCGCACCATACTGATTTTTTTTATTGATAAGAAATACATTGGAAAACAAGAGGAAACGACTCCTAGCAGTTCTTGAGTTGTAACATAGAACACAACTGCTTTGTAATATGATCATGGGATGTCCAGAAAGTACGAAACAATGCAGCTACATAAGAACAGGAATCATTCCCAAAATACAATGATAAATGAGCCTCTTACACATGCACCTTAAGTATGTATACAAACGCCATGAGAGGTATGAGCTTGCTTTTGCCGGGTAATCTCGTTTATATTAGGTCTAATTTGAGACAGGCAAACACTCGTCTCCCCATCGACTCAAAGAAGTCTTTCCCTTTTCCGATCTTTCATATTTGTAAGAGAACCATTGGCTTTGGCAATGAGATGAGCCTCTGGTTTGATTTGGTATAATGTGATAACATTATTGTAACTACATTGGGCAAGTTTTCTATCTACAAGCGATGTTTCCCATGAACGTGAATGTGTGTTTTGCTTTGCTTTGGTATTGGTTGCTGAAAACCTGGATCAAGTCCACAGAGAAGGTGGAATGTTGCAGGAGTGAGGATACTTTGTGTGGATTAAATGTTGCATTGAAATGAATTCAAAGCTTTACTAGGGAATTGTTTTTATTGGAAGGCTTGTAAATGTCTTAAGGTGTGGCAACTCAGTAGCATACACTTCTCCTTTACTTGTATTTATATTTTAAGGGGGAAAGCTGAAGAAGACCGTGAAAATGGTTAATGTGCTAATTTTAGCATGCCTGGAGAAATGTGCCCATAAATTTATGGACTTCTTAGGGATACTTCCCTGAAAGGAATTAATTACAGCTAAGATTTAATTGGCACTGTAACCCTTCCAATTTCTTAATTGGATTTGTATTGTGTTGATTCATTATTATTATTATGGTGATGGTGATTGTTATTATTGAACAATGCATTTTTTAACATGGAAAATTGTCTGCCAAAGAAATAAAGCACTGGAAATATTTTTTCTGTGTCACCTCACTGGTTGGGTGAGAACTAATCTAGACCCCATGCATTTTAGGGGCCCTTTCAACAAAGAATCAAAACAATATTGATTTGATCCTGAAAGAAAATTACAATCAAGCTTTCTTAGTTCAGTGTTATCCCCCCAGAGGATGCGCATGAGGGAAGCCTCAGGATTTCAACTGCCTAGGGGCCTCCACAGGGTTTGGTCTGGCACTGAGAACAAGCGATTCAAATGGTGTCGTCCCCTCAGTTCCAGCCAGCATGTCCAATGGCCATAGTCCATCTACAACTTCATTATACCCCTCTAGGCAACAGTGAGAGGGACGCCAGTGGTGCTGTGGGTTAAATCACAGAGCCTAGGACTTGCCGATCAGAAGGTTGGCGGTTCGAATCCCCATGATGGGGTGAGTTCCCGTTGCTCAGTCCCTGCTCCTGCCAACCTAGCAGTTCGAAAGCACATCAAAGTGCAAGTAGATAAATAGGTACTGCTCCGACGGTAAGGAAAACGGCATTTGTGTGCACTGCTCTGGTTCACCAGAAGCGGCTTAGTCATGCTGGCCACATGACCCGGAAGCTGTACGTCGGCTCCCTCGGCCAATAAAGCGAGATGAGCGCCGCAACCCCAGAGTTGGTCATGACTGGACCTAATGGTCCGGGGTCCCTTTACCTTTACGCACCAGTGAGAGAAATGTTTGCATTTTTTTCATGGACCTTGGTTGTTGGGGACAGGAGAGGATTTAGTGAAGGAGGTTACTGGAGGCCAGAGGGCATGCAGGTTGTATTAGGTTGAAGAAATCTTGAGTTTGAGGAAGCACTGAGGCGAAGGAAGCAATCTTCTGCTAGTCCTCCGTGCTGACTCTGCACCATTCTCCATTCTGACCTAGTGCAAACATGTATTGTCTGCAAGAAAGCCCTGGTTGAGTTTCTGGGCTGAACTTCTTTGCACGGTTTGTAGAAACAAGCAAGCTTTTGTAGCCATTCAGAACGAGGAAGGGAAGTGGGGTTTGCAAGTTTCACTTCCTTTTTCTTTTTTAATGGAGAGACAGGCAGTGATTTAGTGAAACCCCCTTGAGAAGCCTCCCTCCACCAGGAATGTTGGTGGAGATTACACAGTGTGGCTGCTAAGTACAGCTTATTTCACTATTCTGGTCAGACATAACCCTTTCAGTCTATCTGGAGCAAGCATTTTCAGCAGGGGGCTGGGGGTTCTTAAGTTTCTCTTCATGCATCTGGTGGTTGTTTCGTCATTTAGTCGTGTCCGACTCTGCGTGACCCCATGGACCAGAGCACGCCAGGCACTCCTGTCTTCCACTGTCTTCCGGCAGTTTGGTCATACTCATGTTTGTAGATTCAACAACACTGTCCGCATCTGGTGGAGCGGACTGTAAATCCACAAAAGCTCGTACCGTATGAAATTTGTTGCTCTCTGGGTTTGCCACACAAGGCACTTGGTTGACTGGTAATACAGTGGTACCTTTGTTCTCGAACGGCTTAGTTGTCGAACAAATGGGCTCCTGAACACCACAAACCCAGAAGCAAGTGTTCCGGTTTGGAACGTTTTTTGGAAGCTGAACGTCCGACGTGGCTTCTGCTTGTTGTGCAGGAAGCTCCTGCAGCCAATCGGAAGCTGTGCCTTGGTTTTCGAATGGTTTCAGGAGTCGAATGGACTCCTTGAATGGATTAAGCTCGAGAACCAAGGTACCACTGTAGTCCTCTTTTGGTTAGAATCTTGCAGCTCGTGTTTCTTTGCTTCATAGCTAAGCAGGAGGAGCAAAAGAGGAAAGGCAGCATTTCAACGGTAGAACATGCAGAAGGTTTCAGGTTCAATCCTCAGCATTTCCAGGTATGGAATGTCACATGTCTGAAATTCTGGAGAGGCACTGCCGGTCAGAGTAGACAATGCTGAAGTAGATGAAACAGTGTTCTGACTCAGTAGATGGCAGTTTCCTGTTCCTGAAAGCAGAACTCTCCATGAACCACCAGTTCTCAATACTGACTGACTACAACAGGTTTCTGACTCCAGTTGTGCTGGCTGCTTTTTAAAATTTGCTTACGTTGGTCGGACACAAAGAGGTTATTGCGGGACAATTTTGAGTGACAAGGGTGCAGATATTGGTTAATGCTTTGACCCACACAGACCCTCTGTGACAAAGAGAGTTATCCATGTTCCACTTAATGCACTTAAAATACTGCCATGCATTGCGTACGGGGGCTTGAAGACAATTCGGAAACTGTAGTTGGTTCAGTATATGGCAACAAGCCTTGACTGAATGGGAAATGTCATGCCAGCTTGAGATAATGACACTGGGTTTTGGTCGATTTCTAAGCACAACTGGAATGCTGGAATGGGCTTTTAATGGCTCTCCCAGGTTTCCATACTGTCTAGTCATACATTCCTTCACTTACCGGGGGCTATTATAATTGTTTACTAATAAATATGTTCCATTAAATGGAATGCTTACTCTTAGGTTAGATTACTGCAATGCATTATACGTAGTGCTGTCTGTGAAGATGGTTCAGAAACTTCAGCTAGTGCAGAATTCAGTGGCCAGGTTGCTCACCAGAGTAAGATGGTTTGAGCATATTACACCCATCCTGGTCTGACTGCACTGGCTACCAATTAGTTTCTGGGCCCAATTCTATGTGTTGGCTTTGACCTATAAAGCCTTAAATGGCTCAGGGCTGCAATACCTCAAGGACTGCCTCTCTCCATATGAATCTATCCAGACCCTGAGATCATCTTCTGAGGCCCTTTTTCATATGCTTCTTCCTCGAGAGGTCTGGTGGGTGGCAACACGAAAACGGGCCTTCTCTGCAGTGATTCCCCATCTGTGGAATGCTCTCCCTGATGCCTTCATTATACACCTTTAGGCACCAGGCAAAAACTTTCCTTTTTAACCAGGTCTTTGGCTGACCTAATCAACATCCTATACCCTTTATGTGGCTCTTTTTTGGGGGGGTGTTATTGGATTATTGTTTTTATTTTTATTTAATATATTGTGACCTGCCCTGAGACCTCTGGGTATAGAGCGGTATTTAAATGTAATAATAATAATAATAATAATAATAATAATAATAATAATAATAGAATATAGGATTGCTATTTTAGGCTGTAATCCTATAACCACTTATCTGGAAGTATGCTTTGCTGAACTCAGGAGGCCTTAGTTTTGAGCACTTTTAGTTTAAAAAAATAGGGGAAATTTCCAACCTTAGTGATCCCAGAGCTTGCAGGCTTGACTATATAAGTCTCTTTGAGCCTTGTGTAAAGTGAAGGTAGCAGTTTTTTCAGTTGTGAAACATATGAGTCACCCTCCTAACCCGAACCTTGAATTTCTTTTTCATCTTGTCACGATCTATTTGTTCAAAAAACTTTTACCCACCTTTTCAATAGCCTAAATTTCTGAGGGGGCTACAACTCAAATAATTACATTTTTTCCCTGCTACAAAACAATGATTCAATAACTGATCTGCAGAAAGGACTTTATCATCTGAAAACAGTGACAATGTACATAGGTTTGAAACCTTTAATAAAAACAATATTTTTAAAAAAGCAGTGGAACAGGTAAAATTAAAGCCACTTCCACACTCTTTTGCAGGAGGGATTCTGTTGCAAACCAGCAAACGTAGGCTGTCACAATTAATTAATTGCTTCATTAGTTTAAGAGCATTTCTAAACCTCTTAATATTTTTTTAAAAAAATTCTAAGTGAGATACACGATGTACACTATTAAAAACAATATCCATTAAACCCCAAATACAACCTAAAGCCAATAAAACTATATAAAAGCATATAAAGTAAAACAGAAATTCAGGGGATTCATACACCATAAATCATGGTCTAATCTCATGAATCCATGAAAGCCTGGGCCAACAGATAAATCTTTACAAGACTTGTGAAGCCACTGGACTGCTGCTTCACATATGGCTAAAGGAAGACCATTCTACAGAAAAAGAGCAACAGCAAAAAGAAGAAAAAGAAGAAGTCTGTTTTCAAGTCCACTGCCCTATGGGACCACTGCCCACTGTAGGGAGTGGCGCCCTGAGTAGAATTTCTGCATATGTTCTAAATGATTGCATGGGCCTGTATGTGGGCAGACAGCCTTTTAAATTAGGTGAGACTGTGGGCTCTTGTGCATCAAAGTCATTTTATAAAAAGAAATGGACTTTCCGCAGTAAGGAAAGTAACAGGGCAGGGCACTAGAAAGTGTGAGCTAATGTTTGATTGGCAGGAAGTTGTATGCAAGCAAATCAGGATAGATGCCCAATCAACAGGTCGTCTGAAAGTGATAGCACATTTTAAAAAGACCTGGGTTAAAAAAGAGGGTGGGGATTGCCTGGTGTCAAAACAGTAATTAGATTTGGTTCATGCAGAGTATTTTTTTTTTGATGGGGTGGAGAGTGTTCCATATACAAGGCTCCACATCTGAAAAGCATGTTTTTCCCATTTAGAGCTAGCTTAATCTCTGAATAGGAATACCCAGAGAAGAGCTTCTGATGAGCTGAGCTGAGAGCTCAGTTGGTTGGAGCATGGTGCTGATAATACCAAGGTTGCAGGTTCAATCCTGTGAGAAGTGAAGTTACAGGGAACCAGGCAGAGGGCCTTCTCAGTAGTGTCGCCCGCCCTGTGCAACGCCCTCCCATCAGATGTCAAAGAAACAACTATTTGATGTTTAGAAGACATCTGAAGGCAGCCCTGTTTAGGGGAGTTTTGAATGACTGATATTTTAATGTACTTTTAATCTTTGTTGGAAGCCACCCAGAGTGCCTGGGGAAACTCAGCCAGATGGGCAGGATATAAATATATTATTACAGTGGAACCTCATGTTACGGATGGGATCCATTCTGGAGGCTTGCCTGTAACACGGAACTGACGCAAGTTGAAAGGCCGTGTCTGCGCACGCGTGCGGCGCGATTTATATTATTTCCCTGTAGATGATCCTCAAGGTCCATTGCAAGTCTAACCTTCTATGATCTTAATCACAGACCCTCCAAGTGCCCCTATTTTGCAGGGGCATCCCTGATTTAGGAAGTCATCCCAGTTTCTGATTTGATCCCCGAAATAGCCCGCTTTTCCTTAGGATGCCCCTATTTTCATTGGGGAAAAGTTGGCAGGTATGGAGTTATTCAACCCCTGAGCAATCCTGTATATAGGGAAGTTTTTTCAAAAAAAGTTTAATGTTTTATTATGTTTCTATATATTTAGGAAGCTGCCCAGAGAGCTGGGGCAACCCCAGTAAGATGTGTGGGGTATAAATAATACGATTATCATTATGGAATGGGATGTCTGTATTTTCATTGGAGAAATGTTGGAGGGTATGGAATCATCAGGGAGGTTTCTGGCCTTGAGTGCTTTTTGCAAGGCTGAAAGGTCTTCCTGATCTCTGATAATGCCACTTGCTTGCATTCTTGGTGGATAAAGAGGGATGTGTGAGCATGTGTAGAAACTAGTGTTGTATACAAAGGTTGTATAGTTGGGGAACTGTTCAGAGATTTTTGTTGGGGGTGGGATTGCTGCTGTGTTTGTCATAGTATTTTTGTACCTTTACTTCAGATCTTAAGTATGATCTATGTGGAAATGGTTCAATATGGTTGTGTACTTTTTCTATTTATTGTTTACAACTAGTTTTGTTATACAGTGGTACCTCGGGTTACAGATGCTTCAGGTTACAGTCGCTTCAGGTTACAGACTTCACTAACCCAGAAATAGCACTTTGGGTTAAGAACTTTGCTTCATGAGAACAGAAATCACGCAGCAGTGGCTTGGCGGCAGCAGGAGGCCCCATTAGCTAAAGTGGTACCTCAGGATAAGAACGGTTTCAGGTTAAGAACGGACCTCCAGAATGAATTAAGCTCTTAACCCGAGGTACCACTGTACCGCTGCATGATTTCTGTTCTCATCCTGAAGCAAAGTCCTTAACCCGAGGTAATATTTCTGGGTTAGCGGAGTCTGTAACCTGAAGCGTATGTAACCCGAGGTACCACTGTATTTGCAATTGTGCAGTTTTTTTCAAGTTGTGAGCCACCTTGAGCATGGTTTCAACTAAGGAAAGGCAGCATGGAAATAAAATTATGCATGTATGCATATGTATATACAATTTACATTTCTTGCTCCTCTCACTTTTGACTCTGGACCTGCCCACCATTGTTGTGTGGCCCCTGAAATGTTGCTCAGGAGGGATTGTGACCCTTGGGAAGAAAATGGTTCCCCACCCCTGATTTAAACCGGCAAACTCTTGGGGGAGTTGCAGCCTTTCCCACCAGGAAACAAAGTGAAAAATGGTCCATTAAAAAAATGCTTATGGAAGCATAAGCCTGGCATCGCATACTGACAATAAATGGCCCATTTTTAAACAAAGAGGGAGATGAGAATGTCTCCTGCCACTCCCCCCTTTCAATGAACAATAAAAAATATGCACACACACTAGACAATTTTAAAGCATCTGGGAACATGGTGCTGCTTTCAAATGCTGGCAATTAAATCTGGATCCAAACAAACAAGAGATGCTGAATGCCTCTCTCCCTTGGCACTCTCTTTCTCCTAAATAAAAAATATTAAGGACCGAAATGGTTTCGGGTAACATGACGGCAAAGGATCACAGATATTTATTTTAAAAATTACATTGCCAGCAGTATCTCCTACGCACATCTGCATTCCATGTAGCCTACTAGAAACATGATGCTGGCACCTTCTTCTTCCCCCACCCCTGAAAGAGGGTGACATGGCTTGACAGGCTTTGCTCCCCTTTTGCTCCACATCGGAAGGAATTTAGAGCATTGGACAACATAGGTCACACCCTTTGGTGAAGCTAAGCAGGTCTTGGCAGTGCCAGGATGAGTGGCTGCAGGAAATGACCTGTGTTGAGTGATGGGGAGAGGTGAGGGAGATGCATGTAAGAATATAACTGAATAAATATTCCATACCTGCTTGGTGCTGAGCTGTGGCAGGGCCTTTTCAGTAGTGGCTCCCCAGTTATGGAATGCCCTCCCTGGTGAGGTGCACCCGTTTCCATCATTATTAACTTTCAGGAAGAATGTGCAAACATTCCTGTTTGCATTGGGTGGCTGAAAAATACTGTTCCTGGCAACCCCACCATCAACGGGTGGAAGAATGTTTCTCAGTGCAGTTGCTTTTAGATGTTTCCAATCACAATTCTTTTTGGAATGTTTCTACTGCTTTAGAAAGTTTTTCCTTCATTTTAAAATTGTGTGTCCGCCTGCTGCCTGGGGCTCCTTTGGGAGGATGGGTGGGATATAAATCAAGTAAATAATAATAATAATAATTAAATTTACGGTGTCAGAACACTGGTCCATTTAGCTCTGTGCTGCTGATGCTGGCATCCAGCGTCTTTCCAGGTCTGAGACAGGCCATCTCTGCAGATCGAACCTGGAACCTTTGGCATGCCAAGCACATGTCATATTCCAAGAAGCTTTCCTCTCTCCCATTGGCTCAGAAGCTCTTGACACCTTTTTCCAAACAGGGAAGGAGAGGCCACTGGAGAACGGATGCCAAGCGTGTTGCTCCATTATGGATGGGACCATTCCTGCCTAGCGCTGAGCATGTTGATATTCTGTTTTGTCTGGCTGCCAGTGCCGCGCGAGCTGAGTGTTCTTGTAATTTCCAAAAGCATTACTCTTTCTAAGCAGCTTTGCAGGCCCTCTCCTTAAATGGTTATTTAGAATTGAAATAATCCCACAGGCTTCAAAATGCAACTAGAAAGGAGAGGGGGGAAAGCAAAGCTGAACCCACACACGTGGCATGAATCGCTTCCTGACAAGAGTGTGCCTTTGCCCAGTCCTGCACATTTGTTTATAGCTTTTAAAATGCCTACTCCAGAGACTCAAGGTGGCAAAGAAGCAACAGTGAAAGCAATGTAAAGTGAAAATAATTCCTGTGACCAACATTCCACAGTACAGTGGTACAGTGGTACTTCAGGTTACAGACGCTTCAGGTTACAGACTCCGCTAACCCAGAAATAGTACCTCGGGTTAAGAACTTTGCTTCAGAATGAGAACGGCGGCGCAGCGGCAGTGGGAGGCCCCATTAGCTAAAGTGGTACCTCAGGTTAAGAACAGTTTCAGGTTAAGAACAGACCTCCAGAACGAATTAAGTTCTTAACCCGAGGTACCACTGTATCTCGGTTTTTGAGCATTTTGGAAGCCGAACGTTTTGGAACCCAAACGCCGAAATCCAATAAGTAATTGCTTCCGTTTTCTAACGTGCCTCATTTTCTTTTTTCTCCATTGACTTTGCTGCTTCCCCTTTGCGCCTCAGTTGTTGAATGTTTCAGAAGTCGAACTGTCCTCTGGAATGAATTGCTTTCGACAACAGAGGTAGCACTGTATACATTCAAATCCATACGCTAACAACCTCCAACCAACAGCTAACCTTACAGAGCTTCTTGGGTGTTAAGACTGGCAAACAGAGACTCTCTTGGTAGTTCCAATACCCTCAGAAGTTCAGGGGGTGGTGGTCTAGGATAGGGCTTTCTGGCCAGTCCCTAAGTTCCCTCCCCAGAGAGGTGTGTCTGGCACCTACATAGTATAGCTTTTGTTGCATCCTGCAGGTTGAATTGTTTTGTAGAGTTGGAAGGGACCTTGAGGGTCATCTAGTTAAACCCCTTGCAATGCAGGGAAATGCAGCTGTCCCGTATGGGGATCAAACCTGCAACCCTGGCATTGTCAACACCACTCTCTAACCAGTTGTGATCTCCAGGCAGCAACCTATGTTGGAAGGTAGCCCATCTCAGAGATGGAAAACTTTGATCCTACACCCCTTCTGCCTTGCAGGATCTCTTTGGGAGAGGAAGAGGCTAAGGAGTAAATCCTATACAAATCTGGAGTCCCTAAGATGGTTGGATGGTGCCATGTATCAGTTCCGGATTTACATATAAGCTAAACAAGCTACAGCTTAGGGCCCCACTCTCTTGGGGGCACCCAAGAAATTTAAAGGAAAAAAAAACTTGGATGTATATTTCCAAAATATAAGATAAAAAACAAATAAAATAAAACCTACATACAGCAACAGTGTTTTGTGTTGTGTGGGCTCCTATTTGTTATGTGCAAATGGCTTTGGATACCTATTAGGTCCATAAGGTACCATACAGCATATATTCAACACAAAAAACAGCGACAATTTGTTGTTGACAAAGGACAGCTAGACATATAAAGGGCCCCATTATCTTCATTAGCTTACGGCCTCATCAAACCTAAATCCGGCCCTTCCTTGTATGGCTCCTTCTGGCAGCCCCTGCAGCTAAGCTTGTGCCAAACATACTGCTCTCTTTCCGATCAAGGCCAAGGGGTTGTGTGTGTGTGTGTGTGTGTGTGTGGTCATCTGGGCAGCCCAGGACCTCCACACACACTGCCCAGGCTTGCGCCCTGGGGAGGTGACTGCAGTAGTTTGACTCCCTCAGCGAAGGTGCACTCCATTGTCACCCTCAGAGGCACACTCCATTGTCTCTTGAGACAGGCGGATGCCGACAATGAAGAGGGATGTATAGAAACTGGGTAAAATGTTCACCTATTGCTACATCCCTGGAGGAGACTCTTGAGAGTCCCATGGACTGCAAGAAGATCAAACCTATCCATTCTGAAGGAAATCAGCCCTGAGTGCTCACTGGAAGGACAGATCCTGAAGCTGAAGCTCCAATACTTTGGCCACCTCATGAGAAGAGAAGACTCCCTGGAAAAGACCCTGATGTTGGGAAAGATGGAGGGCACAAGGAGAAGGGGACGGCAGAGGACGAGATGGTTGGACAGTGTTCTTGAAGCTACCAGCATGAGTTTGACCAAACTGCGGGAGGCGGTGGAAGACAGAAGTGCCTGGCGTGGTCTGGTCCATGGGGTCACGAAGAGTCGGACACAACTAAACGACTAAACAACAACAACAACAGTTGCTACATCCACTTCCGCCTCTGCACCTGCAGCTCACCTCCTGGAATGTGGCCCACAGAAGGGAATACAAGCCTGAAAAAGTTCCCCAACCCTTGGTTTAAACTCTCCCTTCATCTCCACCCCCACCACACTTCGGTCTTGAACTTGCTTGGCACCCTCCCCCAGCAGAAACCATTTCAATTTTAAAAGAACCATGCATGTTAAGTGCTTGCCGTGCATGTTAATTGCCCACACACAATTAATGCCGTGTCTTGCTTGGCCCACCGGCGACTAGATATTGGCCTGTTTCTGTAGAGCTAAGACACTGAGCTGCTGCTGCCGCCACCCCCCTCAAGCAAGGATCCCACTGGATAGACTTTTTTACGCTACATTGGGCTGGAGGGAGTCCCATTCAGTGTGCTCAGCAGGAGGCGTGTCTGTCATTTCTCAGATCTTTGCCCAGGAGGCATAGTTTGTGCAGCTTTTTTAAATCTGCAGATTGCCCATTATGAAACGTAATGCTTCCTGTCAGATGAGCCTTCGGTAAATTTGACAGAGAAGGTCACCACTTTGCAACCTGACTGCCCTTGACTGGTGCAGTCCCCAGGCAGTCCCCTTGGGGCATATTCCCCAGGAATGGTTATCTCTTTAATAGCTTACGGTCATAGCATGCTTACTCTCTAGGAGAAAATTTAATTAAACCCATCAAATTAGTGTTTCCCTTGAACAAGCTAGCTGAATTTCCAGGAGGGTTGGGAGAGGATCCAGAGGTGAGGGCAAACCCCTCTTTAACATATACAGCTGTTTGCACCATTATTTCAATATGATTGTCTCCATTCATTTTAAACTAGCTATTTAGAACTTTAGTTATTTATTTTGATTTATTGTTCCACAGTTTCTCCCTAAGCACACCTGCAAAACTCCTAGAAGCAACAGTGGCATCCTAGCTTTATTAGATACAGGCTTTCCGGAAGATTTTGCATAGGAAAATTTTCTGAAATCTGGTATTTGAAAACAAGGGCAATTTGCATAGGACGTTCCCCCCCCCCCCGCGAGCATCAGAAAAAAATCTGATGCCCTAGGGCAAGAGTCAGCACCCTTTTTCAGCCGTGGGCTGCTGGGCTGGACAATATTTTGTAAAAAAAATTAATGAACGAATTCCTATGCCCCACAAATAACCCAGAGATGCATTTTAAATAAAAGGACACATTCTACTCATGTAAAAACATGCTGATTCCCAGACCGTCCATGGGCTGGATTGAGAAGGCAATTGGGCTGCATCTGGCCCCGTGGCCTTAGGTTGCCTACCCCTGCCCTAGAGAGGGATATAATTTATCTTGGTTATTTTACTTGCATTTAAGTTAAAAAAAGCTAAAAACGTTGAAACTGGCGAGGCTGCCTAATACTGTATTTGGAATCTGCATCTTTTGAACTTATGGTCTGTCACATTTTCTGCAGGAAATTTTTCCATGTGTAGCCCACCCATAGATAATGAGGCATTGGGGAGGTGGGGATGCTGGAGTTGGCAGAATCACCCAGAAAATGTGGCTGCCTATCTGCCTGTGTGCTTTCCTGGGAAAAGAGAACACACAATTACATTGCTTGTGTGTGCTTGCTCACTCACACAGGCCCAGGTGTGGTCATTCCAAATAGAACTTTCTAACAGAATAGCTTAAACAAAGCAGGGTGCATGAAAATTATTTTTTTTTAAAATGAATTTCTACATTTGAACCATGCTCTGTAAAAAAAAAAAAAGTTGCATGAAATGTGACTTTGTAAAAAAACCACTTGGTTTCAACCAGTGCTTTTTTTTCTGGGGGTACACAGGGATATCCATGCCCCTATATATTTTGTGAATCTAACAGGAGTATTCTCTAGCATGGTGAATCGTCAGTTGAATAGCACAGGGAATCGTCAGTTCTATTGCTACCCCCGATGGTTGCCTTTTGTCCATTTACTGTATTTATCTTCCCCAATTTGAACTATAAAATGGTTAATTTCTCGAGTACCCCTAAACATTTTTTAAAGAAAAAAAAGCACTGGTTTCAACTCTAATAATAAAAACATGTTAAGTTCTGTGATTATCCCTTAAAGCTCAATTCATGCCCCTCTCTCAAACACACCAAATCCATGCCTATCTTTTCCTTGGAAAAGAAATGTCAATAATCAAGAAATAAAGTTTATAACAACTGCTGGTTGGAAGCACCTTTTTTGGATAAGGTGGTGGAGAGAGGTTTGGCCATCCAGATGCAGGAGTTCCTAGAGGATATGTATTAAACTGGGTCCATTTCAGTCTGGGTTCAGGCATGAATCAGCCTTGGTCACCCAGATGACCTGCATCAGGTACATGATGTGGGGAGGAGTGTGTCTCTGCTTCTGTAGCATCTCAGCAGCTTTTGATACCATTGCACAAAACTTGCATTTGCTGCCCATACACTACTATGTTAGGTTCAACAACAACATCATCATCATCAACAACAACAACAACAAAATTTATTTATACCCTGCCCATCTGGCTGGGTCTTCCCAGCCACTCTGGGCGGCTCCCAACAGAATATTGAAACACGATAAAACATCAAACATTAAAAGCTTCCCTAAACAGGGTTGCCTTCAGATGTCTTCTAACAGTCAGGTAGTTGTTTATTTGCTTAACATCTGATGGGAGGGCGTTCCACACGGTGGGTGCCACTACCAAGAAGGCCCTCTGCCTGGTTCCCTGTAACCTCACTTCTCGCTGTGAGGGAACCGCCAGAAGGCCCTCGGAGCTGGACCTCAGTGTCTAGGCAGAACGATGGGGGTGGAGACGCTCCTTCAAGTATACTGGGCCGAGGCCATTTAGGGCTTTAAAGGTCAGCACCAACACTTTGAATTGTGCTCGGAAATGTACTGGGAACCAATGTAGGTCTTTCAGGACCAGTGTTATATGGTCTCAGCTGCCACTCCCAGTCACCAAGGTTCAAGGTTCTCATATTTTACATGGGGAGGCCATGATGCCTTAAGCACTGCTGGATTCCTTACATCCTGGCTTGATCACTTTGTGGGAGTCACTGCTAGTCCTTGTGGCTTGGATTCATGGCTCTTGTCCACCAAGCACCTTATGTTCTGCTTTGTGGGCTCAGTTTAGTGGACCTTCCTTCCAGCCAAGATCAGACAGGTCATGTCCTTGTTGACTGCTTTTATGGTTTTTAACTGATGTCATCTTTGTGGAGTTTTATTATATTTGTTGAGTTTGCTGTACACCAATTATAAAAAGAAGGTAAAGAGACCCCTGACCGTTAGGTTCAGTCGCGGATGACTCTTGGGTTGCGGCGCTCATCTCACTTTACTGGCCGAGGGAGCTGGCATGCTTCCGGGTCACGTGGCCAGCATGACTAAGCCACTTTTGGCTAACCAGAGCAGCACACAGAAACACCGTTTACCTTCCCGCCAGAGCAGTACCTATTTATCTACTTGCACTTCATGCTTTCTAACTGCTAGGTTGGCAGGAGCAGAGACCAAGCAACAGGAGCTCACCCCATTGCTGGGATTTGAACCACCGATCTTCTGATTGGCAAGCCCTAGGCTCAGTGGTTTAACCCACAGCGCCACCTGCTTCCCACACCAATTATAGATGACTCTAAATTAACGGGTATGTAAACTGTTGGAAATAAAGTAATAAACATAATTATGATCTCACTCACTCTGAACAGATTCATCTATATGCAAAAGCCATATGACCTACAAGGCCAGATATATTTTTAAAAATAGTGCTTGCTTTAATGCATTTTGCAAACGGATTTGATTTAACTGCAGCAGCAACCAAATTCGCATGCATCCACATTCAGGAAAACTATGAATTGCAAAGCGGGGGAACTTAATTTATATCGGTGATTTAAATTGGCCTTTTGTGATTTTAAATCAATACGCCCTGCAGCAAGAAAAATAAACGGATAATTCAGTCTCTGTTGGAGCTCACCAATCACTGCTTGATAGCTTTTGGCTAGGTAAGCAAATGCTGGCAGAAAGTGGAGTCTCTTTAACTGCCATTACATCATCTGTCGGGTTCGCAACAAGTGAATGGAGACATCACTGCCTAGGTAGATTCTCTGATGTTTAGCCAAACCCTTTATTCTTAGACTGAAGTCAATTTCAGAGTTACCTCAGTGTGCGAAACAGCAGACAACGTTTGCTACATCTCCCCCCTCTGAACATTTTTTAAAGCCAAGAGGTAACCAAACCTCACTTTTTATACCCCACATTCCCCCCTGATGGGACTCCAGGAGGCTTACAGGTAAAAACAACAGCCAACATGGGTGTCTTCCAGATGTTGTTGGACTACAACTCCCATCACCCTTCACCATCGGCTATCCTGAGTGGAGCTGATGGGAGTTGCAGTCCACTAACATCTGGAGACACATCACAGTCTCTTGGATAGGCACCCCTGGGCTTAGATGGGTAAATAATCAGTTCCCTGTATCCCTCCAATAAATGCTTAGCAATCCATAAAAGGATCAGCTAGACCAGCCTTACTCAACCTAGCAAGGCCAGAACTCAGGGATGATGGGAGTTGTAGTCCAACAACATCTGGGGACCCAAGGTTGAGAAACACTGAGCTAGACATATTGATTAATTGAGGCTAAGTCAGAGACCTGAGGTGGTGTCCTGTTGGGAGAGGGGGTGGGAAATCCTTCATTGGTTCCTTGTTGTGTTTGTTCCACTGACCGCCCTTGGTTTCTGGGCCACCCAGTACTCCCTGCCTCCTTTTCCTTTATTCCTGTCATGTCTTCAGGTTCCTCCTTGCTAATGTGCAGTTGCGTTTCTTTAAAGGTATGCATCTCGTTCAGGCTCAAGGTGACCGGGAGGAGAGTTTCTGCACAGCTCTTCTCCTTCAAAGGACTTCCTTCAGGAATAGAAGGTGCCTTGAATTAGTGATGAGGAGGCTGTGAGGGCCTTTGGCGAGACGTTGAGTCAGAAGCGACGGCAGCCCTTGGACCCGTTTCGCTCCCCACTAAAATGCACTCGGGGCTGTAGCTCGGTTGGTAGAGCAACCTGTTTTGCACGCAGAAGGTCTCCGGTTCAATCCCTTGCAGGTGGAGATAGAAGAGACCCCTGCTGTAAGCGACTACCAATCCGTGTAGACCATACTAAGTGAGATGAATCAGTGGTAGATGTTTCCTTCTTCACACTTGGATTTTCCTGGAAACCTTCCCTCGGAGTGAAATGCAGAGGGATGCAGAAGGAGAGGACAATGCCCCCGAACATTTCTTTCTTTTTTCAAGATTTTCAAAAAGTTCACTGTAGTTGAAAACCAAGTAGGAGGGTGTTGAGCTTTGTTTAGTCAAAGATTTGCCTGTTCTTGGGTGGGTGGCGGGAAGCAAATTCCAGATGGCTGCTGTGCCATTTCTCCTCCTCACCTTGTTTGTTGCTGCAGCACTCAGCCAACAAGCTTTAAGTCTGTGATAATGGCCACTTGGGGACTGGTGGGAGATTGGACTCAAAGGGCTGACCGAGGGCAGCAGCAAACTGCGCCTGATGCCAGCATCACACATTTCTGGGACTCAAAGCTTAGCTCAGCGGTGGAGTATCTGCCTGGCATACAGAGGCCCCAAGTTGAATATCCTGACCAAAGACCAGTGACTTCTTAAATTAAAAGACTATCTCGAACTTGCCGCTATGACAGCTAAAATAAGAAATGCAGATAGAAAGATAGTGATAGGCGAATGGGAACAACTAGAGTTAAGAATAGAGGGGGAAATCCAAGCAGGGGCGCCGACTTATAAAAAATATTGGGGGGGGGCCCATACCGACTTATAAAAAATATTGGGGGGCCCCAAGACCTCCAAACCGCTGCTGCTGGGGGAACGAAAGGGGCGAGCCCCGGGCTGCCCCGACCTTAAGTGAACCTGTGAGGGCCCGCCCTTTGCGGCAGCCGATTGGCTGCCGCTGTGGGCGGTGAATATTAATGAGCTAGGGGGAATCCCCGCTTCTTGCGGGGTTGACGCCAGCCCCGCGAGATTGTTGATAGGTCGAGAGCCCGCAACCCCACCCCCTCTCTAGATCGGGAGTGGCTTTGTTTTAACTTATTACTGAATGTATTTTAAAAGGTAACTATCGTCAAACAAGGAAAATAAAAAATACCAACATAATTTTGTGATTTTACAAAGCATAATATAACTAAAAATTTTCTTAAATTATTGGGGGGGCAGAGCCCCCCAAATGAATTTTTGAGGGGGCTCGGGCCCCCTCAGGCCCCATGGAGTCGGCGCCTATGAATCCAAGGAGTTGTAGCAAACCAAAGAGGGTAAGATAGGATGTCAAGGAAAGATAGGTTGGGAAGTCCATGAATAACCAGATAAGAGAAGATGAATGTATAAAAACAAGTGTAGTCAAAAACTGCATTAAAAAATGAATATCTAGCTTCTCTTGGTAGGGCTGGGACCCTGGGAAAGACCCCTGCCTCAAATCCTGGAGAGCTGCTGCCAGCCAGGGTAGACTGTATGGAGCTAGATGGACTGATGGCTTGACTAAGCACAACCGGCTGTGATAGTCACAGGTTTAATCAGCAAAATCTTCATTTTATAAAAGAGAAGACCGTCCTCTGCCCATGAACTTGTAGATCGGCTGCCAGTCAGTGTACACAGTACTAAGCTGAATGGAGCGGAGCCCTTTCCTGGTACAGAGCAGCTTCCTGTGTTTGTCTGCTTGCTTCTTCTTCCAAACTGCTTCAATCCAGAGCTTAAGGATCAGCCTGTCACTTTAACTCTTAAGAGAGATTAGCTGTAACCTCTTGGCAGGTCTCTAAAATTTGCTTACACGTGTCCTTCAGGAACTATTCTGCTGAGGATGAGCAAGCATATGCTCCCCCTTCCAGAAGTGATGCAATTACTTTATGGCAAAATACAGAAACGAAGGAGTATGTGTGTGTACCTGTGCAACAGACTTCCGCAATCTCTGCGACTATTTATCTCCTTTTTTCTAGGTGTCTGGCTTGGTCTGTCTTCAATCCGGCACAGATGGAAGGGACCGCTTTCTTATCACATAAGCTGCAGCTAGCTCATTTTCCCCAATAAGAAAAAGAACACAGGTCATTTTCTGTTGGCTCTCTTGAATACGCCAGCTCTCTCTCCCTGCCTACTGCCTGCCACAACACATTCAGGCGGCTTAAGGTCAGGAGTGACTATTCCGTTTCACGGAAACAACTTGCCTTGAGCTGAGAGCTTTTGTACGGTTCTGCCCTGGTACAAAGTGCAAGCCATGGCGTATTGTTTAGTCCCGGGCTTGATTTGAACTCCTTATCTGTTACCTGTAACTAATGTCATTGCCTAAGTTCATGATATTCTGCCTTGCACTATTTAAAGCACTTTAAACAGGCATGGCTGCTTCCCCTCCCCCCAAGAATTATGGGAGCTGTGGTTTTTTTTAAAGGGTGCTGAGAACTGTTAGGAGACCCCTATCCTCCTCTTTCCTGAGCTACAATTCCCAGAGTGGTTTAATAGTCAATCTCTCTTCACACAGAAGTCTGAGAATTATAGCTCTTGGAGGGAAATAAGGAGAGCCTAACAACTCTCAGCGGGACGTGGGTGGCGCTATGGGTTAAACCACAGAGCCTAGGACTTGCCGGTCAGAAGGTCAGCGGTTCGAATCCCCGCAACGGGGTGAGCTCCCATTGCTCGGTCCCTGCTCCTGCCCACCTAGCAGTTCGAAAGCACGTCAAAGTGCAAGTAGATAAATAGGTACCGCTCCGGCGGGAAGGTAAATGGCGTTTCCGTGCGCTGCTCTGGTTTGCCAGAAGCGGCTTAGTCATGCTGGCTACATGACCCGGAAGCTATACGCCGGCTCCGTCGGCCAATAAAGCGAGTTGAGCGCTGCAACCCCAGAGTCGTCCTTGACTGGACCTAATGGTCAGGGGTCCCTTTACCTTTAACAACTCTCAGCAGCTTTAATAAACTGTAGCTCCCAGGATACTTTGGTGGAAGACACAACTGTTTAAAGTGGTATCACAGTACTTTTAACTGCACAGTGAGAATGTGGTCTAGGAGCTCTCCTGCTTGGAACACAGTGGGCTGATGTTAGCACTCATGGGAAACTCCTAGGGTCAAATGTCTTGTAGCCACTGACTCCTTTTTGGTTCTCCTACCTGCTTGCTCCTCTGGAAGTGGGCTTCTCTGCAGGCAGCAGCTGGAAGATTTATGCCGTGTCAAATTTTCCATAATGCCCCGGAATTCCTGATGTACCAGTTCACTTCCCAGTGCCAGCCACTGCCTCGAGACAAGTCCAGAGGGAGGATCAGCCGGGGGTGGGGGCTGCTGCTGCTAAACTTTGAGCCCAGCCCTTCTTGGATTTATCACATTTGAAGTGCAGTTCCTCCAAGAATCCCCCCCCCCCGGCTTAGAATGCAAAACAAGGTTCTGCACTTGAAGATAAAACTGGGGTGTGGTGGGGAGAGACATGTAAACCTGGAGTGGCTGAACTCAGGGTCAATGTTCTCTGTGGGTTTCTTGGCAGACCTTTGTTTGCCAACATCCAGATCTGAAACCCAACTTTATGAGCCAGCAGAGAACTCTTGGGAAACTGACAAACCTGTCCCAAGAAAGCCCTGGGAGCGCTCATAAATAATGAGCACTTTCTGAGCTGAGCCCAGAGGAAATTGCCCATTGCAACTTATTACATGGTTTTTGACAAGCTCAGGGAAAGTTATGCTGATTTTTTTTGTTGTTCATGTCATAGCAGTCGCGTAATAGGGCTGTCTGGCAATGAGGGTGCACCAGCTCGTCTGCTTTCTTCTTCCACTGTCCACCTGTCATGTTTGGTGACAATCTTAACTTTCCACATTGTACCATATTTCTGGAATGGAGGCGGCTCTTTCCTTCATCTCTGCTTGCCAACTTTGCTGCTGCCAGGAATGGGGTTCTGTGCTCTACAATTCTTGCTGCATGTAGGGTTGTTAAGAATCCCACCTGCCCTGCTAGGTGGGGTTTTGGAAATTTGCAAAAATGTCAAGGGCACCACAGGACACCCATTTCACAGAAGAGAAACTGGCAGTGCCAGAGATGCCAATAAGCAACAGTAAAGAAAACACAGCCTACCCCCAAAAACAAAACACGGGCAAAAAAGCAGGCAACCCCCCAAACCCCCCTCATTTTAAAAATAACATAAAATTAGGAGTTGCAAGTATCCTTGGTTTGGTGCCGAGGTGAGAGTCTGTGGGCACAAGGTTGGTGACTCCATTGGTGAAGGATTGACAGTTTTTTGGGGGAGCTCTGTACTACATAGGGACTTGGGTGGCGCTGTGGTCTAAACTACTGAGCCTAGGGCTTGCTGATCAGAAGGTCGGCAGTTCGAATCCCTTCGACGGGGTGAGCTCCCGTTGCTTGGTCTCTGCCAACCTAGCAGTTTGAAAGTGCATCTAAGTGCAAGTAGATACATAGGTACTGTTCCAGCGGGAAGGTAAACAACGTTTCCGTGCACTGCTCTGGTTTCACCAGAAGCGGCTTAGTCATGCTGGCCACATGACCTGGACAAACCGTCTGCGGACAAACGTCGGCTCCCTCGGCCAGTAAAGCGAGATGAACATCGCAACCCCAGAGTCCCACCACCCTTCTGAGTAATACCCTTCCCCACCCTCCCACTTTATATAAGGGTCTGGTGACTTCTGTTTCAGTGTATCTGAAGAAGTGTGCATGCACACGAAAGCTCATACCAATGACAAACTTGGTTGGTCTCCAAGGTGCTACTGGAAGGAATTTTTAAATTTTTTTCAACCCCGGAGTCGTTCGCAACTGGACTTAACTGTCAGGGGTCCTTTACCTTTACCTATACTACGTGGAGCAGTGTGCTTGTGTGTGTGTGTGTGTGTGTGTCTGTCTGTCAGAACCGTCTTTTGAAATTTTTAGTTATTTTGATAATTAACAATGGTGTTAAAAGCTGCTGCCACCGCCCGCAAATTTGCTACAACTAGTGAATCATTCCCCACCCCAGATTTGCAACAGGGGGTGAGCGGGGGCCCTTTCGACCCAGCTTTAAGGCAAAAGTTCTCATACGAGAACCACTGATTCAGGAAGAATGCTTCTTCCCATTGGTCCAATTATGAGGGGGCGGGAGGCTCAGCCCCTTCCTTTAGTTTTTGCAGATGCTTTGGCACAACAGGAGGGCGAAGCGATGTGGCGAAAGAGGAGATTGGTTAGCCAGAGAGGCAGATTCCTTGGCACGATGCCTTGGCATTTGGGGAGAAAGGAAGCAGACAATAGGTTTCCAGTTACTTCTCTATTACAGTCATTACAGTTCATCTTGGAGGCAAGCCAGGTGGGGGATTGGTTGAAGTGTTGCCATATGTGGTTTTGTGTAGGTATATATCTTTGAGTGTGGTGCAGTGCATGGGCTCATATGTCAGCAGCTGGGGTGGAAATCGGGGTCAGGGTCTGGATGCAGCCCTCCAGGCCTTCTGACTGCCCTTCCTGAGGCCACACCTTCACCAGCCTGTTCCGTGCTGCTCTCAACTAGTTTTGCATGGCTGGGAGGCAGCCCTGAACTGTGTGTGACAATCTCTCTCTCTCTCTCTCTCTCTCTCTCTCTCTCTCTCTCTCTCTCTCTCTCTCTCTCTCTCTCTCTCTTTCCCTCTCCCTCTCCCTCTCCCTCTCCCTCCCTCCCCCCCATGGAATTCTGAAGCCTTTGCCTTTTTAAAGTCTAGAATCCGGCCCATGGATTCAGCGTGTTTTTACATGAGTAGAACGTGTCCTTTTATTTAAAATGCATCTCTGGGTTATTTGTGGGGCATAGGAATTCGTTCATTATTCTTTTCAAAATATAGTCCCCCCCCACAAGGTTTGAGGGACAGTAGACCGGCCTCCTGCTGAAAAAGTTTGCTCTGGTCTAGAATATACAAAGGTAAGAGTCACATCTGCCTCACCCATCACTGGCACGCGGCCCCCAGAAAGGTCCTCATGAGGAAATGCATCCCATGGCTGGTTTACAAGGAGGTGATTATCCCTTAGAACGAAACAGAGCCAGAGACTTAAAATTCACCAAAGTTGACACGCTGACACCAGTGGACCTAATTTAATTAACTTCATTCCAGTGGGCCTGTTCCAGCTGGATCTATCCCGGAAAGTGTAATAGAATTATATGGCTACCAATTTTCCTGCTGTGTACTGAGAGTGAATGGAAGGGCAGTGAAAGAGATGGGCTGTGGACCTTTTTTTCATTGGGTGCTTTGTTCCCCCTCGTCCCCAAGTGGGTCATTCAAGAGCAAGGAAGTGGCATTTACTGGATGCAAAAAAAGAGGGTTTCAGACCTGGAGAGGAATGGTCAAAGGAAGTTTCTTTCCAACCTAGGGTAGGCAGAAAGTAGATAGGGGATCTTCTAGTACACGACAGGACCAGATTTGCACTAAATCAGGAGGAGTGTTTTGATCCCCAGTTGCTTTTAATGACAAAAATGCTTCCCTGCTCCCTGATCTTTGGTAAGTCAAATGTAAATTTGTGCTTAAGGTGGTCATCCCAGTATGTGGTTTATGGGGTGCAGTAAGGCGTTGCCTCTGGGCTGCCATTTTGCATATGGCTCTGCCTCCCCTGGGTCCCACTATTTGGCACCTAGCTGTCAGTTCTACTTCTCCACCTAGATCAGTATTTGTCTACATTGACTGGCACCAGTTCTCCAGGGTTGTCTCCCAGCCCTCAATGGAGATCAAACAGGGAACCTTATATATCAGCAAAATTTTCTCAGCAGGGGGCCGGTCCACTGTCCCTCAGACCTTGTGGGGGGGGTGTCCGGACTATATTTTGAAAAAAATATATGAATGAATTCCTATGCCCCACAAATAACCCAGAGATGCATTTTAAATAAAAGGACACATTCTACTCATGTAAAAACATGCTGATTACTGGACCATCCGTGGGGCGGATCGAGAAGGCGATTGGGTCAGATCCAGCCCCTGGGCCTTAATTTGCCTACCCATGTTATATATGCACAGCAGACGCTCTACCTCTGAGCTATGGCCCTCCCTGCTAGTTACCACATCATTGTGGTTGGGGATGGTGCATTTCAGAGCTTCTCCAGGAAAGAGCCTGAAGCATCCTTAGCAGTGGAATAAGGGTGGGTTTTTTTTTGTCTAGGATGATTAAGATGTCATCTCTTTGTCAATGGAAGTAGACCTGCAAATTTGCTTCAGGACAGAATAGGCAGCACCTCTCCCTGAACTGGTCCATTGTCAAGGGGAGCAAGTGTGTGTGTCTTTTGTCTCCAGCATCTCTGCACGATCACATGTGGTAACATTTAGCCAAATTTGGGACAAGGCATTTGATGAAATCCACAAAATGACTGGACAAAGAGTAGTTAAATGCCCAGAATTGGCTTTGTTAATTTGTGTGTGTGTGTGTGTGTGTGTAAAATGCAGATGTGCATTATAAGCTGCCAGCTGGGTATCTATTATTTGCAGCAAGACTTATTGTAACTGGGTATTGGAAAGTTATGGAAGGAGCCTCTCCGATGAATTGGTTTAATAAGGTCTGGAAATTGGCAGTTGTTGAGAAACTTGCCCATAAACTTAGAATGGCACAAAGTGTAAAATGAAATGACTCATTTACGGTAGAATGGTAGTTTTATTATGCATACGGTGAAGAATGGATTTCACATAAGCATTTTTTATTGGTTTGACTATTCCCCCCCCCCTAGAAACTGGATATAGGTTGTGAGCTAGAACGGACTTCAGATTTGGGTGCAGACTTCACCTGCCAGGGAGGGTGGGTGGAGTAATTTTTTCATTTCTGGATTTATTTAATTTTTTGTAATATATTAATCAAATCAGTTTCATTAAAATAATAATGAAGAACCCCTCCCCCAATGTGGTAACCTTTAAATAGGACATTGACATGTTGTTGTTGTTGTTGTTGTTTAGTCGTTTAGTTGTGTCCGACTCTTCGTGACCCCATGGACCAGAGCACGCCAGGCACCTCTGTCCTCCACTGCCTCCCGCAGTTTGGTCAGACTCATGTTTGTAGCTTCGAAGACACTATCCAACCATCTCATCCTCTGTCGTCCCCTTCTCCTTGTGCCCTCCATCTTTCCCAATGTCAGGGTCTTTTCCAGGGAGTCTTCTCTTCTCATGAGGTGGCCAAAGTATTGGAGCCTCAGCTTCACGATCTGTCTGGGACATTGACATACAAAACCCCAAATGCATAGCATATTTGACTAGAGTTTACATTGAGAAACCAGCTGCGTGCATTTGCCCTATTGGATTTTGGATGCATTATTAGTCTGTGTTTGAATGTTATGTTCCTGTGGGGACATTGAAGACAGAGCTGGTACACTTGGTGGATAGGGAGTGAAGACACTCCCAGGCCGGGCACCGACTGCCTGTTTGGAACACAGCTGACTCATTCTTTTCCTTAATTCAGATTGGCGGAAATGCATCAAAATCATTTCATAAGAAACAACAAGATAGATAATGTGGATTGTGGCTTATGTCATGTGTACGCCTCTTGCCAAACCAGTGTTTGGGAGCACACGGGATGCAGAGCGAATGAGAGTTTTGTGCGCAGCCTCTCGTTCCGCTTCTGTGCAATGGATTGGGGAGATGTATTGCCTGATGTTGCCTTTTGTGTGTCCATCTCAGATATTTCACTTTCCTAGTGCAATCTTCCGAGCCAGATAATCAGGTGCAAAAGAAGGTTTGTCGGCGATTGAATCTCAGTCGGCTGAGCTCAGAAACAGATAAGCGGGACATGTGTTGTGTCCTTATGAGATTCCTGTGATGTCTTCATCTTGGCAGCTGTCTGTGTAAATAAAAGAATGGTCCTAACACAGATTTCACAAACAACCACCCGTTTTTGTATGTGTTCCAAGGACATGGCTTGTTGTTTTTTTCAACTCAGGGAAATGCTGAACAGCACGCGTAACATGGGAAGCAGGCATTTTGAATGGTGGTTTATGGGAACATCTGCCAGGTTTCAGTTAAGTGGTGTTTTCCTGTTCCCATGAAGAAATTGTGATTATGAAGATGGTTATACTTCTCAGTGATCTCTGGCTGTCTCTGTCTGTATGTCTGTCTGTCTGTCTCTCTGTCTCTCTCTCTCACACACACTTACCATATAGTGATCTTCTCCAAACTGATATACTCCAGATGTTTTTGACCGCAACTCCCATCAGCCCCTGCCACCGTAGCCAATCATCAGTGTTGATGGGAGTTGTAGTTCAGCACATCTGGAAGACATCAGGTTAGAGAAGGCTGTCGTATGTAAAGGGAGCCTCCAGGCTCTCTTTCAGCACCCACCTCTGTCATCCAAAATCAGACTAATTTGTTCAACTACAGTATTGTCCACTCTGTCTGGCAGTACTTTCCAGTGTCTCAGGCCCAAGGTATTTCCTGTTGCCTGCTACCTGATCCTTTTAAGTTGGAAATGTCAGAAACCTTCTGCATGCAAACCATGTGGGAAACTGTTGGAAGCCATTCAGCTTGCTTAGAAAGGTTTGTGTGGGAATTAAATCAGAATAGGGGACCTCCAGATACCTAACTGTGTCTGCCACTTTGTATCTCTGTGCTGACCTGTCATTCAGAGTTTCGAAAGCTATTTCTTAGGCTGCATCCTCTCTAACTTCTGCCTCTCTCTCTCATCCTTCTCTTTTGGACCATGAGTTCTGAGATCATCTTGGAACCTTCTCTCTCCGAGAACAAAGGGGCAGGTTAGTCAGCTAGGACTACAGAAGCCTTTCCTGTCCAAGAATGCATTTTCAGTAAGCAAAGGCATTCTTATTTCATACTAAGTCTCTGTTTGCTGGGATAGCTTAGTGGGTAGAGCACAAGACTCTTGATCTTAGGGTTATAGGTTTGAGTCCTACGTTGGGCAAAACATTCCTGCCTTGCAGGTGGGTTGGACTCTGTTTACTAACAGAAACATGACGCTGGAAGTGATAGTCATTTGGAGTGATTTAGCAAGGCTCTCTCTGTGTTCTTGCAACTCCATGACTTGTTTGGCCCTTCCAGAGTGAGGCTGAGTGTTGGGAAATGCAGGACAGTCAGTTGAGAAGACTTTTTCCCTCACAGTGCCTAGTTCTACTGTGGAACTCAGTTCCACAGTACGTGGCAATAGCCACCAACCTGGGCAGCTTTAAAAGGGGATTGGCTAGAAAACAGCCTCCTGCTCTCAGAGATGGACCGTCTTTAGAGCTGAGCCAGTGTCTTGCAGAGACTGTTTCTCAGACATGTCGATTCCGTGTTTTGTAAACTGTCCTGGCAAGTCAGGTTAGTCTGCAAGTACTGTTCTTTCCCAAGCTTCATTTTAACAGGCGATAATAGGATGGCTTATAGCTTGATCTTGTGGATCGATAAGAGAAAATGAGTTTTCATTCTTTCTTTCTTTTGCCTCCAGCTTCCTCCTTCAAGTCATATTGGAACCCAAGGGCAGCACTGCCGTTAAAACCTTGCCTGTTGTGATTCCCATTATGTAAAGTAGGAGGAAGGTCCGTTCCCAGAGCTGTCCATTGTTTTTCTTTGATGGCAGCCCTGTGTTATTTTTTTAAAAAACAGGAACCCACTAATTTAATGGCAGAATCATCAAGAGGATATGGTGAAGCCAGTTGAGATATGCCAGCTCCCTTTTAAAACCGCAATCCATCCATTCGTATCGACATCAGCATCCCATCTCAACATCTGTTCACAGCGTGGATTAAGAGTTATTTAGTTTTTCGGCCTTTCTATTCTTTTAAGTGTGCCCTGTTGCAAGCTCCAAGCAAAAGTGGGCTTTAGGAGTGTAATCTAGCTTTAAACATTTCATCCTGCATTGACGTAGGAAAACGGGAATTAAAGGGGAAATCTTGGCTAGATTCCTTTCAAAAAGCAAGAAAAAAAAGCATCACTCCTGTTGGTGTTTGGCCTGAAAAAAGTCAAGGGGTTCCGGTAATGTAGTGGCAAATTCAGAAGGGCAAGGTCCCTTCAGGATAGTCACAGCCATGGTACCTCACAACCACACCCATCACAGCTATTCCCCTTCTGAGATTATACAGTAACCATACAATTAATAGCAATAACCAAGGATGCAATGCCATGATCAGTGCAGAACTTCATGTGTTGTGCCTTTCAGTTAGATCTACTATTTTCTCTGCAGGTACATGGGCAAATGATTCTGAGTGCTCCCATATATTCTCTCGGAGTGAGTTAAGTTGTGCTTTCCTCAAAATTCCATTGTACGAAACAGAAATGATGCAGTCTTTTCTTGAAACTGAAGAACCTTGTGTTCTCAGTGTTCCCTCAATACTTGGCTTTGGCACATAAAGTACAACTCCACCAACTTCCCACTTGCCTTCTCCAGAGTGACCCTAGGAGCCGACCCTCCATGGTGGATTCTTCTCCTTTCACTCAGATTGAATCAACAGGCAAGAAGACCCCTTCTTAGGAGCTAAGAAGCTCCCCATTCAAGCTGATTGGGTGGCTCTAAGATAGGGGTCAGCAAACTTTTTTCAGCAGGGGGCTGGTCCACTGTCCCTCAGACCTTCTGGAGGGCCAGACTATATTTTGAAAAAAGATAAAGAACTAATTTCTTTGCTCCACAAATAACCCAGAGATGCATTTTAAATAAAAGCGCACATTCTACTCATGTAAAAACACACTGATTCCCGGACCCAGAGATGCATTTTAAATAAAAGGACACATTCTACTCATGTAAAAACATGATGGTTCCCAGACTGTCCACGGGCCAAATTTAGAAGGCAATTGGGCTGGACCTGGCCCCTGGGCCTTAGTTTGTCTACCCATGCTCTAAGATGTTGGAGACAGGGACCCTGCTGCAGAAATAGTCATGGGTCTTCAGCTCCCCGCAGCCCTGGACCACCCTGGAGGGTTCTGACGCACAGCGACAACCCAAAGACACAAACCCTGTTCACAGGTCATTTGGAGGACACAAAGCAGGGACTCATCACCCCTGAGATGGCATAAATTACTAACCCGGATGACTGAGCATTGAGTGGAGGCTTCTGTAAAAGGGTGGCTGGTGTAAGCAGAAGCTCACCCACTGGCATGCCACACCGATGGTTGCCCCTGTGTGACTAAGGGCCATGATCATGTGGTGTGCCTACATCTGAGCAGCAGATGCATGTGAACGCTGACTTTTTTGGAGGGGTAATTGTATGGAGGTGGGTGGGCAGGGCCTGGGATGATGGGAATAGGACCAGGCACACAATGGTGACCAATGTTGTGGGGTGGAGAGGGAGGGGAAGAGACAGCAAGCCAGGTGGGAGAGGAATGGAATGCAGAGTTGCGGAGGAGGAGATGACATTGAATAGAACGATGGGCAGAAGCACTCGGGGTGTAGTGGTTAAGAGCGGTGGACTCGTAATCTGGGGAACTGGGTTCGCGTCTCCGCTCCTCCACATGCAGCTGCTGGGTGACCTTGGGCCAGTCACACTTCTTTGAAGTCTCTCAGCCCCACTCACCTCACAGAGTGTTTGTTGTGGGGGAGGAAGGGAAAGGAGATTGTTAGCTGCTTTGAGACTCCTTAGGGTAGTGATAAAACGGGATATCAAATCCAAACTCCTCTTCTTCTTCTGCACTGCAACATTTTGTTGCAGATCCCACTTCTCTGCTCTATTTCTCTATTTCTGGCATCTTCCTGTTCTCCTTCCAAACAAAAATAGCTGCTGTTATTTTGACAAACTTTCCCCCCAAATTACATTTAACACTCCCACCCCTAACTGCAAGCCAGCCCTTTCTGTAATGAATTTGTCCTGGCTTTCTGGCTCTGCTTCCCATCAATCCCATTACAAATGTTTTATTAAAGATACCACAAGCTTTGGGAAGAGGCAAGAGAATGAACTATTCCCCCCCCCCTTTTAAGTGAGCTATTTAATAGCACACCTATTTTTCCTGGAGGGCTCTATGGAGAGGTTGCTGTCATGGGTCCCCAGTGCCACCACTGGTCCTGTGGTTGCTTTGCATAACCTTCTGGCCCTTTCCCTGCTGCATGACTTTGTGCACTTCTGACACCTTTCCTGCACAACCTCAGCAATTAAGAACCCCATTCTCCTCCCAAGGTGCGCCTGGGAGCAGGTGCAGAGGGGCAGTGAGAGGCAGCTGTGTGGTTTTGACTGTGCCAATAAGTACTTGACAGTGTTCGGGTAATTGAAGGAATGTTAGCAAGCCTTGCAACCTCCCCACGGTGCTGCCAGGGGTGTCTGGCCCTGTGGCTATAATGAGCCCGCCACAGGAAACTTGCCCCAATTCCATCCAATAACGATTAATCTGAAGAAACTAAGGGGAGGGAGAAGAGCGGCAGTGAGGGAGGTGACTAGGAATCATTCGGCTAGGGCAGGGTTTTGGAAAATCTTGCTTATAATCAAAGCAAGAAATAAGCAAAGCAAGTATGTTTCCAAGCACAATTCAAAGTGTTGGTGCTGACGTTTAAAGCCCTAAACGGCCTCGGCCCTGTGTACATGAAGGAGCGTCTCCACCCCCATCGTTCTGCCCGGGCACTGAGGTCCAGCTCTGAGGGCCTTCTAGCAGTTTCCTCACTGTGAGAAGTGAAGTTGCAGGGAACCAGGCAGAGGGCCTTCTCGGTAGTGGCACCCACCCTGTGGAACGCCCTCCCCATCAGATGTCAAAGAGAAAAACAACTAGCAGACTTTTAGAAGACATCTGAAGGCAGCCCTATTTAGGGAAGCTTTTAATGTTTAATAGACTATTGTATTTTAATATTCTGTTGGAAGCCGCCCAGAGTGGCTGGGGAAACCCAGCCAGATGGGCGGGGTATAAATAATAAATTATTATTATTATTATTATTATTATTATTATTATTATTATTATTATAGCCTTGAATATCATGTGCTGGCTGGGCATGTGCTTGCGAGACACTGTGAGGGAGAGGGCACAAAACCCTGGCCAACCCATTGCCATGAGAAAGTGGATAGGCCTGTCCTAAGGTTCTTTTAGATACAGAACTGTTTTGTGTTTTAAGAGCTCTGCACACATAGAGGACTGGATGCAGGGGTCGCACCCACTGAATCCAATGGGTCTCAGTGGCAGGACATGGGGAAGCTACGTAATGCCCACACTGACTTGCAGTAGCTCTCTTTCAGGTGGGACTGTTTCCCAGACATAGTTGGAGGCGCCAGGGGTTTAACCTGGAACTTTCAGCATGTAAAGCAAAGGCTGTACTGCTGAGCATCAGCCTTCCCCAGGACATAGAATACGTCCTGATATCAGAGCCCCCAGGGAAGTTCACACAGGTTCAGACCTGGTCCTAAATGCTCCTGGGCTTTGAAGATCAAATCCAGTAATTTAACCTGAGCCTGGAAAGAGCTCAGCACCGTGTCCAGTTCTGGATATTGCACATATAAACACTGACAACCGGGAAACACTGGCCTGCGAGAGCTCCAGTTGGAGAACAGCCTTTACCAAAGGTGCTTTGAAGATGTGCAAACTCAGGACGAAAGGGAGAAATGTGCTAAGAGGAAGGCATGCTTGGCAAACCCACACCATGATCAACTTCCGCCTGGAAACCTATGACCCCTCTGTGGAAGGACATGTGGATCCAGAATTGGCCTCCACAGTCACTTACGGACCCACTGTTAAAATAGTGTTTGTGGAAGACAATCTTACTCAGCTATGAGTGATCATCAAAGAAGAAGAAGAAGTAGAATAATGATGATGATGATGATGATGCACATTTAAGAAAGATTTAGGTCTAGATAAATTGGAATAGGATAAAAAAAATGTCGAGCTAAGTTTGCTTTCCTGTTTTGTAGGGGACCTTTTGAAATGGACAACTGAGAGAGAACCGTGAGGTTGTGTGTGTGTTGAAAGTACTCTATCGTACAAAGACAAAAAAATAAAATAAAATTGCATTTATTTGCTGCTCCACCCACTTTTGCATGTGTCCTCTGGAAACTTGCTCAGGAGAGTGAGGCTCTTCATTCCTAACCCTTGATGCTTGGTGCTGAATTCCAGCTTCTGGGGAGCAATAAGGCGAGAGGGGCGATTGCCTCCATGTCCTGCTTCTGTTCATCTCAGAGGTGGTCTTGTTGGCCAAGGTGGGTAGATAAGATAGGTCTTTGATTTTAATGCAGCTGGGGCAGTTCTTACGTTTTCAGACTTCAAGTGGCAAATTCACCAACTAATGGGAAAAGATGCTTAGGTTAAAGTTCCAAACGTGAAGAGAATTAAAAGTGAAATGGCGGCTGCATCATTAGGAATCTTTTATTTATGTCTGTATTTATTTAGAGCATTTGCACCCTGTTCTTCAGCCAAAAAGACTCCCAGAGCAGTTTCATACAATCAATTAAAAAAGAAAGTGCCTTCCCACAGGCTCACAATCTGAAAAATCTACTATCAGTATATGTTCTGAGTCTTATTCCCCATCCCCCCTTTCCTCAAATAGCCTTGGAAAATTCAGAATATGTGTATAATCAGAAGTTAGGATAAACATGAGTGCCGTTGACATATGGTTACATTGGCACTGTGCGATGTGAGGAATAGGCAATGAATTCAGATAACAGTGCGTTATGCAATACAGCTTTTCACAGCCTTTTTAGCTTAATACAAGCATAAGTAGAGATTTTAGCTTAGCGAAATATATCATTGTGTTGGAGCTTTATTGTGGCCGCAGAAGCATGAACAGCAATGGGGCAATTTCTCATCTGTATTAACCCTGTCTTATTTTGAACTCTTTTTTTTTAAACAAACCAACCAACCAACAAACCCAGTAGCAGCAACAAGAAAACCTCCAGCTTTACATCTTGGAAACTGCCCAGAAAAATCTGTGTTATGTTGTGCTACAGAAACGTAAACAAAGAAACAAACATGCAGGATCCATGCAAAAAGCAGAGAGCATAATCTACGAAGAGCCTGTTGATCAGGCCAGTGGGCCATCTTAGTTCAGGATCCTCTTCTCACAGTGGCCACCCAGATACATATGGGAAGCTCAATAACACTCTCCCCACCTGGGATTCCCAGGAACTTTTATTCAGAGGCAGGCTGTCTTCCACAATGTGGAGGTAGAACATAGCCATAATGGCCAGCAGCCACTGATAGGCCAAGCCACAATGAATTGGCCTCATTTTCTTTTAAAGCCACCAAGTTATTCGCCAGAGTTCAATTCTGCCGTTTGAAGAACTGCTTCTTTCTTTCGTCTGCCTTGAATGTTCCAAACATTCAGCTTCCTTGGAAGTCTACAAATTCTGGCTTTAAGGGAGAGGGAGAAAAACTGTTCTGTATGAACTTTGTCCATGCTGTGCATAATTTTATAAACTTTAGTCACGTCTATAACATTTTGAATTCTGGTGCTGAAGGAGACTCTTGAGAGTCTCATGGACTGCAAGAAGATCAAACCTACCCATTCTTAAAGAAATAAATCCTGCTTAGTGTGATGAAGAGGAAAGCGGCACCAACTCCTTCCTCAATACCACAGATGTAGTCGATACACCGCACAATCGAACCTGTTTTTTGTATTCTCTGTCACTCAATGTTTTAAATCTCCCGTTACCTTTGTTATTCCCATTTTCTCAAAGTATTCGCCCAGAACGGCATACACTTTTATCTCCCCACCCCCATTTTATGTTGTTATTTCTATGTTTATTATGCTATGACCGCATGGCTAATGCAATAAAATCATTATATATATAACCCTGAGTGCTCACTGGAAGGACAGATCCTGAAGCTGAGGCTCCAATACTTTGGCCACCTCATGAGAAGAGAAGACTCCCTGGAAAAGACCCTGATGTTGGGAAAGATTAAGGGCACAAGGAGAAGGGGACAACAGAGGATGAGATGGTTGGACAGTGTTCTTGAAGCTACCAGCATGAGTTTGACCAAACTGCGGGAGGCAGTGGAAGACAGGAGTGCCTGGCGTGCTCTGGTCCATGGGATCACGAAGAGTCGGACACGACTAAACGACTAAACAACAACAACAATAACATGTCACCTCTTCTCTAAACTAAAAACCCCCAAATTCCTCATCCTTTCCTCATGAAAAGGCCGCTCCATCCCCTTGATTTTTGTTGGCCCTTTCCAAGTGAATGTGTTTTTTACAGGCAATCCATAGCACTCTTCAAAAATAATACGCAAAGTATGTCCTCAAACACGTTGCTTTTTATTTTTGAGGTGGCATAAAGATATTAACTGCACTTAGTAAAATCAATCAACCAAGTAAAAGTAACTGAGATTAGGACCATTGAGTACCAATGGCTTCAAAGGCTAGATTAAATGTAGTTTTTTCTCAATGGCAATGGCATCCAATGCGTTTACTGAATCGTTGCCTTCCATTTGCAATGTTCCAGCTAGGTGTGCCATTCTGTACTTAGCCAAAATTATGTCACCTGGAAGCCCAAGACCAGAGGTATCAATAGGCTTGGGGGAGGGAAACTCCTCCATTGAAAGCAGGGATGGCATGCCCTGTTTTGCTGCTTGAGGCAAAATGGGAAGTGCAGCCTTGCTGTGTTGCTGCCTCCATTGCTGCCGCCACCATCTACCTGCCCTGATGCTGCCTGCTCTGTTGTCACCATGCGCCCTGCCGCATTTGCCACTGGCAAAGAAGCTCCGCCACAATTGACAGTGACTTGAGGCAAGATCTTGCTCAAAATCGTGTGAGATCTTGCATGCTCCGCAAGATCTCGTGTGATTTCAGGCAAGATCTTGTCCCAGACAGATATGATCTTGTCCCAAATTGATGCTGATAGTGGCAGCGCTTCTACACTCCTAGCAGAAGTGGCGGCACTTATGGGTGGGGTGAAAGCCACACCAAGCTGGCTTCACCTCCTGTGACTCCCTTGTCTCTGCCTTCACTTAAATGTCCGGCCACCCCACCAGGTCCTGGGCTCGTCAGCTGTGATGTTGGCTGACTGCCTGAGAACAACAGGCATGCTGCTGTGGTTTTCATGATGGGATATGAATGTAAGAAAATGCATGATAATAATAATAATGAAAAATAAGAATCTGGGCCCTTTGAAAGCAGACTAGCTTGTTGCCCACAGAGCTAATCTTCTTATAGAGCAACACCATCCGGCCGAAAAGTCCTGTGTGTTGTTGATTGCCTCTCGCTTCCACTGTGTGAACAGATGGGTCCAACATGCAGTTGGCTCCAAAGGACCTGTGCTGAGCTCATCTGCCCCATTGGGGATATGCCGTCAGCTTTCTAACCCTTAGAGGTGCTTCTAACCTGGAATTACCTTTACGATGCACAGCTGATTTTTTTGGGGGGGGGGGTGTGTGTGTGTAGCCTAGTCATTCATTTTTCCTGTGTTTTGGGACATTGGGAGAGATAGTGGCAATACATATGCAGAGGGTTATCTTTCTTCCTGCACTATAATACAGGTAACAGACATGCTTTCCTTCTGCCATCTCAAAATCTCGGAACTTTCTTCAATGTTTCGGCCACTCCTTGCTGCACACCACCAAAGCAGAAGAGATGGGGACCGAGCTGGCTTCAGAGAGATGGGTCGCATTTTTCCTGCCGTTGTATTAGAGTTACAGAAATTGGGTTAGTAGAGCATCTGCAGCCAACTCCCTGGAGAATCCGTCAAAGGGATTAGTGCTAACTGGCAGTGGCATTTCCCAACCATCGTAGAGGCCCAATTACTGATGACTTGCGGCTTCTAGTGGCAGGCTCCCCTATACGTGGATTTTTCTCTCCCTGACCCTTCAATTCAGTTGCTTTCTCCCCTTTTGTCAGATCCCACATGGTGCCTCCAAGATTACTGGACTTCCTCCTTTAGGTTGCTTGAATTTTTATTTTTCTGTTGCCGGTTCATTCGCAAGTGGACTATATTTATTTTTATCATTTAATTGAAACTGGGCATGCAGGTTGAATGGATGTTTATGAGATGTGTGAAACTCGTTGTTGCATCCAAGTGAGCTGGAGCATGGAGTTGGAATGTCCCCCACCCCTGCAAGCCCTGTAGGGCCAACATGGAATGGCTGTGGGCCATGGCACTTGTGTTTGACATCATCAGCAGGTGACGGTGATACTGAGAGGGCAAAAAGATTATGGTAGCTGGCAGGAAGTGTGGTAGGAGCAGCCCAGGCAGGCAGCTTGAAAGGAGAAGTGTTTTTTTTAAAAAAAAACAAACAAACAGTTAAGCAGTATATGAATTGTATTAAATAAATAAAAATAAGGCACCTGAGGGGAATAAATTGCTGAGGGAGAGCACAAGAAGGAGAAGAGAGGATCTGGGGTGGCAGTAGCTTCCGGAGGCAGTTATGCAGTTTCTCTCATTTTCCCTGCCATTTCTGAGAATCTGTGGGTCTCTGAGGACAGAGCAACAGCCCAAGCCAAGGTTTATTGGCTAAAAGAAGGAACGGTACCTCAGATTAAGAACTTAATTCGTTCTGGAGGTCCGTTCTTAACCTGAAACTGTTCTTAACCTGAGGTACCACTTTAGCTAAAGGGGCCTCCTGCTGCCGCCTCACAATTTCTATTCTCATCCTGAAGCAAAGATCTTAACCCGAGGTACTATTTCTGGGTTAGCAGAGTCTGTAACCTGAAACGTCTGTAACCCGAGGTACCACTGTACTTCACACAGCACATAGTTAAACTTTGAAGCTTGCACAGGAGGCAGTGATGGCTACCAACTTTGATTGCTGTAAGTCTTGTCCTCCATGACTTTTTCTATCAGTGGCCACTAGCCACAGTAGGTAGCCACATCATGGGTTGGCAAACTAAGGCCCGGGGGCTGGATCTGGCTCAGTCGCTTTCTAAATCCAGCCCAGGGACGGTCTGGGGATCAGTATGTTTTTACATGAGTAGAATGTGTCCTTTTATTTAAAATGCATCTCTGGGTTATTTGTGGGGCATAGGAATTTGTTCATTATTTTTTCCAAAATATAGTCTGGCCCCCCACAAGGTCTGAGGGACAGTGGACCAGCCCATGGCTGAAAAAGGTTGCTGACCCCTGTATCTGCATTCACTGCCAGAGGCAGCGCACCTCTGAATACCACTTGCTGGAAACCACAGAAGGAGAGAGCACAGATCCTGCTGTGTGCTTCCCCCAGGCATCTAGTTTACGAAAGTGAGAACCAGATGCCTGGAGTCGGTGGGCTATTGGCCTGATCCAGAAGGCTCATCTTTTGTCCTTAAACCAGGGTTCCCCAAACTTGGATCTCCAGTTGCTTTTGGACTAAAATTCTCATAATTCCTGACACTGCTCCTCTTGGCTTGGGCTGATGGGAGTTGTAGTCCAAAAACAGCAGGAGTCCCACATTTGGGAAACCCTGTCTTAAACTATGCTATGTCATCATGTTTGAATCAACACCATGGCTGCATGTGTGTCTGAATACAAGTTGCAGGGAAGCACAATTGGCAGGAGTTCTGTTGCATTCAGGTCCTGCTTCCGAGCTTCCTTGTGAGGTATCTTGTTGGCCAGTGTGAGAACAGGGTGCAGGAATAGATGGTTCTATAGTCTGATGCAACAGAACTGCTTTTACATTCTTAGCCTTTTAATTGTGTGTTTTAGCAACCAAGCCAGTAGGCAGGGTTTGATTTGGTTTTGGATCTTCAGACAGCTCCAGCCTTTCATTCATCTTTGGTCACAGTTAGGTGGTTTGGAACACGAAGCCCTGCTGCGGTCGGGTAGATGTGGTTGACCCAGCGGCTGTGTGAGGATAAATTTGGCCTTTGTCTTTGAGGAAGCTATAAAGACTCTGTCTCCCTTTCCTCCTTCCTTTCTTCTGTCCAGTGGAATTTATGCCAACTGAGGTTCCTGATCTCCTCGGTGTTCTCAATAACAGCCTGCATCCCTGCCCGATCTCCCTTTAATTGGTTGTTTTTGTTTTTTGCCCTGCGACTGAAAGGAGCTCCTGCTTTCCATTTATCTGAAGATAATTGTTTTGGGTTCAAAGTAGTAATTCAGTTGCTTGCTAAGCAGCAATTAGGAGGCTGGGAGAGGGCTGCACGGAGGCTGGCGATGCAGTCATTATCAGTCTCGCTGGCTGCCTAGCATCTCCTGCTAAACTGGCAATGTGCCAGCCATTCCCCCTGCCCCCTCTTAAATTTACCATTACATGTTGGCAGCAGAGATGCTCTGCCTAGGCCAGTGAGATCTAGGGAGGAGAAAGAAGAAGAAGTTATAAAGGCAGGGATGTGTTGTGTGCATGGAATCTGGATGCTGAGTGCATCAGTTGGCACTGGGAGCGCATCAGTTTCATGCCCAGTTATCCATGATCTGGTCACCTCCAGTTTGGATCACTGCAACATGTTTGGAACTGATCTGAAATCTCTTCTTAGGTGCAAGGGACTGAGTGATTTTTATCACATTGTACCGGTACTTCTTCATCATGTGTACTGGTTTCCAGTCCATTTCTGGGCCTGATACAGAGCATTAGGTAAGACCAGTGAAGCCTTAACCAGTTTAGACCAGGATACCTGTAGGATCACCTCCTCCCAATTGTACACAGGAACTGAACACAAGAACATTTGAAGATGCCTTATACTGAATCAGAAACATTGGTCCATGAGTAGATCATTACTATCTGCACTGACAGGCAGGGCTTCAGGTATGGTCCTCTCCCTGTTTGTACATGGAGGTGGTGGGGATAGAACGTGGGAACTTATATATCAGGCATAGGCAAACTCGGCCCTCCAGATGTTTTGGGACTACAACTCCCATCATCCCTAGCTAACAGGACCAGTGGTCAGGGACGATGGGAGTTGTAGTCCCAAAACATCTGGAGCGCTGAGTTTGCCTGTGCCTGTTCTGCATGCAGGGCAGATGCTCTATCACAGAGCCATGGCCCTTCCCTTTATGGAAACCATCTTCAGAAGCCCTTCTCATCCTTGCCTGGTGAGGTGTGGTGGGTGGCTGCTGGAGAAAGAAATTGGTGATAGTACTGAGCTGTGAAAATCGCTCCCGAGAGAGTCTTGCTTGGTACCTGCCTTGCGGTATTTTTGACATCAGGTGGAAACCTTTAAATACACCCACCCACCCACACCCTTTTAAGCTTTTAAATGTTAAAACCTGCTTAAAATATGAAGTGGTACCTTGGGTTAAGAACTTAATTTGTTCTGGAGATCCGTTCTTAACCTGATGCACCATTTTAGCTAATGGGGCTTTATGTTGCCGCCTCGCCGCTGGCGCACGATTTCTATTCTCACCCTGAGGTAAAGTTCTTAACCCAAGGTACTATTTCTGGGTTAGCGGAGTCTGTAACCTGAAGCATCTGTAACCTGAAGCGTATGTAACCCGAGGTACCACTGTATTCATATTTAAATGTAAAATGCATTCACATTCAAATTGCACCCCCCCAAAAAAGAGAAATACTCATTTTATATGCCCTTTCTAGACATCTTTTAAAAAAAATAAAAAAATCGGAACTGTGTAGCAAAATTCGGAGAACTGCAGTTGAAACACAGTGATGAAACACTCTGTGTATGTAAGCTCGGGAACTGTGAATGAAATTCTCCACCACCACTAATGAAGGCTCATTTGCAGTTCTGGGATATGATTCCCTGCCTGCTTTCTCCCTTATGGAGCAAAACCAAACCTGTGTACTTCTTGTCTATGGGTCTCAGCAGGCTTTCATTCCCAAGCATCAATTCCCCACCAATTTGGGCGCTGAGGCTACGACTTCCATTGTCTTCCCCTTCCGCTCCCTCCACCCCAAATCCTGCTTTCTTAGAATGCGGCAGGTTGGTTGCCATGGGAACCGTTTCCTTGAGAATGGACGATGATGCGCTGTGGATGCTTGCAAGTGTTGCATGAAATAGGTGCCTTGAAAAGGGTGGTGCAAGCTGGGTGTTTGTAGCGGCACATGGGGAGAACCGTTTCCCACTACCGAGAGCACTTTTGCCTCCTGGTAAACTGGAGCACAGCTCATGAATGCAGTCTTGGTTGGGGAAGTCTGTCCCCATGAGTCCTGCTTTCCAGAGTTTCTGAGTCTCTTGGAAGAGATGGTGGGTCAGAGGGTCATGGAGATTAGCTAAACATTTCCATGGCTTTGCATTAATGCTTGCTGAGAGGCTTGCCTATCTATGGCATTGTTATAACATCCCTCCTCCCCCTTTTTTGACCTGTACCCAGATAGAATTTTATTTTAGGGATGATTGAAATAGGGACATAGGAAATGGAACATAGGAACTTATACCAAGTCCGACAATTGGTCCAAATAGGCCAGCACTGAGTGATGGTGGGGCGTCAGAGACACTGTCCTATAATTCCCGTCATGGCTGACCATTCACCATGCTGGCTGGGGCTGATGGGATCTGGAGTTCAACAACATCTTTCCCATCCCTACCTGGAGATGTCAGGGGTTGAACCAGGGACCTTTCAACATACAACACATTTGCTCTTCCACTGAGCTACAGCTCAGATTCAAGTCTGGTTGGATTTCAGGATAGGACATATCTTGATCATGCACTATTCCCATTTCTTCTTCTTCTTCTTCTTCTTCTTCTTCTTCTTCTTCTTCTTCTTCTTCTTCTTCTTCTTCTTCTTCTTCTTCTTCAAAAAGCATATTAAAAAAATCCAGTTTACCATTTCACCTTTTCAAGTATGTCCTCACCACTTTCAGCAAGTAGACAGAACTTGATTTCCTTCCAACCCACTGCTTTAGGGGGCTGCAGTTTTGTTTTGCCTGGAGACCTTTTGTGAGTGAAGGTATTCAATGATGACAGACATTTTGGGGGTTGCTGTGTCTTTAAGCATCCCTGTTGAGCTAATTAGGGATTCCCACTGTATCACTGTGCAGTTTTGCAATTTAGTTTTCCTGGGGAAAAATTCGAAAAGCATGCCTCCAGAATCTGAGAGGCAGTGTTACATAACAGTTAGAGTGTTGGACTAGGACCTGGGAGGCCAAGGTTCAAATCCCCACTCAGCCATGAAGCTCACTTGGGCTGTTTGCTGCCTCTCAGACTAGTCTACCTTGCAAGGTTATTGCGGGGATGAAATGAAGTGGGGAGAACCATCTAAGTCGCCTGGAGCTCCTTGGAGAAAATGGTGGGATATTAGTGCAATCAGTCAGTCAGTCAAGATGCTTCAAAAATGGAATCCAAGAGAGCCAGTGTGGTGTAGTGGTTAAGAGCGGTAGTCTCGTAATCTGGTGAACCGGGCTAGCGTCTCCGCTCCTCCACATGCAGCTGCTGGGTGACCTTGGGCTAGTCACACTTCTTTGAAGTCTCTCAGCCGCACTCACCTCACAGATTGTTTGTTGTGGGGGAGGAAGGGAAAGGAGAATGTTAACCGCTTTGAGACTCCTTTGGGTAGTGATAAAGCAGGATATCAAATCCAAACTCTTCTTCTTCTTCTGTCTGTAAACCATGATAGAAATGCAGTCCTGCAAAATTCAGGTTGGGCATCCTATTGAGACAGTTTTCTGTACACACACTCTTCCTTTGTTTATTCATTTGCCAAAATCTGTGTACTCCACGTTTCTTTCCTGTCATGGGACAACCCACCTCACAGCATAGCTAACAACTGAATCTAAAATTTGATGCGGTCAAAATACATCAAAAATAACATGGCATGGCTGATCAGCAGTTCAATTAGAAGCTGCCAGAAAAGGGAGAAAGAGAGTAATCAAATTTCCATGCTGAAACAAGGGCCTCATCTGCACCATAAATTTAAAGCACTGTGGTGCCATTTTAAACAGTCATGGCTTTCCCCCGAAGAATCCTAGGAGCTGTAGTTTGTTAAGGGTGCTAAGAGTTCTGAGGAGACCCCTATTCCCCTCAGAGCGGTATAATTATCAGGGTGGTGATAATTGTCTGCTTCTTGTCTGTTGCAAAAACAAAACAGAAAAACCCGAGAAAATAAGTGAGCTTTTTAAAATCTGCACCAGCTTCTCCCAACCTGGTGGCCTCCATATTCTGGCTGCCCCTTTTCAGCATGGCAATAGTCAACGATTAGTGGGGTTATAGTCCAGTGCTGTAGGGGAGACACTGTGTCGGAGAAAGCTTGATCCACACTTTCAAATAACATTTCAAGGGTGAAGTCTTCCTGTGGGCTGTTCCTGTTGTGCCAACTCTGCCCACAGGGTATTTAGTTAGTGCATACTTGGCTGGCTGCGTTGGCAGACTGTAGCATCATTGTGGTACCTACTGGCTGCTGATGACTCGTTCTTATGTACCGTATTGGTCGACATGGAGGGAGGGTTGATGTTGTGTTTATTCCGCTTCTATTCCAACTGACATTCAGGGCAGGCAGGTTGTACAAATAAAAGTTTCTGTAAACAAAAATGGGAAGACAAGAAGGGTCTTGTCCATGAAGGAGTCATAAATGATCATGCAAATGAAGGAAGGTGATCTCCAAAAGTGGGGAAACTGTATATCTGTGGAAGAAATATGACTCCCCCAATGGAGAGATTTCTTGAAACTTCACTCTTTATTCCTGAGTGCATTTTACTCCCAAGAGAGTTTTGCAGCCTGGGCAGTTAACCTAGTTCCAGAGCTCCAGGTTTTCCCCTGCTATGCACACTCTGCATCTACTTTTGGATAAAACTGGGTCTTATCCTGCTCATTGCAAATGGCATCCCACTTACCTAGTTTCCATTTGTTAAGGTGGGATGTGTTGTTGTTGTTTCTCTAGAAAATGGAATATTTATTTGGAGATTCTCCCTCCGCAAATTAGGGTGATTTACATGGGGTGATTCACATTGGGGAAATGTTCAGTTTGTATTGGAAAATTTCCTGACGCCTTAGAGGGTGATCTAATTTAGCTTGTTTATTGTACTTGATTGCAGTAAACAAAGTGGAAGCTGCCAAGCTTGCTTGGTATTTATTGTATTTGCAATTGGCATCCAATCATTGTTACTAATGAACTTATGAAAGGGAAAAAATAGCTGTGGGTAAAGAGGGGGGGCTGGAAAATGTTCTGCCACACACTACTGATTCTAAACCAGATTTGGTGGGAGTATGTGTGTGTGCATTACTCTAGCACAGATTGTAGCCCTCCATTGAAATTTAGGGAGGAGCCATAGCTGAGTGGTAGGGCATGTGCTTTGCATGCAAAAGGTCTCAGGTTCAAACTCCTGGATCTCCAAGGTAGGACTGGAAGAGATACTCCTGTCTGAAACCCTGGAGAGCTGCTGTGAATCAGTGTAGACCAGGGTTTCCCAACCTTGGGTTTCTAGCTGTTTTGGACTACAGTTCCCGTCATCCCTGACCATTGGTCCTGCTAGCGAGGGATGATGGGAGTTGTAGTCCAAAAACACCTGGAGGCAAAACCCGAGACAAAAGAATAGGTGTGATTCATGCTGGGGAGAACAGCAAAAGCTTTGACAATGGCTTTTAATACACTGTGCAACTGAAGCAATGAGGAGATTAGCGTTGGCTGCTAATTAGATAAAGGGTATTTTGTGTGTGTTAAATATAGGGATGGTTGGCAAGTGGAAAGTATAGATGCAGACACCTTGGCTTGCCTCCTGGGTATTTGGCATGCAGGTTCTAATGCTGTCACTTGGGTGTGTGTGTGTGTTTCATTTACTAGGGGAGGTGTTCAACTAGGTTTTGCTCAAAAGTAGACCCATTGAAATTAATGGTTAAGTTCCAGGATGATTCGTGGCTCTACTTTGTGTAAAGCTTTGTTGAATACCACCCAAGAGGAGGCGTTCCCCTCTGCCCAGGGCTTTTAGTAATGCATAGTACTGGTTCAGTGAGACCGTAGTATAGTGAATCACATTTTTTGGTTTTTAAATTTTGTAACTTGCTAGGAGTTAAAACTGGACTGCATATCACTCCCTCCACATTTGGGAGGGACTGTTCATCTCCTGTGAACATGGGGGGTGGAGGCGATTTGGAGACTTTGAGGGGGTGAGCACATTTTAAGAATTTGGAGTATATGCGTTACCTTAAAACAGAAGGAACTTCCCCGCTTAAGGGAATGATATATTAAATTATGGGCGTTGGCCACCTTTAGCAGGAGAGCTTGGATTCTTAAAGTAAATTCATTGGAGTAATAATGGGCTGTGTTTTAAGAACTGTGGAATAGCCGGAAGAAGGGGTATTAGTTATTATCAATTTTTTCCATTTTATGAGGAAATAGGACTATGGTACAAAGCTAGTGTGGCATAGTGATTAGAGTGTCAGAATAGAGCCTAGGAGATGAAGGTCGAAATTTCCACTTGGCCATGACCTTGGGGCAGTCTCTGCTTCTTGGCCTGGCGTACCTCACAGGATTGTTGTGGAAGAACCACACACACCACATCTGAGCTCATTGGAGTAAAAGGTGGGATATAAATGCACTGAATAAATAAATGAAAACAATGTTTTCCCTAATTCTCAATCATAAATTACAAACTAAAGTGCATTCTCCAAATAACTCCCTCCTACTAACTACAACTATAATTATGTTTGTTATTTAAATCATCATGATTTATTTTTTTGTCTAATTATTAGCTCTTCAATTAGCAATCACATAATTGTTTAATTATCTACTCTTTTGTTACCAGTTTGTCATTATCATTTTTTCCCTCCACTTGGTTCTTCATTTATTTGCACTCTGATTTCTTAATATGCCTGTTATGCTTCAGGTATAATAAGGAGAGGAAGCTCTTTGTTCGGAAAATATGAAGAAACTGCTGCCTTTAATGGACTATATTATATTCAAAACACCTGGGCTTCTTGAAACCTCTATGAGCACTGACATACAAGAAGCTGCCTTATATAACTCAGACTCCTAGGTCCTTCTAGCCCAGTATTGCGTCTTCTTCTTTGGTGATCACTCATAGCTGAGTAAGATTAACTTCCATGAACACGATTTTAACAATGAGTCTGTAAGTGACCATGGAGGCCAATTCTGGATCCACACGTCCTTCCACAGTGGGGACATAAATTTCCGGGCGGGAGTTGATTACGGTGAGGGTTTACCAAGTGTGCCTTCCTCTTAGCTTATTTCTCCCTTTCGTCCTGAGTTTGAGCATCTTCAAAGCAGCTTTGGTAAAGGCTGTTCTCCAACTGGAGCTCTCGCAGGCCATTGTTTCCTGGTTGTCGATGTTTATACTCCATTTTTAAATATTTGCCTTGAGACAGTCTTTGAACATCTTTTGTTGACCACCAGCTCGGAATAGAGTAGTTGCTTTGGAAGACGACAATCAGGCATCTGTACAACATGACCAGTCCAACGAAGTTGCTGTTGAAGAATCATTGCTTCAACACTGGTGATCTTTGCTCCTTCCAGTACACTGGCATTAGTTCACCTGTCTTTCCAAGTGATGTGTAGAAATTTTAAGAGACACCTTTGATGGACTCTTTTGAGGAGTTGAAGATGGTGTTTATAAGTGGTCCACATTTCACAAGCATACGGTAAGGTTGGTAGTACAATAGCTTTGTAAACAAGCATTTTGGTTTCCCTGCAAATGTCCTGGTCCTCAAACACTCTGCACTTCAGTCAGGATAAAGCTGACATACAGGAAGCTGCCTTATAAGCCTTAGACTCATTGGTCCTTCTAGCTCAGTATTGTGTACACTTACAGTCAGAGGCATTCCAGGGTTTCAAGCTGGTTTGGCTCCCTGCTCTACCTGGAAATGCTGAGGATTGAGCCTGCAACCTTCTGCATGCTGTATCACTGTTCTACGGTCCTTACTTGAAAAGAGTGGCAAGAGAGGAAGCGCTACCAGTTTGTGCTTCCTGTCCACATGGTCACAAGTTTCATCTAAGGATGATCATTTAACACAGTGGTGGCCAAACTCGGCCCTCCAGCTGTTTTGGGACTACATTTCCCACCATCCCTGACCACTGGTCCTGTTAGCTAGGGATGATGGGAGTTGTAGTTCCAAAACAGTTGGAGGGCCGAGTTTGGCCACCACTGCTTTAAGTGATGCATGTTCAGTGCCCAGCCTCCTTCAGCAAAGACCACAACTCTGGGGAGAAGGAAAAGCAAGCCTTCCATGGAAGCTGGGAGTGCATTTTCAGTGTGGGGAGACTGAGAGCGTGTGTTGGGCTTGTGCACATCTTTGACTTGTTGTGCTTGGTTGGTTTGCACTGTGCAGGGCAAGCGGTTGGGTGGCAGCCCTTTGCTGATGGGAGGAGACAGTCAAAATGGCACTTTCTAGTTTGGAGTTAATGCAGGGCTTCCGTGCCCCCCCCCCCAGCTAGTACTCGTCATAACTCAGTTCTGGCACCTCTCAGGTAGGTGCCATTGTCATTATAAGAGAACAAGGGAGGTGTTCGTGGTGAGTTCCAGCACCCCTTTTCCTAGAAAAATAGCACTGAATAAATGCATTCTGCTTAAACAGTGCATGCATAAGGTTTTCTGTTTGGGGTATGTGTGCAAAACAGCTTGTAGAGTATGGACTCAGGCAGCTTTAACACCTCTGCAACTTGGTATTGTGTAAAATGTTAAGCACAATGGGACTAGATAAAGTTGGTGCCTCAGAGAGAAAGTAAGTCGGATAATGGTTATTATGACTGGTGTCCTCTCGTAATGTCCCTGCTAGATGGGGTAAGCCCATCTTTGTAAGACACAAGCACCCTTCACCCTAAATAAGGTTTGCAATGTCCTAAGATAGGTCAAAGTGTAGAGACTTTTGTGTAAGATCTCCCATGGGGGGAACAGTTGCCAGTTGTACTTCTGCCTCGTCCCCTTTGTGTAGCCTCTGAATACCAAAGTTGCTTTTATTAGAGTTTGCAACAGCCTTGGAGGATGAGTGTTGCGTGATCTGTGGTGACAGTAATGATTAAAAGGTGGAGATTTGCCCGAGGGAGGATGGCTTTGAATCCTCCTTGTTACAAAAGCCAAAACTGAAGCTGATTCTCCCACACCCGTGCATTTCGCAGCTCTCTACTAAACTGGTCGCATCAGTGTGGTTTCATTAGAGCTGGATTCATTGTGTGTGTTTTAATTTTGGGGTGGGGGGGGGAATTGACAGGTGGGGAGATAATTTACCCTCTGCAAAGACGTTCACACCTCGGGTAGTGACAGAATAGGGAATGACTTAAGGACTCTAATTGTTGGGAGGCTGATCTGAGAAGCAGGCATCAAACAAGTTTTATATCAGTGCACATAATTATGTCATATGGACACAGATTAAAATCCAGCCTTGGAAAAACAGTCAGTATTTGGTATGTGACCACAGCGTCACTCCCAGCTGAGTATAGGACTGCAGCTTTAATCACCCCTAGGCAAACACTCTACCTTGCTACATCCTTTAACAACAGTTGAAGGAGGAGGAGAATGAAAAATCAAAATAACTTTTAGCCCAACTACATCACTCCCCACTTGCAATCTGCTTATCTGCATTGGTTTTGAGGCTGCAGTGTAATCTTTCCCACTATCAATTAATCCTTGCTCAGCCCTCTGTCTATTTGGGCCTGTGCTGAGCAAAGCAAGCAGAAGAAGGTTTTATATATTTAGGCTGATTTGTCTAAACTTAAGTTATATTTGATTTTAGGAGGTCAGTCCTTTGGAACAGAGCTTCTCTCAGAAGGGTTTGGCTGTTGGTTCTGTGGTTTCCCTGGCTCTAAAAGCTTTGTGTCAACTGCATCTGACACAGTGGCGTCAATTATTTCTTTCTACCAAGTGTAAATTCTGGCAGCGAAAGCAGCACCCAGAGGACAACTGGAGCCTCTGGTCTGCTACTGTAGTGTAAAATCTAAATTAATGGCCAAGGATTTCACTGTCTGTCCCTGTCCTGGACTTCCCAAAGGACTAGGACAGTCATTCACTGACCAAGTGTTGCTGTGGAATATGTTAGCATTCATGCTCGGTATTTGACCTGTCTCTTACTACTGGCTTGATGAGCAGTTTTTCCTCACTAGTAGTGTGACCATATGCAAAAGAGGACAGGGCTCTTGCAACTTTAATAATTCTGCAGGAGAGCTTCCATCAGCTGTATCAAACGGATAATCTCTCTTCGGTGTAAATATTAAAGGTGGCAGAGACCTGGTCCTCTTTTCAGGGTGGCTGTCAGCACATTTACCAAAAAGGAGGACGAACGAGGGCACCAGTTTGCATAACATTTCTGTATGCTGATTGTTATGAGTAGACGCTAATTTAGAAATCATTACTGTGATTTCAGCAGAAATACAGAGCTTCCTGAAAGACTGGAATAAAATTACGAACTATCTGAAAGACAATTGTAAACATCTGAGTACGTATGTAGGACTACAAGAAGTTTTGTACCGAGACTCGTAAGAAATATTGCAGAAAAGACTAATGAAGAGAGTACTTAGGATAATAATGTTTAAAAGCAATAGTTATAATAACAAAATGCACGTTTAGATAGGATGTTGGAAAATCATTAGATGTGGTTGATGGGAGTCTCAGGCTAAAATAGCCAAAAAGATGTAGAAGATGAGATGTTTTGTCTGGAAATTTTATTCAAAAACTAATAAATATTAACTTAAAAAGAAAAGAGTGAAATACATCACCTCACACCACAGTGGGGAATCTGGACCAGGGCTTTCCCAGCCTGCTCTTGGGGAGGGTTATTGTCTGTAGGGTGGAAAAGGGGTGTGGAGAAGGAAGGAAGGGCCGACTGAGGGAGAAGGAGGAGGAGCAGGAGGAAAATGCAGCAGCAGTTGGCAGCTGGCGTCACACACACCCTTCATAGTGCCACCTTGCTGAGGCGGGCAGGTGAGCGAGCTGACTCCCGCCGTCGACGGCCCCCGGTGTGGGACAAGATTGCAGCGTCCCTGAGGAGAAAAGTACCACAAAGTGAGGGAGAGAACACGCGTGCTGGCGATCCACGCGGTGGGCCGGATCTAGAAGGCACTTGGCCCTGATCTGGCCCACAGACCTTAGTTTTCTGACCCATGTTTTACATGCTAAGCATGTGGCCCCTTCTGCATATAGCTGCCTATGCAGCCAGCTCTTTATTTAAATGCAGAGTGGCTTTGAGGGAGTTTGGCGTGCAGCTTTGTTCTCTCACAATCTGTTATTTGCTCTTTCAAGCTAAACATGTGGGCCGGCAGTGCTATGAACAGGCAACCACACCCTTCTTACATCTCCCCCCAGTTCAATAGCGAAAGTTCCTCCATCTGTACATACATTCTTGGGACCCAGGTGGCGCTGTGGTCTAAACCACTGAGCCTCTTGGGCTTGCTGATCTGAAGGTTGGCGGTTCAAATCCCCGAGGTAGGGTGAGCTCTTGCTGATCTGTCCCAGCTCCTGCCAGCCTAGAAGTTCAAAAGCATGCCAGTGCAAGTAGATAAATAGGTACCGCTGTGGCGGGAAAGTAAACGGCATTTCTGTGCACTCTGGTTTCCATCACGGTGTTCTGTAGTGCCAGAAGCGATTTAGTCTTGCTGGCCACATGACCTGGAAAGCTGTCTGTGGACAAACGCCGGCTCCCTCGGCCTGAAAGCGAGATGAGCGCTGCAACCCCATAGTTGCCTTTGACTGGACTTAACCATCCAGGGGTCTTTTACATTCTTAAAACTGAGCTCATCAGTCATGTTTCCAGTGCATTGTAACAAAAGCTATGACGTTGCAGAACGGTGGTGGTGTCGTCATCAGTGCAAGAGTCTGGGTGCCACAGTTGAAGCTTTCAGCTGCCATCTTGGACTGGAGGGCTTTCCCTGCTCTTTGGCATTTAATTTTTTTTTGAAGTCTCTAGGAAATGCAGCTTTTTACCTATTCAAGGACGCAACTGCTTGACATGCTTTTGGAGTGGTATTCTTACATGGAGCACTTGAAACAGCATACAAGCATCCATAGAATTTTTTCTTTCTCTCTGGAGTTGGATCTAGAGCTTGAAACCGATACTGGGAGAAATAAAGAAATATGCCTTAACAGTGACAGAAAAATAAATAAATACTGCAGCCATAGGACCATTGATAAAAGGCCCCATCTGCACTATGCATTTAAAGCAGCATCATTGCACTCTGAACCGCCACGGCTTCTCGCAAAGAATCCTGTGAATTGTGGCTTGTTAAGCGTGCTGGGAATTGTTAGGAGATCCCCTATTTCCCTCACAGAGCTACAATTTTAACTGAGAGTTGCAAAGAAAATCATTTTTGGAAGGTGCCAGTCTGGAAGTGATAAAGAAAGGATGTGAATATTCCAAGGCTTGCTCGTATAAGTGATGCATCTTAGCAAAAAGTTATGATCACTGCCAACCCAGAAGCTTAGAAACTGAGGCTTAGTTGTATTTGTTTTAAACATTGTATTGATTTTTACCTTTATTTCTAGTGACGGCTTAATGTATAGTTGTTTATAATGGTCAGTGTATTTAAAGTCATGTTTTATATATAATTGACTCAGTGTATCACTCGGGAGAATTTGTTTTAAATATTCTTAAATAAATAAAATAAGCTTAAACGTAATTAAACTGAATGTATTTCCTCTAGGGCAGATGTGGGGAACCCATGGTCCCCTATTTTTACTGTACTTTCTTTATTTATTCACTAAATTTGTATACCGTCCTTCACCCAAAGACCACAGGGCAGTTCACAGCATAAAAATACAAAATGAGAACTGAGAACACAAAAGACATGATTAAAAACAAGAACAAAAGGAAATAAATAAGCTTCCTCCCCAAACTCTCTTTCTTTCTTTCTTTCTTTCTTTCTTTCTTTCTTTCTTTCTTTCTTTCTTTCTTTCTTTCTTTCTTTCTTTCTTTCTTTCTTTTTTGTTGATGAAATACAACTCCCATCATCCCAGGCCATTGGCCATGCTTGCTGGGGGCGGTGATGGGAAGCATAGTACAGCAACACCCAGAGAGCCAAAGATTCCCCATGTTTGCTCCAGATCTGTCAGACAAAGCTCTGGAATGAATCAGTTCTGTCATGCGAGGGGGAAGGGATCAGCTCAACCTGGGTTCAAATAAGCAGAAGTGGGTGAGGTATGAAATGAGATGAGATGGAGGGAAAGATGGCAGGTCTGCGATGTAAGAGCAGTGACAGCAGTTTAGCACAGTGGCTGCTCATTCCAGAGAACCAGTTTATACCCCGTGCTTTAGATACTGGGAAGAACGGGGGGGGGGGGCACTTCCCGGACAGCTTATAGTATGAGTTCAACCAGGAATGAGTAAAACAATAAAACAATATGCGACGCAACAAAAGAAAGCAACACAAATTCTATGAAATGCAATAAATGAACAATGGGAAAGCAACATCTTAGTAAAAACAAGAGTTCAGCAAAAGCATTCAGGGCATCATGAAATGGAGATGTGTGCAGGACCTGGAAGCAGATGATGACAAGCCAAACACACTCTATGTGCTGTGATTGTGGCTTAACCATATGACCTGCCCCAGTTTGTTCCAGTATCACCCAGGACCTTTTGCTTGTAAGGCAGACACTTTACCACTGACCTATGGTCCTTTTTTTCAGTCTCATGCTCCAGGTGGTCATGAAGGTCCACCATAAACTCAAGTTGTTGCACCCAAGCAGATGTTAGGCTCTCCTCCTCTGCCAGCAACCTGGCCTTCTCCATCTTGGCCAACGTCTCCTGCTCAGGCTGTTTTTTAGCCTCCTGTTTCTGGGAAAGCAGATCCCTTGTGCCCTGTAGCCATGTCATTTCTGAAATCTAGAGTTTCAAAAGCTGCTTGAGATGTGGCAAGTGGACCTGGTGTTGAAAGGCTGCAAGAACTCAAAGATTGCACTGGGCATGTCTGAGCCCTGAGGTGTTCCGTAAAGTAGTTCTTTGGATCCAGGCCATCTCACTGTTGCGGAAGGTTACTGAGCCTGCCAATCACCAGTAATGCTAAAGTCTCTATTTACAATGGTTTAATTAAGCTGCACTGCCTTAATTGGATTGCAGCTGTCACCACCAGTTAACACCATAGCATTCATTTCTGAATCCATAACTTAGATCGACAGCTACCAGCTCGTTTCTCCCTGCAGCACCCAAGACTTCTTCATGGGGGCTGAGGGGCTGATGTTCTCAGGTGCTAGATTGCTTTAATGCACAGGACCCTAAGCAACTAGATTTGTTAGAAGTTATAAAAAAAACGTGGCCCACATTCACGCATGCAAATTTTTTAAAACAACAACAACAAGATGCAGCCCTGCTTTTAGCTTGTTTCATTTAAAAATGTGTTTCTGCAGCCTTAGAGGAAGTAATAAATGAACTGACATGATCATCTTGCTTCCTGATAACTCATAGGAGCGTTGCCACCTTGAATTAAAGAAAGGAGGGAGGAGGCTGTTGTACGTGGCTCATCCATGTGGCTGTAATGGAAAAGATCACTTTGCCTGGAGAAGTACTGGGCCCAAGTTCTGTAACAATCAGTAGATGCTTTCTGAATCACAGAGGGTATCTATTATAAATATAATCTGAACAGATGGTGCTCTTCAAGCTGAAGAACATTGCAGTGCGTCCCCAGCAGGGAAGAAAATAGGTTCTAACAATGCAGTCCTGTGTGTGTTTACTTTGAAGTACCTTCTGCTGTGCTCGGTGGAGTTTACTTCTAGGTAAGCATGCATGGATTTGTACTCAAAAGGAGCAACATGTCGTCCATGATAAGGAGTGCCCTTTACCAGCTTAGCACTGCTGTTGCCAAACTAGCCTATCTAGCTTATGTAGAGATGCATGTCTTGGTTCCATGCAGGTTAGATTACTCCAGGTGCAGGTGTTTCTGGAGATGGTTTAGAAACTGAAATGGGTACAGAATGCAGCAGCTGGAAGAGAGGGCATGGCTGGCTAGAATTTTGAGCAGGGGCACTCCATCCACAGTGCAATATATTGTTGCAGGTCCCATGATGCTTAGGTTAACCCCATATTTGAAGAACCAAAGAATATTTAGGGGAAAGCAAGGAGCTGATAATAGTGAGGGCTGAAAAATGTTCTCTGGACATGAAATTCTGACCGGTAGTTGGATGTGTGTAATGGTGTATCCCAGAAGAGGACTTGGCCAGCTGGTGGCAATTCTGGACAGGAATACTTCATATTTTTTGAAAGTCCAACATGACTTTTCTGTCCGCTGAGAGGAACATTTCATGCATCTGCTTGAAGAGGATCTTCTTCCACCAAAAATTGGTGCACCAGAACTTTTTATCATGTTTCTGTCACAGGTTAACGCAACTGGTCGGAAAGAAGGAGTGCAGGCTTTGAGTCAATGAAAAAGTGAATCTGATTCTGTTCCTTTCAAGCAAAAAAATCATGTCGCTTGGGGTTGGGGTTGGCAAACAAACAAACCCCACAAAACCCAGGCAACAGCTCTGACAAGTTGCTCACACCTAATAAATGTGTCCTACATTTCACTTCATTTGAAAACCAGAGAACACTCACCCACCCCTGCTCTCATTCAGGCCAAAGCTGTTGAAAGATTTCCCTGAGCAGGGATGGCACATAACTCAGAGCAGCATCTTTTAGAACATCACCTCCCTCCCTGCTCCTCAAACAAAAGCAAAGGAGGAAGGAATGGCTCCATTTGGAATCTGGTTTCAAGAAGAGGGTGGAAAAGGCTTCTTGGGAGAGGATGATGGTCCATTCCAACGTGGACTAAAAGACCAATTAAAAATAAATAAAATCTCCTCACAATGGTTTTCTTTGGGTGGTGGGGGTGGGAGAGCAATCGGAGAGCTTGACCGTAGTGCACTGCATGGGATGCTGGGCATTTGACACCACTCACTCACCTGACATAGGAAAGTAGGAAGCAGCCTCATACTGAGTTGGTTCATCTAGCTCAGTATTGTTCCCCCTGGGTGGCAGCAGCTTTCCACCAGGGTTCTCTCCCAGCCCTACCAGGAGATACTGGGGATTGAACCTGGGATCTTCTGGGTGCAAAGCAGATGCTCTACTACTGAGCTATAGTCCTTCCCTGCTTGCTTGGTGAAGTCCTCTTACCTTCAGGAGGACCAGGAATCAGAGGTGATGATGCAACCAGAAAGCTTCTGGTTTTCCCTTGCAATGACCAAAGCGGAGCAAAGGAGGTACAGGGTAAAAAAGGCATCATAAGTGAGCTTAGCTGGTTACAGGTAGGTAGCCGTGTTGGTCTGCCATAGTCAAAACAAAATAAAAAAATTCCTTCCAGTAGCACCTTAGAGACTAGCTAAGTTTGTTATTGATATGAGTGTATCTGAAGAAGTGTGCATGCACACGAAAGCTCATACCAATAACAAACTTAGTTGGTCTCTAAGGTGCTACTGGAAGGATTTTTTTGTTTTGTTTCAAGCTTAGCTGGGTGAATGTGTCCTTGCTGGTTGTCCCACACACATATCTTTTGGCTTGGCAGGTCCTTTGTAAACCCAGACCCCTTCCCTTCCTGTTTATCTAGCTCCTCTTGGTCTGGGTTTCATCTCTGCAAGCTTTTTAGTATTATGTTCAAAGAAAATCTTATTTAATAAGAGAGTTATGATTTCCAGAGAGGTTTAACAGTCAGCCCCTCTCCCATATTGTAGCTCTGTGCTGGGAATAGCGGTCTCTTAACAACTCTCAGCTTCCTTAGTAAACTACAGTTCCCAGAATTCTTTGGAGGAAGCTATGACTAGTGAAAATGTAATGATACCCCTTTAAATATATAGTGCAGATGGGTCTCTGGCCTGGATCAAAGGGCGCAGAGGAAACACAACAGTAGCATCTTAGCTGAAGGCTAGATCCTTAGAAGGAGGTGGCTTGAATAGCATCCATTCTTAGATTTTGCGTTCATTGAGGCAAACTGCATGAAATTTTCTGTCTGGTGTCATGCCAGCAGCCGAGCTTTCTTGTTGTCCCCGCCCCCTTTTTAAAAAAGATAAATAAATAAAAAGGAAGGAATTGGGACACAAGAAACAGGGTAATAGATGGTTTAGTGTTCTTTAGTGTGTCCCATCCCAGCTGAGCACAATGACCCCTATGTTTCCATGCAGAATAAATCAAGCGGGGTCTTGCCAGTTTCCCCTTTCTTTCATGTACAAGATCTGTCCTGCAAGGCCCACCAGAGAGAAGGGACAGTTCCCTGTAGCTGTGCCCTGTTCTCATGGTGGCGTCGTCTCCGCTCTCATTCTCCAGATTTCTCTGAACACGAAGCACTTGGGAGCGAGTCTTTGAGGAGTGTTAGTCTGTGGAGATGAACGGGTCATAGGCGCCATGGAAGTTGGAGCTTTGCCTGCCATGGAGTAATTCAGATTCTTTTTGGAAGGATGCCTTTGATTGTGCCAGGCTCTTGCCCACTAGCATAGCTGGCATAGCTCAACTGGTGTGTACAGTTCTGGTCAGTCCACTGAATAATAGGAAAGGTGCAAAAAAGGACAAGCTAAATGAATGATGGGGCAAAGACACCTTTTCCTTGGAGGAGTGGCTAAAGTATCTGGGTGTTTATAAGAATGGGTGTGAAGGGAGTGGGTTTATACATTTATGAATGACATGGAGGAAGTCAGTGTTCTTCCCCTTAATAGAGTAGTCATGCATCCTTCTATTTGAAGGGCTCTCAGGGGGCAGTCCTCTATTTGATGTTGCTTTCAATGGGAAGGGCTGTCCAGTTTAATGAAGGGCTGTGTGATCTGAGTCCAGTTTAAAGATGAAGCATCATAAGGAAGGGAGAGCAGCAGGGACCTTGAAGTTGTCCACCACCAACTAGCACCTGGGGAGCAGACTGAGCAAGCACAGAGCTCACCAACTCATAGCCTTGCCTGCTATTTAAATGAAGAGCAATTGTTTCTAAATTTGCATCTAGATGTGTGCATTCCTGTATGCAAATCTCTGTCTTAATGTTTTTTGTGTTGGGTTTCCCCTTCCGTGGCTCCTCTCAGTTCTTATGCCCTGGTGGAGACCTGGGATGACGGACAAACAATTGTCTTGCTGTGTTAAAAACACATGTATACCTCCAGTTACGGAAGGGAAGCCTAGGAAGGTAGATGGCATACCCAGGAGTCTATGGCAGTGCCAGAAGCTGAGAGGTAGCATGGAAGTTCCAGGAGCCAAGAGAGGAATAGGAAGCTGACTTCTAGTGAGTCATACCACTGGTCCATATAGCTCAGAAAAGTCTATACTGGCGGGCATCACCTCTCCAGGTTTTCAGGGAGGACTTTTCCAGCCTTACCTGGAGATGCCAGGAATTGAAACTGGGACCTTCTGTGTGCAAAGCAGATGCTCTACCACTGAGTTGTTGCCACAATACAATACAATAATCAATGTCATTTTTTTTGATAGAGTTACAAGCTTGTTGAATCAAGGGAATGCTGTGGATGTAGTTATCTTGATTTCAGGAAGGCCTTTGACAAAGTCCCCCATGATATTATTTTGGAGAAGCTGGTAAAATGCCATGTAGTCAGCCTAGCTTCCAAATTTTGCACCAGTTATTATGGCTTCCAAAGCAGACACATCACCTTGCCAACAAAGGTCCGTATAGTGAAAGCTATGGTTTTCCCAGTAGTGATGTATGGAAGTGAGAGCTGGACCATAAAGAAGGCTGATCACCGAAGAATTGATGCTTTTGAATTATGGTGCTGGAGGAGACTCTTGAGAGTCCCATGGACTGCAAGAAGATCAAACCTATCCATTCTTAAGGAAATCAGCCCTGAGTGTTCACTGGAAGGACAGATCGTGAAGCTGAGGCTCCAATACTTTGGCCACCTCCTGAGAAGAGAAAAGACCCTGGTATTGGGAAAGATTGAGGGCACAAGGAGAAGGGGACAACAGAGGATGAGATGGTTGGACAGTGTTCTCGAAGCTACCAGCATGAGTTTGACCAAACTGTGGGAGGCAGTGGAAGACAGGAGTGCCTGGCGTGCTCTGGTCCATGGGGTCATGAAGAGTCGGACAAGACTAAATAACTAAACAACAACAACATGGCTTCCAAATCCTTTCAATGACAGCTCCACGTAGAGCACATTGTGCCCATCATAACTGATGATGGGCCTTATGCTGGGCTCACCACATTGGACCCACAGACCTTCATTCAGCTTATTTAGTCTGAACATTTCTAGCTGGGCAAGTTACATTTAACAAAGCTTGTGTTGAGGCTGAATTTCCTCCTTTGCACAAGCAACCTGCTCCAGAGATGAAGCCAGCGGAGGAAACTTTCCCAAATCTGTGACCTCCTTTTTTATTGTCTTGAAAATGCCATCTCTTTGCTGTGCAGAAAAAAGAGAGGAAGAGGTGGGGGAGAGAGAGAAAAGCTGTAGATTTCCTCTTGGCAGGATTTTCTCTCATTGCAGAAAGGCTGTGTTTGCCTTGGGAGAATACTAATGGACTGTGCTTTGAAGGGAAACAGCATATGTTTAAAAGAATGGCAACTTTGTTGTCAAATGGAAAACGTTCCAATTTAAAACATGTGTGTGCATGAATGCACACTCTTACCACGCTTCAATTTTAATGAGGTGGCAGTTCCCACTGGCTGATAACACCTCCATTTATTGACAGTTGTCTTCTGGGAAGATTTTATTTTGCTCTGTTTTAGGTATGCATCTTAACGTGAGTAGCTATTGCACTCAGAGCATCCAGATTACAGCTTCAAATGATTCCATTTCTTCTCTTTATGAAGCACAGCTTGCATGCAAACTTGGGTGAGTGCAGGCTGTAGGCTCAGCCATCTGCAGGCAGGACTGGGGAGAATCCTGCCAGAAATGCTGGAGAGCTGCTGCCATTAAGTGTAGACCAGGGTTTCCCAAACTTGGGTGTCCAGCCATTTCTGGACTGCAACTCCCATCACCCTTAGTGAGCAGGACCAGTCGTCAGGGATGATGGGAACTGTAGTCCAAAAAAGGCTGGAGACTCAAGCTTGGGAAACCCTGGTGTAGACCAAATTTGTGATATTGGAAGAACTGTCACATGGCTGATGGAGCAAGTTTGTTTTCTGTTGCTCTAGAGGGTAAGACCCGAACCAGTGGATTAACGTTGTAAGAATAATGATTCCAACTAAACACCAGGAAGAACTTTCTGATGCTAAGAGCTGTTTGACAGAGTACCTTGGAAGGTGGTAGACTTTCCATTGGATGTTTTTAAAAATAGGTTGGATGGCCATTTTCTTAGCTGTGATCCCTTCTAACCCCACAATTCAGTGGTTCTATGAACAAGATGCACAAATGGTCTTACTCTGTATAAGGTTGTACCCATGTAGTAAAATACCTCCAGCAATCCTATAGCCACTGAGCCATAGGAGACACAGAATCACCCTGTCCAATGTTTGCTTATTTATTTTATTACCACATTTATACCCCACCTTTCCTCCTATGGAACCCAGGGATGTATCAATCTTATTAGGATCAAATGGAGAGACCCTGCTCTGTGTACTATTTGTGATTGAGGCCACTGTTCATTGGAACTAGAGGCGGGGCCTTCTTGGTGGCTGCACCAATTCTATAGAACACCTTTCCTCAAGAAACCCCCTTATCCAGATGACCTCTTTCAGCTGGTGAAGACATTTTCATTCCAGCAAGTTTTTTTGCCTTAAAAGGAAGATGTCTCCTCTGAAGAATGTGCTTAAAAAGTAAATCTACCTTACCTATCAAATACAATTATAAAGCCATTGTTTTTGGTTTCTAGTTTTGAGTCTTTTAAATTACAGTAGGCTGTACAAAGAGAAACATAGAGATCAGAAGGGCAGGATGAGAACTGTGATTGATTGATTGATTGATTTTATAAAAATTTAGATTTGTTGTGGGAGCTTCCCAACTGCAGTTTTTGTCCCACAACAAGCATCTACTTTAAGGTGGGTTTCCCCCCCTGAACACGTTGGAGAGAAAAGGTTGTAACACTCTTCCACACATGCTCCAGGGTCCCAGTTCTGACTGGGCATGTATGCAACCTCACTCATGGTTTATTTATTTTTTTTAAAAAATCAAACCAGCCATATTTAGGCATCCGTTTTCTACATGCAATGAAAATCACATGTGGTGGGAGGCTGGTGGAGGCGGCACTGGCCCCTCTGACACATTGTTGCTTTGACCGCAATCCCCATTCTTAGTTGGAAGAACGTGAGACTCTTAAGAGCCAGTGTGGTGTAGTGGTTAAGAGTAGTGGACTCGTAATCTGGTGAACTGGGTTTGCGTCTCCGCTCCTCCACATGCAGCTGCTGGGTGACCTTGGGCTAGTCACACTTCTTTGAAGTCTCAGCCCCACTCACCTCACAGAGTGTTTGTTGTGGGGGAGGAAGGGAAAGGAGATTGTTAGCCGCTTTGAGACTCCTTCGGGTAGTGATAAAGTGGGATATCAAATCCAAACTACTACTACTACTACTACTACTACTACTACTACTACTACTCTTCTTCTTCTTCTTCTTCTTCTTCTTCTTCTTCTTCTTCTTCTTCTTCTTCTTCTTCTTCTTCTTCTTATATTTCAGTTGTACGTTCGAGCCCCATGTTGGGCAAAAGATGGACCAGATAACGCTCATGGTCACTTGATAATTCTGTGATTCTTCTACATCACCATCCTATTGTTTACAGTCCTCCATTTTAAAAGTACAAAATGCCAGCAGTAGGCAGTGTCTTGTAATCAGAACCTCCCAGTGCGGTTTAGAGCCCTGCATAACCAGGGATCTGTGAAGCTCTCCACAAGCACAGCATCCTTCAGGGATGTCCCGGGGGGGGCGGGGGGGGGGGGTAGGGCTGGCCAGTGACCCCCCCAAAAAACTCCTGTGACTTTAATTGTGTGAGGTAAAAACACCTACATACATTAAAAGATAATGTCAGATGAAATCAGGCCTTTAATGCAACGCGTAGCTTGGTTCTTTAGTCAACCATTGTGAAATTAATCCTATACTGTTGCAATCAATTATGCATAACAAATAGTGTTACAGTCAATGGTGCAATGGAAATATAAATGCATGAACAATATTCAAAGGACCAAACCATTTTTCCTGACTTTCATTCGGGAACCCCAGGGTATATAGCCCAATAATTTACATGTGCCATTTAATACTAGGCTTTAATAAATAAGTTCCACCACATACAATAACTATAAAACAAATGCCAGCTTTTCTTTTAAAAAAGGATTAGGTTAATTTAGGAGGACAGGGCGTGCCTGTTTCTAATGAACATTGTGTTGCGTTGTGCAGACGTAAATTAGAGATCTGTTGGCTGGGCTAAATTTCCCCATGCAAACCTCCACTCAGCCCTGAAGCTCACTGCGTAACTTTGGACTGGTCATTTTCTCTTTCACAGCCTAACCCAGCAACCCCCCAGGGTTGTTGTGAGGATTTAAGGGCGGTGGTGGTGAGCCATCTTGATCATCTAGAGCTGGATAAAAATATAGTTAATCAAATAATAATTGAAGCATGCTACGGGACGCGGGTGGCACTGTGGGTTAAACCACAGAGCCTAGGACTTGCCGATCGGAAGGTCGGCGGTTTGAATCCCTGCAACGGGGTGAGCTCCCGTTGCTCAGTCCCTGCTCCTGCCAACCTAGCAGTTCGAAAGCACATCATAGTGCAAGTAGATAAATAGGTACCACTCCGACGGGAAGGTAAACGGCGTTTCCGTGCGCTGCTCTGGTTCACCAGAAGTGGCTTAGTCCTGCTGGCCACATGACCCAGAATCTGTACACCGGCTCCCTCAGCCAATAAAGCAAGATGAGCGTCGCAACCCCAGAGTTGGTCACGACTGGACCTAATGGTCAGGGGTCCCTTTACCTTTACTACCTCCAAATATATACTCATGTCTAGCTGCTTGTGGAAGGTCTGTAGCTCAGAGGCTGAGCATGCTTTGCTGGGCCCAGGTTCAGTTCCTAGCATATCCAGGTATGGCTGGAAAAGGATCTTGCATGGAACATTGGAGGGTAACTGCCAGCTAATATGGACCAGGCGTGGCTTACACCTGACCTGGGGACAACATCCGGTCCTCTCTCCCATCAAATTTCTCTTTCCCCACCTCCCTGATCTTACCAGTGTTGGCGAAAAGAAAACAAAAGTTGGCACAGCAGTACAGTGGGGAGCTTAAACTTCTCCATGCAGCTCAGCATTCTGATGGTGTGTGTGTGTGCAGATTGCCCCGGTGGCCATCTGAGGAGTATGGCTCTTCGGAGGAGGGGTGGTTGTTGTTTCCTGCATGTGAGAGTGTGGCGTGGTCACATTGACTGGTGGCAGGTAGTCCCCAGATTGAATTCAGCCTTCTGGCCAGAAAAGGCTGGCCGTTTAACGTTGTAGTCAACACTGAGTTAGATGGACCAGGGGTCTTTATCAGAGATCCTCCTTGCTAGGTCCAGCAAGGGTTTGCTGACCTATCAACTTGCTTTGATAGGTCGCTGCTGCTTTAAATATGAGACAGCCACTTACTGTGGCTTCAAAAACTGATGCTGTTGCTTCAAAAGTGATAACTATATACTTAAAGAGCCTTGCTTGAACAGACAAAATGCCTATCGAGTGCTGCATCCTTCTCTCCAACTAGATGTTTATGGGAACCCCACAAGAAGAAAGCAATGAATGTGCTTTCCAGCAACTAGCATTCAGAAGCACACGGTCTCCTCCAACCACGGAGGTAGAACAGAGCCATCATGATAGCCATATCCTGCCAGAATTCTTTAAGTTCTTACCCTCGTTGTCATATTTATACACAGCTAATTCCCCCTTATCTCATCTCCTAGTTAACTGGCAGGAACCTGGAGAACCTCACTAGGAGTTTTTTGGCTGTCACTCACACCAGAGTCCTCTTCTTAAGATTGCTGCCTTCCCCTTGGCAGACATTCTCCAGCTTTCCACTTAAGTCTTCTTTCTGATCAGGTACTTGAAGACCATAACTCAGCCACAAAGATATCACAGTTGCCCGATGTCACAGTTCCAGTGACCAAATGTCAGCTGCTCTCACTCTAGCCAAAAGCTATCCTGGATAACTGCCTGTTGAGACTTCTCCTCCTGACTGGTTGTCTTTCCTCAACTTGCCTTCCCTCTTTTTTTGACCCTCATCCCCACCTAACCTCCCAGAACTACCAGCAATCGGTCCTGTGCCCACCTTTATATTCATCCCAGTTAGAATCCTTTGACCAATCAGGATCTCCCTGGAGCTCTAAACCCTCATTGGCCTGTAACTGAGTACCAGTACATTTTGAATAGAATGTCCACTGAAGGACAAATCACCATTTAGTAAGCCCTTTTGAATTCTCCTGACCCATAAAGAAAGCTAGATTTTGCTGTTAACTCCTATAACTGTAAATAACTGGCAATAGCTGGCAAGTTATTAACCAAGAGACCTCTTTTGAAACTGTAACAGCCTTATCTGGTGGTTCTTGGCAGACTACCGGATAAACCCACATGAACTATATATTTTCTGGCTTTATCCCAAAGTAAAATACTAGCCCTCCCCCCCGCTTCTTCACACAGTTAACTGTTTTCATACCAGTGTTCATATCATAACAGCATTTCTAACATATCCATTTTACCTCATAAGAATCCAGTTCCTTCACAACATCACACCCTGCTCAAATCTAGCAAATGTGGACTGATAGCTTCTCCCTGATGTTATAACCGCTAGGTTAAAAGATGTACTCGCCAGTGGCGAACTGTCAGGTGTATTTGTCAACCTTTGGCTAAATATATGGAACAGTAAAGCAATGCGACCATGTTAGTCATGCTTTGTTATAAAAAAATGTCCTAATGGAAAAGCAAATTCTTTGCCTCTGCTTAGAACATTGGAGTCGCTCCAGCTTGCTGGGTATTACTCATACGTACATTAAAGAAATAGATCTCCCAGTATTTCTTTGTCTGAACGCTTTGATATGTTTCACTGAAGTGTGGTAAAATCTACAGCATTGTGCTGTCGGTTCAAAGGAGCTCTTTGTCCGCCATGTTGGTGGCTTAAGGTGGCGGAAGCCGTCTCTTCTCTTGGACAAGGACTCCAATTGTCTGAGATGAGCACGCTCTGCCAAGAGCATCATATTGCCGGTTATGAGCAAACACATCATCCCAGAGTTCAATGCCTGCACAGTTAAGCGTTTGCCCTTGCAAGTTTTGTTTAACAGTCACGGCATAGGCTAATTTTGAGAGCAATTGGCAGCGTGAGATTGCGAGGGCTGATTTGCCCGACTTCCATCTGAAATGAATGCATGGGTGGGTAATGAATGCAATAATCAACACTATGTCGTTTCTGTCATTGCTCAGAAGTTTCTCATCAACCAGAAAGTGATGGAATGGGTTGCTAATGTGTTCAGTTCACCAGTTTACTTTCAAACATGAGCTTTCACAAAATGAGCCCTGCTGGATGAGCAAAGGGTTCATGTAGCAAGGGGAACCTGTGACCCTCCAGAAATTGTTGGATTAGAACAGGCATAGGCAAACTCTGGCCCTCCAGATGTTTGGGACTACAATTCCCATCATCCCTAGCTAACAGGCCCAGTGGTCAGGGATGATGGGAATTATAGTCCCAAACATCTGGAGGGCCACAGTTTGCCTATGCCTGGATTAGAAACACCTATTTACTGTACGAAGATGAAAGTCCCATAGGTTTCGCCAGCCACTTTTGTCTGCCTATCACTGGCATATGGCCCTCAGAAGGTTCCTATGAGGCAATGTGGCCCTTGCCCACCTCTGCCCCAGAGAGCCACTGCCTGCCAGAACAGACAGAATACTGAGCCAGGTGCAGTCTCAGGGGCTATAATGTCTGGGCATAGTTTTTTGTATGCTTTGGGCCCTAATACAGTGGTACCTCGGGTTAAGTACTTAATTCGTTCCGGAGGTCTGTTCTTAACCTGAAACTGTTCATAACCTGAAGCACCACTTTAGCTATTGGGGCCTCCCACTGCCACTGTGCTGCCAGAGCACGATTTCTGTTCTCATCCTGAAGCAAAGTTCTTAACCTGAAGCACTATTTCTGGGTTAGCGGAGTCTGTAACCTGAAGCGTATGTAACCTGAAGCATATGTAACCCGAGGTACCACTGTAATGTTATTTACCAGAAATAAATAAAAAGGAAAGGTAAACCTCCAAAATAAAACGAATTCTACTATTTCTCTATGAATAAGTCTAAGTAGCAAAACTCTGTGTGTCTGAAAGCTGCGACTTGACTGTAAAGGGTTGGGCAGGGAGATTTTTATTTTATTTTAAAACACTCCCAGAGAACTAGATCCTTGGGGAAATGAATTGTTCGTGGCAATCTTATATTCCAACCTCGGAGCCGAGAATAAATCTCAGAGCCGGTCTGATGCAATTTGTGCCAACAGTCAGGTTGCTCATTTGTCATTCCTCATCTCACTTTAACGCCAGGGGGGCAGTGGATGACTTCTTCACATCTCCTCCCAGGAGAGAGAACAGAGCAAGTTTGGAAATAATGTGTTAACAGGCATGTGACCAGCATTTTATAGGTGTGTGTGTGTGTGTATAAATCCTGATAAATTTGGGAGTGTATAAAGCCAATTTTATCTATTTATATCCATTGTATTATATACCAACTTAGGATTTGCCTAACATTTTTTTTTTTAATTCAACATGCCATAGAAGATATATATTTTCCCCTAAAGCACACTCATTGCAGACTAATTTTTACCATATGGACATTTCCCCCCAGCAGATTTTAATATGATTTGTACCTGAAAATACTGCAAACAGCTTGTATAGTCCACAGTTATCTGCATGTCCTGTTCCAATTAGCTGGTTCTGGGTGTCTTGCAGTGAAAGTTAGTACCTCATCAGAAAAAGTGTTAAGATTAGCAGACATTTCTTTTTGTTGAATCTGTTGACTTATGACTGCCCCGCAGGAACAGCAGAGAAAACTGCTTTAAGCCCAGTTAGATCATTGGTCCAGCTATATATTATCTTTATTGGTCTTCTTCAAGCTGATATTTTGGACCACAGCTCCCATCAGCCCCAGCCAGCATAGCCAGTGGTCAAGGATGAGCAGCTTTCCAGAGTCTCAAACCAGAGTCTGTCCCAGCCTTTACCTGGAGCTGCCAGGATTTAGATGACTTGAACCAGGGAACTTTTTCATGGAAGTTTTACCACTGACTTCGCCAAGCTTTCCTCTGCCCCTAAAATGGGTTTTGCTCTCAGAGGGATTTGAACCCTTGCCCCAAGGAGGCCTCTGTGTGTGCTATTCAACCCTGCTTCAAGTTGAGCTATATGGTAAGGTTACCAGGTTTTTTCCAATGAATCCAGGGACACGTTAATTAATTAATTAATTAATTACGACACGTTCGGGACGTTGATGCTGCAGCAATGGTGGTGGCAGAGGGGCGGCCACCGCCTTGACCTCAACCGCCATGTTCCCTCTTCCTCTGAGGCTTCTATCTCCTTTCTCCATGAGCCTGGGCAGCCCCTGGGTTGTTGGTTCTTCGGTGGTGGTGGGGAAGCGGTGCGTCAGGCATGGAAGGTGGAAAAGGAGGGCCGAGAGCAGCGGCGGCAGCGAGGCTCGGGCAGCGCGATGCCTCCCTTCCCATTGGAGCAGCCCCAATCCCATTCCTACTTGCGTGCAAGCAGGAGGGGACAGGGATCCCTCAGCTGGAAAAGGAGGCTTCCTGTTGCCTAACTGAGAGATCCCTGCCCCCTCCTGCTTGCACGCAAGCTCTGATAGGCAGCGTGAAGCCTCCCTTCACAGCTGAGAAATCCCCCTCCCGCTTCTGCTGTCAGTGTTTGTAAAAAGCAAAAAAAAAGGAGGAAAAGGTTCTGACCTCCCTTTGCCTCTTCAGCCTGGTCCTCGGACCCTTGTCGGCACAAAAAGAGTCCACGAGAATATCCTTGCAGAGTTTTATTCTTAAAAGTCTTTGTGCAAAAACACGACTGAATAACTCCACACACCAGCACCAACCAACCCAAACACCAGCCTCAGCAACAAACTAACATTTCTCACTTATATATACAACTTGGTGCAGACCGCTGAGTCATGCTGACCCAGCTTTATTCGCATTAAAGAAACAGCGGCCATTTTAGCCGTGACACCCCTTCTGTTTCTTTAAATGCGAAAAACCCCAACAGAAACAATACATACATACATTATATACATAAACCCAGTTTTGTCATCAGTTCATTATGGCATGTTGCTGGCAAAGGCTTGGTGAACAAATCAGCAATATTATCTTGTGACTGACAATACTCCAGTTTGATTACCCCATTCTGTACACAATCTCTAACATTCGCATGACGGATAGCAATATGTTTTGACGCGGATTTCATTATTTCCGAGCCCGCTAATGCAACGCACGATTGGCTATCTTCATACACTTGGATAGGCAAATCAACTTTACAATCTAGATCTTTTAGTATCTGTATAAACCACATGATTTCATTGCATGCTAGCGACAGGCTCCCATATTCTGCCTCACAGGATGAGGTTGCAACAAATCCTTGTTTCTTTGACTTCCACCCAATTATGGAATTGGCAAACATCATAACCATTCCACTTGTAGATTTTCTGGTAGCTACACAGCTTCCCCAGTCCGCATCAACAAATACTTCTAGTTTTTCGTCTTGTGTACTAGATATCTTCAAACATACATTTAATGTCCCCTTTAGATATCTGATAAGCCTTTTCAAAGCACACCAATCAGCAGTACTGGGTTTAGATACACGTTGACTCAGAACATTTGTAGCACATGCAATGTCTGGCCTTGACCACTGGCTTAAATATAACAGTGATCCTATTTTTGAGTGATACAACTCAGGCTGATCAAATTTATCATCACACACTGTCTTTGGGAAATCTGGTGTCATGGGAGTCTGAACTGGCTTGCAGTTTTCCATGCCAAACTGCTCTATCAAACGAAGAATTTTCTCTTTCTGACTCAATAGGAAGCTTCCATCAGCTTCCTGCCTTACTTCTACTCCCAAGTAATTGCTTACAGGCCCCAAGGCTTTAAGCTTAAACCTCTTTTCCAGTTGACTTGTGAGCTTCTGGATCTCATCTGTGGAACTCCCTGCCACAAGCAAATCATCAACAAAGACTAAGAGCATTAGATATTTGTTGCCTGATCCCTTGGTGTACAGGCATGGATCAGCCACACTCCTTTTAAAACCAAGTTTTACAAGGGCTTCATTTAAACACTGGTTCCAACACCTTCCACTTTGTTTGAGACCATAAACAGCCTTTCTCAAACGCCAGACTGCACCATTCTCCTCTTCAAACCCAGGGGGTTGTCTCATTAATACTTCATGGTCTAAATTTGCATGCAGATATGCAGCATCAACATCAAAATGGTGCACTGCTAGTTGTCTTACAGCAGCAATGGAAAGCATTAAGCGAAAAGTTTCACTCTTTACAGTGGGAGAAAACACTTCATCATAACTCTCCCCTTTAATCTGAGTGAATCCTCTGGCTACTAATCTGGCTCGAAAACGTGGTTCCCCAGATGCAAGGGTTTTCCTTTTGTAAACCCACTTGCATGACACCACTCTGCCACCAGGTGGCGGCATTATGACCTCAAACACTTTGTTACGTTTAAAAGAGTCCATTTCTTCTTTCATAGCTTGTTCCCACAAAGCACGTTCCCCAGGGGGTAAGTCTAAGACTTCATTATAACTTTGTGGTTCCACACAACTCACATTGCATACTCTCACTCCTCCTAGGGTCAAACGCTGAGGAGGTACACCCTTGTTTGAACGCTGGGAGCGCCTAGGCACTATTACTTCTTCTTCCCCCCTTATCTCTGGCTCTTCTTCCTCTTCCTCTAGAGAAGTATTATCTTTTGCCACATCTTTTGGGGAAATCTGTGCCTCCTCCTCCTCCTGCTCCTGCGTTGCCAATGGCTGAGAAGAAGCCTCTTCTCTTACTTGCAGGGGCAGTAGGCAATCTGGGTTGGCATGGATCACAGTCCATCTGTCCTGGTCAGCGAAGTCTGCACTTCGTGACAGAACCACTCGTCCTGGGCATAAATTGAAACGCCACCCTTTGCCATAGGACTGATATCCCACAAACCGCAGTCTCTGCGCTCTAGCGCCCCCTTTCTGGCGCTGAGCTTTGGGGATGTTTACATGTGCCCAAGCACCCCAGTTATGGAGCATTGTCCACTCTGGTTCTTTCCCAAACAACACACGATAAGGAATATCTTTTATAGAGCTAGACCAGGTTCTATTAATCAAAAAGTTCGCTGTCAGAAAAGCCTCGCCCCACAGCCTATGGTTGTGACCCAATCCTGCATCCACTAGCAGGCAGTCCTTTACTGACTGTATTACAGCCCCACGTCTTTCACACAGACCATGTTCAGCAGGGCTATAAGGGTTAGTCAAACGATGAGTGATCCCCTTACGTCGCAACCATGTCCCAAATTGTTTGTTCAGAAATTCTCCACCCCTATCTGTTTGCAACTGCACAACAGGGCGAGCGAAGAGCTTTTCAGCTTGGGCAACCCATTCTCTGAATGTGGGGAAACACTCAGATTTCTGCTTTAACAAAAACAACCAACTAAAACGTGATTTATCATCAATTACCAGAAAAGCATATCTGGCGCCTCCTTCAGTCTTCTGTGGAAAAGGGCCTATCACGTCACAATGGACAAGTTCTAAAACCTCTTTAGATACTCTGTCACTTTTAGAAGCCACAGGCTTCCTCTTAGATTTGGCCATTTTACATACATTGCAATCTAGGAAACAGTTACAGCTGTTTACTTTTAGGTTCTTGCACACCTTTTGCATCTCTGAAAGCACACGGAAATTGGTGTGACCCAGTTTTCTGTGCAGTTCATGTACACACCCCTTATGAACTGGCAAATTATCCTGAACCACCTGGGCTGCTTTAACAGGCTTGTCCTGCATTACATATAACCCATTTTCCAACTTTGCATGGCCACATACCTGAGTTCCATTCTTTATCAGACAGCCATCCCGTGTGAAGTTAACACTATACCCTGCATTAATCAAACAGCTTACAGACAGCAAACAATAGTCCAAACTGCTGACAAACAGAGTCCCTGGTAAAGTAGTGTTCAAGCACTGCAGGAAACATGTTCCCTGGCCATCAATTTTGCTTCTACGACCATCAGCAAGATAAATTGAGTCTTTTCCATCAGCTGGCTTCCCCAGGGTCTTAAAGTCCTCCTGACTGTTGCAGATAATCCTGCTGCTCCCAGAGTCCAGCAACCATGTTCCTCGAGGTATCTTCCTCTCCTCTCGAGAAAATGCAGAAACAAACTGAGCAGAACGCGTGTTCTTCTTCTCTGAAGAGAACCCCTTCTGCTTACGTTTCTGCGTTGATTGCTGTCTCTGCTCCACGTCGTCTCCTGGAAGTCTTGCCCTGCATTGACGTTGGAGATGCCCGTGTTGGTTGCATCTATAGCATCTCCTCACTGCCATGGCCAAGTCCAAACCTTGGCGTTGCTCCATTGGCAGATTCTGCTGCTGGCCCCCTCGACTGTAACTCCTCCGCTCTTGGAGTTCAGCTTGTTTATCTGACCTTCTTTCTGCTTCTTCGGTCAATCTTCCAACCACATACTCAAGGGTCAGATCTCGGGGACGCATACTCTCCATGCTGTTAATCACGGGCAACCAGCTTTCAGGCAAACTTGAAAGAATAATGTAGGTTTGGTCAGTCTCATCATAACGCTTACCTCTCTGCTGTAGTTGAAGAAACAGAGATTTCAGCGTTTGAAGATGAGTTGCCAAACTCTCACCTTCTTTCATAACAGTCCTGAACAGCCTTCTAGTCAGAGAAATTATAGTTCCAGCAGTTTCTCTGACATGCATTGCCCTTAATAAATTCCAGCACTCAAACGCTGTGCTGGCATTTGCTACATGCAATAACTGAGAGTTGCTCAAACACAGCATAATTTGGGCACGAGCCCTTTCATCTAGCCGTTTTTTCTCAGCAGAGTCAGTCCTCAAAACCTCAGTTTCAACACAGTCCCATAGTCCATCTCTCCTTAACAACTGCTGCATTTTAATTGACCAACTCAGCCAGTTGCTTTCTGAGAGAAGTTCAAAAGGGATGCCTCCCCCAATATTTACAACTTGGGAAGACTGGAAATCTGCCATCTCTGCTGGTGCTTGCTGAGCCCCTTCTGTGGGGCCTCCAGCAAACTCTCCAGACTCTCTCTTTAGAGTCCCACTAGATGGTCCTGGCTGGCACTCACCAGCTTCTAGCTGCTGCCTCTGTTGACCCTCAGGTCCCGCCTGGCTCTGCAACTGGTGTAGCCGCTCTGTGAGTCGCCTACTGTGGTCCTCTAGCAGTTCAAGCTGTTCCAGTAGCCGACGCTGAGTGCTTTTCTGGTTCTCAGATCCTAGCTGCTCCAGCGTCGCTGCAGACAGTTACAGCTTGCCACCAACTGCTCCAACGCACAGCCACCGGCTCCATACACCACCAGGACTCACCAGCTCCCTGCTGAGATGCTGTCAGTCGTTTTGCACTCTGCACATGCTCAGAAACACTGGGCCCATAACCTGTCAGTGTTTGTAAAAAGCAAAAAAAAAGGAGGAAAAGGTTCTGACCTCCCTTTGCCTCTTCAGCCTGGTCCTCGGACCCTTGTCGGCACAAAAAGAGTCCACGAGAATATCCTTGCAGAGTTTTATTCTTAAAAGTCTTTGTGCAAAAACACGACTGAATAACTCCACACACCAGCACCAACCAACCCAAACACCAGCCTCAGCAACAAACTAACATTTCTCACTTATATATACAACTTGGTGCAGACCGCTGAGTCATGCTGACCCAGCTTTATTCGCATTAAAGAAACAGCGGCCATTTTAGCCGTGACATCTGCTTGCATGCAAGTAGGAGTTAGGAGGCTGCTCCGATAGGCAGCATGTAGGCACCCTTCACAGCTTAGTTGCTGGGGTCAGGGAAGATGGAGGCAGCCCAGAAGCTGCATCTTAGAGCCCCTGCACCACCATCATATGGGGACTTCCGAGCATCTCCTGAAGCCAGCCAGAGACAACTGCTCCAGGCTGCTGAGACTGTTGCTGTTGCGTTTCCCGGGGACATTAGATGAAATCTGGGGACATTCTGGGGATGGAATTTGTCCGGGGACTTATTTGCAAATCCGGGGACTGTCCCGGGAAATGGGGACATCTGGAAACCCTACTCTATGGGTAGTTCCACAGAACTTCATGCTAGACCCTTCCCCTGATTCACCCCAATGATGTATGCAACATTGGACTCTTGAGGGGCCCCAGACATTGCTTAACTACAACTCCTTTCATCCCTGAGCATTGGCCATGCTGGCTGGGGCTGATGGGAGTTGGAGTCCAACAACATCTGGAAGGACCACTACTAGCCCACCATGGTGGTAAATCCTATATTTTACTCTTTCTTGTTCAAAAGACAGCCCCAATGCTATCGAGTGGCACTCTGCTGCCTGCATGTCTCGCAGAGGTGATGTTTCTCATTGACTTGCTCTGTTCAGACCTAAGTTGCACAACTGTGCTGCCCAAATGTTAATTATTTTCATTCTATTCTAAGTTCATCCCGAGATGGTGTGAGATTCCCCTGTTCTCAGCGGAGGAGGGTGTGAGCGCCACTTGTGGCCATCATGTTACACCTATCTATTTGTGCCGATATTTTTAGTAGCAGCCCTGCAGTGATCCAGAATAAGTTTGGGAGCCGGCAGTTGGTTTGCATCATTGAGCATCATCTTGTGCATCGCCAAGCTGTGTCCCGTTCCTCTAATAAAGAGCTACCTTTATACTGAGCCAGATCATTGCTCTGCTTAGAGCAGTACCATGCTCTGACTAGCACTGAATCAAACACGGCATTCTTAGCCGGGCTGTCTCAGAGCTTTCAACTGGAGAGATAATCAGGTTACCTGAAAGATCATCCCAGATATAACTGGCTGGACCTTGAGAGCGTCATTAGAGGTCCTCCCACCTAAAGAGGCAAGGTGGGGGGTTGAAAAGGAGAGAACCTTTTTTGTAATGACAAAATACCCTCCCTCATAAAGCTCAACTGGTGCCTACATTAAAATCCTTTCAGATGAATACCTTTCAATTCCCCTAAACCTTTTCTATTTTTGCCCTTGGAACAGATAATTTCTGCTGGGTTTTAAACCTTATTTTGCTACTTGTTCTGGGTTTTAGGCAGGAAATTGAACTGATTAGGAACTTTGTTGACTGGGTGGTCCAGACGTCTTTCTTGATCGGGGTGGTCAAAGAGTGCTGTAGATAAATTAATAAAATGAAATACTTAGGGTTTAAACTGCTGCGTTTGTTTATGCAAAACATGTCTTCTGTCACTAAGCTCTTACCGCTCAGGGTCCCATAGTGAAAGACATGCTTTGCATGTTAAGAGATGCCTCTGTAGGAATTAGCATGCAGCCTGCATGTAGATCATCATCACATGCAAATTTGATAAGAGCCCTTTGCTTCTGTGGTGCAGCTTGTGGGGTAAAGGAGATTGCAGCAGTCCAGGAGGAAACCATCTCTTGTAACCACCATGGCTGAATGGAGTTGGGATCTATCAGGAGGCCTGTTCTGCCCAATGTCAGAATCAGGGTTTTAGTGTGGTGACACCTACCCTTTGGAATTCCTTCCCACTGCATATCAGACAGGTGCCTTCTCTGATGTATTTTTGATGCCTGCTAAAGATGTTCCTTTTCCAACAAGCCTTCTAAAATATTTATCCCAGTTGGAATCTGTTTTGGATTTGAATTGATTTTGTCCCCATCTGCACTGTACATTCAATGCAATATCATACCAATACAGTATCATGCCATACAATATTAAACCGTCATGTCTTCCTGGGAACTGTAGTTTGTTGAGGGTGCGCTGAGAGTTGTGAAGGAACCTCTATTCCTCTCACAGGGCTACAATTCCCAGATGGGTTTAACAGTTGATCTGACTCAGTGGCGTAGCGTGGGTTGTCAGCACCCGGGGCAAGGCAAGTAATTTGCGCCCCCTAACCCAGGTAGGGGCAGGTAGGGGCAGAGAGCTGTGAGTGCGAGCACGCCCCCCTAGATGTTGTGCCCGGTGCGGCTGGCCCCCTCTGCACTCCCATGCTACGCCACTGATCTGACTTCCCAGTGAATTCTGGGAATTTTTGCTCCGAGGGGGATAGGGGGTCTCCAAACAACTCCACATTGGCAAAGGCTGCCCCAGTAACCTGGAAATTATTTGAATGCTAAGGGTGTTGTGGATTCCTTATTTTCTTAGTCAGCCAGAAACAGAGAATGAATTGCAAACGAAGGCTACTCTGTGAATGCTTTGTGCTGTTAAAATGTCTCAAAGTGTCTGAATGTGATTGCTGTCAAAAACTAATTGTTAGGCTATATAGGCTAACTGACTTAGAGGTTTCTCCCCCTCTTAATGTTGATTTGACTCTGCCATTGCAGTTAAAAAAGCACAATCCTCCCGTGAAGCATTTATGGGTTTGCTTTCCATCAAACCAACTCAGCTTGAACTGACTTTCCTAGAGGAGCTAAGCAGGGATAGCCAAGGTCATCCTATTGCTACGTAGAAGCAGAGCTAGACATCAAAGTGTTCAAGAATATCTCTTGACTTCAAAATGATGTTCATTCTCCCTCGTCTTTCTCTGAAGTCTGAAAAGGAGATCAGAGCACAGCCATTAGGATGGAGGAATTGGTTTCTATGGTTACTGTTGTCATGTAAGTGACTATTAGGATGGTATCCCGGTGGGATTCTCCAGTCCATCTATCTGTATTTTAAAACCTGGCCTTATTGATATCCTCCCTCTCTGGATTTCCAGTGCTTTGCTACATCCGCACACTTATCCTTGCAGTGATGAGCTCCTTCTCTGTCCGAGTTTGCGAGGGATAGATTGGCATCACACCCTTTTCTTCTTACAAATACACAGATAGATTTTTAGGGTGGGGTATTCATGCAAGGAGAGAAAGTACAGCAGAGACAGAAGTCCACGGAAGGACTGTGGTTCAGTAGTGGAGCATCTGCTTGCATACAGAAAGTCCCAGGTTCATTCCCCAGCATGTCCAGGTAGGGCTGGGAGAGAATCATACCTGAATCCTGCCGAGTCAGTGTAGACAGTACTCAACTAGACAGACTGAGGATCTGCCTTAGTATAGGGCAGCTTCCCATGTTCACACAGCACATGGTTAAAACTATGTTATTCACATAGCAATATGTAGTGATGGCCACCAACATGGTCAGATTTAAAATAGGATCAGACTCATTCACAGAGGAGAAGGCTATTAATGACTGCTAGCCATGATGGCTAGGTTCTGCCTCACATGCTAGGAACTGCAAGTGAGGAGAGCACTATTGCCCTCAGGTCCTGCTTCTTCAAGCTTGCCAGAGGCATCTGGTTGGACACCAGGGATGTCAACTTGATTAAAATATTGTGGGGGCCCTGGTAAGCCCCGCCTCGCATAATCGACCACATGATGCAGTGCACACACACTATTTGAATGGGAATGCCCATCAACTTTGTGGGGGCCAGACTCCCTCAAATATTTTATTGTGGGGCCAAACCCCCACAGTCCCTAGGAGTTGGCTCTTGTGTTGACCACAGCAAGAACAGAATGCTGGGCTACATGGACTTTGGATGTGATCTACCAGGGCTCTTATGTTCTGAATGTTTATGGTGAGGAATGGGAGACGACTGGAGAAAAGTTAAGATACCTCCCACCCAGAAATGTATTTTTGAGACTAAAAGGATTTCTCTATCTTGTTCCAAATGAAGTCTGTAGGTCAGGCTGGACTTCAAGCTTGCAGAAGAGTACAGGGGCAGGAGTCAAAGTTTAGACTCTCAAACAGCTCTGAATGGAGCAGGGGGAGAATTGCCCGCATATCTGCATCCAAGCAGAGAGCAAGCCTAAGGCCAGGCAAGATGTGACATTTCCCACATCACCTGTCCCTGCACAGTTGAGTTTTCTTTCACAGTCAGCACAGGGGGATGCAAGTCAAATTGGGGGTGTCAAAGGGTGTAGGGTGGCTTTAATTCATGGGTACATGGCATACATAGAGATGTCATTTAGTGGCACAAGGGGAAGGCACAAGGGTGCATTAGCAGAAGTAGTAGAGTGTGAAAAGAATCTAGGGGTCTTAGTGGATCACAAGCTTAACATGACTCAACAGTGTGATGTGGCAGCAAAAAAGGGCTAATGCTATTTTATGCTATATCAACAGAAGTTTAGGGTCCCAATCAAGAGAAGTAGTAGCACCACTGTATTCTGCCTTGGACAGACCACACCCGGAGTGTTGTGTCCAGCTCTGGGCACCACAATTTAAGAAGGATGTTGACAAGCTGGAATGTGTGCAGAAGAGGGCAACCAAGATGGTCAGGGGTCTGGAAACCAAATCTTATGAGGAATGGTTGAAGGATCTGGGTGTGTTTAGCTTGGAAAAGAGGAGAGTGAGAGCAGATATGACAGCCATCTTCAAATATCTAAATGGATGTCATGTTGAAGATGGAGCAAGCTTGATTTCTCCTGTTCTGGATGGCAGGACTCAAACAAATGGATTCAAGTTACAAGAAAGGAGATTCTGGCCGTCTGTCCTGCATGCTTTAGCTCAGGGGGTAGGCAAACTAAGACCCAGGGGCCAGATGCGGCCCAATCGCCTTCTAAATCCGGCCCATGGATGGTCCGGGAATCAGCGTGTTTTTACATGAGTAGAATGTGTGCTTTTACAGTGGTACCTCGCAAGATGAAATTAATTTGTTCTGCGAGTTTTTTCGTCTTGCGAATTTTTCATCTTGCGAAGCACGGATTCCCATAGGAAGGCATTGAAAATCAAACTTGCAAGACGTTTTTGTCTTGCGAAGCAACTCAAAAAACAAAAAACTCTTTCGTCTTGCGAGTTTTTCACGAGGCATTCGTCTTGCGAGGTACCACTGTATTTGAAATGCATCTCTGGGTTATTTGTGGGGCATAGGAATTCGTTCATTTTTTCTCTCCAAAATATAGTCTGGTCCACCACATTCTGAGGGATGGTGGACCAGCCCACGGCTGAAAAAGGTTGCTGACCCTTGATTTAGCTGATATACCTGCATTGCAAGAGGTTCGTCTGGATGACCCTCAGGGTTCCTTCCAACTGTGTGTTGCACAGACTCCAGATCTTCTCTGAAAACTGCTGTCCTTCTCCTCCCGCAGATCATTTATTTCCTTCTCTGTGAGCATGCAAACAGCACATCTTCCAGTTCACATGCTTCTAGACCATGAATATTTTAGCACAACTGTAGTCTCTGCCAATCCCAATGGCTTTCCTGGTGGGTGGCTAGGTTAGAATGTTTGAAGGGAGTGTGATGGGCTGGTCTGTTGACATTCAAGCGGTTCATTTCCTCTCTTTGTTTTCAGTGGCGAAAAAGCTCCACCCCAGAATACTGTTAGGGTTTATGTAAGGTCAACTGCAATATCCCAAATCTTGCAATTCCTGTCTTCGCTGGCTAGGATGATAAACCGAAAATGGATGCCTTTGTACTAATTAAATTGCTATTTTTAATTTTTATTTAGAAAGGAATATTAATGAAAAAAGTGCATACTGTGGTTAGGGGGTAGACGATCAGCCTACTCCCCCTCCAGATTTATTTGCTGGACTACAGCTCCCATCACCCCTGACTATTGGTGATGCAGGCTAGGGCTGATCGGAGCTCGGGTCTAAAACACTTGGGAGAGCACCAGATGAAGGAAAGGTGTTCTAAGGGATGCATACTGATTTACTATTTCTTCTGCATAGGAACATGATCTCTTTGGAAAGATCCTCTTCTGTTTGCACCCCCTCTTCTGCAATCTCTCTCCCTTTTCTTAACTACCTATGTGGACACAGTACAGTAGTTCATTGGTTCCCAAACTTAATCCGTTCCAGAAGTCTGTTCCAAAACCAAAGCGTTCTAAAACCAAGGCATGCTTTCCCATAGAGAGTAATGCAAAATGGATTAATCCGTTCCAGACTTTTAAAAACAACCCCTAAAACATCAAATTAACATGAATTTTACTAACAAGGCCATTGATCCATAAAATGAAAGCAATAATCAATGTACTGTACTGTACCGTAAAATGAATAAGACAGTATTGTAGATGATGAAAATAATAATAAATAATATATAATAATAATAAATAATAAATAAATGTTTTTTTTCCTTATGTGCTGTTATGATAGCCATTGTTCTAAAAACCAAGGTACCACTGTAATGTGACTTGATTTTGTGTTTGACATCCTCGAGAAAGCAGAATTGTCTGCTGTCACACTCGCCTTTGTTGCTTCTAGGCTGAACTATGGGTATGCATCGCATGTGGGGCTACCACTGAAAAATGTTCAAGGGCCTTAATTCATGCAAAATAAGATTTCCAGCCTGATAAATAGTTGTATCTGGAGCCTACTTTGTGGAACATACAATGCTAGTTTTGTTCTGTCTGTGCATGTTTTCTGTCACAACCCAGGGACGATTGCCTATCAAGCATTGGTCCGTTTATGTGCAGAATTCTTGAAAAACTGCCTCGTTCCACACTAATCAAATTTAGCCCTGTCTGTATTTGTGTGTGTGGAACTTGCTCACTTTTCGTTTGATTGATTGTTCTCAACCACCCTTCCAGCTGGAAGAGGTCACTCCATCCCACCTTTTGTTATCTTTGTCCTTGTAATTGACAATAATGCATTTTGAATTGATTAAGAGCCTTCTCTTTCCTTCTCTCTCACACATGCTCACCTTCTCTCATACATCCCCTCCCCTCTCTCTTACACACATATGTACACACTTCTTCCCTCCTTTGCTCACCATCCAACGCTCTTCCCATCTCTCTCGCACACTCACACTGCCTCTGCCCCTTTTTCTTCCTTTTCCTTCCCATCAATTGGATTCAGAAGCATATTGCCTCCAACTGTGCATACAGACCAAAACCATTATGACATAGAAATAGTAGTAGTAGTAGTAGTAGTAGTAGTAGTAGTAGTAGTAGTAATAATAATAATAATAATAATAATAATTATTATTATTATTATTATTATTATTATTATTATTATTATTATTTATACCCCACACCAAGCTGGCTGGGTTTCCCCAGCCACTCTGGGTGGCTCCAAACAGAATATTAAAAACATGATAAAACACTAAACATTAAAAACTTCCCTGAACAGGGCTGCCTTCAGATGTCTTCTAAATGTCAGGTAGTTTTTTATCTCTTTGACATCTGATAGGAGGGCATTCCACAGGGCAGGCGCCACTACCGAGAAGGCCCTCTGCCTGGTTCCCTGTAACCTCACTTCTCGCAATGAGGGAACCGTCAGAAGGCCCTTAGAGCTGGACCTCAGTATCCGGGTTGAGAGTTGTGGGTGGAGATGCTCCTTCAGGTATCCTGTGCCGAGGCCGTTTAGGGCTTTAAAGGTCAGCACCAACACTTTGAATTGTGCTCAGAAATGTACTGGGAGCCAATGTAGGTCTTTCAGGACCAGTGTTATATAGTCTTGGTGGCTACTCGTAGCCACTGATAGCTGTACTCTCCATGAATTTGTCCAAGCCATCTAAGTTGGTGGCCATCACTGCCTCTAGTGGGAGTAAATGTTCATCGTTTAACTGCACAGAGTGAAGAACTATTTCCTTTCATCTGTCCTGAATCTTTCAACTTTCAGCTTCATTGCATGGTCAAGAGTTCTAGTGTTAAGATAGGGAGAAAAGCATTTCTCTCCCCACTTTCTGTATGCCATGCATGATTTTATACACGTCTACCGTGTCATCTCTCACTCACCTTTTAACTAAGCTAAAGTGTCCCAGACACTGCAACCTTACCTCACAGGGGAGTCCCTCCATCCCCTTGATCCTTTTGGTTGCCCTTCTCTGAAGGAACCATTCAAGCCAAGCAGAAGCCCTCAAAGGCCTTGTGAATAATGGCTGGCAAGGTGTGTGGCTTCAGGAGAGGCTGTGTGACCTGGCAAGTGTCCCGAGGGGCAGATCGAGAGATCCAGAGGGTTTCATTTGGCCCCCTGGCGTTTTGTCTCCTCTGCACTAGTGCAAAGCCACCACTTTGTTGCAAATACAGTTCAAAAAATTCCAGCTATAAAACTCAGCACAGTTCAACCAGCTGCAATTTAAAACAGCAGAAATCAATTATAAAAATCCTTCTGGAATTAAAAAAAGGAGAACACATTTTCAAGGCATGTCTACAAGCCACCACCGTGGTTTCTCCTCTCTGCTGGTTTCTCTCCCCCCAACTTTCTGCTTCCTCGGCATAAGCTGAACATGCTCTCCTCTGAGGAGGAAGTTGGGATCTCGTTGCCGCCATCCAGGTGGCTGACTGCTGATTTGACAATAGCGCTGACAGGACCCGGGAGGGGAACCTCGCTGCTTAAACATGGACTCCTTCCCACTTCCTCACAGCTCCATGTGCTAAATGGGTGACAGCTGGACTGCCCAGGCTTCTGCTTCTTCTGCAATCTCAGCAAAGCTACAGCTGGAAGCCACATGGCTGAATTTCACAGTACAGTATTTAAAAGGGCATTATCCCCTGTTGTATGGTAAAACCCAAGCAGTGGTTTTTGCTGAAAGATTGGTGGCCATGCTATAAACTCAATCCAGGGAGAGGAAGGGGAGCAGAAAGCGAAAATGCTTTGTTTGGACATACTGTAGGACTTACGGTAAGATGGAGGCAATGATGCTTCTGAATACCAGTTCCTGGAAGCCACAAGAGGGGAGAGTGTTCTTGTGCTCTGGTCCTACTTGCTGGTTTCCCACATTGGCCGTTGTGAGTACTGTACAGGATTCTGGACTAGATGGGCCTCATGTTCTGAAGGCTCACTTCTTTTGATGCTTGAGACGTGTGTTTTCAGGGCCTACCTTATTTCTGTGGCTCTGTTTAAACCATTTTCAGTTTTTAATTGTCCCACAGAGGAACTTATGGTCTTCAAACAAAAACATCCTGAAGGTCCCAGGCCACAGAGAAGTTAGGCTGGCCTCAACTAGAGCCAGGGCTTTTTCAGCTTTGGCTCCAATCTGGTGGAACACTCTGTCACAAGAGACTAGGGCCCTGCGGGACTTGACATCTTTCCTGCGGGACTTGACATCTTTCCGCAGGGCCTGCAAGACAGTTGTTCCACCAGGCCTTTGGTCAGGGCACAGCCTGACTCCCTCCTTTGGCAATCTCCACAGAACTTTAGCCTAATGGTTGCCATCAATTTGAGTTGAATTAATTTTAATGAAATGATTTTAGAATGTTGTATTATTTTATTGTTGTTAGCCGCCCTGAGCCCGGCTTCGGCTGGGGAGGGCGGGATATAAATAAAATTTATTATTATTATTTATTATTATTATTAATTGTTATAACTGACCTGGACTCTGCTGATGAAGGGCAAGTAATAAATGTAATCATTAACAACAACAACGTTCTTAGGTACTGTTTTTCTGTTGTGACATTTTTCTTCTTTCTACAAACTCTGTGGTTTTACCTGCCTCCTGTTTTGTAATATACTAAAATGTAGTGTTAGAAACTGAGATATGAACACTAGGAGCTAAATGGCACCTTAAACCTAGGTAATGGGAGCAACAACGGAATGTCTAGGCACACTTTTTAAATAACAAGAATACAAAGCTGGAAATGAATGAACTACAGCTAAAATATCATGTTCGTTTTTCACATGGTCTAGTCCTTCAACCGCCTGCCCCACTAATATTCTTAAGAAGGTCTTTTCTCCAATCTTTGGAGAGTGGTTGGAAGTGGGGAGGCAGAAAAAGGCCCTCCTTTCCTCCCACTCTGCCATTTTAATCTGAAATCTTAGGCACAGCATTGTGCCCAGAGCTCAGAAACTGCTCGTGCTAATGAAATTCCTTGTTGCAAAATGCTCCTAGAACAATGGGAGTTTCGTATGCTGCTAACATGGAATTTGTAAACCACCAACTGACTGTCAAGACCAGGGGGGTGGGATCTGTGGCTCTCTAGAGGTTAGAGCCCTCCAGGTCCCACCATCCTTAACCATTAATCAGGCTGGCAGGGAGCTGATGGAAGTCAGGAGTCCTACAGCATTTGAAGGACAACAGGTTCCCACCCTTTTGGTAAGGCATGATGGCAGCTCCTGTGTATGTTTCTTCTCTTGCTAAGTGGTGGAGCTTCTGCTTTGCGTGCAGAAGCTCCCCAGAGTCATTCATTGGCATCTCCAGGTAGGTCTGGGAGTGAGCCCCAGTCTGAAACCATGGAGAGCCACCTCCAGTCTGTGTAGATAGTGCTTAACTAGATGGACCAATGGTCTAGCTCAATATAAGACAGCTTGCCTATGCCCCAGGGCTCCAAAATTACTGCCTCCAAAATTACTGCCTATGCTGACTCTTATTCTATGCACATGTTGCTGCACTGGAAAGTATTAAGTCTGTTTTTCTTGATGTTTGAACCCAGGCCCAGCACTGGCGGAATGAAAATTATGAGCGGCCCATTGACCTGGAAGGCTCTGGAGATGATGACTCCTTTGAGGATGAAGAAATTGATGAAATCGAGGAACTCTACTCAGGCTCTGGCTCAGGATGTGAGTACATATTTAAGACCCTTAAAAGGAGGGACGTCGCTCTGCTAAGTGTGGCTGGATAGAAGACATCACTCTTCCTCCTCCATTTATATTGGTGGCAGAGTTATTACGGAAAATTTGTGGGGGGTTTTGGTGGTGGTGGTGGGGAGAAAAAAGCCCAGAGGTTGAATGTAATTTTTTTGGAATTCAGAAGCAGACAGCTGGTTAGCCTTCCAGAAGCAAACATTGTAAAGAACATTGAATGCATTTATTCTCCTCATCCTACTGAATGTCTGGTTCATTTATTTAAAATGCTTATAGGCTTACTTTTAAAGGCCAAAAACCCTATTAAGGTAGCTTGCAAATAAAACAGTGGTGGGAAGCCTCAAGCACAGTGTAGATAAAATTATTAATGGGGAGGACCATTAGCTCAGTGGTAGGACACATGCTTTGCATCCAGAAGGCCCCATGTTCAATCCTTGGCACCTCCAGGTAGGGCTGAAAAAGACTCTAGCCTGGATCCCTGGAGATTGAGTCAGTGTAGGAAACACTCAGTTAGATGGCTGACTTTGTAGACAGCAGCTTCCTGTGTCCCTACAGTGACTCTGAACAGTCAGATCCTAACCTTTACTTCCCTTACAGATTTTGAGCAGGACTCTGGGATCAAGACCATTGTGCGGCTCAACACAGATGCACCCCTCACCCTACCTACAACTTCCCCTGTGTTGCCCGCCACCTCTGTGCAGCCAGTAGCCACCCCCTTTGCGCCATTCCCTGCGGAGGAAGCCACCTCTGATCCAGTAACAAGCAGCCTCTACATCCCCAGGGTGACCGAAGCACCGGCGGTCACCATCCGGAAAGCGCTTGGTACCACTGCTAGCACCGCAGCCCTTGATGCCTCTGCTACCGCTAGTACTATTGCTACCACCACCGCCACAACTGCTGCCACCACCACCTCTGCTACGATGCCCATGTCCAAGCCAACAACTGTCCTGAGAGTCCTGCCCCCCTTTATCACCATTGTAGCCACGACGCAGTCGATCACACTTGAAACGCCAACCACGGCCACCGAAGTTGCCAGGACGGAACTGAACACAGCTCCGCTGGTGCCCACTGGGGTGACGAAGAGCAGGGCTGTGCCAAAGCCAAGCACTTCTCGGGAGCCAGACCGCAGTGAGAGGACTACCACACTGCCCCAACCCTCAAGTTCTACAGCACCGACAGAACCAGTCCAGGTATGGCTTGTTGTTCTTGTGATTTATTAACTTAAGTAAAGGGATGTCCCATGGAAGAGGGAGCAAGCTTCAAATTAGAAGAAAAGGATTCTGACTGAACACCAGGAAGAACTTTTTGATGGTAAGAGTTGTTTGACAGTGGAACAGAAAGTGGTGGACTCTCCTTCCTCGGAGGTTTTTAAGCAGAGGTTGGATAGCCCTCTATCATGGATACTGTAGTTGATATTCTTTTGGATTGGATGATCCTCGGGATCCCTTCCAACTCTACCATTCTATGATTCTATGAACATAAAATACAAAATGCAAACAAAGCAACAAAAATACAAATATATAACACCAAAGTTACAAAACATAGGAGCAGCACAGAGGTATTTTCCCAAAGAAATAGAGAACGAATAATGCAGAAAAATAAAAGCAGTAGAACACATCATGGAAGTCAAACTGCACAATTTGGCCGGGGAAGAGAGTTTTCTGAATTTATCACACACCAAACAACACAGAAAGGTTTTGGGTCTTCCTTACGCTTAGAAATATGTAATTTGTGAGTTATTTTCTTGACGGTAGCCAGAGTCCACATATTCTCATGCCAAAATGAGAGGCTTAAGCCCTTTGATTTATGGGCCAAAGAAGTTATTGCTGCAGTCAGCATCCGCATAAGGAGTTCCTTAGATCAGAAACTTGCCGTTTGATCATCCCTCAGGTTCAAAAGGGCAAGTTGCAAGGAGGCAATAGATGGGGGCGTTTAATTCCCCCCCCCCCCCGAAACTTTGTCAAAGTGCACAAGCAAAGTAAAAATTTCCACATTAAATCATAAGATCTAAAAATATACAAAAATATAATATCAATAACAGCAACCATTCCCCCCCCCCCAAAGCCCTTAAGCAATACTCCATCCCAAGAGTCTGTTCAGCAGCTTCGGTGTTTGTAGCTGGAGTCAGTCAGGGCCCCACCCTCCCAGGCCAGGTGGAAAAAGGCGTGCAGGACAGGGAGCAGGGCTAAACAACACAGGGCGCAGATAGTCTGTAATTGGTTCTTCTCATCTTATGTTTATTTAAATGTTTAAATAAAGTTAAAGGAATTTGCAGGATGGTGGGGGCAAGTGGGTTCAGGGCAGCAGTCCTGGTAAATGACTTTTCCCTCTGCATGTCATTTTCCTGACAAAATCTCTTCCCTAAAAATGATCCTAGCCTTGTTAGGGTGGGAGGACGGGCACTGCGCACTGCCTTTTAAAATTTTAACCCAGAAAAGCTTGGGGTTGTAATATTAACCGGGAAAATGGCATGGTGTGAGGGGTTCAGCAAACACTACAAATGTGTATTAGGGCTACCACCTGAATTGTAAACCAGTTGACTAAATTTGCAGAGAAATATAAATAACGGTTCTTGAAAGGGGGAGAAGTACACTTCTTTGTTTTAAGAACAAGCTGGCATTGTTAATTTCAAATATCATCTTCTGTTGCACATCAGACTTTAACCCTGGTTGATGTAAATTGTGGGAGTAAATTGATGGATTTGGGGGTGGCATAATGTTTGCAATTCTTTCCTGCCCTTTTCATGGGGGAACAGAAGCACACATGTGCAGAAGGGATGGGGGAGTAGCGATGCCCAGTGATGTTCATTGTTGTGTCACACCACGCCCACTGGTGTGAATGAAACTTAGTGTGTCATGCCTGTCTGCCAGTCAAAAAGCCACAGTTCCATAGCTCAACAGGTCCTGCAGTCTGTAAAGAACATTAGAAACAGGCAGAAGCCCTAGCATTATAATCAGGAAAACTAATGTAACATTCCTCCTCTTTGAACACAGCCTTAGTCATGCTCATTCATTTCAGTGGGTCTAGTATTGGATACAACCCAAGGTTCTTTTTCTGAAGGGTTATGGATGATGCCGTTTTCCCTACCTTCCACTGAGAGCACAGCACCTTTTTATTCCAGTTGATTTGGTTTCTTAACACTTTCTCTGTGCCCTCCATACTCTTGAGGGCCAAGTTTGAGGCTCGACCATGGAGATAGAAATAGCAGTGGGAGACTGGCAGAGTAAGTGCTTAGGTTAATTTGATTTTTTAAAAAATACAGACATATAGTGTGAGATCTGCTGTCATCATCAAATACAGTGGTACCTCTGGTTACATACTTAATTCATTCTGGAGGTCCGTTCTTAACCTGAAACTGTTCTTAACCTGAAGCACCACTTTAGCTAATGGGGCCTCCCGCTGCTGCCGCGCCACCTCTGTGCGATTTCTGTTCTCATTCTGAAGCAAAGTTCTTAACCTGAGGTACTATTTCTGGGTTAGCAGAGTCTGTAACCTGAAGCGTATGTAACCTGAAGTGTATGTAACCCGAGGTACCACTGTAGTTTTTAATTAACCCAACCAATAATTTATTTAGGTGGGGAATTTGTATCCCATGTCTCTGCAAATGGGGACCAAGGAGGCTTCCAGCAGAAATCAAAAGCAGTACGGGTGGAACACAAGCCAATTTAGCTAGATCACAAAAAACAACAACAGCTCCAGCATTAGAAACCAACCAACCGGCCAACCCCAAAACAACAGATCCCGGTTAAATGGTGCTGAAACTTGAGAAGAATAACACCTTTGTCACCTGGAATCTTGAAGTAGGTGCTAGATAAGGATCTGGTGAGGAAATTTGAAAATTATGGGGTGGCACAATTGAAAAGACTAATCCTATGCCTAGATGGAAGCGCACAGAATCCAAGAAGTGACTCCTAGGAACAGAAACAGGGCCAGCCCAATGCATTTTCCTCTCTGAAGCCAAGGGCAGGAGAAGAAAACGAGCTTGCCAGATAAGGTCTGTGGCCCATATAATCACCTTCCTGTTCTCACAGTGGCCAACAAGATGCCCATGGGAAGCCAGCAAGCAGGAACTGAGTTCAACATCACTTGCCTCACCTGCAATTCCCGGCAAGTGGTATTCAGATGGCCACTGCCTCCAACTATGGAGCAGAATATAGACATCACAACTAGCAGGCTTATCCTCCATGATTTCCATTAATACTCTTTTAAAGTGACCATCGCTGCCTCTTGTGGGAGCAAATTCTATAGCTGACCTACAAAGGACTTCATTTTGCTTGTCCTGAATCTTCCATCATTCATTTCTTTGGATGACCATGAGTTTAGATTTGTAACCTGGTAGTAAAGGGCAGTTAATACTAATAACAGATCCGGGTTTGCCAACCTTTTTTTGACCCACAGGCAGATTTGCAAGTTGGAGAAACTTATAGGTGCCACACACCCACTGCAACCAAGCAAATGCTGCTCCCTATTCTATGAGTGGCAATAGAATGCCTCTCTTAAGCCTTATTTCACCGGAGAAAATGAACCATGTAGGCATCAGGGAAGGCTGCTTTCGCCACATCTGCCCTCACAGGCACCATGCTGGTGTGTGTCCTGCTTCTAATAGTAATGTAAGGGATGCGGGTGGCACTGTGGTCTAAACCACTGATCCTTTTGGGCTTGCTGATCAGAAGGTCAGTGGTTCAAATCCCCATGATGGGTTGAGCTCCCGTTGCTCTGTCCCAGCTCCTGCCAACCTAGCAGTTCAAAAGCACACCAGTGCAAGTAGATAAAAAGGTACCGCTGTGGGGGGAGAGGTAAGCGGCTTTTCCGTGCGCTCTGGTTTCCGTCACAGTGTCCCGTTGCGCCAGAAGTGGTTTAGTCATGCTGACCACATGACCCAGAAATCTGTCTGTGGACAAACACCAGCTCCCTTGGCCTGAAAGCAAGATGAGCGCCGCAACCCCACAGTCGCCTTTGCCTGGACTTAATTAACCATCCAGGCATCCTTCACCTTTACCTTTACCTCAATAGTAATGTGTATTACTTGACTTGTTTGTGGTAAGCCAGCTCTGCTGTGTTTGGAGTCCTCCTTCTTAGTCTACTTCTTTTCAGTCAGGCTGGACTTCTTCCCCAAAGTCATGCCACCAGTTGGCTGCTGGGCTGCAGATGTGATTCCAGCATTGTGACTGTAACATTTAGAGGAGGGCAGGAGATGAGAAATAACCCTGATCTATGGCTAGAGGGCTGTGACTCAGGAGTAGAGCATCTGCTCTTCATCTACTGAGATTCCTGCATTGCAGGGGGTTGGACTAGATGACCCTGGGGGTCTCTTCCAGCTCTATGATTCATATAATATCTGAAGCTCTGGAGAGCTGCTGCTAGTCAGTGTAGACATTGCTGAGGTAGATGGACCAGTGGCCTGACTCAGCGCATGGCAGTTTTCTTTGCTGTGCTGGTTTTTGGGTGGATCTTCTGGGTTTCAAAGCCCTCCCGGTGCGTAGCACATTATCCTCTTTCTAACAATCTGGCAGTTAGAGACACAACAGGTGCCGCAGAGAAATCTAATCCTTCTCTTTGTCTGGGCTCCCAATCTGCAAAATAGGGATGACGGCATTTCTTTGCTCTTGTTAAATATGAAGAAAGAGGCTAATTTGGTTGGTCGTGGCTGGGATGTATTGTGGGAAAGCACAAAGAATCCCAGGAGCCGGATTGAAAGTGCTGGGTGTGGTTTTGTTATTTCGCTGATTATCATTTTGTTCAGACTTTGCTCCCGAGAAGCTCACAGAGGGTCATATGGTGCTGCAGTTTCATCCTCACAGCAGCCCTGTGAGGTAGGCTATGTGGTCCAGAGCCATTCAGCCTGCTTTATGGCTCAGTGGGGATTTCATCCTGGCTCTCTCCACTCCTGGTCTAGCCCTCTTGCTGCTACATCCGTGGTGGGGATGTTGCTGGACTTCCAAGTCCCATCAGCCCCAACCAGAAAGACGAATGGTCCAGGATCATGGGAGTTGTTGTCCAACAACATTTGGAGGGTCAATTGTTCCCCACCCTCTACACTACAACAACCTAGCTTACACACATGTACTTGTCACAAAAGGGTGTGGATTTTCACACCCACCAACCCACCCACATCCACCCACCACCACAGATTCTTTGGGGACAGCTGTAGAAAGCTCTCCTAGTGCTTTCTTTACTAAACTTTATCTTTTTTTATTAAAAAAAAACCAACAACAAACTTGAAACGTTCCTGGCAAATGGAGGCAGTATCACCTCCACAATTTGCAGAAGGGATGAGCAGACTGCGCTCTGTTTTTCCTGAAAATGAGAAGGAATCATTGCTCTTAAGCACAATTCATTTTGAAGGCTGGCCTGCCTTTCCAAAAAAGGAGTGGATCCACAGCAGATGTGGCACATGACTCACACGAGCCTTATCTTAACCCTTAGTGCCATTTTCCATTCATACATGCATAATATTATTATTAATTGCTGTTGTTGTTGGACTCCATGTCCCATCAGCCCCAGTCAGCATGGCTGTTGGCCACGGATGATGGGAGTTGTAGTCCAGCAATATCTGGAGGGCTTCCTACCCCAATCTTACACAGAGGCAGGCGTGCCTACTCTAGGGGGCAGAGGCATCTTCAGCCCCCTCAATATTCCTTAGCAGGGGGCTCCACCCCACCCCCCAAAATATTGAGGGGGTGGAAGAGGCCAAACTGCTGAGCCAAGTGCAGCATCGAATGCAGGCTCTTCCTGAGTGCACATGAGAAGGAGCTATGGCCATTGAAGCTGTGTGGCACTGGTCAAGGCCTCCTCATGATGACACGCCACCTCCCAGTGATAAGCGCATTGCTTGTGTGACATCACAGGTGCACAATGCATGTCGTGCATGCAATGTCGCAGATGTGCACTGCACGCCACGTGTGTGACATTGCACACGCCACTGAGCCCCCACTCTTTGGCTTGAAGTGGTTCCTCTGCATAGAGGCATCTTCCTTCCTTCCTTCCTTCCTTCCTTCCTTCCTTCCTTCCTTCCTTCCTTCCTTCCTTCCTTCCTTCCTTCCTTCCTTCTTCATTTTTCCAAAAATCTATTTGTTAAAATGCCACTCTTGCTTTGAAATATCCTGTCTCCTGCACCTGAGATAGCTGATTCCTTCAGGGTTCACTTTTCTTGGGTCATTATGTTCACAGGACAACTTCTCTCTCTCTCTGTCTCTCTCTCATCAGATGCCCTGGATTCCTGACATGCAAAGCCTTATTTCAGGGGTGGGTGTGTCCAGTAGCCATTAGTCTCTGCCTCCCCCTGCCGGCCAATGTCTGTAACAGGCAGTTCCACGCCATTCAAAAAAATGCTCCCTGTGAAGATCCCTCAACTTTGCCTCTTCTTATTTGCCCAGGATAATAATAAATCAGAAGAACATGAGAGGATTTGGGAGAGGATTCCAACCAGTTTTCTCATTAAAGTGCAGAGTCTGACTCAGAAAAAGCAGTGTGGGTGGTAGAATCTTCTTATGTTAAAGAACCACTGAATGATGAGGGTTGAAGGTGAAGTGATTATTTCAAAAAAAGTTTTCTAATTCATTCTCTGTCGTTTTTGGGGTTGTTCCCACATAGAGGTGCCTATTGAATTGGCCTCTGCTAGATCCTGCCCTAGATTTTGCGGTTTCATGAAAGAGGAACGCAAAAAAAGGAAGCCTGCTTCTTCTGAGTCATACCATTGTGGCTGTGCAGGATTTCTGACAGGGTCTTTCCTAGCCCAAGCTGTAGATGCCAGGGACTGAGCTTGAGACCCTCTGCATGCAAAGCAGATTCTTCCCCATGGAGCTGTGGTCCTTTCCCTATTACTGCGGCCTCAGCAGAGAGCCAGTGTAGTGTAGTGGTTAAGAGCGGTAGTCTCGTAATCTGGTGAACCGGGTTCGCGTCTCCGCTCCTCCACATGCAGCTGCTGGGTGACCTTGGGCTAGTCATACTTCTCTGAAGTCTCTCAGCCCAACTCACCTCACAGAGTGTTTGTTGTGGGGGAGGAAGGGAAGGAGAATGTTAGCCACTTTGAGACTCCTTTGGGTAGTGATAAAGCAGGATATCAAATCCAAACTCTTCTTCTCTTCTTCTTATGAAGACCTCTTTTGACCCAGACTTTCCCTGACCCACCAGATTGCAACCTGTTCTATGTGCATGGATCCTTCCTATCTCATTTTATTTGCTTTTGTATGTTTTTATACCATGGCTTTTATGCTCTTAGGTTCTTTTAACGGATATTGTGCTTCTATTGTACGTAGTGTACACTGCTTAGACATCATTAAACAAAATATTCAGTGGTTTGGAAACGCTTCTAAATAATCAATAAGCAAACAAATTTCAGATTTATTAATAAGGCAACCAAGTACAGATTGTAGCCAAACAGTAACATATTAGCATAAACCAGGCATAGACAAACATCTGGCTGGGTTTCCCCAGACACTCTGGGCGGCTTCCAACAAAATATTAAAAAACAATAATCTATTAAACATTAAGAGCTTCCCTAAACAGGGCTGCCTTCAGATGTCTTCTAAAAGTCAGATAGTTGTTTATTTCTTTGACATCTGGTGGGAGGGCGTTCCACAGTGCGGGTGCCACTACTGAGAAGGCCCTCTGCCTGGTTCCCTGTAACGTGGCTTCTCGCAGCCAGGAAACCACCAGAAGGCCCTCGGCGCTGGACCTCAATGTCCGGGCAGAACGATGGGGGTGGAGATGCTCCTTCAGGTATCCTGGGCCGAGGCCACTTAGGGCTTTAAAGGTCAACACCAACATTTTGAATTGTGCCTCGGAAATGTACTGGGACCCAATGTAGGTCTTTCAAGAACAGTGTTATGTGGTCTTGACGGCCACTCCCAGTCAGCAGTCTAGCTGCCGCATTCTGGATTAGTTGTAGTTTCCAAGTCACCTTCAAAGGTAGCCCCACATAGAACACATTGCAGTAGTCCAAGTGAGAGATAACTCATGGGAGTTGGAGTCCAGCAGCATCTGGAGGACCTTTGCCTCCCCATTCCTGCCACAGATGTGTCTTCTTTCTTGCTTCGTGAAGGCAACTGAGCATCCTTTCTCCCTCCTTTCCTCTCTCAGTCCTCTCTGTTCTCTCTCGCAGGGAGAGCCTCTGGATGCGACCCCTTCCACGTCAATGAATAACGAATTGGAAGTTCCTGTCAGCGGGGACTTTGAAATCCGTGAGGAGGAGGAGGTGGCAGCTCAGACGGAGCTCAGCAATGAAGTGGTTGCCCTGGTTACCCCAGCAGCTGGGCCAGTGCTGAGGAAGAATGCTGAGCCGGGGCTTGTAGACAATACAATAGAATCGGGGAACTCGGCTGCGCAGCTCCCCCAGAAAAACATCCTGGAAAGGAAAGAGGTCCTCATAGGTAGGTACTTATTTTGAGGTGAAATGGGTATTTTAAATCAGGCCTGGGGAACTTTTGGCCCTCCAGATGTTGCTGAACTTCAGCTCCCATCATCCCCAACAAGCATGGTCAATGGGCAAGGATGATGGGTGTTTTAATCCAGCAAAATCTGGAGGACCAAAGGTTCCCCATACCTGTTTAAAATGGCTTTATAATTACATTTTAATGATTCTGTCTTGTTATGCATATATATATATATATATATATATATATATATATAGTCTTTGAGCAGAGGTTTTTTGTTTTTTAAAAGCAGGTTAGTTGTCTTTTGATGTTTTCTATCCCACCTTTAAGGGACGCGGGTGGCGCTGTGGGTAAAAGCCTCAGCGCCTAGGACTTGCCGATCGAAAGGTCGGTGGTTCGAATCCCCGTGGTGGGGTGTGCTCCCGTCATTCGGTCCCAGCGCCTGCCAACCTAGCAGTTCGAAAGCAGCTTCGGGTGCAAGTAGATAAATAGGGACCACTTACCAGCGGGAAGGTAAACGGCGTTCCGTGTGCTGCGCTGGCTTGCCAGATGCAGCTTGTCACGCTGGCCACGTGACCCGGAAGTGTCTGTGGACAGCGCTGGCTCCCGGCCTCTAGAGTGAGATGAGCGCACAACCCTAGAGTCTGTCAAGACTGGCCCGTACGGGCAGGGGTACCTTCACCTTTACCTTTATCCCACCTTTATGCCATGGTGGAACCCAAGACAATGTAGATGTGGTTTCCTGGTGGTCAGTCAAATAAGTACTGAGCAGACCCAGACCTGTTTAGCTTCAGCAAGGTGGTGGCCCCACGTTCCTTCAGACCATATGCCCACCACATGTCCCCAATTGTTTGCTTGCTTACCAATTCATTATTTGGCTTATTTCAATTCGGTCTTTTGGATGACAAAATGAAGAACGTTAAGAAGAGCCTTGCTGGGTGAGTTCACATGGCCTTTCCAGTCTAGCATTCTGTTCCCTGCAGCAGCCAATCAGATTATTCTAGGAAGCCCAGAAGCAGGGCATAAAGGCAATATCCCTTCCTCACTGTTTGCAACCCCCTGCACTGCTTCCAATTGCATTTTGTGTGTGTGTGTGTGCAATTGGAATGAAGGGATTGTCATGCTGCCGCTGGACTTGAAGGTTCCATTTAACAACCACAGCTAATAGCAGCTAATAGGTATCTTCCCCTCCATAGGTTTCTTTACAATCTAGTCTATGACTGCATTCATAGGACAGTTTATTCTGTTTCCCTGACATTTCCTGAACTGTTATTTTTTGCATTGTAGTTGAGCTTTCCAGAGACATAAAAACCGCTTCTGGAAATATAGTGGAATATAGCAAAAGTTTAGCACTCATTTCCAGGGTAATAACTTCTAGGGGGATAAAACAAATAAAACATTCGTCCAGAAAAATCACAGGAGTAAAGAGACAGAATTTGGGGTGGTATACTGGTCTATAGTTCTTTTCTGTTGTTTTCATGGGGGAACAGAAACACGCATATGCGGAAAAGAAGGGTGAGTGGCAAATGAAATTTAGTGTAACATGCTGGTATATTGATAAAACAAACCACCGTTCCATAACAGGTACTGCATTGGAAATGGAACACTGGAAGTGTCAGCATTAAGATCAGCAAAACTAAAGCAATATTTCCCACATCTGAATATAACTTACAAATGCAGTAGAGAGGGCTTTGACATGCTAGAATGGATTGTACCACTACTGATTGCAGTGTGTGTGTTGCCATTTTGAATGCTGCTCCCCTGTCCACTTTTTAAAAACAAACAAACCAAAACAAAACGAAACACTCTCCATGTAAATAGAAAATAGCATGCAGGAGGCGGTCTCGAATTCACCAAGAATCAAGGTATACCAGGGGAGCATTCTGGAATAGGACACCCACTTTTTTCTGAAATGGTGCTGCCTCAGATAGCGAGGGACCAAAAAGCTCAGTCTGTGAATATTCACACAGAAGGTTCCCCATTCAATCCCAGCCATTTCCAGTTTGGAAAAAGGACTGTAAATGTTACCTTTGTAGTTTCTACACCCACCCACACCCATCTCCTACTGCTATCCAGGCAAGCGAGAGAGTAATGGTCCAAGTTCAAGGACGCATTTCATTTCAACCCGACAAAAGGGCCCAAGGAGGGTGCAAAACAAGGCTGGTGAGGAGTGTGGGAGTGTGGCCCTAGGGGAAGAGGGGCATGGCCTCAGGAGAGTCTGAGCTTCCTGGACCTGAGCTGCTCCACCCCTGTCCTGGAGGAGGAGGGGTACATCCTTCTGAGATATTACTGACTTTGCATCTTCTGCTGTCTTCTTTACAGCCGTGATTGTGGGCGGGGTCGTTGGAGCTCTCTTTGCTGCCTTCCTGGTGATGCTGCTAATCTACCGGATGAAAAAGAAGGACGAGGGGAGCTATACCTTGGAGGAGCCAAAGCAGGCGAGTGTCACGTACCAAAAACCCGACAAGCAGGAGGAATTCTATGCATAAATCAGTGCCTCGCCACCTCTTTTTCTGTCCCGATGCCGTCCTTTTTTTAAGAAACAGAAACAAACAAACAAACAAACAAAATCTCTCTTATTATTCACCCAGCCTCTTTTCTCTCTCTTTCTAATCAAGTCTGTGAATTTTAACAAAGAAGCCTAGAAGAAACCGACAGGTTTTTTTTAAAAAAAGGATCATGTATGTTCTTTGCTTTTAAGAAGGAAAGGGGAAGGTTGAATCAGAAAGCATCAGAGTGTGGAGCAAACAGTGAACTCCTGGCTGGATGAACGCTTGAGTTAGCACCTCTGCCGGGAACGGTCTCAAGTCACACCTCCCTCAGGTCTAGAGCCTTGACTTCTTTTGTTTCGAATGAGGTGGTCCCTTTTGGTTTCTGGCACTTTGCAGCACTCTTCAAGACGAGATCTTTTTTTGACTCACTGACTCCGCTCGACTACAAGTGCAAGGAGACGCAACATCTGATCATCCGGGCTGCTCACAGCTCCCTCCTGCAATCGGTCAGTTGCAATGGACATTTTAATTGCTTCATTGGAGATCTCACATGGTCCACAGAGAGCACCTTTTCCCAGCTGTGCATTGTTTCCTTGCTGAGAGCACCTCCCTTCCTCCCATTCCTACTCACAACCACCACTTTGAAACTATCTCCCTACAGAAGGACCATCCTAGGCTTGCAGAGGTTTCCGGTTAAACCTTATGCCCAGATTCATTCAGCTGGCTTTCACTGTGACCTTGAAGACTCAACTTGCATGGTATTGCAAGCTCAGGCAGATGACCAAGAAATACTTTTCTAAGACATTATTTGTGGGAAAACAGGGATACGTGTGGAAAAGGCAAGCTTTTTTCTGAAGTCTGTAGGAAATAGATAATGTGTCACACTTCTCAACAGTGGTGTGGGTCCTTTCCTTCTTTATAAGGGTATGGGGGAATATGGGGGAAGGGAGAAGGACAACATGAGTCCATGATCTGCTGCAGCAGATATTTGGTTCCATATAACTCTGTAAATAAATGGAAGTGGTAAAAAGTTAATAAACACCAGTGCTCAACTGTTGGGGTGAAACCTGCATCTCCAAAGCAGGAATTTGTAGGTCAGCATCAAACTGGGGAGTGTGACATTTCACCCAAACCTTCCCTGTTAAAGCAGATGTCACATTTTCACTGGCAACGTAGGCGAGGGAATAGTGCCGACCCACAGATTGGCAGATGACCTATGGCCCAAATGCCACAGAGGGACCAAATGGATAAATTGGCGATTGAACTGTATGCAATAAAAATGAAGGCAAGTAAAGACGAATGTTCACTCTTACATATCAGAAAGCCAAGGGTACTAAAAAATAAATAATAAAAAAAACCAATATGGGCGGGGAAAATGCAATTGAAAACCACCAATGGGTGATAAGGGTGTTTTAAATTATGCATCACTAATAGGATGCTATTGCAAGGTGCCAATATGTATTGGCAAATGCCCATTCAAATTGCATTGACTGAATGCTGTATACACACCTTGGCTGGAGCAGCAGGCCAGATGGTCACAGTTCAGAGATATATAAGTAAACAGAGGAAGATTCAGAGTCGAGCCACAAAGTTGCTAGTGAGCTTGGCACATGGATATACAAAGGAAAGCTGGGAACTCTGTTTAACTTTTCAAAAAGCAGGTTGGCAAAACCAGTAAAGGAAGTAGCAGAATGAACATATGGCAGCCTTTGCTAACCTGGTGCCCTCCAGGTGTTTTGGACAACAATTCCCATTGGCTGGGTGGGGATGATGGGAGCTGTTGTTTAAGACAGCTGACTTATAGCAGCAAAATACATTTAACTTAGGCTGTGATCATATCAACACTTCCCTGGGAATATGCCCCCTTTAAGCCAATGGGACCTCCTTCTGAGTCCATATGTATAGGATTTGGGATTAGAATGGGGCATGCATGCAGGTCCTGCCCACAATGTTCCCATGAGTATTGGATATACCTCTGATTTTTACACATTTAGTGCAATCAGGATACGCAAGTGAGATGTGTGTAGGGGATTCTAACCTTTGAGGATTCTAACTATTGGGGAAGGGCCATGGCTTTGTGGTAGAGCACCTTACTTGCATGCAGAAAGAAAGTCCCAGGTTCAACCCCTGGCATTTCTGGGTAGGGATGAGGAGGACTCCCATCTGAAACCCCTGAAAGCTGCTGGCTGCCATCATAGACAATACTGAACTGGATGTACCAACCGAGCGACTCTGTGTAAGGTATGTTCAAGCAAAACCTCATGCTCAGTGTGCAAAAGTTGGGAGAGGGGGATGTGGGAGCGGAGCACACTGGGGATGTGGGGTGTAGTACCTGCAATTTGCTGCATAGTTTAAGCCAGGCATAGGCAAACTCAGCCCTCCAGATATTTGGGACTACAACTCCCATGATCCCTAGCTAACAGGACCAGTGGTCAGGGATGATGGGAATTGCAGTCACAAAACAGCTGGAGAGCCGAGTTTGCCTATGCCTGGTTTAAACCTTCACATGCTATTTTGAATATCTGAAGAGAACTGCTGCAATCTTAAGAACGCCTACTCAGTTCAGCGGGACCAATTCCCAGGTAAGTATGCAGGATGATATACTTCAAGGAGGGGAAAAAATTGTTCTAGAAATAATTAGGGGTTTTTGAGGATGGGAAGCTGTGTAGCTGTCTCTTTCTGGAAGTTTTGATGGAGAAGTGTGCATGCACATCTATGAACAACAGCAAACAGATCATACCCCCCCCCCAGCAAACCACAGTGAGAGCAAAGTTGACCCAACAATATTTTTGTTCTCTGTGTTAAGGCAAAAAAGGGGGGAAGGGGGGGAGCAAGAGTACATTGGAATCCCAAGGTGGTAATGCTGAACAAATGCAGATATGTCAACCCCAACCCACCATCAATATTGCCATTACACTAATCAACAATGGGAGGGGAATGAGCTTGGCAGTTTGCCTTCATGTAGGAATTGGTTCCAAAGAGTCAAGTTGCCTGTCTTGCTTACTCGTAGCCAGCACTGTGCTGCCTTGGTGTGTGTGAATAAGGGGGGCTGGTCTCCCATTCAGAAAACTTTGAAAATGTCGCCCATGTGCTGAAGGAAAAGGCTTCATGGTAGATTCTCAGGTTGTGCAATGAATAACCATAATTCATTCCAGCCTAGCTGAACCAGCAGATCTTGGCAATAACCTTCCGATCCTATTATTCTATTACAGCTACAAATCTCATTGTTCATGTTTCTTCTGGTCAGCTTAGCACTAGCCAATACAGTGCTCTCCAAACGCTGCCTGACTATAACTCCCATTGGCCCCAGTCGGCATAGCCAATGGTCAGGGATGATGGGTGTTGTAGTCCAACAGCATTGGTTACCTGTAGGTTATATTTCCTGCTGAATGTTAATATCTCAAAGGAAATGAAAGCAGCATCATTGAGCTTTTGTGATTGAAACTACTAAATCAGTTTAGCCCAGCGGTAGCCAATTTGGTACATTCCAGATATTATTGGACTCCAGCTCCCATCATCACAAACCATTGTCGATGCTGGCAGAGGCCGATGGGAGTTGGAATTCAACATTTGGTGGGAACCACATTGGCTACTCTTGAGTTAGTTCCAACCCCTATTAATTTCAGTGGTTGTATCCAATGTCAATCATTCTTAGGGTAGACTCACTGAAATTAATGGGTATGACAAATTTCGGTCCATTAATTTCATTGGATGTACTCTGAGTAGAAGTGAGTTGGATCCAACCCAACACTTCCATGACTATTAATCTTGTCACTTTTCCTTTGAACTCCTGGGTGTCTTTAAAATTCTTCCAGCTTTACACCAATTATCCTCATGCATGCAGATTAGAAACTCTTGAGAAGCATCTTTGTGTCTGGTTTCTAATGGTTTTTACACTGATTTCCAATGTAATTCCATGCATGCTGACTCAGAAATAAGCCTCACTACATTCAAATGGGGCTTACTCCCAGATAATTGTGCCTAAAGACTTCAGCCTTTGTAATATATCTAAAGCACTGCAAGGTCCTACTGGTTTGCGTGCAGAAAAGGAGACAAAGTCTAAGTAACTGGCAGTAAAAGCCGGAAATTTCATGCAGGGGGGGGGGGAGATTAAAAAAATTCTCTTTAATATCTTGATTTTATTATGGAGTTCTTTTTTTATAAATGCAGAAACTAGGCAATGCTTTTGCTGTATCTGTGACACTTTGAGACTCTGGGTGAGTTTATGGAGTTTAACTTTGCTCCATGTGAGTTTTGATTATTGGTACTCACACTCATGAAAAGGACATATTACCATAACTCTGGAGTAGCAATTCTCATCAGTAGTCACTTGCAGTCTGATGCAGCTTTTTCTGTAGTTGTTTTTCTTTGTAAAAAATCTAGCGTCTCTTGGAAAACTGGAGAGGTTTATTAGGTCCTCCTAAAAGCCAATGAAGCAGCAGCTGTTTCCAAGGTATTGTCCTTCTTTCTAAGAGTATGCACATTCTATTAGGTTCCACTGTAGTGTTGTTTCCATAAGAAGCTAAGGCTGAACACAGCTGCACTTTAGCGACACCTAGTGACAGAAGGTGAACATTACAACAGTTACTTTTTAAGGGGCAGGGGAGATGCCCTTATGTGTTTAATCCCAGAGAAACAGTGCATGTTTAAAAATAAGGATGCCTCTTAACACAGGTAGCAATCAAAGACACACTTTGGTCACCAAACTTTGCTATTGCCGCTGTTATCCAACAACACAACAGGCCTATTTGCTGTGGCAGAGTTAATGGAAATGTTCCAACACAAAGTTCTAAAAATAATTTTCTACAGGTGTCGACTCCTTTACTACATTAGAAAAGGGGATTCTTTGTAAATATAGAAACATGGCTGATTAAATTGGAGGAAGGAACTTCATCAATCTCTGTGATTGATTGATTGATTGATTGATTGATTGATTCCACAACACCGTGAAAACTCAGCTCAGTGAAATGAGGAAATTGAAACAAAAGTGATTTGTTACGCAAAGATGTCCTTTTTCTGAGTGTGCCACTGTGCCAGCATGGCCAATGGTCAGGGAGGATGTTAGCCTGAAAGCTACCTGGTTGGGGGAAGGCATTAAAAGATAAAGGAAGGCAATCCAAATACAGCATGCTGTGAAGCATGCCATTCTGCCTAGAGAGCCACACAGTAGTCCTCATTCATTCCAATATACTCATTCAAACAGGGATGACTTCCTTTCCTGAAATGAAGAATGCTGATCTCAAGTGCTTTGTATATTGACGAGGACCTTTCTCCTTGAACAAAGGAGGGTGTATATTGTAATCAGTTCCTTGAGCAGCTAAAGCTTGCACTCCCTGGCTCATCAAAGACAAAAAGCGCATACCAGGAAATGTCTTCTTCACACACATTCTACTGTAGGGGCAGGCAACAGGGTGTCATGCCAATATTGTTGGACTCCATCTCCCATCATTCCTGAGCATTGGCTGGAGCTAATGGAAGTTGGGAGTCCAACAACAACTGGAGATGCACCACTTTGCCTACCTTAGTTCTATGTGATCCCGATAGGTACATTAAAAATGGAATAAGCATCAGCAGAAGCAACTGACATATACCTGGAGGTGCTTCTCAAAAGTTGTTTATATAACATCTGAGCAGTTTTAATGACCAAAGCATACACAGCTCATTGAACACTTTGGTCTGTCCTGGGACTACTGATTATGCTGTTAGCCTTTTTCTAAGGGCCAAAGTGAACAGGCAAAGGGAAACTGGAATTAAACCAGTCCAACATCCTGAATTCTTTCTGAGATTCTTCTGGCTTTGAAATAGTGGTCTGCAGTGTTCTGGTGCCTTTGTATTGTGGAGAAAAATGGATCCGTTCTCCACAATTTAGATGCTCTTTCTCAAAGCATGCATTTATTGCAAAGACTGGGAACCTGCTTCCTTCCATGTGTCGTTAAACTATAAGCCACATCAGCTCCAGACAGCATGGTTAAGAGTCAAGGATAATGGGAGTTGTAGTCTAGCAACATCTGGAGGGCCAAAACTTACCTACCTCTGTTCTATTGCAAAGCAATTGTATTTCCCTAGCAATCAAATATCTAAATAATGTTCTTACTGGAAATGTAAAATATTCTTCTCCTGCAAATCCATTGACTTTCTATGATGAAGGTTGATGGTTGCGCAACAGCCAGTGTTGCCAGCTCTTGTGTGCTTTTTGCCTTCTCCCCTCTTGATCCTTTATCTTGATCCTCTAGATACTGGCTGAAATTTCCCACTCAAAAATGATCTCTGCAACAAAGCATGATTTCCTTTCATCCCACCAACCAAAGTTAATTGGCAATTTTGCTCCACTTAAAAGATTAATGGGATGCTCTCTTCTCCTAGCTTGAAGACTTCAAAAGGCCTTCAGTTTCTTGGGAAAGGTCACTGCACTCCTATTACATAACTTTTTGCTTGAGTCTTACCAAGGGGCTTTGCTACAACCCTATTGAATGGATACCAACCACCTCCAGTTGGCAGAGGTTTGACTGTGGGGATGATGTGAATATGTTACGGTGTGTGTATGCATATGTGTGTATGTATATGTATGTAGTTAATGTATATATGTACATGTTTTTTGTATGTACATATAGATACACACACAATATAATTTAAAATGTGTACATAAGCAAGGAAGAACCCTGTTTATATTGGTGGGCACCAGGACATCTAAATTTTTCAAAGACGCCCAGCCGAGCAGATGACTGACAAGGGTAGATGAAGCTCCAGTTCCTTTTCCAGGAGGTCAAAATCACTATTAAGATGCACAAGGACCTGTAACAAAATGTTGCAGTGTGGAGTGTTTCTGTTCAGGGTTCCGGCCAGACAGCTATGCCCACTTCTTCCGTACTTCCATTTTTCCTTTTCCAGCTCTCTGACTGTTAGCCAGCAATGTTCAGTCTTTCTCGCTCATATCATTTCTCCATTTGTGTTCCCCTTCCCTAAATATTTCTTTGTACTTCCTCAAATTTTGGAGATTCCCCACCTCACGTGTTTGGCTCAGTTAATGTTCATCTTGTGTTCCTAGATCTAAATCAATAAAGTTTGGAACATGAGGCAATTTTTAGAAATGGTACCCCCAACTTCATAATATCTATAAAAATAAAGATCATTTGTGGACCTTTTAATGATACACAAGTCTCTGTTTGAAGCAGCTTCCTTAAAGTGCAATCCTACACATGTCTATTGGTAAATAAATCCCACTGAGTTTAATGTAGGTGCAGGACAGTAGCCTAAATATGCCTCATGGCCAGGCCACACAATGAACACTATATAGGAGCCAAATCTGTGGCCCTTCAGATGTTGCTGGACTACAAATTCCATCATATATGGCTGGAGCTGGTCTGGGTTGGAATCCAGTGGAAGGTGAAAGGTTCTCCTGATACATCTGATTAAAGAAGTCTTCCTCAATCTGATGCCCTCAAGGTGTTATTGGACTCCCATCATCTCTGATCATTGGGCATGTTGGCTGGAGCTCATGAGAGTTGGAGTCCACCAAGCTTATCCAGAAGGTCATAACAGGTGCAAGCCCTTAGCGTTCAACTTTGAATACATTGTCATTGCCCCAAGTGATGTCTGTGGGAGTTTCCTTGATTCTTTCCCCAAGGCCTTCAGAGCTGGAGTGCCACAGATGCAGTGTTGGTAGATGTGTTTGTGGCTGGGATCGAATATAATATCTTCACAATTGACAATCAAATCAGACTAAAAGCAAAAAAAGAGAGGGTGGTATCTGACTAAGTTACACTCAGAGTAGAGCTACCGAAATGAATGGACTTCAGCTAGTCGTGTCCATTCATTTTAATGGGCCTACTTTGAGTATGACAAGCTGCAATCCTAGGATCACTTAACCTGGGTGTAAGTCATTGAATTCACTAAGACTTACTTCTGGGTAGACTTGGCTAGGATTGCATCCTGAAGTCAGCTACAACTCCTTTTCTCTACACTGTTTTATAAAACTGCTTTTTTAAAATAATTGCCAGTGCAACAGCCTGCTTGCTAGAACAACCTCATTGTTTTCTGCGTCTTCAAAGACAAAATCCGCCCCACTTGTCTTGTAAATAGGAACCCGTGTATAAAATTTCAATAAATAGATAAAAACAAAGCATTGATATCCACCCCCCAAAAAAAATTCCCTCCTGGAGTGTTTTGACAAGCAAATAGATACCTCCGCAAGTCTCTTATGGGAACTACAAATCACGGGATAATGGAAAAGTTTTAACGTTAGGCAAAATACCAAGTTGTGTACTATTCTGCTAACACGGGGGAGCAATGCATGTAAATATTTTTAAAGGTAAAACATGTCTTAAAATCTTTTTTTTTTTTTTGTATGTACATAACTCTTCTAGAGTTTAGTACTGAAATTGCTATTTAGTGTCTGTTTTATGAATGGAGGGTGGGGAAACAAATAATAATAAAAATAATAAAAATGTTTAATTGTTTTTGTCCAGAGTCGATGGCCAAAACCTTAAAAAAATATTAAAAAATAATCTTTGCCAATGTAGCACTGTAATGGTAATGTCTATTTTTTTTATTACTCATGTGTTGTGCCCATTTATAAAAAGGAACAAAATAAACACGAATGTTCACATTGGAGTCTTTCCTTGAGTGTTTGTGTAATGATTTGGGGAGCAAGACAAAAGATGTGCGGTTTCTCTATTGTAGAGTGGACTGCTATTCTGGGCAGTGGTGCCATTAGGGTGGGATTTCAGGGCACATGTCTAAGAATGGACAGATCAGTCTATTTTTCATGGTTTCTCATCCCTCCCCACCTTAAGTTGAATTCTCAACATTTCTGCACCGCTCTGCCATTTTTTATTTTTATTTAAATAAAAAGTCCTCAACAAAGCTTGTAGGAATTTTAGTGCAATATTCTCCTAATATATACATTTTTGTATGCAATTTTTGCCTTGTGTACACATTTGGGCAAGCCATTTCTCCTAACATAAAGCCTCTTTCCATGCCGTTTTCACAAATATATGCATTTATATGCACAATATACCCTAACACATGCACTGTTGTATCCATTACCTGGCTGGAGAACTGCTCTGCAAAATTCAGAGAAGGGCAGATTTCAATGAATGGCTGTGTTTTTGTTTGTGAACGGTTCGGAAAGGTGTGAATTGGGGAGGTTCACCTTTAAATGCAATCTGAATTATATTTCTCCCTCGTCTCTATCCAAGGACAATGGATAGTTGACTTCATATATTGCGATGTATGTCATTTCCAACAATGTATATTGCACAATCTTTTTGGCACACTTTCCCCCAATAAACACTTTTGCATGCATTAATTGACAGGAGGATGGCTGCACAAAATCTGAGAGGTATTGAAGGACAGCTGTGTTTCAGTTTGCATATTGTTTTTGAAAGTCCAACCTAGGTAGGCTCACACTGAAATCCAAATTCAACCAAATTCCTCCCCCATCCCTACCAGAGTCCCACTCAGAGTGAACAGGAGGTCCCCCAAAACACAGCAGGGCTGGCTTATCAAGTTTTGATGTGAGTTGAAGTAATACCTTCTAAAAAGTCCCCCCACCCTGCAAAAAAATTCAGCTCTAAGATGACCAAACTGTACCAATGATATCAGTTCTGGTCCCCTGAAATCAAAATGTTATAGCAGCTACACCTGGAAATGGAAGAAACAGGCCACTTTAGGACTTGGGACCATACTTGGTGGTTCTGGTGTGCTGTCATTTCCAATTGCCAACATTTAATAGCCTCGCAGCAACCAGAAGCTACACTATGGGGCACATTAAAGGACACGCTTTGGAAATATTGGCTAGCATTGCTTTTGGTGGAAGGGGCAAGTGACCCTGGGCTCTTTCAGGATGCAGGACTGAGAAATGTGGGAACCAAAGTTGGCTCTTCCATCTCACCCAATGCCCTTTTGGACTCTCATTGACTGTGGCTTGCACTCTTCCATCTTTTCCTGGGTTCGGCCTTCTTCCTCTTCTTCTTTTTCATCTCCTGCTTCTTCTCCCCTCCCGTTGGAAACAATGGGGTGGAATGAAAGGGTGCCAGTTCAAAGGTTGCTGTGGTTTAATCTCCAGTTTGAGGGTTTGTCATGATACTGGGAAGGCGTTGCATCCTTTGCATTCTGTGCACACCCCTAATTCACTCACAGAACACGTGCTTTTTGATGCTGCTCTGATGTCGTTGAGAAGGACCACTGATGATTCTGTTGCAACTGGAGTAGGCATGTAGGGATGGATGAATCCATCTGTTTCTGTTTTCCATCTTTCTCATCATAATTTCAATGTCACATCCTTTCCACAACAGTCTGCATTGGGAAAAAAACAAATCATCACAGAAACCCATCAGTTTCTCCCAGCAATACGCATTTTTCTATGCAATTTTTGCCTAATAAACACATTTTAACAAGCAATTTCCCCTAATATATACATTTTCTGCACACATTCGGGAGAAGTGAGAATTTTGAAGGGTGGCTATAATTTGACTTGCATGTTCTTACAGGATGTGCAAATTAGGTAGGTTTGCATTACTACTACTAAGCAATGTACTGTGGTACCTCGAGTTACAGATGCTTCAGGTTACAGACACTTCAGGTTACAGTACCTCGTGTTAAGAACTTTGCTTCAGGATGAGAACAGAAATTGTGCGGTGGTGGCGGCGGAAGGCCCCATTAGCTAAAGTAGTGCTTCAGGTTAAGAACAGTTTCAGGTTAAGAACGGACCTCCAGAACAAATTAAGTTCTTAACCTGAGGTACCACTGTATACTGAAAATGCATATTCAAACTGAATTTCTTAGTGGGAGGGGAATCCAACATTGAGGTTCCCTCTCTAAAGTCAGAACTCTCAGGGAGATAGGGAGAAAGTGTTCTGTTGGCCTCTGGAATACCCTCTGGGGGTCTATAGGTTTGCTGAGCCAGGCTGTCAGTGTGGTGTAGTGGTTAGAGTGTCAAACTAGGACCCAGGAGACCAGGGTTCAAATCCCAACTAGGTCAGCCCCCAAAATTTACATTGGTATGTTATAGTTGTAAATGTATGGTGTAGAGGGAGCCTCAGACATTCAGAAAACAGAATATGAAATGAAACACAGAATATTTCCTTTTCAGAGGTCAAATCTCCATTGTTTTGCACTAAATACAAATGTGATGTATTTGCGCTCTGTTCCTCCATTCTTTAAAAGAACATTTTGTCATGGGACAGATTACTTTGAAATACCTGCTGTTGCTCCTACTCAAATTAGTCTAAGCTGTAGTCAACATCATTGGGGTTGGCTGATCAGTTGTTCCTTGGTTTTGTCAGCAGAGGGAACAGTTTAGCCAGCTAAAGGAAGTTAACAAAGATGCAACCTTTTTCGCAGAAAGCTTGAAGAGCCTGGTCAGGCAAGGGGAAGGAGGAGGAAACAATGGGGAATTTCGAGGAGGTAGTATTAATTTAGGATTCCTCTTCTTGAATTTCTCAAGTCACCTGGATGAAAGGCAGGAACAACAACAACAACAACAACAACAACAACAACAACAACAACAATTTATTTATACCCCACTCATCTGCCTGGGTTTCCCCTGCCACTCTGGGCAGCTCCCAAAAGAATACTGAAAACACGATAAAAGAGATAAACAAATATCTGATGTTTAGAAGACATCAGAAAGCAGTCCTCTTTAGGGAAGTTTGACTGATGTATTAATGTATTTTTTATCTTTGTTGGAAGCCGCCCACAAGGGCCAGGGAAACCCAGCCTGACGGGTGGAGTATAAATAATAAATTATTATTAATAATATTACTATTATTGCTATTGTTGTTGTTGTAATATCAAACATGAAAAGCCTCCCTAAAGAGGACTGCCTTCAGATGACTTCTAAAAGTCTGGTAGTTGTTTATTTCATTGACGTCTGATGGGGGGGCGTTCCACAGCGCCCGCACCACTACCGAGAAGGCCTTCTGCCTGGTTCCCTGCAACCTCACTTCTCACAGTGCGGGAACTGCCAGAAGGCCCTCGGTGCTGGACCTCAGGGTCTTGGCTGAACGATGGGGGTGGAGACGTTCCTTCAGGTATACTGGTGGGTCTGCACCCAAGAAAGGCTCCCACCTGCTGCAATCAGGATTCCCAGCTGAGGTGTGGGGCTTGGAGAGTGTCTTGCCTGAGGACCCTAAAATATGCTGGAGTTGACACTGACTATACCAGGGATGTAGGGACTAGTGACCCTTCAGATTATGCTGGACAACAGCTCCTACTGCCTCAACCATTCACCATGCTTGCTGGGTCTGATGAGAATTGAGAGTCCTCCAACATCTGGAGGGCCAACAGGTCCCCTTACCCATGAGCTATATGGACAAGTGATGTGACTTGGTAGAAAGGTGGTTCCCTATGTTCCATAAGCTCCAAATTAAGAGAAATATTTGCATCAGTGATAAGAAAGGAAAGATAGAGGTGCCATTGCAGGGGCAGAGTTCTACAGTCCTACTCCCACTGGCGGAGGAAGGGGGTGTGGTGGGTGTGGCCTGCCCCGGGTGACATTGCCGCCCCGCCCCCTGGTATGCTCGCCCCGCCCCCACAGGTAGCTCGTCCTGCCCCCGCGGATGGCTAGCCCCGCCTCCAGGTGCACAGCATGTGTGCTGCTCCAGGTGCTGGAGCAGCTATCTCTGCCTCTGCCTACTCCCATAATGCCCTGGAACAATTCTGCACCCAGGGCAGTCTGTAAATGGTGAACCCACCTTTGCCATCCCCAGCCATGTTCAGGGGCTCCATTTCACCCTGCCCCCTTGTGGCGTTTACCTATTCTTTGGGGATACGTTTGTATTGGGGAAGAGAAAGGGTTAATAGGTTGACCAATAAGAAAGCCCGGAGGCGGAGCCTACCTGATTTTGAGGCTCAGCCCAGAGGTTTTGACAGTTATATAGGTTGGTTCTTTTTTTGGGGGGGGGGAGGAGATAGAGGAGTCAGAGTGAGTTAGAGATAGGGACTGAGAGGGAAGAGAGTGACAGCGTTTCGAATATATTTTAAAACTTGTTTGTGTTTGAAATAAACTTTAATCTTCATTGTTAAAGACTCAGTCCTTCACTGAGTAGCCCTGGGTTTCCCCCCACAAAATTGGTGGCAGGGGAAGAATAAAGTAGTGGTGTACAGGTCAATAGTCCATGAAATGACCGGGGGCTCTGTACAAACCCACACCCCTTTTTGCCGCAAACACCTGAAATGTTTGTTTCAGTGATTTCCATCTCAGAATCCATTGGTTTCCCTAGGGGCTGTGCCCCAAGTTCCACCAGCACACAGGCTGGAAGTTTCCTTATACAGTGGTACCTCGGGTTACAGACGCTTCGGGTTACAGACGCTTCAGGTTACAGATGCTTCAGGTTACAGATTCCGCTAACCCAGAAATATTACCTTGGGTTAAGAACTTTGCTTCAGGATGAGAACTGAAATTGTGCAATGGCGGCGTGGTGGCAGCATGAGGCCCCATTAGCTAAAGTGGTGTCTCAGGTTAAGAACAGTTTCAGGTTAAGAACAGACCTCCGGAATGAATTAAGTTCTTAACCAGAGATACCACTGTACTGAATCAGATCACTGGTCCATCTACTTCAGTATAGTCTTGTCAGATGCTGGTGGTGGTTGCTCGTGAGTAACCAGGCAGGACTCTGATCTGTCTTTTACAGGTTTTATTGTGCAAACTATTTACAGTGCAGATCCACAAAGTTCATGTCCATCTTAGTCACTTGCAGAATCCGGGAGTGGCCCCTTCCAGCTTCTCCCCCAACATAAGAACTTCAGCACCCCAAGCCTCCTCCTCCCCTCCTTGCATTTCACCCCTCTTGGCAAGCTGGGCGACGGAAGTGCTGTGTGTCCCTCCTGGCCAGCCTGGTGAGGTGAGGCGCTGGAGCTCTCAGCAGCATCCTTGAGCCCTTTCCTCGCTTGGCTGGCCCCTTCCCTCTCTTCTCCACTGGAGGTGTGGCTTTCCCCACTGCTGGAAGAGGAACTGCTCCTCAGGAGTTTTGGAGGCTCTCTGTATCCCAACGACCCCCTGCCTCCCTCCCCTGTTCTGATGGCAGTCCCCTGATAGTCTGCACACAGACTGGCAACACCTATCCATAGCTTTAGACAGAATGCTCTCCCAGCCCTGCCTGGAAATGCCAGGGATTGAACTTTGGAAGTTCTGTGCGCCAAGCAGATACTCTGCCGCTAAGCTATAGCCACAGGTTTCCAGCTGTGACCTAGAATTATATAGTTAAGGGTCTCTTAAAACTTATTTGCTGTTATGGGAGGAACCTTTCCTCCTTTTATTTCACACCTTTCCCCTTACACCCCCATGTTAATGAAAGAATCCTGTAGGAACACACAGCTCAAGATGTCCTGCCAGGGTGCTGCCTCCTTAACATGCTGTTTTATTCATGAAAAAAATATATCCAAATTTGCTGTTTACTTTCTTGATTAGCATCCAGGTGCCTTATTTACATTTCGTCTGAAATTAATTCAGCTTGATTCTTTGAAATGCAAATGCCTGGAGCACTATCACTGGAGGAAAAGTGGTAGATTTGTCCTTTCAGAAGTGACGGTGCCTTACTATTTATAAGGAATTGGCGGTTCAAAAATTCACAGGTAAGTGCATTTAGAATTGTTTTCAAGCCCCGAAGGGGTGGGGGAGTAAAAATGTTGGTGTCAACTGAGGATGGAAATGCTCTTTTTAAAACAACAACAACTAGAAATTTCCAGTTGCGGTGGTTGTCAACTCTACAGGTTTGCCTGCTGCAGAAGACAGACAGAGAAGTATATGTTTTAATCTCCCAACACCCATCAGCGGTGTGAATTTAAAAGCTGCTATATGTTCTCAAAATAGAACACTTAAGTTGGAATAATATTTGCTGCCGGTAACCTCCTGCAAACTCTTTCTCATTTGCTTCCATCTTGCAGCATAAATGGTTCCCAGGAAATGTAAGAACCTAAGTAGAATCTTGCTGGTCCATCTAATCCTAGATGCCATTATCTACACTGGCCAACTAGATGCCTCTTCTTAGTCCATAAGCAGCCTTCTCCTGCAGTTGTCCCCAAGCACTTCCATTTGATGGCTGGAGGTTGCATACAGAATCATAGAGTTGTAAGGGACCCTGAGAATCATGTCGTCCAACTCCCTGCAATGCAGGAATATGCACCTGTCTCAAACAGGGATTGAACCTGCAACCTTGGCATTATCAGCACCATGCTATCATGACAGGAGCCATTGCTGGACTTACCCTCCATGAATTTACCTAGCTTGCCTTTGAAAGCCCTTTATCACTGTCGGCGAGTACACCCTCCTTTTACAGCTGCACCTTGAATTCCAGCAGGGGCAGCTATGATTCCTGCCTATCCCGGTGGAACTTGCAGTAAAGGTAAAGGGACCCCTGACCATTAGGTCCAGTTGTGGCCTACTCTGGGGTTGTGGCGCTCGCTTTACTGGCCGAGGAAGCCGGCGTACAGCTTTCAGGTCATGTGGCCTTCTGACCAGCAAGCCCTAGGCTCTGTGGTTTAACCCACAGTGCCACCCGTGGTTAAATTCCATGCTGTTAATGGGGATCGGTCCCAGTGTGGAACCAATCTCAACAGGCCTGGATGGGGTGCCAAATTTTAGAAGGTGTCAAATTAAAGCTGTGCTTGCTGAGGAAGATCCAGAAACACGCATTAAGACTGTTCAGATTGTTTCTTTGCAATTGCAGCCAAAAGCTAAGGATGGAAGAAGGCAGAGTTTTCCATTCCGCCCTGTGTTTGTCCCATGCAGCAATGTTTCTGTTCCACTGCAATGCATCTCCCACCATTCTTTGCCCCCCCCTCCTTTTTTCATTGAAAGAAAAATGTGACAATCCCCATCACCCACATTTGCCCATTCAGAAGGCTGTGTTCAGCTCTAAAGTTTAATAGCAAAGTTCAAACAAGCACTGAAGGGGAGAGAGTCTGAAAGTTGCTGATGTCAATATGAAGGAAAATGGTAACATAGGTTACAGAAAGCGGCTGGAACAGTTGGTCGTGGGTGCCAAATGCAGCTGTCCAGCCTCTCCTTCTGGCCTTCAGGACTTTCTCCAGTCCATTTTCTCCTTCCCAAGCCACACCTCTCAAAGCGGTCTTCCTCCATACCCTCCTTGAGTGATTTTGTGTGGCTCAGAATGGCTAATCCCTCTTTCTGGGGAACTCTGAGAGCTACAGCTCTGTGAGGGAAACAGGCATCTCCTAACAACTCTCCAAACCCATAACAAGCTACAATTACTAGGATTTTTTGGGGGGAGAAGCCATGACTGTTTAAAGTGCTATAATACTGCTTTAAATGCATAGCACAGGTAGGACCACAGTGGATATAAGACAAAACCCTGGAGCATACAGCACTACTAAGGCAGTCATTCCTGAGACTCAAGCAGTACTGGCCCAACCATGAGGCAGACTGAAGCAGTGGCCTCAGGCGGTGGAATTCAAGGGGCATCTTCATGGGCCTCCCCCCCCCTGCTGCCGCCAGAGAAGCAAGGAGAAGCGGCTGAGGCAGTTTCTGGGTTCTGGTGAGATCTTGCAAATGTCCTGCAAGATCTTTCAAGAGGCCCTCAAGATTGTGTTGGAGATGATATCTCGCAGGGGTCTCATGAGACCTTGTCAGAAGCCACGGCTACGTGACCCCGGTAAATGAGGCTTTGGTGGGGGTGGAGGGTGGTAATGACACGCAGGGCAGCACCTTCCTGTTTCACCTCAGATGGTGAAATGAATTTCTCTAGTGCAGGGGTCTGCAAAAAGAGCCACTTGGACCCGTTTCCAAAGAAGAAAAAAACTGGGAGCCGCAAAACTCATCATTATAAAAATAACTTTTTTGTCACTTTTTAAAATTATTTCTTTGTTTGACCCCTCAGAATTACTCCTCCTCATAGAAATAAACGTTAAATTAACAAGTTACCATTTTTTGTGTGTGTGTTCTTCAGTCCCCTTCAAAACAGTGACCAGCGTACATGCCCCCTTTCAATGCAGTGACCAGCGTACATGCCCCTTACATTGTAGCGGGCGGGCGGGAAGGTGATGTCAGGAAGGTGCGTGACTAACTCACGCACCGCCCCCATGCAACGTCACAGCCAGTACAGCGCCCGCCACAGTGGGGAGTGTCGGGGTGCACAATGCGCCTCCTCCCCTCACTAGAATCCGCCCCGGAGCCGCGGCAAAGGTGTAAAAGAGCCACATGCGGCTCAGGAGCCACAGGTTGCCGACCCCTGCTCTAGTGGAAGAAGCATCTACGCTGAAGGATTCCAAATCATGTACCACAAAGCTACCTGCAATGCACTTTGCAATATCACAATGCTACCAGCAATGCACTTTGTGGAATGAGAAGGCAAGCAATAGGCTTTACAACAAAACAACACCACCACAAACTGGCTTATAAGTCTAAAACCAAATTTACTAGAATAAGAGCTAGAATAGAGATAGACTTATAACCATTCAAACAACAAACATACTAAGGTGCCATGTGCAAGACAAAACCTGGAGATACTGTAAACATGGAGTGGATAGATGTACAACTCTATCTTAACAAGTTACATGTGCAGTAAATGTTATTCAGACTGGATAAATGAGCCATTGAACAAGTAGCGTAAGTCCAATCACAGAATGGCAACCCCATGCTGCCACAACGGCAAGGGTAGCACACTGGAGAATATGAAAACGTTTTTCAAAGCTGTTTTTCAAAGATTGAACTGGATGAGATGTTCTTCAATGGGTTTTGAGTTGGAAACACAAAGCCGTATGCATGGATCAATCATGGGAAAGCAAATCAAAGACACCACCCTGGTGAGAATACCGCAAGTGGGCAAAAGAAGACCTGCTCTCCGGATATATTACAGGTTTTGCTACACGCTTCATCAGTCTGAAAAGCTGCATGATACAAAATAGCACTCCAATTACACTGCCTTTGGGTGTAACACAGGGCTTTGTTGGGTAACAACATTATCATCAGTCTTCCAAAGAAGTGGGCACAGTCTGACCTTGTACCAGAGTTGTGTTGTTTGTTATGTTCCGCTATGTATTTATTGACATAGTGTGCGAGAGAGGAAATAAGACGGTGACAGCAGTTGCATTTAAAAAAATACCAAATTTATTAGGAGGCTGGTGGGAGGGGAAGTGCTTGTGTGGAGGGGGTACTTCCTATGGAACATTTGGCAGAACATAGTGTATGAATACCTGGCTGTCAAATATTTATACATGTATGAAGTCCTGCCTAGTGGCTACCCCTTGCTGCTTCACACCATTTGCAAACTTCCATACCAGAAGTGATAAATGCATGTAAAGACATCGAACATCTCTCCCTCTCCCTCCTTCCCTCTGCAATAGATTAGTATTTCAAAGGATGATAGGAATGTAATGACAGAAACATACAAGAACATTTGCACATGCTGTACTCAGTGAATGACAGCTTCGGGAACGCCTGCTCCATTGAAGATGGAAACTCAAGCTGAACCAGTTGATAAGGTCAGGTTGGTAATGCTTAATGGGAGAAAAGAGGTTATTTTAGCACAAAGCTGTGGCAACTGCTGCCTTTCCACGCAGCCATTTTGAAGGTTTGTGGTTCTCTTTTCTTTCTATTTATGCTCACTAAAATCTTAAATGTATCCTATTTTTGTTTGTTTGTTTATTGTTTCAGAATTTTACATCCCATGGTGGAACTGGGTGCAAAATTCAGCATCCAGAAGATATCAATATTTTTTTTTAAAAAAGAAAAGTTTTCTAGTCCATATGAAACATGACTTCAATGACCTACAGAGTTCAAGACTGCTCCAAATGACTAGCACAGTAAATAATTCAGTGAGATCTATGATCAGATATTTTTTATGGATTTTAAAAAGTTTTTTTGTCATTGGTAAAGCTTGCATAGGAATTCATTCATTATTATTTTTTTCAAAATATAGTCCGGCCCCTCACAAGGTCTGAGGGACAGTGGACCAGCCCCCCTGCTGAAAATGTTTGCTGACCCCTGGATAAGAACGTAAGAAAAGTCTACTGGATCCGACCAATGGCCCAACACATAATGGACAACCAGATGCCTGTGGGAAACTCTCAAGGAGGAATCGATAGCAAGAGCACCTTCTTCTCCCATGATTTCCAGCAAGTGGTATTCAGAAGCATTACTGCCTTCAAGTATGGAGGCAGAGCATACACAGCATGACTAGTAGCCATTAACAGCTCCCCCCTCACTTCGTGAATTTGTCTAATCCTCTTTTAAAGTCATCTAGGTTGGTGGCCTCACTGCCTCTCATAGGAGTGAGTTCTTTAGTTTAGCTATGTATTGTATGAAGAATTCCTTTCTTTTCTCTGTCCTAGATTTTGCAATGTTCAGCTTCCTTGGATGTTCACGAGTTCTAGAGTAATGAGAGAAGGAGAAAACCATTTTATCGCCCCAACCTTCTCCACGTCATGTTTAATTTTATGAACTTCTATCATGTTGTCTCTTACTTGCCTTTTCTCTAAGATGAAAACCCAACTGTCAGCTGTAAAACAGCCAATCTCTCCCGCTTACATGAAGCCTCTGGACATTTTTTAAATATGTATAATAATTTTTATTGGTTTTTACACATATTTCCAAGCATAACATCTCATGAACATCAAATCAAATATTTGGCTATCACAGCCTAAGACTTCCTTCAACCCCGTCTAATGGTTTTCTGAAATCATTTCTAATTCTGCATTTTATGACTGTAATTATTGCTATAAATCCAAATCCTAAATAAACTTATACTTAATCCCTTTTGCAGTAATTTATATAATTTTCCTCACAAAACTTCTTGTAACCCTACAAGCAATGTTGATTGATTACAACTGTCTTTCAAATACATCATACACTTCTTCCAGTCCTTCAGGAACGTCTGATCCTGCCTGTTCCGAATTGAAGCCTCTGGCTTCATTGTCGTCTGTGAACCCTATAAGATTCTCTCTCTCTAAACTGCCCCTCACTTCTATTAATGGGTGAGCGATGAACATGTAAGCAGAAAGAGCCTTTCCACCGTGCTCAAATACAGCTGCTTCAAGCCATTCAAAACCCAGAAACTAGAACACAGCAATAGGTGTGGAAATACTACCAGCAGTGATAGTAGCAGTAGTATAAACACACAGCGTCATATGCAAACCACACCCCCTGCTTGGGTTGGCCAAAATAAACAAACCCATGAAAACATCCAGCTGAAATAATATTCTGACACACTGAACAGTTTAGAAAGCACATCAGAGTTCAAGGTCTGGTGTGACCACTAATGGATATTCTTGTTACTTTGGAACATTTCTGTGGAATCCTAGAACTTGCTTGATGAAATATCACCAGTTATGATGGTGGGCAGTGGTGGCCTCTCCCACTTTGCCACCTGAGGCACCACCCCCTGGAGCCTTGCTTATTGGGTTTGTATGGCTGCAGAAGCTGGTTCCAGGTTCTGAGGAGATCTTGCAAGAGGTCTGTGAGATCTCACCAAAACCTGGAACCCACCATTGCTTCTCCTTCTTTCTCTGGTGGTGGCTGCAGTGGGTGGTGCCCCCCACCACATGAAAAGTGAGGAGAAGCATTTGTGGCAGCCATGGTAACTCCCAACGAGATATTGGAAGAGTCCCACAAGATCTTTCGTGAAGCCACAAGTGCTTTTCCTTACTTCTCCAGTGATGGTGGTCCAGTCCCCTAATGGGGTGCTTCCCATTGGATTCTGCCACCTGAGGCAGCTGCCTCAGGCCATCTGATGGATGGGCTGGCACAGAAGAGTGTCCATTGGCTAGTAGTACAGCACATGCTGCATAGAAGATTTTGGATTCAGTCCCTCTTCAACAAGGACTGAGAAAGACCCACATGGAGACCCCAGAAAGCTTCTGCCAATCAGATTAGAGGACATTGGCTGGATGGACCAACAGTGTGACCTGGTTTAAGGCAGATTTCTACCATATCTTCAAAGTCTCCCACCGTGTATGAACATAGGCTGCTTCTTATCAAATCAACTTGGAGGTTTTTGGTTTTTTTTTAAAGTCTAGACCAACTGATGTAGGATAAGTCAAAATACTGGGATCAAATGCAGGAGAAGGATAAAGGCTGTATTTATATGTTGGGGGGAGGGAAGGAATTGGATTTGGATGAGGAAAGAGTCAGCAGGGAACCTGAAGTGAATTCTCAGAATTCTGCATGTTAGAACACCAAGACTAGGTTATGACACCCAGGGGGGATTTCTCTCAGAAATGTCTAAGAGAAATCATTCTGTTTTGAAAGAAGGTACACATTCTGAATTTATAGTACTGTGTAAATGTGTGTCTCTGTGTTTCCTACCGCTGTGAAGCAGGGTTCTTAAAAAAAATAAAATAATAAAAAATAAAAGTATCTAGTTAAACTGGAAGACTGGAGAGAGCATAGATAAAGAGAATAAATTAAACATGACTCTATTATCATAGGTTCCCTGACTGAAAAGCATTCTTGAAAAAGAAAAGAAAGCCCACAAACTTTAAGCACATGAGCAGTTAAAATATTCCATATTCCAAGGTGAGAGGAAGAGAATATGAATTGGCTCCATATTCCTGAGTCAATTTGTAGCACAGTGTTTGCAATGCAAAATGCTCCCAGCAAAATAGACTCCAGTAACGAGTTCATACTTTCAAAGAAGTGGTGAAAAATGCCTGAGTGACTGCTTTTCAGTATAGAATGAAAAAGGGTAGATTTCCTCCACGGTGAGATCTAGGAATCCCTTGTTTTTAGTAAAGTAAAAAGTAAAAGTAAAGTAAAAATCCCTTGTTATTTTTTGCAGAAGCAGACTAAGAACATGCCACCAACTATTTTAAGGGGGTTCTGGGAAGGTGTCAGCAGATTCACAATTACTGCACTGAAAATCTTTTCTTTCCCCACCTATTAAATTTTATCGACTATTTCAAGGAAAAAACATCACAATAGGAAATCAGCCTCAACCTTTTTTTTCCCCCAGAGGAGAAAAAGTGGGGGGAAGTAAAGAAAAAGAATGGACACATACACATATCTAGACAACTATATAGTATAAAATGAGTCATAGAACCATAGCAAAATCAAACGTTTTGTTATAGAGTCTGCAGCAAATGCACTGTATTGGAAATCAGGGCTCTACAACTGCTTTGAATGGTGCCTGAAATCTGAACCAAAGTAGTCCTGGTCCAAAGTTGGTGAAGGCAGCTCAGGATCGATCCAAAATGGCTCAGATTGTTCCAAATCTCTCTGGAGCGCTTTGGACTGATCCAGAGCTTGAAAGCAAGACGGCATATCTCACAAGTGTTGCAAAGTAACATCATATACAGTAAGGAGAACACCAGAGTAGGCAGAGGGGAGCTGGATTTACTCTCTGAGAGACCTAGCTTCCAATCCAGGATTAGAATCTCACTCAACACTCTCCAGTCACAGGGATTAGGGGAAAGAATAGTGAAGTGTTAAAACTAGCATCTCTCTCTCTCTCTCTCTCTCTCTCTCTCTCTCTCTCTCTCTCTCTCTCTCTCTCTCTCTCTCTCTCTCTCTGGCTTCACTCTTTTGTAAAGTCTCTGAACATTAGAAAAAGTTTGGTGGCATTTGTTCTGCTTGCCTTCTGTTTATTATGCAGTACCCAACCCAGCCTTTTTATATACATAGCCAAGGGGATGCAGGTGACGCTGTGCTCTAAACCACTGAGCCTCTTGCTGATCAGAAGGTTGGTGGTTTGAATCCCTGTGACGGGGTGAGCTCCTGTTGCTCTGTCCCAGCTCCTGCCAACCTAGCAATTCAAAACCAGTGCAAGTAGATAAACAAGTACCGCTGCAGCAGGAAGGTAAATGGCATTTCCGTGCACTCTCGTTTCCGTCATGCTGTTCCACTGCTCCAGAAGCAGTTTAGTCATGCTGGCCACATGACACAGAAAGCTGTCTGCATACAAACACCAGCTCCTTCGGCCTGAAGCAAGATGAGCACCTATGGGTTGTCCCCATAGTTGCCTTTGACTGGACTTAAATGTTCAGGAGTGCTTTACCTTACCTTTTTACCTTATATACATAGCCATTTGTTTTCTTTCATTTCCCAATCAATCCTAGTTCCATCTTGATTCTGAGCAAAAGATTCCTGCATTGCAGGGAGTTTGACTAGATGACCCTTGTGATCCCTTCCAGTTGTATGGTTCTATGATTCTAAGAGTTGTTCAGTTCAGGGCTAGCCTGCCCATGAATCCAAACAAAGTGCTGCCCCCCTGGGCACTCCCCCCGCTGCCACCCACTATTGGCTGTGGGGGGGGGGCAGCTTACCATCCCCATGGCAAAATGGGATAGACTGCCACTGGTTCAGCTTGATTTTTTTATCCTCCATTTTACATCAATACCCAGAAGGATGCGCACAGGCCAACATATTAACATGACAGAATGTGGAGGGTCCACGACGACTGACTTTATTTTTATTAATGTTTTGCCCACAGAAAGTCCTGGCTGCAATTGATGGCATTTCCACTTACAAGGTGATGGGAAAGACCTCTGCCTGAGAGACCCCTGAGAGCTGCTGTCAGTCAGAGTAAGCGATACTAGGCTATATGAACAAATCATCTGACCTGCTCTAAGCCCACTTCCTATGTTCCTAATGGATTTATATTGAGAGAGGCATTTGGACTTTTTCTTGTGGGATTTTCACATGCCTGAGTAATGGAAAACCAAACATCACTGAAAGCTTATTACTTCCATTGCCCTTTGGTTGTGCAGGTCTGACAAGTTATTTTATGCACAATCATGACTTTCTATGGCTTATTTAGTAAATCTGTCAAGGGGAGTTTTGTTGTACAGGAAGCATAGGAAAGCATAGTCATTGTAGTTCTCAAACTTCCTCCCCAGAGTTTCCTAGAAGTTACACTTCAAGGAGAGTGGGCAGCTAAAACCAACAGCATGATAGCATTTTAAGAAGTTTTCTGGTACCATAGGAATGCTGATAGTATAACACATGAGTAGGCAAACTAAGGCCCGGGGGCCGGATCTGGCCCAATTGCCTTCTAAATCCGGCCGGCGGATGGTCCGGGAATCAGCATGTTTTTACATGAGTAGAATGTGTGCTTTTATTTAAAATGCATCTCTGGGTTATATGTGGGGCATAGGAATTCATTCACCCCCCCCCAAACAAAATATAGTCTGACCTCCCACAAGGTCTGAGGAACAGTGGACTGGCTCTCTGCTGAAAAAGTTTGCTGACCCCTGGATAATAGCAAGGCTGTTACTCTGAGTTAAGGCTGGATCCCCTCTCCTCCTCAGTGCAAAAACTTGTGAGAGTTAGGTTTAAAATAACCCCAATTCTTTTAAAAGAGGTTTTTCTTACTCATGAATAGACAGATCGGTATAAAATGTATGAGGCATGTTGACACTCAACAAGTGTAGAATCTGTTGAACTGTACAAATCATCAGGTGTACACCCTTTCACACGTGTGCATGTGCACAGATATGTGTGCATGTGTAGAGACAGCTTGTACATGTGTAAAGAGTAGCGTGTGAACAATCCTATGGTGTCAGTCGTATTAGACTGGCATAGTTATCAGGGTAAGGTAAAGGTAAAGGTACCCCTGCCCGTATGGGCCAGTCTTGCCAGACTCTGGGGTTGTGCTCCCATCTCACTCAAGAGGCCAGGGGCCAGCGCTGTCCGAAGACACTTCCGGGTCACGTGGCCAGTGTGACATCGCTGCTCTGGCGAGCCAGAGCCGCACACGGAAACGCCGTTTACCTTCCCGCTGGTAAGCGGTCCCTATTTATCTACTTGCACCCGAGGGTGCTTTCGAACTGCTAGGTTGGCAGGCGCTGGGACCGAGCAGCGGGAGCGCACCCCGCCGCGGGGATTCGAACCGCCGACCTTTCGATCGGCAAGCCCTAGGCGCTGAGGCTTTAACCCACAGCGCCACCTGCGTCCCTTAGTTATCAGGGTAGGTGTTCACAAACTATGTAAGCACGGATATAGCTTTTTTCATTCTGCTCTTTACCTTGTTCCATCTCTCTGTGTATTTCAGCTGCTATGGTTAGATTTCTGAACAATCCACTATCAGGCAGAAGTTGTCCTTAAGCTTAGCCAAAAGACTAACTGCAATTATCATTACTTCCCATAATTCAGGGTCAGTGTTATGAGAGAACATTGATGAAAACTGTTTTATGTTCTTATAATCTGGTGCCTGAACTGTGGACAGAAAGAAGTTCTTCATGAGCATCTTGGCTGCTCTCCAATGATGCATATAGAGGTCTAAAAATGGCTGAGAGAAGGAACATGTATGAAAAGAGGCGAAAAAGCCCCGATTCAGTTCCACAAGCTCCCAAACATGTAATTGGCACCATGGGACATGCACATCTTATTGGGAGCTGTGTTGTGTTTTCTGCTTGGGAACATAGGAAGCTGCATTACACGGAGTCAGAACAATTGATCCATTTAATTCAGCATTGTCTATACTGACCAGAATCAGCTCTCCAGGTTTTAAGGCAGGGTGCTTCTCCCAGCCCTACCTGGGGATCCTAGGGATTGAACCTGGAACCTGGAACCTCCTTCATGCAAGTCAGATGTTCTGCAACTGAGCTATGGGCCTTCCCATCAATGTCTCAGTCAAGTGTAGACAACAATGAGCTTGAGGAACCAATGGTCAGATGTGGGATAAAGGGACGCAGGTGGCGCTGTGGTCTAAACCACTGAGCATCTTGGGCTTGCCGATTAGAAGGTCAGCGGTTCAAATCCCCACGATGAAGTGAGCTCCCATTGCTCTGTTCCAGCTCCTGTCAACATAGCAGTTTGAAAGCACGCCAGTGCAAGTAGATAAATTGGTACTGTTGTGGTGGGAAGGTAAATGGCATTTCCGTGCACTCTCATTTCCGTCATGATGTTCCATTGCGCCAGAAACAGTTTAGTCATGCTGGTCACATGAGCTGGAAAGCTGTCTGTGGACAAACACCGGCTCCCTTGGCCTGAAGCAAGATGAGCGCCGCAACCCCATAGTCACCTTTGATTGGACTTAACTGTCCAGCCGTCCTTTACATTTTTATCTAAAGCACCATCCTGTAGAGCTGGGCTAAATTGACAAGGATAATTCTTCAGCTCTTTCACTCACCTTGAAACCAGCTTTTTTGCTTTGACAACATTTTAGGGGGTAGCTGCAATTCTTTTGTGGGAAGAGTATCAGAGCACTCCCTCCCCATTTCTTTCCCCTGTAATTTCTTTTCTGGTATTTTTGGATTTGGCTGCCACCATTAAAACTGGGGAGGGGAGCTGGATTTGGCCAGTGGGGACTGAAAAGTTAGTCAAACCTATAGTAGGGCAGTATCAACCCAAATGTTACAAAATGGTAAGCAAGCCTTTGAGTTCGTATCATCCTGTGACATTCTGGCACAAACTAATACCATTATTGCCCTGCTGGGGATTTGGATTTTTTAAATTCCTGATGGATCAACACTGCTCCATCTGGTTTGTTTGTTTTTTTGTCAGAGGAGCTCAGTGCTTTTTTTTTTTTAATGTGGTTTTACTGTTAATAGTCCCTAACCCAGTTTTATTTAAGTTTTCCTGTAAAATAAATCTTAATTCACTTTCAGAAGCCCTGTCTACAGAAACCCCTCTTCTGGATTGGGGGTGGGGTGGGGAATGCAAGGGAGAAACTATATGCTTTCAATATTTCCACATAGCTGTGGTTGAAGTTGTAGGGTGGGCCAGGACTGTTAGGTTTCCTGCCCCCCTGGGACCAGGTGTCAAACTTCACTGACACTCAGGCATGAAAATTGCCCTTGTGGTTTGGCTCAACTCCAGACAGTTGCTTGTCCCATTCATGCAGCCACTTGCAGAATGATCTGCTTCGCTGTGAGAGAGGTTCCTGGGAGGCATTACTGATAAATACTAAGGCACATCCTGAGAGGTTCCTTATCACTTGGTGATGGGTAAAGGCATTAATTGCAGTAAAGGTGTCTGGACCAGTGGCGTAGCATGGGGGGTGCAGGGGGGGCAGCCGCACCGGGCGCAACATCTGGGGGTTAGGGTTAGGGGGCACAAATCAATGGGTTAGGGGGCGCAAATCCACGGGTTAGGGGGCGCAAATTACTTGCCTTGCCCCGGGTGCTGACAACCCACGCTACGCCAACGTAGGCAGTAGAGGCTCGTCCACTGGCATGATTGGGTCACTTCCACATCAATCTCATTCTGCCCTTAGCCAGCCCTCACCAGCCTGACTTCTTACTTACAACCAGTCCAACGGGTGACTCTACCTGTCCTTAGCTCTGGTTCCACCTAGTGTTGGTCTCCTTGTCTTCCTCCCTACTACTTGTCAGGAGTTTGGCCTACACTCGAGTAGGACCCTGGTAGAGACACATGCCCGTCTGGCATGTTCTCTCCCTCCTGGTCAATTGTTCGGGAGCTTCAAAAGCTTTATTCAGCCCTAACATCACAGCAACCGATGCCAGCAGACACCGGCACACTTAGGGATCCGCAGAGTTTGTGCATCATGCGTAACAGACCTCAGCAACTTAGCATTTTGGCTCATCTACTTTATTTACATATAAACACACACGGAGCACCGCAACATGGCTCACTCTCTCTCTAGCATCAGACACCAAAGAGAAAGAACAAAAGACAATAGTCCCACTTCACGGAACACAGTTACACAAACATCCTGTTTCCGTCACTTCCCACTGTGGAGTCAAAACATAAACCGTCATGCGATAGACAAAAATCCCATGACTGCAATCATGGAGTAGGAATTCTAACATTACTCCCAATTGCCACCAGCCACTACTGAAATCAGGCGTAAGGAAACCATGGCCCTCCAGCTGTTGCTGGACTGCAATCCTCATCATCCATGGTGATTGTCCATGCTGTTTGGGGCTGAGCTGCGTCTGGAGGTCTTCAGCTTTCTCATCCTTGTAGTAAACTTTAAAACCACACAATGTTGTAGTCTCACTGCTGAGCAACAATATGTAGGGCCCAGTGGTGTGGGAGACCAATCAACAAGAAGAGTCTCTGAGGTCTACTTGCCTGGAGGCAGAATCAGCATCCAAAGTCGGGTCCAGTCCTAGGGCTGGGCAAACAGCAATCCATGTGGTAAGATGGTCCAGGGGTCAGGGAATCCAATGATCATGGGGTTAAGGGTTAAGACCAACAGGAAGCTACAAGATAGTTCTGCACTCCAGCAGGTGCAGAATGCCGTGGCGAGACTCCTTGTGGGGTTTTCTCCACAGGATCACATTCATCCAGTGCTATACCAGCTGCACTGGCTCCCGGTAGAGTACAGGATCAGGTTTAAGGTGCTGGTTTTAACCTTTAAAGCCCTATAAGGCCTAGGACCCACGTACCTACCTGACCGCCTCTCCTGGTACGCCCCACGGACGACCTTACAGTCTGCAAATAATAACACATTGGAGATTCCGAGCCTCAGAGAGATTAGGCTGGCCTGGTGGAATGCTCTGCCACAAGAGATCAGGGCCCTGAAGGATTTGACATCTTTCCGCAGGGCCTGCAAGACAGAGTTGATCCACCAGGCCTTTGGTCAGGGCTCAGCCTGACTCCCCTTTTCTTTTTGTATAAGAACTAATATGAAAGAGGCCTCCCAGCATTCTCATAGGCCCATATAAGATCAGCGTAAACAGTTGGGCCAATGAGCACTTACTGTTCCCAACCCTAACCCTGCGGAAAGCCATCTAATTAGACTTTAATTTGATTTTGACCTGTTTTTAGGAGGTAATTTAATTATTGTTTGACTTTATACTAATGTTATATATCTGATGTTAGCCGCCCTGAGCCCAGTTTCGACTGAGGAGGATGGGATATAAATAAAAGTTTATTATTATTATTACTGAGTTGAGTTATTTTTGTGTTTGTTCTCCATTTATGTGTTTGTTAGGGATGGAAAGATCTGCCAGTTTTAATTTCTCCTGAAATAAAAACTCATTTTTCCAGCCCTAGGTTTATTTCTCTACAATCCTGCATCAGTTTGTGATTTTCTTTAAGAAAAAAGCCCTCAGGAAAATTCACCAGCATTTTAGTGCATTCTCTCCTCGTATACACATTTTTGCAAGCAATTTCTGTTAATGTAATGCATTTTTATATGCTATTTTTTACTAATGATATACATTTGTATGCTCACTTGCCAACACTATACACTTTCTCTTACACATTATTTACTTGCTGAACTGGACCGCAAAATTCAGATAAGTATGAATTTTGCAGGATGATGATGATGATGATGATGATGATGATAATAATAATAATAATAATAATAATAATAATAATAATAATAATAATAAAAAATTTATACTCCGCCCATCTGGCTGGGATTTCCCAGCCACTGTGGGCAGCTTCCAATCAAATATTAAAATACAATAGTCTGTTAAACATTAAAAGTTTCCCAAACAGGGCTGCCTTCAGATGTCTTCTAAAAGTTTGGTAGTTGTTTTTCTCTTTGACATCTGGTGGGAGGGCGTTCCACAGGACAGGCACCACTACCGAGAAGGCCCTCTGCCTGGTTCCCTGTAACTTGGCTTCTCGCAGTGAGGGAACCTCCAGAAGGCCCTCAGTGCTGGACCTCAGTATCCTAAGCACAAGATGGCTGTGTTTGAGTTCACATCTTGTTTCAGAAAGCAGAAATAAGCTAGGCTCACATTAAAATATGAATGGAACCGAATTTCTCCCACATCCCTGGAGATGATAAACTGCTAGGCTTTTAAACAGTCTCCTTGACTCCTGTTCCTGTTCCTTTTTATTGTTTATTTTTGTCAGTTCAATTGTGCTGATGTATAAAAATGATATGCTGTTAACGATCTTGGGCTATTTTATAAGGAAGGCAGAATATAAAAATTAAAAATAAAGGAAGGAAATAATGGAAATAACTTTTATTTTGGGGGTGCTCTTTGATATCCATTAAAAAGACTAGAATCCCCATTCTTCAAAAAGTATAACCTTCTATGAGAAAATAGTGCCTCTCTTTTTGTGCTATCTTTCCCCACAAAGTAAAAATAATAAAGCATGGTAAATCTACAGAGCTTATATTAGGATTCTGAAAAGAAGCTTTACCTGAAGTAGAACATGTGTTCTGGTATTGCGCCATCACCTGGTTAAAGCTGCTACTGCAGCTGCAGTTTTGGAATCACAAATCCTAACGCATAAGACAGAAAGCTGTAAATCATCACCAAGGGAGTGTATTGAGACAACCAGATGAAATTGTCATGGTTAAGGAGGTACACATCCTTATCATCCTTTGTGATGAACCAAAGGCTTAAACTCCTTCCTCCCTATGGTATCTCCCTGTTTTGCTTTTAATCATGCATGCAAGAACTAAAAACATGCATAATGTCACATCTAGTTTGGTCCTTATTTACATATTAAGGTAGATTTTCCTATGCTATATTGTAATGTGGTGTGGTGTAATGTGGTGTAGCCAGTGTGGTGTAGTGGTTAAGAGCGGTAGTCTTGTAATCTGGGGAACCAGGTTCGAGTCTCCGCTCCTCCACATGCAGCTGCTGGGTGACCTTGGGCCAGTCACACTTCTGTGAAGTCTCTCAGCCCCACTCACCTCACAGAGTGTTTGTTGTGGGGGAGGAAGGGAAAGGAGAATGTTAGCCGCTTTGAGACTCCTTAAAGGGAGTGAAAGGCGGGATATCAAATCCAAACTCTTCTTCTTCTTAATGATCAGCATACCATTATATACAGGGAGCTGTGTAAATGCAATCAGAAGACTCACTGGGTAGCTATAGGATGTTGATTTTGGCCAATCAATCAGCTTGTACATCTTATTCAATGGTGCTACCAGCTGGCATCCCAGCCCAAAGAAGGCATTCAGTAAATGGTTTTGAATTTCACAATCTAAGTAAATGGCAATTGCAGGTCACTTTGTGTTACAGGTCTAATTGCTGGCAACAGAAGCCTTGCATCCGTCTTTCGAGTATCAAAGTTGACTTGGAGAAATGGGACACCAAATTGGGTTCCCTTGATGAATGGGCAGTTAATTTGCATGATGGGAGGGCGTATTATCACAGTGAAGTCAAGTTGCTCCAGTAGGTGGAGATATGTTCCTTTATAATATGAACTGAGCAATTTGCCAGAAATGAAATTTACTCAGGTTTCTGGACTATGTTGAAGATTTATTCCTATGCGCTGATTTAGAAACATGCTTCTTTAAGTATTTGAATCTGGTTTATAACACAGGAGGCAGTGAATCAACGAAGGATGTATTCTTAGGATGGTGTTTAGGTGGACAATTGCTTTGGTTTTCTTTGAGAAGAAAGCAAGACATGGCATAGCCAGATAAATTAAAGTCCTTTTGAGTCCCACCAATTTCAAAGAGGAATATTGAGGATGGTATGAACCTACCAGCTCCTTCACATCTACTTCGAAGGTGCCACAAGATGCTTTCTCTACTTGTGTGCTTGTTGGGCAGTTGGATCACCAAGTATTGAGCAGGCATGGTGGTTGAGGAAGCCAACACAACTCCACTGCCCCTTGCTGGCTCTGGGCTGAAGGAGGTTGGTGGAGGTGCAGCTCAAGGTCAGGGAGACAAGAGACGAAAGGGGAGAGAGCGAGAGTGAGAGAGAGGCTGGGGAAGGGTGCTTCAGAGAGAAAAGGGAGGGAGAAAGAAGGGATTACTCCATATGTTTGGTTCCTGCTCCATCCATATTTGATTTTGGACCACTATCTGATCTACAGTGCCTGCCAAGATAGAAATGGCTTTGCCCATCATTTACTCCTGTCCCGGATTGACTTTTCCCATAGGTCAACAGCCCTTTATAGAAAAAGTGCTCCACACCAGAAGTTGACAGTACTGAGCTATATAGGCAAATGACCTGGTATAATGCAGCTTCTCATGCTTCTCTGACAAAATGCAAGAAAAGAGAATTGATTTCTCACAACTCATTCATCCGATGGCAAGTTACTTTGCCTCTGTTTATTTTTTGCCACTGTTCAATGGTGTGACACAACCCCACGCTTCTTCAACACTATTTGGGATCTGTTAATATTTATTCAGTGCTGTTTTTCTGTGGTTGGATGGAGGGCAAGACACATCAAATCCAGATAAACATTGCAAAGAATGTTTGGTCTGGCAAAGGGCTATCAAAGGCTCAGGTCTTCTCTGCAAGCTTCAGTATTCATTTGCATACAGATGTGATTGCAAGCCCAGTTGAGATGAGGACAAGTCCGTCACCAGCCAATTGCAGTTTTCAACTGGATAAAATGGAGCTCATGGCATTTCCATCCATAATCTCAAAATGGTGCAGACAAGTTTATTTTCATTTCTTTTATGATACATCACTCAGTCCATGATGAATTTATGCTTCACCAAAACATAGGAACAGACCTACTGGGTCAGATTAAGTGGTCCACTTCAGTCCAGCATCCTGATGCCTCTGGATATTCCACAAAAAGGGCATGTGGGCATCACCTCTCTCCCATTGCAATTCTCCAATGGCTGGTACTCAGAGGTAGAGATGTTGGAGCATTTTGATGATAGCGGAAATGGCACCTGATGTTGGCTTATTTGTCTCATTTCTAGAATGGAAATGAATCTACCAGATATGATCAATATTTGCTATCAGTCTGCAAACAATACATGTTAGATTATCCCCCTACCCCATTGGCATTGCATATTAATGGGACACAATATCATAATGACAATGTAGCTTATGCAGTTAAGCATGTAAGTTACGTACTTTTGCCACAGTGGACAGCTTGGTGGGAGATGAATTACAGCAGAGCAGAAACAGCGCCGCATGCTTTGAATACAAGACACAACAGACAACGATGCCTTCTTACATCCCTATGCAGAGAGGCATAGCACCTCTAAATCTGTAGGTTGCAGGTAATCATCATGACTTTTGATATACTTTCCCTCCATGGATAGGTCCATTTCCCCATTTTTAACACTATCTAAACTGACGTATTGGTCAGTATCCCCACAATGACTTAATGCTCCATTGGAACATAAGGAGAGTCTGACAGGGTCAGTCTTGTGGACCAAGGCACATTTTGTGACACCAAATTCCAGAAATTAATCATGTGCAATGTGAAGTTTCTTTTTCTTTTGTCTTTCCTGACTCTCCTATCATAAAAACATAGGAAGCTTCCTTATACTGAGTAGGGCCCATTTGACCTGTGCTAGCTGCTTGCAGTTCTCTAGGCTTTTAGACAGTTTTTATAGCCCTACTTGGAGTTGCTGGCGAGAGTAATTTTCAAGAATATGATGATTTATTAATTAAATTTATATACAAGATAAAATACACAAATAAACAGAACAAAAACAAACCAAAAGAATAATGCCACCTCTCACACATATATGATATGATACACAATTTTGAATTTTATTTCCAGAAATACATGTATTTGTACGCACACTTTACCCTGTTATATACGGTACCTTTTTGGTACACATAACTTGGCTGGAGAACTACACTGCAAAATAAGACATGTGAATTTTAACGAACAGTCATGTTTCTGTTCCTGCATTGTTTTAGAGGGTGCAAATTAGGTAAGTTTTGCTTTTAAATGAGAACTGAATCGAAATTATCCCCCGTCCCCATCGCAAAAACACTGGGATACATTACTGATGGATGAAGCATGATTGATTCAGCTCAGTTTAAGAGGCCCTTGTGACTGAGCAGCTTCTCCTGAATTCCTTCCAGGGAGGAGCGAAGATCAAGGATTGGGAATAATATATAAATGTATGCCCCAAACAGCTAGAAAAACAGAGCAGGGTTTCCTCAGTGTGGACTGACTTCCTGCCGCAGTGGCCACTCAGAAACAGTGCCTCTATTTGGCCAGATGGTGTCTGAAGGCCTTGGAATGTCGAACAGTGAAAGGGACCACTCAGGATAATGTTGCTGCTTCTCCCAAACTTGCCGTTCAAACACTCGGTGGCTTTCAGGCAACCCTGGGAGCAGTGGCCCAGTCCGGACCACACGATATATTTGTTTTTACACATTGTGAAATAACTTTGGTTACGGTATGTTCGAGCTTGATGGGGAACACAAGCAGTCTTCTGTCTAGGTAAGGGATAAGAGGGTTTTGAAATGAAAACATGCTTGTCAGGGGAAGCACTCCCTCACTCACCCACCCACCCCGCTCTGCTGCTGCTACTGTGTGCCTGGAGGGGACGATTCGCTGCAGCATGACTTGGAAGCCAGAGGATAGAGTTGTTGAATTTGGGAGTAAGATTCAAAGCTTGTGCTGCCCTCGGACTGGCTGCCAAGGCTCACAAGCAGCCAATGACGTGGGTGGAACTCACGGCAGAAGGCTAAGACTCGACTGAAGCGAAAGATGAGAAGTGTGACAGCATATTCAAAATTTGCAGGACTCTTGCTTTTGACTTTCTGACGTCTCTCGAAGACCTTTTTATGCTGACAAGGCTTTGTGGCTGCTTAATTTTTGGATGAGCTAGTCACTTTAATGATGATCTGTATCGTTTTCAATTGAGTTTTATGTTTTAATGATATACGCTGTAATGATACATATCTTTTATGATATGATGGTATAGAAATACTTCCATAAATATCTAAAAGAAATAAATTTGCTATGTGGTGACCACACTTAAGGAAGGAAGGATAAATTTTTATGTGAAAGATGATACCTGTTTCTATTTCAAGTACTTTTATGAAGTTTCCGTAAAATTCAGCTCAGGTAATAAGAAAGAAAAAAAATGGATAGTACTCTATGATAGATATTATGCTGATGATTTATGCTTACAGTATTGAACAGCTCCCAAATCTACCCTAAATATCACCATTTTTATTGTGTTCATCAATGCCTTCTGCATACTGCCTACATGCTCTTGCGTCTTCTTTCCTCTTTCTTTGGCGATCACTCATAGCCGAGTAAGATTGTCTTCCATAAACATGGTTTTAACAGTGGGTCCGTAAGTGACTGTGGAGACCAATTCTGGATCCTCATGTCCTTCCACAGTGGGGACCTAGGTTTCTGGACAGGAGTTGATCATTGTGAGGGCTTGTCAAGCGTGCCTTCCTCTTAGCATGTTTCTCCCTTTTGTTCTGAGTCTTCAAAGCCCATGACACCATAAAGGCTGTTCTCCAACTGGAGCACTCGCAGACCAGTGTTTCCCAGTTGTTGGTGTTTATACTACATTTTAAAAGATTTGCCTTGAGAGAGTCTTTAAACCTCTTTTGTTGACCACCGGCATTACGCTTTCCATTTTTAAGTTCAGAACGGAGTAGTTCTTGGGTATTGTAACCTGGATTTGAGACATGAGCCAACTGCTATACCATATGGGGATTATGTTGAATCTTACACTTATACCAGATGATAAGGCTGGCTCCAGTTTTTGGTTAGCTCTTGGCATGGGTCTTTGGAAAGCTTCCTCCATCGCGGCTCCCATATACTGGTAGATAAATATGGGTAGCCAGATTGCCCTTCTTCCACTCCTTCCTCATATTCATTTCTGCCTCGGCATGCAGGCTGGGTGGGTGAGGCCTGCTGGTGATGGCAATGATAAAGAGGATTGATAGTAGTAATAATACTATAATCAAGATGTGCAAGAAGTGGTCAAGGAGCAAGACAGTGGCAGGAGGAGCCCCTCTCTGTCAAGTAGCTGCCTAGCAATCATTGGAACACCGTAAACTTGGGCCCAATCAATCAATCAATCAAAACTTTATTAGCAAAGCCAACAGGCCACAGCTATACAAAAATTAAAAATAAAATAAGAATAAAAGGAAGATAAGAACAAGCAGAAGGAGGTCCGTCAGATGAACAAGTCTGTCACTCAGATGGTGGCCCTCAATTTCGCAGCTCTCTCGATGTACCTCGCGACCTTCTCTGTTATCTGACTATCCGTATCAGATAAGAGAAAAAACAGTATAATGTCTTGTGAACGGCCGGGGTTGGAGAGAATGAGTGGAGTAATAATCTCATTCCTTAGGTCTTTGTAAAGGGGGCAGGATAGGAGGACGTGGGACACTGTTTCCGTGTTACCATCTCCACATGGGCAGAGTCGTTTTTCAAATGGAGTCTTTTGGTAACGACCTTCGAGTACGGCAGAAGGAAGAACATCCCATCTAGCCAATGTAAAGGCACGTCTGTATTTTGGGATGGTTAATTTAAACAAATATGAAGCTGGAAAGTCAAAATGGGAAGGGGGAAAGTAGGTATACCATGGGCACAGTTTCTTTAAGATAGTCAGGTTGTTTTGCCGTTCAATGTCTTTCAGGCGCTGGCCTATTAGACTCTTTGCTTTAATGAGGCCCATTGATAGTAGGGACTGCGAATGCAGACCGCATGTAAGGAGTTTTTGATGCACAGTTTTAAACCACTTGCTTTTGTGAGGGTCTTGCATTACTAGAGGCAGTAGACCGGGTGGATTTAGATTAAGACGAAGCCAATAGTTGAGTGTTCTTTGCCAGGTCTGAGTTTCTACAGATGGAAGGCAGGCCTCGAGTCGTAATGCTGCGTTTGGAACACAGGAGGGGACGCCGAATATCTGCCTTAGGAATTTAGACTGAACAGTTTCAAGACTGGAGCAGTGGTTCCCCGTCCAGATTTGTGCCCCATACAGTAACTGCGCCAGAGGTTTTGCTTGAAAAACTTCAAAGGCTGCTGGGATGTATCTGCCCCCCTTCGTGTAAAAGAAGCGGGACAGCATCTTAATACTTTGAGCTGCTTTTTCTTTGGCATATTTTTGATGGACATCCCAGGACCCGGTCGACTGGAAAACGATACCCAGATATTTGAAGGCTTTAACCTGTTCAATTGTCTGGTTATCCATCCTCCAGCTGTACTGTCTGCATTTCCTTGCAAAAACCATGATTTTGGTTTTCTGATAGTTTATTGCCAGTTGCTCTCTCCTACAGTATGCTGAAAATTCACCTATGAGCCTATTTAAGCCTATTCTTGTTCGAGATAGGAGTATCGCATCATCAGCATACAAAAGCACTGATATTGATTTGTCAGCCAGTTTGGGGGCATGGAAATCCGGAGATGACAAACAGTTAACCATATCATTGATGTAAAAGTTGAATAGAACTGGGGCCAGGATGCAACCTTGCTTGACCCCCTTGCTGACAGGAACTGGTCCTATAAGATGGCCATTTAACGAAGTTCTTACATACAGCACCGTGTCTTTATATAAACAGCTGATCAGAAATAATAGTCTTTTGTCTATACTTGATGTGCTCAATTTATCCCAGAGTCTTGCACGTGGAATTGAATCGAAAGCAGCCTTTAGATCGATAAAGGCTGCGTATAGCACCCCACGGGATTTTTTGGCATATTTGTCAATCAAATAGGCTAGGGTGAAGCAATGGTCTATGGTGGATCTGCCTTGCCTGAAACCCGCTTGCTCTTCCGCTAGAATAGCTTCAGTTTCCAGCCAGCTAGTTAGCTTAATATAAAGATGTTTGGCATATAGTTTGCTGGGTATAGGCAGAAGGCTGATTGGTCTATAACTCGCCGGGTCTGGCATAGGTCCTTTTTTATAGATTGGAATAACTATTGCCTCTGTCCAACCATCTGGGAGTAAACCCGTTGAGTCAATCCAAGAAAATAGAGACGCCAGCAGGGGGCCCACCAGCCAATGTTGGACTTCAGAAGTTCGACAGGGATGTAATCATTCCCTGGGGCCTTATTGTTCTTTAATTGTGCGATTAAGTTCTCAACTTCCTTTACAGTTACTGGTGGCCAATGAGGTAGGTCCTCCAATTGGATGCATAGTTTGTAATGTTGGGCTTCCTGGTCATAGAACAAAGATTGAAAATGGCGCAACCACTCCATTGATTCCACTGTACAGATGGAATTAGTGCGCTCCTGGTCCAGTAGACCAGATATGGTTCGCCAAAAGCAAGTAGTATCTTTCTCGTGCGATGCCTTAACCAAACTTTGCCATGCGGCTCGTTCAGCTTCCAATTTCTTTCTCCTTAATAATTGTTTGTAAGACCGTCTCAGATAAATATAAGCATTAAGTAGGATGGCAGTCCCTGATTTCCTATATCTCTGGTAGGCTGTTCTCGTTTGTCTCCTTGTTTGCCTGCACTCCAGGTCAAACCAGCTAGCTCCGTCCTTTGCCCTCTTTGTAGCGGAGCTATGTATCACTGTTGTTAAATGGGATTTCAATCTTTCCAAAAGTAATTTAAAGCGTTCCATAATCGCATCTACTGAATTGCCTGTCACAATAGCGGAGCGAATAAGCTTTAACTCCGCTGACTGAAGGAGGAGGGTTAGATTTTCATTCAATATTGGGGACCATTTGAGTCTTTTGGGAGCAAGTATACCCAAATTTACAGAAGGTATATATTGTGGCTCGGCAATAGAATAGTCAAAAGGCCGACCTGCAAGCTCTAAAATTAGAGGTAGGTGGTCACTCAGAGTATTGTGGCCCACTCCTTACAAAGCTGTGGGCAAATCTTGAGATTAGAATATAATCTATAACGCTTCCCCCTGCCTTGGAAAAATGGGTATATTCCCCGGGGCGATCCCCCTCTATGTTGCCGTTTAATATCAGCAGTTCCCTCCGTCTGGCAGCCTGCACTAAGCAGAGACCTGAAGAATTACTTCTGCTATCTTTGGACAGTCGTGTCGCACCAATATCCGTCTGTTCTTCAGGGTCCATAAATAGGTTGAAGTGAGTGTATAGACTGTTGTCATCTGTTCCTATACGAGCGTTAAAGTCTCCACACACAATAGTCAGGGCAGACGGGTAAGTAGATTCAAGAGGTTCTAAAAACGCCTCTAGTTCAGCCCATGTAGCCTTGACAACGGGGTTTTTTTGGCCTGGGGGAATATAGACATTGACCAGCAAAAGAGTAGTTCTCTTGAAGCTAAGTAGAGCGGCTGTTGCTAAAGAATTGCAGCTGGGTAGGGCTGTTAGAGAATGCGCCAGCTCCGTGGAAATGAAGCAAGCTAGGCCGCCACTAGATCTGCCGCCCTTTAGAGATGGAGAGGCAGGCAGGTAGTGGCAGTTATACCCATTGAGAAATATAGGGTCATTCTGCCATGTCTCCTGAAAGAAGATGATGTCAAATTGCTTAAGGTAGCACAAAAATTGTTGGTTATTTTTCTTAGCGTGCCAACCCGCGATATTCCAAGACAGCACTTTTAGGCCCTGGGCCCTTCGGGGAGCTGGATCTATGTCACCACCACGTCCAGCAATTCTTTGGTGTCTAAAAAAACACACCCATTGGCTCTTTTCGAGGATGACTGCTTGGAGAGAGTGTAGTGATCCTCTCTTCTTGGTGATTTGGGGCTAGATTTTGGAGTTGGGGGGGAAGCTAATTCATTCGGAGACAGTTTAAGATAGCTGTGCCAGGAGCTTTGAGATTTCACACATTGATTTGGTTTTACTTTATTGTACATCACAGGGGGCTCAGATTGTAATTCCACGTCTACACATTTAAAGGTGCCTCCCACTGTCTTCTTATCCACTAGACATTTGGGAGATATTAGACAATGCTGGCACCAAACCTCCCTGACGATACGTAAAATCAGAAGCAGAGGTTATATCCAATGCTGGCCATACTCAGATATATTGAAATAAATGGGCATTACCAACTTAGGTCCATTAATTTCAATGGGTTGACTCTGAATAGAACTAACTTGGATACAACCCCAGGTGCCTTACCAGATATAGTAGTGTGCTATAATGTAACTATGGGACAGCAGTTTCAATCCCCACAACGGGGTGAGCTCCCGTTGCTCAGTCCCAGCTCCTGCCAACCTAGCAGTTCGAAAGCACACCAGTGCAAGTAGATAAATAGGTACTGCTGAGGCAGGACGGTAAATGGTGTTTCCATGTGCTGCTCTGGTTTCGGTGTTCCATTGTGCCAGAAGTGGCTTAGTCATGCTGGCCACATGACCCGGAAAAACTGTCTGCAGGCAAATGCCGGCTCCCTCGGCCTGTAAAGTGAGATGAGCGCCGCAACCCCAGAGTCATCTGTGACTGGACTTAACTGTCTGGGGTCCTTTACCATTAACCATTTTAACCATTGCTCCCCAGAAGCCAAGGTGATAAAATAGAACCATAGAATTTTAGAGCTGGAAGGGACCCTGAAGACTATCTAGTTCAACCCCCTACAATGCAGGAAAATGCAGCTGTCCCATATGGGGATAGAACCTGCAACTTTGGCTTTATCAGCACCACGCTCTAACCAACTGAGCTATCTTTTGTGCATCATTTGCTCTGTTTGGATATGGCTTTCCCCCCCTCATGTGGTTCATCAATTCTCCCTTTACTTTAATTCAACTTGTAAATTTTCTAACTCTCTTAAGTATAATTTTAATTCTTAAGAAAAAAAGAATCTGTTTCACAGTTAATTGCAGGCTTTTTTTTTTTTTTGGTTATCAGCATTTTTAAACTTACACAGAATCAGGGACACTTTTCCAGATTGAGGGCCACATTCCCTTCTGGGCAACCTTCCGGGGGCCACATGAAAGTGGTGGGTAGGGCAAAAATGGGCAGAGCAACAGATTTTAATTTTACATGTGCAGTAACACAGTATCTCTAACCTCCACCCAGGCAATCAATAATCATAACAGAGTGCAAGGACACATTCCAGCCAGACAAAACACTAAAGAAGGGTGCAAAATGCAGTCATTGAGGGAGTGTGGCTTGGAGAATGGTGAGTATCTAGAACAGGCATAGGCAAACTCAGCCCTCCACACGTTTCGGGACTACAACTCCCATCATCCCTAACTAACAGGACCGGTGGTCAGGGATGATGGGAAATGTAGTCTCAAAACATCAAAACATCTGGAGGGGTGAGTTTGCCTATGCTTGGTCTAGAAGTCCTGTTAGAGAAGCCTGGGAGGCCACAATTGTCCCCCAGGCCTGAGGTTCCCCTTCCCTGATCTAACATACCACCAGCAGATGCTTAAGCTAATATTCTTGCATTGCAGGGGGTTGGACTTGATGACCCTTGGTCTCCCCTTCCAAGTCTACAATTCTATAATCAAGTGGCCAACAATGTAAACCTTTGCATGCCTTCTCAGGAGTTAGCCTCATTGATCTCAATGAAGCCGACTTCCCAAAAAGAGTGTAGGATCACAGTCCAAATGTTGCAGTCTAATATTATTTTAAAATAGCAGTTTGCTATATGCATACTAAAACCCTCCAAACCCAACAGAAATGATGCAACATGAGGAATGGTGTGTTGTGCTGTTCTGCTCTGCTCCGTATAACCTACACAGAGCCACACATCACTGACACTCCAATGGAGAACTTCCAAAATGAAGTTTGTTGGTCCCAGAAAAAGAGGAAAGACTCCCACTTCCAGAGACCAAATCAAACGTGAATCCTTGTGGCAGTAAAACAACTTCCTTCCTGATGAGGTAACCAGGATTCTCTAGGGGGGAAAAGGATACTGGGTGAATACGATTAAGGACTATCCTTAAGATATGGTCTCACTTTCAAACATCTTTCCAGATCAGTTTTTAAAGGAGGAGTCACAAACCTTTTTGGGGGGCATCCCTTGGCACATTTGCAAATTCTTGTGGGCACTGTGCAATAAATCAATGATTTTTTTTAACCAACGACTGGCCATTATATATGTAAACAAACTCACAGACTCAGAAGAATAAAGGTGAAAGCTGACAAGTGAGGAATTAGCAACCAAGAGATATCAGAACATTCAGATGTATTGCCACCTGTTCAGGAACAGATTTATGAGGCCCCTCAAGGAAGGTACTCAAAAGGGTCTCTGAGCATTGACCAGGAAACTGCCTCATAAGGGACTAAATTATGTGTTCTCTGACCCCTTGATAGAATCTACAGTAGAAAAACACATTAGAGACTGTTTCAAGCTCTAAATGATTGTGAGGGCAGAACCTTTCCTTGAAGGAAGTTGCACACACAGAGAGACAACAGTCTATTCTATTAGCTACAATGGAATGCTTCTGTAGACTTACTTTCCGCTGGGGAGGAGCAGGGGGAGATAACCCTGTATTAAAAACCGATGTATAAAAGCTTTCAAAAGAAAGAGGTGAGCACTTGTGTCGATGGGATCTTTCCCCTATATGCTGTGGTCCTGAGGAAAATGGTTTCCTGTGTTTATTACGAAATAAACTCAATGTGTTTCAGGGATCAATAGCTGTTGGAATGTTTACAGCTGACCAAGGTTCTGTGAGCGAAAGGAAAGTTAAGTTTGTCTGGAATTATAAAATCTCATAGAGGCCTTGGGGACAGGAGTAGCTTTGTGTGATAGACTGTGAAGGGGTCCCAGAGGATAAAGATGTTACAGGGAAAGAAGCCAGGTGGTTGATGAAAGGAAGGAATGAAACATACAAAAAGAGAAGGTGAAAAAAGGTGACTTGAGAAAAGGGACTAACTGAACTGAGGCAAGAATGAGAAAAAGGGCTGTATGCATTGCCAAAAAAACCCAGAAACCACAAAAGAGGACACATATTTGCATAGAATTTGCCTGTGCCTGTTTATATTCATAGACAAAAAAAATGCAATTCATTACTATCATTTAAACAGAAATGCAATCCATCACAGAATAGTGGAGAAGACTGCGAGAAGGTGACTCAGGTGCCTCCTCAGTCTGTTGCCCGTCTGCTAACAGTTGATGGGTAATTTGAAGGTCCTTCTTAGGGTTCTCCCTTCTTTGAGTTTTCTATCATCACATTTCCTTTAGACTGGTTAGCCCTTCAAAGAGAAGACGCCTCCCTAGAGACTAGGCATGTTCAAAGTCTGTTTCGGGGGCCTAATCCGAGCCACCAGTCAGTTTAATCCAGCCCCTGCAGCAGTTTATTTCCTGGGGTAAAAACCTATTAAAAGCTCAACAACTTCAATCCTAAAAAAAGGGTCAACAACTTTGGTTGTCCCTTTAGACAGCTCCCACGGCCCTTCACTTCATCAAATCTGGCCCTCTTTGAAAAAAGTTTGGACACCACTGCAATAGATGATGGTCCTTTGTAAAGCGGGACATTTGGTCATCCTACTCTGAAGAAGCATTGCAAAATCACGATAACCTTAAACGGGCAATGAGGACCAGAAAATGGCAAGGAGTGTAGAGTGGATTTCACACATCAAATTGAACTCCTAAGCCAATCTCTTGACTTCAGGACTTCAAGCCATGGATGTTCTATACAGAATCAATGAGCACATTATGCACAAAGATGCATTTTGTATGGGGATTCTTTAGTCTAAGATGACTCAGAAGTTCAGCCCTGTGTACTTGGCTTTCTAAATGGACTTCATGTTCTAGGGGCTTACAAAGCCAGGTGATTGCTTTGCACTCTCTATATTATTTTAGACCCAGGACTGAAAATAGTGTATCTCACACAAAGCTGCCTCAAAGGGGTCTTGCAAAATCAGATTAAAAAAAAAATGCATGGATTTATTGTGAGTTTTTCGAGCCTGGTCAGGAGTTGTATGCTAGACAGGAAATGATTTTGGTTTCACGAAAGGGTTAGATGCTTTGGCCAACCCAAACTAAACGCGAGCTGACACAAATCTGCTAATAATAAGTCAAACGGCGGCAGTATCAATGCTCCATTTGAGCTTGATAAAAAGGTCTCTTTTTGAGAGTGCTACAGTTACGCTGTTTTGCTTGCTGATCTGATTTACTGAAATGACAGCTGGAAATGCAGACTTGGGAGTGCAGGTCATGAAGTAAGAAAGTAAAAAAACCTGCTGATGGATATCGTCACTCCTTTCACTTGCAAAGAAAGAAAGAATATCTTACCATTGCATCTCTATGCAACGGTGGCCTTCAGTGAAAAGGGTGTTGAAACAACAAAGAAAACAGAATCCTTTTGAATGAACATATTATCTTGCTCCAACACTGAGGCTGGTTGATCCTGATGTTGCCAAGCACTGCTTTAGTGACCTCGGGCAGTCAGCTGGTAAATCAGCTCCCCAGTATTAATGCTAAAGATGTAGAGAGCAATTCTAACCCCACATACCTAGGAGTAAACCCCACTGAATTCAACAGCATTCACTTCTGAGTAGAGATGTTTATGATTGTATTGCAAGGCTGGAATCTTATACACACTTGTTGTTGTTGTTTAGTCGTGTCCGACTCTTCGTGACCCCATGGACCGGAGCACGCCAGGCACTCCTGTCTTCCACTGCCTCCCACAATTTGGTCAAGCTCATGTTGGTAGCTTTGAGAACACTGTCCAACCATCTTGTCCTCTGTCGTCCCCTTGTGCCCTCAATCTTTCCCAACATCAGGGTCTTTTCCAGGGAGTCTTCTCTTCTCATGAGGTGGCCAAAATACTGGAGCCTCAGCTTCAGGATCTGTCCCTCCAGTGAACACTCAGAGCTGATTTCCTTCAGAATGAATAGGTTTGATCTTCTTGCAGTCCATGGGATTCTCAAGAGTCTCCTCCAGCACCATAATTCAAAAGCATCAATTCTTCAGCGACTAGCCTTCTTTATGGTCCATCTCTCACTTCCATACATCACTACTGGGAAAACCATAGCTTTAACTATACAGAACTTTGTTGGCAAGGTGATGTCTCTGCTATTTAAGATGCTGTCTAGGTTTGTCATTGCTTTTCTCCCAAGAAGCAGGCGTCTTTTAAGTGGCATTGAACTCAATGGAAGTCAGCTCTGAGTAGACTTGTATAGGCATTGTATTGTATGTATAGCAAAAGCATAAAAAGAGCCCTGCTGGATCAGGCCAAACACCATCTTGCTCTCACAGTGGCCAACCATATGTCCATGGAAGGCCCACAAGTTGCATCTGAGCCAACAACACTCTCCCAACTTGTGGTTCCCAGCAGCTGGCATTCAGATGCATGATGCCTCTGACAGTAGAGTTAGAACATTGCCTTTGTGGTTAGTAGCTACTGATGGCCTTATCATGCATGAATGTTTCTAATTATCTTTGAATACCATCCATGTTGGTGGTCATCACTATCTCTCATTGAAACAAGCCAAATCTTGACCCCAATGGAACAAAATGCAACTGCAAAAAACCTCATTGTTAGTATTCCATGGATGCTTTAGATGTATGGTGCTTCTTTTCCTGGTGGTGGTAGAGGGGAGGAGAAAATAAAATTATAGATCCCAATTGCACTGTCAGTTCCCCGAGTGCTGAAACTGTGCCATCCACTTGTAAGAAGGTAAAATAACAAAGTCTGCATATATCTGGAGAGAGAGAGAACATCACCACCATATGAAAGATTGAGCATGCTTACACTGACACAAACTCAGATAGGTACAAATCCCAGAGTAGAATCCTGGAATTCCATGGAAATAGGGATTCGACTCTGGTACTTGTATCTCTCTGAGCTCAATAGAGGTCTTCTAACAACTTTCAGCACCCTTAAAAATGACAGTTCCCAGAAGCCATGACTGTTGACAGTGACACAATACATCTTTAAATGTACAGTGCAGAAGGGACCTTGGTGCAAGAGGACTACTCATGAGGAAGGGCTAGTCCCCCTCCTTATGAGACATGATCCCCGCCATTAGCCTTCCCACTTTTCCATAGCTAGTATTCAACAACAACAATACAGGCAACTTAAATGCAACCTGGTATCTAGTTTGGCCCTTGGGAGACAGGAATAACAGCATAAACTGCTGGAGAAGTTCCAGTAGTAGTTATCAAGGCACTTTACTCCTTCACAATTCAAGCTCTTACCACCTTATATCATCCTGCCCTTTTCTTGTGGGACAGGTATGGCACAAACATGGCATCAACAGGTTCTTTCTAGGGATCCCGGGAGTGGAGGAATATAAATACTGGTTCTGGAGAAGATTCTTTTGACAACAACTGGGTTTACTGCCTAAAATCAACCTCTATAGTCAGCTATGGTGTAAAGAACACATTATTAGTTATGTAAAAGTCCTTTGAGAACACAAGCTGCAAGCAGGCAGTGAGCAAATGTGATGGTGGTGGTGAAATCTAAATTTAGGAAATAATAGAAGCCAAAGAACTGAATGCCTCTCAGATAAAACAAAATGATCATTGGGATCTGCTGATTCAATGACGCTCCTTTCTCCACCTCCTAGATCCCTTCTCTGCCCTCTCCTCCCTTCTCCTCTTCTCATTGGTAGAGGTCCAATGGAATTTCTCCTGGCTGTGTTGACATAGGAGAAAGAGGCATGGGGCATTTGCCTTGGCTATTACAAAAATGCTTAGAGAAATCTGTGTCTATGTGATAAAGAAATCCAGAACATGGGTGGACAATCATGTCACTCACCAAAGTGCCTTTTCACATGCCTATTAGATGCTTATTAAAGTCACATTCACATGAGAAAGCTTGGGGAGTAACACATATACTTTGCATGCAAAAGGTCCTGTGTTCTCTTGCCGGCTTCCCAATGTGATGTATAAATAAGAGTTGGAAGAATGGGAGGGAAAATATTACCAGTTGCAGCTCTTTGCATGGCGCTGTAGTCTAAACCACTGAGCCTAGGGCTTGCCGATCAGAAGGTTGGTGGTTTGAATCCCCACGACAGGGTGAGTTCCCGTTGCTCAGTCCCAGCTCCTGCCAACCTAGCAGTTCAAAAGCACGTCAAAGTGCAAGTAGATTAATAGGTACCGCTCTGGCGGGAAGGTAAGCGGCATTTCCGTGCGCTGCTCTGGTTTCACCAGAAGCGGTTTAGTCATGCTGGCCACATGACCCAGAAAAAGTGTCTGCGGACAAATGTTGGCTCCCTCGGCCTATGAAATGAGATGAGCGTCGCAACCCCAGAGTTGTTTGTGACTGTCAGGGGTCTCTACCTTTACCTTTTTACCATTACAGTCATACCTCGGGTTATGAATGCTGCGGGTTGCATGTTTTCGGGTTGTGGACCATGTCAAACCCGGAAGTACTGGAACGAGATACTTCCGGGTTTCGGTGCGCATGCACATGTGCAAAAGTGCAAAATGACATCACGCGCATGCGCAGAAGTGCCGTATCGCATCACGCTCTTGCGCAGATGCGAAGCTGCAGGTTGCGAATACTGTGGGTTGCGAACTTGCCTCCCGCAGGGATCATGTTCACAACCAGAAGTATGACTGTAGTGATAAGGGAAGCTGCCTCAGGAAGAATTTTCTCCTCCTGCTCAACTTAAGGAATAACCAAAGAAACTTGCCCACACTGTGACTCATATGGCAAAAAAGAGGGGACTTCTACTTATCAAAAAAGAGGGGGTGCTGGGTCATATGCCCATTGGTCATTCTAGCTCAGCAGTGTTCACACATTGACTAGTAGTGACTCTCCAGGCTTTAAGACAACAGCTTATCCCCACCCCTGCCTGGATATCTTTATATTTGAAGTAGAATTTCTGGATTCTGGTTTAGCAGTTATCAAGCTAGATGCTTGTTTTGTTTTATGAAAAACACCTCTTCTAAATGTTAGAAAATGTTATAAATGTTCAAAAATGTTCTACATGTTAGAAAATGTACTAAGTATTCTGAAAAATTCTGAGAGATTTGGAGTGGGTTGAGGGAAAGAAAGTTATGCTTACTATTTATTTAGGTTGAACTAAAACAAATGAAAAAATAGCAACGCTTGGAAGTTCAGCTTGGACTTGGCTGGGGAAAATTGATCATTCTTTCTAATTCCATCATGGTGGCCAATTAGAATGACTTAGCCACATATCTGCATTCCTCCCCAATGGTATTTATCTGGGTAGACAGAATATACAGGCTTTGGTATGTCCTGCTGGAGTTGGGGCTGTAAAGTTAGCAGAGTTTGGCTGTAAAAAGCCACAGCTCATTCCCATCTCTGATGGTGACTTCTCTCTCTCTCTCTCTTTTTAAGAGAATTAAGTGCTTTGATCTATGAAAGGCTTTCCTGTTACCTGTATAGTTATTTATGGACCACATTTTTATTGATGTGTTCCAAACTATTTCAGGGTTGAGAAATTAATGGCACAGTTCGTTGAGTGATGGATGGCTTGGACCAGAGCTATCTTACCCTTTGCTACTCAGAAATAAGTCCAATATAAAAGCATGGAACTTACTCCCAAATAAGTGGGGTTGGGATTTCAAATGTCCATAGACCAACCCACAGTCTAGCTTAGTGGAAGATGTATGATCCGCCGCTTGAGCTTCAGAAGGAAGCTCCAGTGTGTTGAGTTTTGGTCTGCTCCCCAAGCAAGTGTTCTTAGGACTGCAGCCTGGTGCCCCTTCTAAGATGGCGTTCCTTCTAAAATTTCCTAATTCCTACTTTCCAAAACAAAATGCACAGCCATCCTTTGAAATTCACTCTTCTCTGAACTTTGCAATGCACTTCTCTGGTCAATTATTGTGTTAAAATGCATATATTAGGATCAAGGGTGCATAACTTGCATATATTAGTGAAAACGGTATATAAAATGCATTATATTGGGGAAAATTGCTTTGCAAGAATGTGCATATTAAGCAAAATTGCATACAAAAAAATTGTCAGAAGAAATTTGTTCTGAAGTGCAGGCGAATTTTAATGAGGACCTTTTAAAAACACACATGCACATGCACATGCATGTGCGCACACACACGGCAATGTAAAGAACAGAACTTAAGAGTTGAGAAGTGAGAAACCAAAATGCACTTCTGATATCAACAAGGTAAGTCCATATCCTATCCCATCAGCCTACCTTCACATTGTGTGTGGTCCAGAGTTGGGCTACTTTGTGCCCCCCACCCATACTTGTGCAAATAATGCTGCCTTCTTCCATGATTTGTTTTTTTGGGGTGGGAGGGGGGCATTTCCTTATAGTGATAGACATTGGGAGAGTTTGTGTGATGCAGGTAGCAGTGAACATGGCAGGAGTACAACAGGTTTATGGACTCTCATGTGGAGACTGCCTGTGGATACGTACAAATGAAGCCTCATGCGTGTCTGCACATTTTTGCTGTTACACAAATTCCAGCCACTTCTGTGGAAGTCTGTCTTATATGCCTGTGCACTCCTGTTAGTATTTTAATTAGGGCCAAGCCAAATTGGGCTGTGTGGAATGCTGATTGGCTGCATACCTATGGTTGGTTAGAGCATGGTGTTGATAATGCCAAGGTTGCAGGTTCAATCCTTGTATTGCAGACACAGACAAATTCGGCCCTCCAGATGTTTTGGGACTACAACTCCCAGCATCCCTAGCTAACAGGGTCAGTGGTCAGGGATGATGGGAGTTGTAGTCCCAAAACATCTGGAGGGCCGAGTTTGCCTATGCCCGCTGTATTGGGTAGATCAGAGATGTTCAACTGGTTGACCGTGATCGACAGGTAGATCGCCGGGGTGATTCTTGTTGATCACGGGATTAAATCAAGTGGGCAAGGAATGTTGTCACCTCCCGCCCCCGGTGGTATATGGTAGGTGACAAGTGCTCGGAATGACACCCGGCCCAGCCTTCCCATTAAATGGGCGGTCATTTGACCACCCTCTCCCTCAAAAGCTCAACAACTCTGGTCAATCCTCCCCCAGAAAAACTCAACAACTCCGACAATGGGTAGATCACTGCTAATTTGTTTAATGCTTGGAGTAGATCGCAGTCTCTTGGGAGTTGGACGCGCCTGGGGTAGATGAATATTCCTGGATTGCAGGGGGAGTCATGTACACTATTCTCTCATAAAGCCTATTTATCATTCCAAATTTCTATTTTGCTGCATTCCATACTTTTATAAAGAAAATTTAGAGAGCAGCAGAGAGAAACAAACAGACTTGTAAGCATTAGACAAATTCATGGAGGAAAAGGCTTCCAGTGATTATGTTCTACATTCACTTTCAGAGGAAGTATGCCTCCGAATACAAGTGTGGTGATCACACAGGGTCCCCGGACGTTTAACGGTCTATTGATCCCTGTGCCACCACTGTGCTCGCTTCCCCACTGCCACCAACCAGTTACTCTCTGGTAAAACACAGAGTCCAGTAAGTTGTTAAAAGTGAAAAGAAAAAAAAAACCAAACAAGTTTATTTTACAAACATTAACAAGTTTATGGTTTCTCAGATAATATTCCTGTCAGTATCTTAACTTTAGTTTCTTTACCGGCCTATACCTTCCTAATACCTTCTGACTGATTATCTCAACTGTTTGACTGACTCCTCTTAACAAATTCTCTCGTTCTCTCACACCAAACTAGCCCAACCCACAGACTTATCTTCTCTGTCTCTTCTAACTCCAAACGGTCTTCTCAACATCTCTAATGCCCTAAAAACCTCTGTGCATAAAACTTATACACAGTTAACTCTGCCCCCGGGTTCCCATTGGTTAGTCATTTTACAATTAGTTAACCCTTTTCCCTATGAACCCAGTATGATGTCACACACATATGAGGGCAAACGCCACAACAAGTTATGGGGAATTTACAAGTGGGGAGAGCACAGTTGCACTCAGATCCTGCTCGAGGGCTTTCCATAGGCATCTGGTTGGCTGCTTGGAGAACAGGATGCTGGACTAGGTTGGCCTGATCCAGCAGGTCTCTTCTTAGGTACTTACGACTACCCCACTCTGAAGCCTATCTCAGTTGGTGGGCAGCCTGATGATACTAAATAAACACAGTCTGATACAGGTGCTAAGGTAGCAGAAGACTTACAGGATGGGGCTGTAAAACAGCCACTTAGAACCCTGCAGAATGGCGTGTGGAGTGGGAGTCTTTCCTCACAATAATCCCTCAATAGCTCATACATCTCTGTTTCAAGTGGACTTGGGAAGAATCCAAGAATGCACATTTTCTTCTAGGTCAATTGGATGCAATGTGCTTGGCCTTTGAACCCCTGGGGGGAAATTATGTTTCATATTTTGATACCAAACATGCTTTTGCCCCTCCACACATCTATAAATACAGATGCACGCTTGTATCGCCCCTCCCGACTTACTTTGTTTTGAAAGCTTTAATGTTTCTTGTATACCACAAATGGTGCTAGCAAAAAGGCCCCACTCCCAGCGATGTATTTATCTTTCTTTGCTCATTAGCTGAAAAATGACACAGAGAAACCTCAGACTTCTTTTTCACAGTGAGAACAGCCATAGAGACTTCATTTATAGACGGATGTGAATGAACCCTATTCATGGCCATATGGACTCTCGGTACCAAAAGGGCTTTGTGTGCATGACAGCTGGTGAAAAATATATATAATATAGTTCTGGAACAGGGACACTTGTTCTGTACATTTCGGGTTCACTTTGTTCCCTGATTATGTTGGTAGAGTTTTATTACTTGGGATCAAGTGCTATTTCCATGTTATTGGAATAAGCATCTTACATCATACAAACACAGAGGTACACAAGCATTTTTTTACAAAAAAACAGTGGAGGTAAAGCCAGGAATGACTTTCCTGTGCTGCCCCAGATGTTGCTGGACTACATCTCCCATCATCCCTGACAATTGACTATGATGCCTGGGACTGATGGGAGCCGGAGTCTAACAACCTCTGGAAGCCACAGTCACCTCCAATATTTGCACATATACCCAGAAGGCCTGTATGTTCTAGTCCAGGGTTTCCCAAACTTGGGTCTCCAGCTGTTTTTGGACTACAACTCCCATCATCCCTGACCACTGGTCCTGCTACCTAGGGATGGTGGGATCTGTAGTCCAAAAACAGCTGGAGACCCAAGTTTTAGGAAACCCTGTTCTAGACTCTGGAACCAGGGTTAGCCAACAGATGGTGAGGCAGCTCTGGGAGAAGAACAGGGGTTTCCTCATGACTCTCACAACACTTAACAAACATTCCAGGATTCTTTGAGAGAAGCCATGACTACTTTGCACCCTCCTCACCTGGCTGGAAGGTGTCCTTGAACTCTGATAATGCTTCTTCACTGCCTGGATGGGGGATGGGAAGAGGCGTTTGAGTCCATACAGATAACATCCTTGTGCATAAATGGAAAATTTAAGTGGTTTTACACCCACTTTTGCCTCTGGCCACACCCACTACTGGCATGTGGCCCTTGGCAGGTCACCCAGAAGGGAATGTGGCCCTCAGACTTCCCCAATCCCTTTAATAAAGTATTAAGATGCTTCTGAGCACACTTATGACTCAAGTATGGGTCACCAGAATTGAAACATCACCTGTGGTTTCTAGTGAAACAGACTACATGCTTTTTCCATGAAATGGATTCTAAATGGGAAATGGATTATAGAATAGACCAGAGGTTGTTCGCTTTGCTTCGGGGGTTCATATACTCGCTTCCTTTTGTTGTATGAAAGAGGCATATTTCTAGGCAGCTCTCTGTCTTGTCTCTTCCTCCTCCTCCCCCTCTCTTCCCTCGCTTCACAATACATTGAAAGGATGTCTTTAATGTAGGAAAGTGTCATGCAAATTGATTCCTTTGCTAATTCCTGTATCGTCTTAACGCCCCCAACCTCCCCATTGTGAAAAATCCACGTGCTCTCCTTTTGAGACCTCCTAGTCAGAATTAATAAGAAAACTGCTGTTTCTTCATGCCTACATCCCCCCCAACATTCTGTGTGCCCATGCAGCTATTTTTATGCAACCCACCCAACTCCATCCTGTCCCCGTCCCTAGTGGTCTTGAACGCGGAAAAGTCTTTGGCCCAACTCGCTGCAGACAGTTTACTTACTGTGGCAGACCCCAGGCTAGATTGAAGCTGGTGATTGGCAGATTAAAGCACTTTCCCTTCAGATGGATGTGACTGGCTTCACTGTTCAGGTCTCAAATTCCCTGCATTCCAGGTCCCTTTCTGGTCGCTTTTACTACTTCCCACTTCCTAGTCAAGCAATGAGGCTGTTGTCGCAAGTCCAGGCAATGGGAAGGGCCAAGGGACTTTTCCTTGTCAATATCTGTCCTTCCACACTTCCATTCAATCTCCTCCCTCCCACCTCCACCCCATCATTCACACATGCTATAGGTTGGCTTGCTGCCTTTCTGAGGAGTGGCCCATTAATACCTCAGGGCCAAAGCCGGTGCCTGCCACTCTACTCTCTGCCTTCAGTCCAGCCATCATGACAGCATTTTTCCCAGGCTTCCTGATCTCTGTGCTGCTGCTTTTTCAGGAGCAGGGAGTTAATGGGGTCCCTCCTCAGCTGAGAGGTAAGTGATGCAAATGAGCTTGTCAGTCCTTTCCATTCCACCTGGGCCAGCAGGCTAGGGCAACAGAGAAGGGAATTAAAGCATAGCAAGATTTGCGAATTGTGAGAAAATGCATGCATGTCGGTTGGCTGAGAGTGTGGATGTTCTCCTAGGGCAAGGACACTTGCAAGGCTCTCTTCTCTGTTACTGCTTGCTTCTTTATTTTGGAATTAGCAGCTGAGATGAAGGCACACACCACCTAGATCTAACAGAGCAGCAGTATTCATTTTCCTAGTACACACAAGCATCTGTCTTGTTCTCAGACTTTGCCTGTTTCAGATCCCAGTACAAGAGATTTCATTCTTGTTTGGAGTGAGTCAGGTGCTTCTGTGGGGAAGAACATCTTTTGAGAGACGAGTCATTCAGCTAAGGTTGCAGTCCTAACCCCCATTCCCTGGAAGTAAGCCTTTTTTTGGATTCAGTAAGACATCTGAGTATGGTTCTGCACTTAAGCAGAAAGAACCAGATGCACAAATATAAGATGGGGGACACCTGGCTTACTAGCAAGTACATCTTCTCCATCTTCTCCATGCAGTAGGTAGGGCACATAGCAACAAATCACCTGGCCATTCCCCCCCTTAGCTCAGTAGGAGGGCAAAAGAAATAGCTTTGCTCAGTGGCAGAACATGCAGACAGTCCTACATCCAACCCCCAGCATCTCCAGATAGGGCTCGGAGACAAACCCTGCAAAGCCACTGCCAGTCAGTGTAGACAATACTGTGCTAGATGGACCCATGGTTGGGCTCAGTATAAGGCATCTTCCTATGGCTATTCTTTGAATGACAGTAGCAGTTCGAACAAAGGACCTGAGAGCAGGAATAGTTTGAGCATGACCATCCTTGAAAAAGAATTTCCATTCACACTGATTCAGTTGTTACAGCTAATTGTCTCATCCAGAAAACCATGGATGCAGCAGATAGACATGTGTAGGCTATGTCCATAAGTGGCTACCAGGCAAGATAGCTAGAGGGAATTCCTATCTCAGAGTCAATCTTGCATTGAATACCAGTGATGCCATTGTCTTCCCGTCCTGCTGTTTCTTGGGCTTTCCAGAGATATTCCACAGTGCTTAGCATATTGTTACTAGGGAAATGCCAATATCTGCATGTAGAAGTTCCTAAATTTGATCTCCAACATTTCCAGGTAGGATGAAGATACACTCTGGTCTGAAATCCTGGAGAGCTGCTGCCAGTCGGTGCTGGCAATACTGAGCTAGATGGATCAATGGTCTGACTCAGTATAAAGCAGCTTCCAGTGTGGAATTTTTGGCTCTCCAGATAGTGCTGAACTATACCTATCATCATATCTATTGGCCGTACTGGGCAGGGCCAGAGGTGACAACTTTTAAATAAGATTGTGGGGGCCCGACATGAGTCATGCATGCAACATTGCGAGGAGTCGGGGGTGGAGCCAAACGCAGCAGCAGCACAGTCCCAGCGGCCAGTGGCTCCCATCCCCCCTTCCCCTGCCACACAAGGGCAGCACGAGGAGAAGGAGCCACGAGTCACTAAAGCTGCAACACACCCAGCTCTCTGCTCACCCTCCTCTGCCCTCTGAACAATGGCCAGCCTAACCCCCTCAATAAATAAATAAATAAATAAATAAATAAATAAATAAATAAATAAATACTGGGGAGCCCAAAGTGCTTCAACCCCTAGGAGTTGGTGCCTATGGGTAGGGCTGATGGGAGTTGGAGTCAAACAGCATCTGGAAGACCACCAATTCCCCATCCCTTCCGCTCCAGTTGATCAGCACAAAGTATTCTATAATCACATTTTAGGTTTTCTGGGAGACTAGTCTCGTGATCAAAAAGCAATAAGAACATTTCCAATGTAGGAAATCATCTGCATGCATCAGGTAACGGAATTTTGCTTTCAGAAGGGGCCAGACAGATGTCTCTGGCTTCTCAGAAGTGCACTAAGTTGATAGCAATCTCCTGTCCCCAGACACAGGTTGCTATGAAGAATACTTCCTCTGAACATGGATACCTGTAGTGGTCATGGGTGACAGACATAGCTAACTTAGTTACAGGGATGGTGAAGTATGGTGGTCACTTCCAGGTTTTTTTTTGTAGGAGGGGTACTTCCTCACTCCTTCATAATGATACCATATGATGCCATCTGAACACCGGCAATGCATACAACCAAGAAAGGCAACCCTAGAAATTTCCCCAAAGCGCGTCCAAGTGTTTGCTTTTAGTACATCTTTCAGATGATGGTCTGAAAGATTGCAAAGATTTATCCCAGTTCTCTTGATTTCACTTACTTAGTGGATTGAACAGTAGCAAAATAAAATACAGTGGTACCTTGGGTTAAGTACTTAATTCATTCCAGAGGTCCGTTCTTAATCTGAAACTGTTCTTAACCTGAAGCACCACTTTAGCTAATGGGGCCTCCTACTGGTGCCATGCCGTCGCTGCACGGTTTCTGTTCTCATCCTGAAGCAAAGTTCTTAACCCGAGGTACTACTTCTGGGTTAGTGGAGTCTGTAACCGGAAGTGTCTGTAACCCGAGGTACCACTGTAAGGTTTTAAAATAAGGAGGATGCTAAGGTTGCAATCCTGTGCCATCTATATACTTGAGACTCAACCTTACTGAGCTCAGTGGAGCTTACTTCCAAATTTAGTTTTCTCAAGGCTGAAAAGGGCTCTTCATTTTTTTCACATAGGTGTCCAATGTAGGACAAGACCTACAGACCTGCTCTTCATCATTGACAGTTCCCGAAGTGTGCGCCCCAATGAATTTGAGCAAGTCAAGGTCTTCTTGTCCAAGGTCATTGAGTCACTTGATGTGGGACCAAATGCTACACGGGTTGGCGTCATCAACTACGCCAGTGCAGTCAAGAATGAATTGTCCCTCAAGACTCACCGTACCAAGGCCAGCCTGCTGCAAGCTGTTCGCAAGATCGAACCACTCTCCACTGGGACCATGACAGGCCTGGCTATCCAGTTTGCAATCAACAGAGCATTCAGTGAGGTCGAAGGCGCCCGAGTGAGATCTCCAGAGATTAACAAGGTATGGAAACTGTGTGGACTTGCAAGAACCTTTGTGCCTCCTGTTTGCTTTCTAACCTTTCTTGCAAAAATATAAGCTTGGATAAATGGTTCCTGCCAAATGGAATAAGCAGGCTATCTAGGCAGATATGGAGGGGGCTGATTTTATGCTGTATCTGGAGCTGGGGGATAAATTTGATTCAGTTTGGATTTAAAAGTGAACCTAGCTAATTCCCAAACAATATGGGAACCAAAACACAGCTATATTTCAACATTTGGACTTCTCTGAATTTTGCAATCAAGTTCTCCACCTAAGAAATATGTACAATAATTCCTGCACTAGGATAAATGTGCATAGAAATGCATTATTTTAGGGGAAACTGCTTTGCAAAAACCTGTATATGAGGAGGAATTAGCACTAAAATCCTGATGACTTTTCATGAGGACTTCTTTTTTTATTTTTAAGAATTGCATACTGGTGTGGCAATGTGGAGAATGCAGCTTAAGAATGGAAAAAGGAAAAACTGGAATTGAAATTGACAAATTTGCTCATTCCTGGCTGTATCCCTACTCTACACTGCTTTGAAATTGTGGGTTTAAGTGGTATATAAATTTAAAAAATGAAGTCGTAAGTAGCAAAAGAAAAAAGAAAGAAAGCAGCAAGCAACTTCTAAGATGAACTATGCTTTCTGTACATTTTTGAAAAATATAAGCTTGGAGAGACAGCTGACAAAATAAAACAAAATATGCAGAAATTTTGGCCAACACCTCTATGGAAAGCAGGGGACAAAGAATCTATTAGGGGAAATCCTTTGTCCCGTCCTGTCCCCTAGTGTCTGCTTACTTCAGTTTGCCTGTTCTTTGTAGCAGGAATTCCTGGGAGAGGGATATAATTTCATGCTTGAATGACTGTTTGCAGTCATTTTAATTTACACTTTTGTCCCCACAATGGCCCCCGCTACACCACTTCTGTTTTCTGCTTATCCAATTATTTCCTAATTTCAGCTCCAGGCAGACTCCCCTCGCCAAAAGCAACCTGGGTTTTCCTTCTCAGAATGGCCCTTATGTAGAACAAGGTAAAAAGTATGCCTAAATCAGGCCACAACTCTGCTTGGGTTTTTAATTTGACCCTTCTATGGAATACCAGTTTTGTTAGGGGTGGATCATAGTTCAGCGGTAGAACACATGCTTTGTGTGCAGAAGGAAGGCCTCACATTCAAACACAGGTAGCAGGTGCTGGGCAAGCGTTTCACCTCATCTCCGTGCCAGTGGAGCGAATTAGGGGTGTGGAGTCTGTGACCCTTCAGAAGTCACTGAGCTCCAACTCCCATCATCCTTGACCATTGGCCATGTTGGCAGGGGCTGATGGGAATTGGAGTCCAACAATATCTGAGAACCTATCCCTATCACTGGAGTAGACTAGCAGCTCAACTCGGCACGGGGCAGCTTCATGTTTCGCTTTCGGAAAAAGCTGGAAAGACATTTGAGTGGAGCTCTGGAATGTCATTAAATTCAGATATCCACAGAATCTGTCCAAAAAAGACCCCCCTGATGAGCTCATCTGAGCTGTTCAAAGAGATGATTTTCAGGGCACAATGGTTGTTTTTAAGTCCAGTCTTCCAATTAGCATTTGGACTTCTTTTTAAAAAGTAGTTCTGTACAAGTTATCACGGAAAAACCTAATATGAGAACAGGGAGGAGAGAAAAAATGGGGAAGTGATAAGCTGGGAAATGGGATAAGAAGAAACAGTAGCTGTTTACACAGGGCTAAGTCAGGCTATTTTGGTGCTGTGAGGGTGAGCTACCAAAAACAAGAGCACATGAAGCTACTTAATATCAGCTATTTTAACTCAGCATTGCCTACACTGACTGGTAGCAGCTTTCCAGGGTTTAAGGCAGAGGACATTCCCAAACCTAGCTGGGGACACCAAGGATTGAACCCTTTTGCCTTCTTTAATTGCCTTCTTTAATTCACTTGGGGAGTAGGGGAACAACTTTGCATCTGCCTCTGGGCTTGATTGGCTGGAGAAGAGTGAGCTTTGGTTATGAGAGGAAAGGGAACTTGATAGAAGGAATAACATGTGGTTGCCCAGAAATGCCTTTATTTATTTATTTTTACTTCCACCCAGTACAAACTCAAGTCACTTCTTCAGCAAAACTGTCATTTCAGAAGTAAAGCTGCTGCCGTAATGCCATCGCTCCTGGCTCGCTTTTCATTTAATGTAGCAAGGGTCTTGCATAGTGAAGTTAATGTAGTGTAAGTGGCTTTTTTATAGCTGTGTTATAGATACAAGAAGTGCCTTTTCTTTCTTTCTGGGGTGTTCAAGGGTACACAGTACCAGCATCTTTTTTCCCTTGAGAAGAAAAGCACTGGTTAAAAGTGTGGCAGTTACTCTAACAACTTCATGGTGAGTACTGACACATTTTATTCTGGAAGAAAAGAGACGGATAACAACTCTTCAATTATGTCTCACAGGAGGCTGACTTAGACTGAATCAGACTATCAATCCATCTAGGCCATGGCTAGGCAAACTAAAACCCAGGGCCCGGATCTGGCCCAATTGCCATCTCAATCCAGCCCATGGATGGTCCGGAAATCAGCGTGTTTTTAAATAGAATGTGCCCTTTTATTTAAAATGCATCTCTGGGTTATTTGTGGGGCATAGGAATTTGTTCTTTTTCTTTTCCTTTCCCCAAAATATAGTCCGGCCCCCCACAAGGTCTGAGGGACAGTGGACCAGCCCCCTGCTGAAAAAGTTTGCTGATCCCTGATCTAGGCTAATGTTGTCTGTACAGTGGTACCTCAGGTTAAGTACTTAATTCGTTCCGGAGGTCCATACTTAACCTGAAACTGTTCTTAACCTAAAGCACCACTTTAGCTAATGGGGCCTCCTGCTGCTGCTGTGCCACCAGAGCACGATTTCTGTTCTCATCCTGAAGCAAAGTTCTTAACCTGAAGCACTATTTCTCGGTTAGCGGAGTCTGTAACCTGAAGCGTATGTAACCCGAGGTACCACTGTACTTCCTGGTAGTGGCTTTCCAGGATTTAAGAGAGGAGCATCTCTTGGAAGTACTGCCTTGGAGATGCGGCGTATTAAACCTGGGACATTTGGCATGCAAAGCCCTTCTCTGGATGGCCATTCAATCTTCAGTGAAGCAGAAGTGGTGATTCTCCTTCACTGGGTTTTTAAAGAAGAGGTTGGAAGACCACCTGTTACGGATTCCTTAGCTGTAGTTTCTGCATTGCAGGGTGTTGGACTAAGTACCATTGGGATCCTTTCCAACTGTACAGTTTTATGATTCTCTGATTCTATATGAGACTAAACTTTGCTTGGAGTAGACCTGCTGAAATTAATGGACCTAAGTTTTCCATGTCCATTAATTTCGGTGAGCTCACTCTGAGCATATGGCTAACATTAGACGCAGCTCCAAGTTAGCTGAGTTAAACTTCAGTCATGTTGATTTTAATAAGAACAAAGTTCAGCTCAATCTGCATCCATTTTGGTGATGCCAGATTCTTCCTGTGCCATCCCTGCTCCATAAAACCTTAATACTTGACCCTAAATAAGAGTGATGTGTTGTCTGCATTTTGGTGAAAACCAAGACAGATTTTTAGGTGGATTATTTTTTGAAACGTGGAAAGCAGCTTCCAGTCTCTGTTTTCAGGTTTTCATAACCTGCAGGGCGAAACATTCCCAGACTGTATTATTTTCCCTTTTTACGGGGATAGAAAAGGTGCCGAAATAAAGATATTGTTACATACCGTTGGAGGGGCCTTTTAGCTTGCTGAAAGGAACTCTGTGGACTGTGGAGGTCTTTGTCCTTTAGGAGAGTGAAAGAGCCCCATCTCGGCTGACAACCCCTCGCCTTTAAACCCATTGAGTTTAAATTTCACGGTGATATGGCTTAAGTGTATTCCAAGCCATTAGGTTTAGCATAATATCATTTTATGAAAAGACAATATACAGCATTGTGTCTACCAGGTTGGCCATGTGTTCTACTTTAGAGAGGACAGCCCTCTGTTCAGAGGCTTCCTCTATTTGAAAGGCTGCTCAATTCAAGTCCACCTTAAACTTAAAGAGCGGGGTTATGTACAGCTCTCCCTCCACCCCTGCAATCTGGTTCAGGGTTCAATCTAGTGTTTTGCAGTAGCCCCAAAATGACCTGGGACAATCCAGGGATGAACCAACACAGATCTGGGCCCCAAATCAATTTGGACTGTTGGGTTTGGAGGGTTTCAGTATGCATATAAAAAGGTAAAGGGACCCCTGACCATTAGGTCCAGTTGTGACCGACTCTGGGGTTGCGGTGCTCATCTCGCTTTATTGGCCGAGGGAGCCGGCGTACAGCTTCTGGGTCATGTGGCCAGCATGACTAAGTCGCTTCTGGCAAACCAGAGCAGTGCACAGAAACGCCGTTTACCTTTCTGCCAGAGTGGTACCTATTTATCTACTTGCACTTTGATGTGCTTTCGAACTGCTAGGTTGGCAGGAGCAGGGACCGAGCAGCGGGAGCTCACCCTGTCCTGGGGATTCGAACCACCAACCTTCTGATCAGCAAGTCTTAGGCTCTGTGGTGTAACCCACAGTGCCACCCGCGTCCCTTACAGTGGTATAAGAGGGCTTTAAAAGTATGGCATGGATGTGACCTACGCCCATAACAAACATAGGCTTACATAAGAAATTGAACAGGCTCTTTGAACTTTGTGGCTCCTTTACCTAAAGGCTATAAAGAGATAGATGGAAATTTATGGAAGGAATATCCTGGAAAGATCCAGGGGGAAGGCAGCTCCTTAGAAGGCTACAGTCCTTATGATGAATGTGGATATACTATTAGTAAACTGCTTTTTCCTGTGTTGTGGGATATGAAGGAAGTTGGCTTTTTCCTTAGCTGCATGAGATTTCAACACCCAGAAGAAATCTTTCTTTAAAAAATTGGTCTGTTTTCTGACCTGTGCCAAAATGAACTGGAAAAAGTGACAAGATCCAGATTTACCTGCCCTGCCAAGAGTTTGACTCCCTTCCCTCCCCCCCTTTTCCTTTACGTGTTGTGTTTTTTTTTTAATCACGTAAGCCAGCATGCAGGGGGCAGTCTCGTTTTAACTATGTAAGCCACTCTGAAAAGCTTAATGGCACATGCTCTAAATAAATAGTAAATAAATTGCAATATTTTTGGAAGTGGGGTTGAAACTGCTGTGTAAAAGTCTCTGTCATATTGTGGAAGGCTGATTTTGATTTGTTTTAATTGACAAGTTGAAAACCACCACCCACCTCTCTCTCACACAAACATTCTGTGTGCAAGGGAAGCCCCTCTACTTCGTGTCTCCCCCACCCAATTTGTTATATAAATGGCTCTCTCTTCTGGCAAACAAGGGGCATTGCACTGCGTGCTATGATCCTTTATCAGTTTTAAGGAGCAAAAAACAGGGTACATTGTAGCCATATGCGATGAAGCCTTGAATACAATGGAAAGTGCCTTTGGGAAGTGTGGTTTGCATGTAAGAAGGGACAGGACAGGAAAGAGTGCATAACCCTTCCCCTGCCAGTTGCTTTCAACTTGAAACTAAGGGTTCATCTACAATAGTGGCATGCAGTGAAATTTTTCAGAGGGGAACAGTTAGAGCCAGAGGCTCCAGCTTGTGAGGATGATTGGGGGTTCCTGACATTATGCGTGTGGTGTCCCAACATCACACACATGAGCATTGCACCTCCCTCCCTAAGCTGGGCAGAAGCTTCCCGGGGCTTTGGGAAGAAGGTGCTAGGCATTAATAAGTTAGGGGACTGGCCTAGTCCCCTAGTCCACTGACAGCACACAACTGATTCACACTTAGCTTTTGCCCTATGCTGTCTAGGCACAGGTCCATGCTTTAAAACTGTGTGTCTGAGTGCATATATATATATATATATATATATATATATATATATATATATGCAAGGTAAATATTGTCTGGAGGACTTAGAAGGCTTATAATCACACTTTCCAAGAAACCAAAAACCACGTGACTGAAGACTAAACAAGCAAAGTGACTGAGCAACGTGGGGTCTTTGGTTTAAGCAGGTTTAACTCGTGTTTGCATTTCTATCTGGTGAACCATTGGCACCCTTAATTTCTAATTCTTATAACATAAAATTCCAACATATGACTATTTCTCTTGTCTCTAAAGGTTACTAAGGCTGAATCCTGCACTCCCTCACACGCACACTTGGATTTGTAAAATATTCTGCTGTAAAAACTAAATATAGCTCTTTCATAATATATGCAATGGTGTGTGTTCCTGGTGGTGTAGACTCAATAACTTCTGTGATTGATTGTTTATAGGAAATAGGATTATTATTGGTTCCAATTAAAGGTCGAACAAGCTGAGTAGAAGAACTGACTCTGATAGCATGATATGCTTCAGCAGGGGTCAGCAAACGTTTTCAGCAGGGGGGCAGTCCACTGTCCCTCAGACCTTGTGGGGGGCCGGGCTATATTTTGAAAAAAATAATAATGCTGCAAGAGTACCAAGAGTCCTGGTGACTGCTTACCTGTGTCTTGCGAGCAGCAGGGATTGGCGGCGGGGGCAGCAGGACGATGAGTGGTGTGCAAAAGGGCTCCGGAGAGGGGCTGCTTAAAATGGTGGCCGCTCAAGCACTGCTGCTGCTGGTGCCAACAAAGCCCAGCCCCCTTCCTCCTCTAGGCAGGGCAGGGAGAAGCCAGGAGGAGGGAGGGAGGAGGCACCACCGCCGCCGTGTGAGGCAGAGGGAGGGAGAGGGAAAGAACACGCTTGCTGGCGATCCATGTGGCGATTTCTGGATCGTCCGCAGGCTGGATCCAGAAGGCAATTGGGTCTGATTCGGCTCATGGGCCTTAATTTGCCGACCCGTGTGCTTCAGGATAGATGCCATCCAAGTGAAGGCAGAATTGGGAAGGTTGTGACCTGGCTGCCTGAAATATATCTCCCTATAGGAACCTGCCTAGGTGCTAAGATGCTCAAGTGAGCACTATCTCTTGGTCCCATCATTATCAGAAGCCTGGTTGGTGGTGACACAAGAGAGAGCCTTTTTTGTAGCTGCTGCCATACTGTGAAATTCCCTCTCAAGAGGTGAGATTATCTCCCTCCTTGCTCTCTTTCCACCAAAAGGCTAAGACCTTCCTATTTCGTTGTTGTTTAGTCATTTAATCATGTCCGACTCTTCGTGACCCCATGGACCAGAGCACTCCAGGCACTCCTGTCTTCCACTGCCTCCCTATTTTAGACAGGCCTTTAGAAACTAAGGAGCAAACAATACTGACCACTGGGCTGCTGTCAGGGCAAATTGCACTTTAACTACTGTTTTAAAATGTGTGGTCATGCATTTTGATTATTATTTTCACTAGTTCGCTTTATTACTCTGAATTTTGTAATTGATGTTTTGAACCATTGCAAGCCACCCTGAAGCCCAGGATAGAAATATAGTAATAAAATAAAATAAATGAATGAATAAGCAGTACTGCGTGCAGCTGGAGAGTCCTTTGCCACTCTCTTACCCACAGGTAGCCATTGTAGTGACAGATGGACGCCCCCAGGATGGGGTGAAGGATGTGTCAGCGAGGGCCCGAGCTCTTGGGATTGAAATTTTTGCCATTGGCGTGGGCCGTGTGGACATGCACACTTTGCGGCAGATGGCCAGCCCACCTCTGGATGAACATGTGGATTATGTGGAGAGCTACAGTGTCATTGAGAAGCTGACCAAGAAGTTTCAGGAGGCATTCTGCGGTAAGTTGTTAAGGAAGTCTTGTGCTGCGAAATAAGAGGTTGCATCCAAATTAGTCAGAGCAGACCCATTGAAATTAAAGGGCACAACTTATGGAACTTATATGTGGTGGACCTGTAAAAAGGTAAAAGAGTATTGGGAAATAATTCATAATGAATAGAAAAAAATGTTTTTAAACAACAAAAAACAAAAAAAATCTGGAGTCGTTTTTGTTGGGGATAACTCAGACAGAAATTCTCAGGTGTCAGAAAAGGTTATTTATGTATGCTACTACTGTGGCCCATGTTTTGTTAGCCCAAAAATGGAAAATGAGAGAGATCCCAACTAAAGAAGAATGGCAACTGAAACTGATGGAATATGTGCAGCTTGCGAACCTAACATATAGAATAAGAGAACAAGAAGAACATATGTTTAAAGAAGATTGGAAAATGTTTATTGAATATATGGGGGGGGGGTTGTGTACACTTAAAAACGTTGGCAGCATTAAGATAAATTCAACAGTGTAAATAAGTTTTGATGAATGCAATAATGGAATATTGAATGCTTTAGTTTATGTAAAATATGCAGGAATATATATATATATATATATATATATATATATATATATATATATATGAAATTAAAAGGCACAACTAACTTAGGGAAATTAATTTCCATGGGTCTACTCTAAGTAGAACTTGGTTGGATACAACCCAAGGGCCAGAGACTGTTCTGACCCTCAGCGCAAGAAGCAAAGTTGTACATTGGAAATTACCAAGCAAAGGAAACTCATGTAATCCACTTTTGGTACAAGGCTTCACAAAGCATGTATTTTTGGACCACAACTCCCATCAGTCTTCACCAGCATGGCCAATAGTCAGGGGTGATGGGAGTTGTAGTCCAAAACATCTGGAGGGTGCCAGCAGGGCTGGCACAAGTCATTTTCCCATTGTAGGCAAAATGCCTCAACTCCACCCCAACAATGGTGCCATCCCATTGCAAATCCAGATCCTCCCACCCCCTCTCTGACCCCTTTCTCGCACCCATGCTGCTGCCAGCCCAATCACCACAACTGTACCATCATGGCCACCTGTGTCCATGCAATCAAAATAGTGAATGGAAGTGTTCCAATGATTTTGGTTTCTTAGAATTCCTGAGCAATGTCAGGTACTTTCCGCCAGTATAAATATATGTTTTAACATTGCATGTTATTACTTTGCAGCTGTGTCAGACCTGTGTGCCACTGGAGACCATGATTGCCAGCAGATCTGTGTCAGTACAGGGGCTTCTTATACCTGTGCATGTAAAGAGGGGTTCACGCTTAACACTGATGGAAAAACCTGCAGTGGTAAATAATGTTGTTTTCAGCTTGGTAGAGTGGGCCAATGTTTTGAATGCATGCAAATTTCAACGTTCAGGAAGCATGCCATCTTCCTGATCTTAATCTCAAGTTTGCAAGCATACACGTGACATGAAATACGCAGGCTGTTTAATTGTTCTTCATATCCCTCCTCACCACTGCTTGAGGGGTTCATCTGGAACCATGGTTTTGGTCACCAGCGGTTGTAGATGACATGCTTTAAGAAGGGTGTTGCAGACCAGGGATGGGGCTCCTGTGGTCCTCCAGATGTTGTTGGACTCCCATCTTCCCAAACAAGCATGGCCACTCTCTAGGGATGATGGGAGTTGTAGTCTAACAAAATCTGAAGAGCCACAAATGCTCCATCTTTACTGAGGACAAATGGGAATGAGTTCAGAGGAGGGGAATGAATGAGGATGGTCAGGAATATGGAAAACAAGTCATATGAGGAAAGGTTGAAAGAACTGGGTAGTTTTAGGCTGGAGAAGAGAAGGCCACAGGGGAACCTGATAGTACTCTTCTAATACCTAAAGAGTTTTCGCATAGAAGAAGGCAAAGATTTGCTCTCTGCAGACCACAAGGGAACAACTAGATCTAATTGGCTTAAGTTAAGAATGGGGGAGAAATTAAATTTTGTTTGCATTTTTGTGAGAAACTAATTAACTCACACTTTGAAATTTACACTTATCCAAAAGTTGCACTGCAGTTCACCAATGTATAAAAAGTGCATTGTATCAGGGAAAAGTGCTGGGAACACAATCTTGCAGGGGGAAAAGATGCCCTTGGTGAACCTTAGAGGTAGTCCAGATATTTTGGACTCTAACTCCCATCAGTCCCAGCCTGCATGGCCAAGATTAGACATGATGGGAGTTGTAGTCTCAGAGAGTCTCGAGAGCACTACATGTGCTGCCTCTGCACTAAAGACTCATGAGCTGCATATTCTTGCAATATTCTCCCTCCATGAGCACAAGAAGCAGGTCCTTTCCTCTAGTTTAGATCACTTACATTGTTTCTGTGTCTCTTAAACCATCATTTCCTTGGACTTCCATGTGCCAGGAGAGTCATAGGTAGGGTGGATTAGGGGCTATATTTGCAATGAGGTGATACAAGCAGCTCATTCTCACAGGGCCATGGGCCTGCTGCTGCATGAATGCTTTGTCCAGGACACTCCCTGCAAAACCTCCTTTCCCCCTCCACAAGCATAACTACATTGCTTGCGTCACTTCTGGAATCCTTAAGTAACCTTCTCCAATGGCCTCCAAAGAGCTGTAAAAGCAACAAGGAGTATAGATTGCCCAGTTTAAAACTTTGCACCAACTTCCCCTGGCAGAACAAGGTGACCACTGAAATGTATAACCTCCTTGAGTAAACTTTAGAAAAACCTAGCCAGTGGCTGAACTAGGAATAGTATCCAATAGCTGAAACACAACCAACTCAGTTTTGGGAAGCTGGGATTTGGGACGGTTCCATAACACAAAAGAGAGAGAAGTAGACTGGATCAATATCTAACATCTCGAACACATGCCAGTCGAAATGACTTTCCTTCATTTCCTTTCTGAAAAGGAGTACTTTCAAGAGCTGGTGCTTACATAGCCTTTGAGTTTCTCTTGTGCTTTGTATCTCATTTTCAAGAGACCGGAGGGGGTCAAACAAGGTGAGACGTAAATTATGGACACAGCTTCTCCCTGATCCAGATTGGAGCTCTGACATGTTGTTGTTGTTTAGTCGTTTAGTCGTGTCCGACTCTTCGTGACCCCATGGACCAGAGAACGCCAGGCACCTCTGTCCTCTACTGCCTCCCGCAGTTTGGTCAAACTCATGCTGGTAGCCTCGAAAACACTATCCAACCATCTCGTTCTCTGTCGCCCCCTTCTCCTTGTGCCCTCCATCTTTCCCAACATCAGGGTCTTCTCCAGGGAGTCTTCTCTTCTCATGAGGTGGCCAAAGTACTGGAGCCTCAGCTTCACAATCTGTCCTTCCAGTGAGCACTCAGGGTTGATTTCCTTCAGTATGGAGAGGTTTGATCTTCTTGCAGTCCATGGGACTCTCAAGAGTCTCCTCCAGCACCATAATTCAAAAGCATCAATTCTTCGGCGATCAGCCTTCTTTATGGTCCAGCTCTCACTTCCATACATCACTACTGGGAAAACCATAGCTTTAACTATACGAACCTTTGTTGGCAAGGTGATGTCTCTACTTCTCAAGATGCTGTCTAGGCCTGTCATTGCCCTTCTCCCAAGAAGCAGGCGTCTTTTAATTTCGTGGCTGCTGTCACCATCTGCAGTGATCATTGAGCCCAAGAAAGTAAAATCTCTCACTACCTCCATTTCTTCCCCTTCTATTTGCCAGGAGGTGATGGGACCAGTGGCCATGATCTTCGTTTTTTTGATGTTGAGCTTCAGACCATATTTTGCGCTCTCCTCTTTCACCCTCATTAAAAGGTTCTTCAATTCCTCCTCACTTTCTGCCATCAAGGTTGTGTCATCTGCATATCTGAGGTTGTTGATATTTCTTCCGGCAATCTTAATTCCGGCTAGGGATTCATCCAGCCCAGCCTTTCGCATGATGAATTCTGCATATAAGTTAAATAAGCAGGGAGACAAAATACAGCCTTGTCGGAGCTCTGACATAGAGTTGTATTATACGGATGGTTCTAACACTGCACCTGGCCCAAGGTCCTGTCTGAATCACACTTTATCTCTGTGCCTGCTGTTTGCATTACTGTAGAATGTAAGCTCCCATTTGCCCCAATGGAAGCTTTTGGTCTAGTACAAACAAGGGCCCTGCCCCCCCCATCTAGCTTGGGATTGCAACAGAGGGAAAAGGGTTAAAGCCTCACTGCAACCAGTATGGATTAGGACCTGCTTGCCTGCTATTTACCACGGAAATTGATCACACTGGCCTAAGTTACAAACTCTCCAAATGTCCCTGTTTTCCAGGGACAGTCCCAGATTAACAGAAGCTGTCCCAGTTTCTGATTTGATCCCAGAATGTCCCACTTTTCCTTAGGACATCCCTATTTTCATTGGAGAAATGTTGGAGGAGATGGAATAGGATTTCCCTACTCTCATTGGAGAAATGTTGAAGGGTAGGAATTTAACCCACTGAGTTTGATGGAACTAAATGGGACTGTGGCCCTTCAGTTGTTGCTGAATTCCAGATCCCATCATCTCTGACCATGTAACATCTGGAGGACAACCGTTTCTTTATATATGGAATGAAGAATGTTGACTTAATCAGCCATGTATGTTGGCTAAATTCAGCCTTTAAAACAGGGATGGGGAACATCAGGCCTCAGTGTTATATTCAGCACCCCAACCTCTGTATATAGCCCTTGAGACTCTCCCCAGGCCACAAACCCTTCAGAGACACAGTCCCTCACCAACCCCACCATGCCACTGCCTTGAGTGTTTTTGCCTGGTTGCGAATGCATTCTTGAACTCTGGGAATGCTTCTTGCTTACATGGATGGAGCATAGAGATGGCTGTGTGAGCTCCTGTAGAAACTAAGGTTGTGCAACTGGTCTAGCTGAATCCTGGATCCTGAACTGATTTGGGCCAATCTGAGTTGACCTGAGGTTCAGCTGGAATGAGTTAAGGCAGCCCCAGATCACCACCCAGAGCAAGAAAGGAATGTGGCCTTCGTAATTGAAAAGGGTCCCCCCTCATTTTAAAAAGTGTGTTTCTTTAAATGAAAAAGATGACTAGCTCCAGCTTTCTGGTCCCCCTCCCCACTTCTCTTCTCCCCAGCCTGCAGTGGAGGAGGCGCCACGGACCTTGTCTTCCTGATTGATGGGTCAAAGAGTGTGAGGCCAGAGAACTTTGAGCTGGTGAAGAGGTTCATCAACCAGATAGTGGATTCCCTAGATGTGTCAGACAGGAATGCGCATGTGGGCCTGGTCCAGTATTCTAGTTCAGTAAGGCAGGAATTTCCACTGGGGCAATACAAGAACAAGAAGGACATCAAAGCAGCAGTGAGAAGGATGTCTTACATGGAGAAAGGCACCATGACTGGCCAAGCTTTGAAATTCCTAGTGGACAGTTCCTTTGCCATCTCCAGCGGTGCAAGGCCTGGAGTCCCCAAGGTAGCAATTGTCTTCACTGATGGCCGGTCACAAGATTACATCAATGATGCTGCCAAGAAAGCCAAAGAACTAGGTAGGTTTTCATAATTTAGTACCACTGTTTTGTGATGGCCTGATTAAGATCCATTCATTTCAATGAGTCTCCTCTGAGTATGTCTAATGTTGGATACAACCCAATGATCTCAGTCTCATAAACCATGGTTTCTTAGACCAAGAATGAGTTATACATGTGTGCTCACTTTTCCCCTTGCCTCCTTCTATCTCTTATGCACCAGTTTGCAAGACTTTCAAGGTTTATTAAACCAGAGTTTCCCACTTTATCGAAACCAGAAAACTGTAGTTTCCAAACTAGGATATGCAACTGGGGTTATATTCTGGTTTCCTGGTTTATAAACAAAGATTAAACCACAGTGTGGTGCATTAAAGACTGAATGCTAAACCATAGTTTAAGGCTACATGAAGGAAACAAATTAGGAGTCAGGGTCATACATTCTGACCTCCTCTCCCCACTTTGCTTTGAGGAGAATAGAAGTGTGTGTGTGTCCTGGCTTAAAGTACCCAGGAAGGTTTTTTGGGTTAGATTTGAACTGGGGAAACTGGTTAGTTTAAGCTGTGGTTTGTTAACAAGGCAGGATAAAAACCCGCCTCTAGCTCACACATAACTAGAAACTCTGCTTAGTTTAAACCAGAACACAGATACTTCTGATTCCTTCTTTGTGTCAGAGGAGGAGAGCACAGCATGTGAGTCCACAGCTCATGTTTGCTCATTCACATAGCGCTAAACCATGGTTTACTGTCGTGTTCCTCAGCCTGGCATATAAGTCTTGGTTGTTCTTTCACAAAGCAGATCAGCAGTTTAGCAATTCTTGCTTGTTTCAGGTTACAAGATGTTCGCTGTTGGAGTAGGCAATGCTGTTGAAGACGAACTCAAAGAAATTGCCTCAGATCCGGTGGGAGAGCATTACTTTTACACTGCTGATTTCAGAACCATCAACCAAATTGGAAAGAAACTACAAAGTAAAATCTGTGTTGGTAAGGAAGGTCATGCCTGGTATGTTTACAGCACAATCCTTTAACCCTGGCTACCCTGGCAAATAAATGTGCAACATGAGGCACAATAACTACTATGGCAGTACAGCCTAGAGACACCACAAACCCATACAGTCCATTGGCAGGGGGCAGTATGAGCAGCAAGGGAGGTTCCTCTGACTCAGCCTTCCCCTTTATGCTGCCCTCCAGATGGTTTGGACTACAACTTCTATAATCCCTAAGCATTGCTCATGTTGGCTGAGGGTGATGGGAGTTGTAGTCCAAACCATCTGGAGGGCAGCAGCAGGTTGGAGAAGACTGATCTAACACAACAACTTTGTCCAAGAAAAAATGATGGAGGAACAGAGTCAACACCCACACCCTTTTTGCTTTACTGGCAAGAAATTCAGGGCAGTACATGTGTCTTTAACCATTATCCCAAAACCTCTGTGAGCTTTCTGGTGATAAGAGCTGTTTGATAGTGGAACAGACCTGAGAAGGTGGTGGACTCTTCTTTCTTGGAGGTTTTTCAGCACAGGTTAGATGGCCATCTGTCTTGGATGCTTTAGTTGAGATTCCTGCATTGGGTTCCCTTGCAGTTCTATGATTCTAAGTGCTTCCACTGATGCCCAGCCAGGATAATCTATCCAGTGTATGATTCATTGAATGGTTTTGTTTTCTCTTCCTCAGAAGAAGATCCATGTGAATGTGAAGCCATTGTGAAGTTCCAGACAAAGGTAGACAACCTCATAAAGGCACTGACACGGAAACATATCCTTTGAGAGCTATTTGGGAAAGAGTGTATTTTGGGTGTGTGCTGAGTTGTTTATGGAAGGAATAAACTTTAGGTTACTGGGTGAGCCACCTCTCTGGGAAATCAACTAGGTGGCCGGATGGTAACACTTGTTTTTCCAGGTAGGTTCATCAGTTGATAGGGATGGTGGAGAATTCCTACAAAACAAACAGAAAATGCTGATATTTGTTTATTTGTTTATTTGTTGCATACCCAGAACAGAAATCAACCAAGTGAATATGGCCAGTATTTCCTGTTGTTTATTTCACCCACAAGTGATACATAACAGATTATATTAGCTTTCTCCATTTCCATTTTGTTCCCTTTGAATTGAAATGAATGGGGTGAAATACCTAATGACAGCAGTATAGATGTAAATTTGCCATAGCAGACAATAACATAGCTTTTGGTGGAAGATGAACTGCAGTGGAATGGAAACATTGCTGCATGCATTGAAGACAGGGTGGAATGGGAAACTATGCCTTCTTACACCCCTAGTTGCAAAGGAGGATGGGCTTTTCTATCTTCAATGCTGATGCAGAAGAAGAAAGTTGAGCATTTCGAACTTTCTCAATTCTGCATAACAAATGGCTCTTGTTAAAATCCCCATTTCCCATAAGAGCCAGAACATGCAGCAGTACTCAGCAGTACTGAGCACAGGAGTACTGAGCTAGATGGAACACTGAGTCTAATGCAGCTTCTTGCATTGTGTCCAAGTATTCTGAGCCAGCACTATTTGGGGGGATTTTTTTAAAATCCAACTGATCTAAATCAGCCTAAACCTTTCAGAGGCTTTTCGTCTCCACACTTCTCTGAAATAACCCAGGACTGTTCCTTAATTCTTGCTCACTGGAAGCCGTGTCAAAGAAGCTTGCCGCCCTAGAAAACAGGATCACCGTTTAAAAAGCGGAATTATTTCATCTCCTTCCCAACTCAAAATAAACACACCAGAAGACCCTGACAGATGTGGATGGGCAGGTCTTCTCCAGTGCTGACTATACTTCTTTTTGAGAAGGAGGAAAATTTGTGATGGTATACAGGTCATGGTAATGCACTAGAAGTCCATGTGTTACCAAACACCATTAAACTTTCCTCGCACCATAGAATATGCATATATCAAATACCCGGAGAATTTGTTTTAATCAAAAGCTTAATATATACATCTATATTGTTTTAATATGTTATTTTCTGTGAGTTCTGTGAATGCTTGGTGGGTTCTGTTTTGGTTGCTGTGTTTGCTCTCATTTTGTTTAAGAACTGAATTTGACTCATGTGACTCTGAATGTTTTTTTTATGGCAAATGTATAATTTATGCATAAAACATATATCTAGAAGTAGATGAAACAATTAAAGAATATTAAGCACAGCACGCAAGGTAAGATGCTCCCGCTGCACACTCCTACTCCTGGAATGAGAAGAAAAAGCAAGCATGGTTAGATCGCCTGGAAAACTATGGCCAACGTTTCTGCTCACCAACAATAGTCTCTCCCTAGCTTCAGAGAATCACAAAATTATAGAGCTGGAAGAGAGCCCAAGGTCCTCTAGTCCAATCCCCTACAATGCAGGAATCACAAGGTTTTTTAAAGTCGAGTCTGGTTTGGTATGAAGGGTTAAATCCATGGACTTGTTCGCAGTTGCACAGGACAGCTTAGTTAGCACAATGGGATATTGCAGCTTGCCAACTCCTTACCTACGCAACCCTCTCTAATATTATTGGTGGCCACATCTCAAGCAACCAATAGCTTCATAATCATTATAAGCAAACAGTGCAGGACACTGCAACTGGAGGAAACCCTGGCCATGAAATTTTCATCATAGGTTAACCAATCAGCTTTCCTTTATGGCATAGGGTTGTGGTTCCGTGGCAGAGCATCTGATTCATGCTCAGAAGGTCCCAGGTTCAGTCCCCAGCATCTTCAGGTAGGGCTATGAATGTTCCATGTCCGAATCCTTGCTATAAGTGCTGCCTCTGATGAAGGTGATACAAAACCAAAGGCCAATATGACCCCACTCCAGGGTTTCTGTTGCTCCCGGTAAAAGTCCTTTGACTCCATTGACCTAGATGTAACTAGTAATGCCAAGGCAGGCTATGTAAAACACACAAGCATCACCACTGCACCCCTCCGAATGTGAGCGCAAGGGGCTGGGCTTTGGTTAATTTTGTAGGGGTTTGTATCAGAATATTTATACTTGAGAGTATGTAAAAGGCTTTTCAGAATAACATGAGTACTCAGAAATGTCATCGTAAAAGTTGTTTTTGTGTGTAGGCAAAATAATTAAAGTTCAGTTAAATATTTAAGCTGAGTTTTCTTGATTTTGTTGAGGCTATTTTAAAGATGGGTTAGAAATTTGATGATGAAGAGGCTCATTACCCTGCTCTACCATGAGGCAACAAGATGGGTCACAAGAATGTCAAATGCAACATTAAAAACAGTTTGAAGATGAGTCGCTGCAATTTAAAATTCCTGAAACTATATGGAAAGAGAAACACCCTTTGAAATCCACACGTCTCTGAATTTTGCGATGCAGGTCTCCAGCCATATGGCGTGTTTATATAAATAGGGGAAATACAGGCATGAAGGCACACATTAGAGAAAATAACATACAAAAAGGCATTATATCGGGGGGAAATGCTTGTGTGTGTAGCACGCAATTGTGTTTAGCATACAAAATGGACTCTGTAAACTAAACCAAGAGAAATAGCAGGATCAAAGAAGTGGAGTAGGTTGCTTGGGAGCTACCATGCCATACCCTCCAACATTCCCCTGATGGAAATCAGGATGCATGTCTTTTGATGCCGCTGGCTCATGCAAGAGAATGCCATCACTGGGACATTCTGGGATCAAATCAGAAACCTGGATGGCTTCTGTAATTCTGTGAATGTCCTAGGAAATGAGGGATGGTTGGAGGGTATGTGAGGGCAGAGAAAGTCCCAAAGAGTTACCTGAGGCACAGCAGGCCTTTGTTTAGGCTACTCAGCCTCCCTGCTTAACAGCTGACCTGCGTGGTAGTGCAACAGCTGCTGTCACTTACCTGCATGTCCTTTAGCCTCCTGCTTGCCTCAAAGCTTAAACTGTACATATTTTGGTCTGGACTGGAGAGAGAGCAGGAGAGAGAACCGGTGAGCAGGGGAAAATGGACGTCTAGAGGACTTTTATAAGGTGCTCCCCACTTAAGCGATTTTCACTTATGCACTCAGGGGCGTGGGATGTAACACCCGCATAAGGGGGGAGAACACCTGTACATAAATAAAAATTATAATATTATGAGCCAAATACCATGTCGAGATGAGCACGTCTCAAGCTATTAGATTATAAACATAGCGATAGCTGGCATATATTAACAGTCGGTAAAAACTGCTCTTGCAATTAGTTTTTGTTTTCGATCAGATGGATAAAGGGAAATAATCCAATTAATCTCTTCCTCAGCATTTGCACTGGTCCAAAATAAGAAAAGGTTCTTTCCTGGCTCTAATGTTAATGAGTCATTGGCAGAGTTTGCAATTGTAATTAGACTTCATGAAAAGATCTCTTGTCTCACCCTCCTGCTATCAATAGAAGGAAGAATAGGCCTCCCTCTAGACAAGGTTTGCTTTGCATTCTTCATGTTTTAATTACATGTTTATTATGGAAATAGAGGCAATGCCCTACAACAACAAACTCATCCGTATGCTGCTGATGCATTGAAAGCAATGAAGGTGTTGGCTTGATTTGCAAATCAGCTTATCATCAACACGCTCCAGGGATTGGCAACGGTTTTTTTTTTTTTTTTACCCTTGGGCACTTTTGGATTATGGAGCAAGTGCTGTGGTCACTTCTCTGCAGGTAAGAACCCTGCCCCCTCACAAAAGTGCACATACAGAGCCTTCACTTTCCCAAGGGATTTGGTTAAAAGACAGAGCCAACAGAACTAATCTGAGCCTTGAAAAGCACATAGTGCTGAAAGAGGACAAGGAAAAGAACACCACTCTTCCCGTTTCACACAATCCTGATGTGCCTGAGGATGGGGAGCAAAGGCCTAAAGCTAGTAGCTGCCCGTGTTGTAGATGTGAGCTGCTGAACCTCCCTCCTGACACCAGCTTACCTGAACCAGAGTGAGTGGTGAGGAAGCTGATGCAGCACAGGTTCACCAATTGGAATGCTGGATTAGCTCCACCAGCACATCCATGCAGCCCTGACTTTGTACCACCCTAGCACAGCTCTTCCAGGTAAGCTGCAGCAATGCTGGTGTCAGGACGGTGGCTCTGCCACATCACAGAACCCCCTATTGGCTAATATCTCACTGCACCCCACTTCCAAATCTTGATCAGGGCTCAGGGCTCTTATGTAGGGTTGGGGAGAAATTCAATTTGGTTCGTGTTCAAAGGTGAACCTACATAATTCACACATTCTGAAACAATGCAAGAGCCAAAACACAACCATCCTTTGAAATTCGCATGTCTTTGAATTTTGCAATGTAGATCGCAAGCCAGTGTGTATAAAAATGCATATGCTTGGCTAAAGCGTCCATAAAAATGCATTATATTAATGAAAATAACATACAAAAATGCATACTATGGAAAACTGCTTTGTTGTTTCAGTTACAGATAGGTAGCCGTGTTGGTCTGCCATAGTCAAAACAAAAAATATTCCTTCCAGTAGCACCTTAAAGACCAACTAAGTTAGTTCTTGGTATGAGCTTTCGTGTGCATGCACACTTCTTCAGATACACTGCTTTGTTGTTTGACATTGTTGTTCAACCTCTTCATAAATGACGTGGATGGAGATATCGAGGAGATCCTCATCAAATTTGCAGATGACACCAAGGGGAAGCTAATTCCACTAGACAGAAGCAGGATTGAAGAGGACCATAAGATTAGAGAACTGGGTCAAAACTGACAAAATGAATTGACAAAATGACAAACGTAAGGTTCTGCATTTCAGCAGGAAGAACCTGCTGAACAAATCTAAGATGTGGGACACCTGGCTTGCTAGTAGTACATGTGAAAAGGATCTTGGGGTCTTAGTAAACCACAAGCTTAACATGAGTCAACAGTGTGAGCAGCAGCAAGAAAGGTTAATGTTATTCTAGGCTATATCAACAGACGTATAGTGTCCTGATCAAGGGAAGTAATTGTACCGCTCTATTTTGCCTTGGTCAGACAACACTTCGAATACTGTGTTCAGTTCTGGGCACCACAACTCAAGAAGGATATTGACAAGCTGGAATGTGTACAAAGGAGGGCAACCAAGATGATCAAGGGCCTGGTAACCAAGCCTTATGAGGAACGGTTGAAAGAACTGGGTATGTTTAGCCTGGAAAAGAGGAGACTGAGAGGAGATATGATAGCCATCTTCAAATATCAAAAGGGTTGTCACATGGAAGATGGAGCAAGCTTGTTTTCTTCCGCTTTGGAGAGTAGGACCCAAACAAATGGATTCAAGTTTCAAGAAAGGAGATTTCGACTATATGTCAGGATGCACTTTCTGACAGTAAGAGCTGTTCAACAGGGGAACAGACCTCCTCAGAAGGTGGTGGACTCTTCTTCCTTAGAGGTTTTCAAGCAGAGATTGCATGGCCATCTATCATGGATGCTCTAGTTGAGATTCATACAATGTAGCAGGTTGGACTAGATGATGCTCAATATCTCTTCCAACTCTGCAATGCTTTGATTTCTATGAAAAACATGAATTTTAGGGAAAACTGCATGCAACAATGTAATTTAGGTGAAATTTGCCCTGAAATGCTGATGAATTTTCACAAGGACTGGTTTAAAAAACATATTCACAAACTAATGTGGAAACGTGGAGAACTGCACTCAAGACTGGGAAAATAAGGAACAGAGATAAATCAGAATTGACAGATTTGCTCATCTCTACCCTTGAAAAATTATTCATGTAATTGCTAATTGCACAAATAATGCCTTGTCTAGTTTGGCCCCAAGAGTACTAAGTGAATACTTTTTCACTTCCTCTCCCTCCCATTCTGTCATGTAAGACACAGTAGAGTTTTTGTCTGACAACTTTCATATTGTTTATGAATTTGCATGCTGTCAAACTGCTTTGGTATACAAATGCACTTTTATTTATTTAACACACATGCCAGAAAGTCTCGAGAAAGGACTGCTGACACATCAAAGCTATCGTGCTGCATGCTCTCTAGCACATTAGATAGGCTCCCCCAAAGTCAATAAAAAAAGAGGTTTAGACCTGCGGTCAATCAACAAGTGTGATTGGCACTTAGCACACAAAGTCACTAGGAAGGAATGGACAGGTGAGTATTTTATCACTGACCAGGAGCCCCCCAAATCTGAGAAGAAAGGGGACAAATAATCATTTTCCTGAGCAACCTTTGATGTATCCTTAGAGAAATTCTGTGTTTGAGATAATTAAATGCAGATTGTTAGACAACAGATTCCAATAATTTAGTAGCCAAATCGGGACTATTGCATGTGTAAGTCTGGGTATTGGGTGGCGCTATGGTCTAAACCACGGAGCCTAGGGCTTGCTGATCAGAAGGTCAGCGATTTGAATCCCCGTGACGGGGTGAGCTCCTGTTGCTCAGTCCCTGCTCCTGCCCACCTAGCAATTCGAAAGCAAGTAGATAAATAGGTACCACTCCGGCGGGAAGGTAAACAGCGTTTCTGTGTGCTGCTCTGGTTTGCCAGAAGCAGCTTAGTCATGCTGGCCACATGACCCGGAAGCTGTCTGCGGACAAATGCTGGCTCCCTCGGCCTATAGAGCGAGATGAGCTCGCAACCCCAGAGTTGTCCATGACAGGACCTAACGGTCAGGGGGTACCTTTACCTTTACCTTTAAGTCTCTCCCATTTGACCAACCAGAATCAACGCAAGACCTACACGCTAGCGAGACCGGATAGGCTACCCTCGGCAATATTACAGGAAATACTACAGAAAACGCAGCTCGTATAGAGATTATTCCCCTGTGGACCAATAGAATCAGTTACACATGTTCTTTTGCACTGTCCCTGGTATCAGACAATTAATCAGTTGGTCATTCAGACAAATGCAAAGTAGCCTTCCTTAGGTTTCTAGTCAGGATAGGGATAAGACGGAGATAGTTGCAAGGTTTCTGCAACACGCAATGAGGATTCATAAATGCTATTCAACACTAACTTAAGTGTTAGATGCTGGGCTTTTTAAAGGGGGGATTGAGTATGTGTGTTTTGTACTGGAATCTTGTACGTATGCCAATAAAGGTTTGAGAATCTAAGCTTTCCAAGTGAAGTCCATAAGTCAATAAACTATTGTCTGTCTCTCTCCCTCTCCTCCTCAGTCAGCTTTTCAGTGGCCACTAGATGGTACCCTCGGAATATAAATAGAGGGATGCTCCCCTGCTTTCCAATGCAGATAAATCCCCCCCTCCTCCTCTTTCTCTCTCACCAGGCTCTGAGTGATTAGGCTTGACACTGACTATAATGAAGGGTAACACCATTTAGCCTTCTGTCATTTGCACTGGATCAGTAATGTTTGCTCCCCACCCCCACCCCCGCACAGCTTTGCGCCCTGCAATCTACTCACCCCACTTCCCACCTGCCCCCCGCAAACGACTCGCCTTTCAGCATGAGCTGTTTCTTTCTAAAACACCAAACGAAAAATTCACAGCTGTGATGAGGAAGAGCAAACCGCAGAGGGCCATGTTAAAGCCTCGGGGTTGTACGGTTTCTTATTGATTCTTATTTGATGCACTCTCTGTGAGGATCAAGAAGAAGGTTGATGGTTTTCTTGGGGTGTTTGTGAATCACACTCAAATGGGCATCCCCTTCTGAGTGTTTGGAAGTTCTCTCTGTGCCTTGTTCGGGATTTCTGATCTTCATCCATGCTGTGCTCGGAGTTAACGAATGCCTGTCTTAGCAATTTCGCATACTGCTGTGTGTGCGTGTGTGTTTGTGTGTGTGTGTATCTCCCTCCCTTCCTCCCTCTCCCCCCCTCTCTCTTCCAAGTGAGAGACCTCGAGAAACAATAATAAGTGGTTCACTCAAATCTTCCAAGGCAGGCAATGTCACAGGCTCACAGCGCATCAAGGGGGTTGTGGCTCTGTAACTTTGAATGAAGCCATTGTATAAGAATTCAAGGTCAGATTTCTTTCTTTCTTTCTTTCTTTCTTTCTTTCTTTCTTTCTTTCTTTCTTTCTTTCTTTCTTTCTTTCTTTCTTTCCCCCAACTGGGACTCAAGGCAGCTAACGCAAATTAAAACAACATAGATAAAATAACAGAAAACTAAGAACCTATAAAAGATAATGGTTTAAAAGTAATTAAACTCTAATAGAATTAAAACAGTATGTTAAAAACAAATGCATTAAAATGCAGAAAATAAAAACAGCACGGAACTATTAAAGCACTTCCTTAAAGAAAACACAACCCAACAACAACAACAAAAACCCCAGTCGGTTCTCAGAGGCCTATTGGTATAAAATAGCTCAGTGTTTCCCAACCGGTGTTCCGCGGCACACCAGTGTGCCGTGAGACCTTGCCTGGTGTGCCGCGGGAGGGAGGCGGGAGAGGGAACTCCCCCCCCGCGCGCAAGGCTTGCGGGCGGCAGCCTGCAGCGCGGAGCGCGGGGCGCCCTTTGGAAGACGCCCCGTGCTTCGCGCAGCTGTCCGCAAGCCTTGGGCGCCTGGGGGAACTCCCCCCCCGCGCGCAAGGCTTGCGGGCGGCAGCCTGCAGCGCGGAGCGCGGGGCGCCCTTTGGAGGAGGCTGCGGAGGGTGGCACGGAGCTGCCTGCGCTCCAGGGCTTCTTGCAGCTCCGCGCCACCCCCCCGGATCCCGGCGCGAAGCCGCGCGGGGCTGCGGAGGGTGGTGCGGAGCTGCCTGTGCTCCAGGGCTTCTTGCAGCTCCGCGCCACCCCCCGGATCCCGGCGCGAAGCCGCGCGGGGCTCCGGAGGGTGGCGCGGAGCTACCTGGGCTCCAGGGCTTCTTGCAGCTCCGCGCCACCCCCCGGATCCCGGCGCGAAGCCGCGCGGGGCTGCGGAGGGTGGTGCGGAGCTGCCTGCGCTCCAGGGCTTCTTGCAGCTCCGCGCCACCCCCCGGATCCCGGCGCGAAGCCGCGCGGGGCTGCGGAGGGTGGTGCGGAGCTGCCTGCGCTCCAGGGCTTCTTGCAGCTCCGCGCCACCCCCCGGATCCCGGCGCGAAGCCGCGCGGGGCTCCGGAGGGTGGCGCGGAGCTACCTGGGCTCCAGGGCTTCCTGCAGCTCTGCACCACCCTCTGGATCCTGGCGCGAAGCCGCGCGGGGCTCCGGAGGGTGGTGCGAAGCTGCCTGCGCTCCAGGGCTTCTTGCAGCTCCGCGCCACCCCCCGGATCCCAGCGCGAAGCCGCACGGGGCTCTGGAGGGTAGCGCAGAGCTGCCTGCATCCCGAAGCCTGGTGCGCGCTGAAGAGCGCCCCCGGGCTTCACGCACCTCTCCGCAAGCCTGGGGAGACCAGTGTGGCTCCCTAGGCTTGCGGATATCAGGCTGTTCTGGGGGCTGGGGTCGGGGGAAGCTTGGGCTTCCCCCGCGCCTGCCCCGTGCCTGGGGAGGGGAAAATTTTTTTTTTCTTTATTCTCCCCCCCAAAAATTAGGTGCGTCTTATGGGGCGGTGCGTCCTATGGGGCGAAAAATATGGTAGTCAATATAGGCACAGAGTTAAATTTTTTAACATTTTCTAATGGTGGTGTGCCTCGAGATTTTTTTCATGAAACAAGTGTGCCTTTGCCCAAAAAAGGTTGGGAAACACTGAAATAGCTTTCACCTGCCAGTGAAAGGACAACAAGGACCGAGCCAGTTTAGCTTCTGTAGAAAGGGAGTTCTGAAACCTGGGAGCAGCCACTGAGAAGGCCCTGTCCTGCACCCCCAGCATACGTGCCTGAGAGAAGGGCCTCCCTCAAAGAACTCAGAGCCCAGGCAGGTTCATGTGGGACAATACAGTCCTTCAGTTAGCTGGGACCCAAGCTGTCTAGTCCTTATCATTTGGCAGAGATAGGCAGCTGCCTCAAGCAACAAATGCTGTGGGGATGTGAATGGGCCCTTTGCAGTGGGTGCCATGCCATGACACTCTTTTTATTTTACTTTCAAAAACCCAATCTTTTATTTATCACTAGGGCTGCATGCACAACATACGTTTAGAGTGTGTTTAAAACACCACCGAAGAATCCTGGGGGCTATATTTTGTTAGGGGTGCTGGGGATTCTGGGTGTAAACTACCATTCCTAGAATTTTTAAGGGAAAGAAGATATGCTTCAGCTGTATGGTGTACACAGCTTGAGACAATTTGCTGGCTATATTTAAAGAAACGAGATGATTTGTCCCATCATTATCAAATGCTTAGAAAAAAAATGCGAATGCTTTAGCATTTCTGTCCTAGTAGAAAGACAGAAAGCAAAATTTAAAGGTAGTAGTCCTATCCACTGAACAAAAATAGAGGGAGTGCATGTTCTAGGACACATTTCCAATTCTAATCATAAGTGCCATGAAGCCGGGTGGATTTGCCTTGCCAATCAACATCTCATTCATTCCCACCCCCCCCACCCCCGCCCTTGAAAAATGATGTTTCTTTATGCCGTGTCCATCACTGTCTCTGCCACATGTGAAGATTTTTAAAATCAAGCGTGCTGAGCTATTTTAGTATTTCTGTTTGGTTCAGGGTACAGCGGGATGAATAAATATGCCAGATGTAAATGGAAATTGTTAAGGCCTGTGATAGCAAAAGGCACCAATTTGCAGACAATCCTGGGGTGCAGCATATGCTATTATAATAATTATTTATATTTGCTATCGTGATGAAAGAGACCACTGCTGAGACCGTAGTTAGCCACCAGATGCGCAAATGTGTCAGTTCCATGGGTGGCGGAGATTGGAACATTTGTGAGAAGGAGTGACATGTCCACAGACTGGTTCCATCACAGAACTAGGGTCTGAGCATCGTTCTACAACAAGGGTGGGAAAGCTTTTTCAGCCCCATGTAGATCACATCTCCTTCTAGGCTACCTTCCAGAGGTAGGCAGGTCCAGAAGCAAAGCATAATGTAGCACAATGACTACATAAATTAAAACACACACACACACACCCTACAATAGCCTACTTTTTACACTACAATTGGAATATAGTGTTATTTTGAGGATGTTTTAGCTGCTGTGCAACAAATACTACTTACGTACCGAGAAATCCTGGGGGTCCTGTGCCCTTTAATTCTGTCTACGCTGTAAAATATTGCTTTCCCACAGCTAGCTATAAGCTAACGGGGTGCTGTGTGGGAATTTCAGTCTTTAAGATAGACTTCCAGAGGGACTCACATTGACACCTGAAGTAGGGAGTATCTGCTAGCCTTAGAAGTTATGTTTGTTGGCTGCCTTCCAAATACTAAGCAGTCCTTCGTCTTGCAAGAATGGATAAACATTGTCAAGGCCACGGACGATAACCCAAATACCAGATGTGATTTATGTAACCCCATAGCATATAAGTCCTGAGAATACCTCTGCTAGAAAGAACCTTGATGCAAGCTAGGCCTGGGAAGGGCTGTGTACCAGCCACACCTCTAGCTTGTTGGTTGCTGATGGAGTTCCCAGGAGCCAAAGGAAGGGCTATAAGATATTTGCAATGGTCTGTAGCTTTCTTTTAGCTTCTAATTGCAATCTTAACTCTCACCCCATTTGTGTCTTGCTTCTGGAACTGAAAAGGAACCTTTGCAGAAGATCCACACATTCCTCTCTATCTTCCGTGTAGCCAAGCAAAGGTCATTGTCAGGGGTTCAGGGTGCATTCCAGTCAGACAAAACACTCAAGGGTGTGAAGCAAGGCTGGTGTGGGGCATGGCCTGGGAAGAAGAAGTGTGGTTGAGAAGGGAGTGTGGCTTGGTGAGAGCCTGTTAGGGAGGCCTAGAGGGTTGCATTTGGACCCCAGGCCTAAGGTTCCCCAAACCTGTTCTACAGAGTAGTAAAGGTAAAGGCAGTGGTGTAGCGTGGGGGGTGCAGGGGGGGCCGGTCGCACCGGGCGCAACATCTGGGGGTTAGGGTTAGGTTAGGGTTAGGGGGCACAAATCCATGGGTTAGGGGGTGCAAATCCACGGGTTAGGGGGCGCAAATTACTTGCCTTGCCCCGGGTGCTGACAACCCATGCTACGCCACTGGGTAAAGGTACCCCTGGTGGTTAGGGCCAGTCGTGGTTGACTCTGGAGTTGTGAACTCATCTCGCTCTATAGGCTGAGGGAACTGGTGTTTGTCCACAGGCAGCTTCCGGGTCATGTGGCCAGCATGACTAAGCCACTCCTGGCGAAACCAGAGCAGTACACGGAAACACTGTTTACCTTCCCGCAAGAGCGGTACCTATTTATCTGCTTGCACTTGGATATGCTTTCGAATTGCTAGGTTGGCAGGAGCTGGGACCGAGCAACAGGAGCTCACCCTGTTGCGTTGGATTCGAACCACCGACCTTCTGATCAGCAAGTTCTAGGCTCTGTGGTTTGGACCACAGCGCCACCTGCGTCCCCTTCTACAGAGTAGAAACAGTAGTAACTCAGAGCTAGATTTCTCTGTGTTGAGCGAGTCCATGGCAAAGTGTTATTTTGTGGAGCCCCTTCTCATCAGTGGTCCTCCAAACCATGATTAGTGCCTGTACTGTCATCTATATTTATTGATTTTAAAAAAATATGTTTTGGGTGCCACAGGGCAGGTATCAGCCGTGGGCCTATGCTGAGGCTCCAGAATATGCACAAGGATGCTGGTTGCTGATGTTGTTCATTATTCAAAGGCATTCTTTCTCTTCCTCTACAGGTTTTCAGCTTTCTTAATTTATGCCCAACTCACTTTACAATTGCTTATTTGTTCCAGTAGATTTTGGAATAGCCTGAGATTTCTTTTGTACCTACCACGTTCTAAGCATAACACCTCCTACACTCCATGTGGGGAATAATACAGTCTGTATTGCTAATAAGTGCCATCAAAAATAAACAAGGCTTATAATTTTGCATTTAAAACCTTTGACCTGCAGCAAATAGTGATGGGGTAAACTCCCTTGTGCTCAATTCAGAATTAGCTCTGTTCATTTACAAGATTCCTTAGTGAGTGTTCAGGGGGGGAAGCCCTCATCTGTTTTCCAACGCTGACAAGTGCCCACCACCTGCACTTTCTAGAAACAATTAAAGAACATTTTTTTTGTTCTGACAGGCTTTCCCAGCTGGATAAATAGGCCTTTGCCATGCATGTCTATTTTGCATTTATTAAAGTTGTGTTTTAAATGCTTTTTGTGTGTGTTTCAAAGTGTGTTTTAATTTTTTTTATTAGACATCTCCTTGAGACCATTGCATAGAAGGCATCAAATACATTAATGAGCATAATAATAATAATAATGATGATGATGATGATGATGATGATACATTGATTAATTTCTTTATTATGGTCAATGACCAGTATCAATCATAATACTATGTGACCACCTCATGTGACTCCTGCTGGATTCAGTTTGAGCCTGCTGGATTCAGAGCCAGTGTGGTGTAGTGGTTAAGAGTGGTAGACTCATAATCTGGGGAACTGGGTTCGCGTCTCCGCTCCTCCACATGCAGCTGCTGGATGACCTTGGGCCAGTCACACTTCTCTGAAGTCTCTCAGCCCCACTCACCTCACAGAGTGTTTGTTGTGGGGGAGGAAGGGAAAGGAGAATGTTAGCCACTTTGAGACTCCTTCGGGTAGTGATAAAGCGGGATATCAAATCCAAACTCTTTTTCTTCTTCTTCTTCATGTGTAAGCAACGACATAGAACAATAGATGTACCTTTCCCTGTCTGTTTTGTAACACAAAAATGTATTTAATAAAGTATAATTTAAAAAAAAAGAAAGAAAGAAGATGGAGTAGCTAACACAGCAGTGTCTTGGTTCTTCAACATAGTGGCCAATGGCCTCCACCTTTGGCGACTGTGCCATATGCTTAATAATTATACCATACAATCCCTGTTATGGCTTGGGGGATACATAATAATGTGAATTACTTCAGAGATTCTCTCTGCTATTAAAATAGGGGTTGGTGTGTTGCTTGCCTAGAGGTCTGCATTATTTCTACAACGCAGGTAATGCTACTAACAATTCTAAACATTCTTTGTTAACACTTGAGGAAAATCAATCTGCTGTCCTTAGGAGCCTAACAGCATTTGACACTAATGAAGTGATTAGCAATCACTTTATGTGTTTTATAAAAAAATGAATAAATGCCAGGCATGTTGGGGGGGTGGAGTTGTTATCGAGAACACAGCTTGTGGGAAACCTCCTCAGCCTCCTCAGCCCCAGTCTCTGTGAAATTGCCCCCAGTCTCCTGCACAGAGCAATTATCATGGGGGGGCGGGACAAAACTCCCCTTGGCATCATTAATTCCTCATGCGGTTAGGCCCTTATTCCTCCATTTGATGCTGGATGAAGCTTGTTTGTGAACAGGAGCAGCCTTCTGACAGAGGCTAAAAACTATATTGCCAGCTTGTCTCAAATGAGGAGTGTGTTTCAAAGTTGCCTCTCTCTCTTTTGTTGTTGTTGAAGAATTCGAAAGCTTTCAGTGTGTGAAGTAAAAGTTCACATCTTTGCTTTGACAATGGCAAGGTTTTTCTTCTTCTTCTTTCCCTTTGGATTCTATTAAAGGTAGCATAACCATCACAGAGTGAACCTTTGATAGTAATCTTGAGGTGAAAAGAGAAATCAACAAACAAGATGCTTTGTGGGGGAAAAGAAAACAATATCCTTGCTTTTCTGCAGCTTATCGTTTACCTTCCTGCCTCTGTTTAGCAAGTAACTTTGTTTTATTTTTCTACGGAGACTTTGAAAAGAAGAGGTCAGCAAAGCAAGTTATGAAAAGAAACTTTTATGTTCCCTTGCTGCAATCTGTTAAGAAAAGAATCTTAGGCTCCATCTGCAGTATACATTTAAAGCTGCATCATGTCACTTTATCAGGCTAGTAGATTTCTGTGGCCACATCCACCCCATACATTTAAAGCACTTTGGATCCCACAGAGAATCATGGGAACTATAGTTTGTTAAGGTTGCTGAGAGGTGTTAGAAGGTCCCTCACAGAGCTACAGTTCCCAGGGTGTGAGTGTCTGGAGGCAGTTGGAGGATGGATGGCGGCTAATGGATTGAGGTTGAATCCTGACAAGACAGAAGTACTGTTCTTGGGGGACAGGGGGCGGGCTGGTGTGGGGGACTCCCTGGTCCTGAATGGGGTAACTGTGCCTCTAAAGGACCAGGTACGCGGCTTGGGAGTCATTTTGGACTCACAGCTGTCCATGGAGGCACAGGTCAAATCTGTGTCCAGGGCAGCTGTCTACCAGCTCCATCTGCTATGCAGGCTGAGACCCTACCTGCCCATGGACTGTCTTGCCAGAGTGATGCATGCTCTGGTTATCTCCCACTTGGACTACTGCAATGCGCTCTACTTGGGGCTACCTTTGAAGGAGACTCGGAAACTGCAATTAATCCAGGATGTGGCAGCTAGACTGGTGACTGGGAATGGCTGCCAGGACCATATAATACCAGTCCCGAGAGACCTGCATTGGCTCCCAATATGTTTCTGAGCACAATTCAAAGTGTTGGTGCTGACCTTTAAAGCCCTAAATGGCCTCGGTCCTGTATACCTAAAGGAACATCTCCACCCCCATCATTCAGCCCAGATACTGAGGTCCAGCGCCGAGGGCCTCCTGGTGGTTCCCTCACCATGAGAAGTGAGGTTACAGGGAACCAGGGAGAGGACCTTCTCGGTAATGGCGCCTGCCCTGTGGAACACCTTCCCATCAGATGTCAAGGAAATAAGCAACTACCTGACTTTTAGAACTTCAGGGAAGTTTTTAATGTTTGGTGCTGTATTGTGTTTTTAATATTTGATTGGGAGCAGCCCAGATTGGCTGGGGAAACCCAGCCAAATGGGTGGGGTATAAATAAATAAATAAATAAATAAATAAATAAATACCAATCTATCTTCTCAGGGAACTCTGGGAATTGTAGATTTGTGAGAAGAATAGAATAGAATAGAATAGAATAGAATAGAATAGAATAGAATAGAATTTATTATTTATACCCCACCCATCTGGCTGGGTTCCCCCAGCCACTCTGGGCGACTTCCAACAAAGTATTAAAATACAGTGGTTTGTTAAACATTCAAAGCTTCCCTAAACAGGGCTGCCTTCAGATGTCTTCTAAAAGTCTGGCAGTTGTTCTTCTCTTTGACGTCTGGTGTGAGGGAAACTTCAGACACACACTTTGATATGCAGCTCCTGTAGATTCATCCATGGACAACGTAACCCTCAGCCTGAAGAAAAAAAAAAAGGTTAGCTGTTTTCAAGGATGTGACTCCTCTCAGGCCATGTAAGAAACCAAAATTCCCATGATTCTTTGGGGGGTAGCTAGCTACTGCAGGGGGAGCCTTAGATGGTAAAACAGCATCGTAGAATTATAGAATTGTAGAGTTGGAAGGGAACCCCAATGTGTCATCGTGTCCAAACCCCTGCTATGCAGGTATCTTTCACCCAATGTGGGGATGGAACCCATGACCATGAGATGCACTCTCCCTGTAATAATGAAATGTTTGCATTCCACAACCTCCCTGTAACTTTGGTCCTGCTGATAAGCAACGCTGGCCCACCTGCTAGGAATCTAGCCCCACACAATGAGTGGCTTGTGTGCAAAACCCAGGGAAGGCAAGCTCTTCTCAACCTTTCTTGATTGTCACCAGCCTTTGATTTTTTATTTCCTGCAAGAGATTATGGAGCAAGCTGAATCAGATTACCGTAGACAAAATATTTCTGTTCTTTAGGCAACGTTTATATCCAGGCACAAAAGCCGAGGTGCATTGTAGTAAAAACAAAGAAGTACATTTCCTGTCTTTCTGAAGGTATTTTGTAAAGGTGCACTTTATTGCTGTAGCACAAAAGAATAATTTCCCCAACATTTCTTTCTTTCTTTCTTTTTTTGTCATTTGTCACGAAGAACTAATCCCGGGGGAGAACATTTGAGAAACTTGTGCCCCCATGTATTAATTCCATGGAATTCAAATTGTAATGCAATAAAATACAATATATAAGAAATAAAAGAAACAATAAAAATACAATTAAAAACTGCCCAGCATCCAGCACTGTGCATTGCAATTGCTACAAAAGGCAGAAAAATCATTAAGTGTTCTGCCAAGACCCTCCGTTGTTTTCAAGTGTTCCATGGGGGAAATAAATTTGGGAGACCCTGCTTTATTGTAAAGAGAATTGTAGAATTTTTGTAACAAAGCACTGGAAACTCACAACATAAGACAAGGACAGATTTTCCTAGCAGGAAGCATTTATTGCATAAATGACTCTGTGTGCTTGACCTCCCACCCTTCAGTTCTTGTTAATCGTTTACTATGAAAATATAGTAATACTAGGGGCTGCACCCCTGCTTGCATAGCTCACCAACCCTACCTGCCATGCCCCACCAAATTCCCCCCACCCCTAGACACCACTCAAACATCTACATTCGCCCCTCAAACCCCTTCGGACCAGGGATGGGTCTGACAGGTATGTGTCAATCACATGACATCATTTAAAATATTAATTTTATAACAAACATTATCTATTCATGTGACAAAGGGATGGATGAAATTGCATTGCACTACGCAGATGAACTGGTAAATAACAATTACAGGCAAATCTGCCCTGCCGCTAACAAGAAGCTGCAGAAGTCTGATTCTTCCATTTGCACAGTCCCTTTAATTAAAAAGAAAAAAAAATGTGGAGCTGTCATCAGTAATTTCTCACTTCTGCTGCACATATTTTCAAAAATGCTCCTGCCATAGGGCCTTCTTCATAGGATGCTTGTGTAAATATTTGTTTAAAATAAAATATGTGACTGCCTGTTAATTAAACCCTAATTATGGACTAATTTCCCCATACATTTTGAGATCCACTGTTACCCCATCTCAGTATTGTAAGATGAAGGATTAAATTGGCACCGAGAGATGGATTGGGATGTCTTAGGAAAAGAGGTAAGTGATGGATACTGTACGGTGTGTGTATAAAAGCTGTTAAAATAGCATAAATAAAAGTTAAAGATAAATAAATAAATTGGCATTGAGTAGCCTTCACAGAGAATGTTTTTTTGCCCACCTAACAAATAGACAGTAAAGGAGCGAAGAAAACTATCGGTGTTTCATTTATCAAGCAAATCATGAGGATTCAAATGTACACAGCAAGATTAAGATAGCAAAATAGACATAGGGTTGCCTCCAATGTAGTGCTAAATGAAAATCACTCACTTGTTCTGCTGGTGAAACAGAATGCTCTTTGACAGGATAATGCATAAGCAGGTTGCTGCTAATTTTGTTGAGTGATAGATTGCAAAATCTGTTGTGCATTGAATTTCCAGTAGTGCAACTACTGCATTGCCTTCCCCAGTTACACAACATTAAAACCCAATAACTCTTGCACTAGTGAACAGAGAAAGCTGGGTATAGCCCATTGTGTCGGTTCAAGTTTAAATCCTACTTAGAGTAGGATTAAAACTGTCCCGCTGAAATAATGGAACACGAGTTAGATGTGGCCAATTTAAGCACCATTGATTCCAATAGGTCTATTATAAGTAGGACTAAGGCTGATTGCTAACCATGTCTAGGGCCCATTGAATCCAATGGAGCAGGATCATAGCCTAACTCTAGATCCAACCCATAGAAACTCCCCTCCCAAGACAAATAGCTGGCCCAACCCTTGCTAGGTTATTGTGGTTACTTGAAACTGTGCATCACCCATAAACTGGAAATTAATATAAGGCTGCAATCCTAACCATGCTAACCAAAAAGCTAACTCTGTCAAAATCAGTTGGAAATACATTGCGGGGGAGAGGTGTTAATGTGAAACAGGCCAGAAAGGGTTAAAAAAATCTTTATTATTATTATTTTTTAAAAAGGATATATGAGATTCTGCAAATCTCGTATAACGGTGTTATCAGACATGATCTGATGACAATGTGCATGGTCCATATACAATTATTGATCTCTGACGAACAAACACAGGCATGAAATCAAACAAAAATAAATCAACCATAGGTATGTGAATACATAGAAGGCAGTGACTGGTAGCAGATAAACAAGACACGGTTACAAAACATGGACCCTATGATACCAAGGGAAAGAAGAAGAAGAAGAAGAAGAAGAAGAAGAAGAAGAAGAAGAGGAGGAGGAGGAGGAGTTTGGATTTGATATCCCACCTTTCACTCCCCTTCAGGAGTCTCAAAGTGGCTAGCAATCTCCTTTCCCTTCCTCCCCCACAACAAACACTCTGTGAGGTGAGTGGGGCTGAGAGACTTCAAAGAAGTGTGACTGGCCCAAGGTAATTAAAGTATTCAAATGCTCCAAGTCACTCTATCATTTATGGGCCAAGGGGGGTCCCAGTCCACGTTCCTTCTTGCTTAGAAATGAAATAAAGTCAGACCAAATAGGTATGGAATCATCCCTTTTCCTTTGACCCTCAACTTATCAGTTAGTTTTTCTCGAAGGGCAATATCCCACACTTTAGTGTACCGAGTAGTAACATTGGGCCCATCTAAACTTTTCCAAAACTGAGGGATGGTCATTCTAACCACTATAAGCTTGCACACCATTGAGTCTTTATTATGCAAATTTTGATTACCTTTATCCATTATAGGTAAATGTGCTAACTCTGAAGTTGAAATAGTGTGGTGGTTTAAGATCGTCATTTATTTTTTTCTGAATACTGTTGCCCAAAATTCTTGTACAACCTCACCATAGGTGGAGGTAAGATCAAATATCTGAGCATCCTCTCCAGCACCTTGGAGATTTGGATGGGTTTATATACGAGAGTCACCTTCATAGATCACTGCCTTGCCGTGGCGAAGGGGCTTGAATAACTCAGAGAAGCGATCAGCTATGTCGTGCAGGGCCACCCAAGAGGGACAGGTCATAGTGGAGAGTTTTGACCAAATGTGATCCACCTGGAGCAGGAACTGGAAAGCCACTCCAGTATGCCTGCCAAGAAAACTCCATGGACAAAGACAACAGGCATATAAAAGTTATGACACTGGAAGATGAGCCCCTCAGGTTGGAAGGCGTCCAAAATGCTACTGAGGAAGAGCGGAGGACAAGTACAAGTAGATTCAGAGCTGATGAAGTGGCTGGGCCAAAGCTGAAAGGTCGCTCAGTTATGCCTAGAAGTGAAAGGAAAGTCCAATGCTGTAAAGGAAAAAAATTGCATAGGAACCTGGAATGTAAGAACCATGAACCTTGGTAAGCTGGATGTGGTAAAAAATGAGATGGCAAGAATAAATATTGACATCCTGGGCATCAGTAAACTAAAATGGATGGGAAGGGGTGAATTCAGTTTGGACGACCATCATATTTGCTACTGTGCGCAAGAATCCCATAAAAGAAATGGAGTAGTCCTCATAGTCAACAAAAGGGTGGTGTAAGCTGTACTGGGATGCAATCTCAAAAATGATAGAATGATCTCGATATGAATCCAAGGCAGGCCTTTTAACATCACAGTAATCCAAGTTTATGCACCAACTGAAGAAGAAACTGAAATAGACCTATTGGAATAAATATCAACAACCTCAGATATGCAGATGACACAACCTTGATGGCAGAAAGTGAGGAGGAATTAAATAACCTTTTAATGAGGGTGAAAGAGGAGAGTGCAAAATATGGTCTGAAGCTCAACATCAAAACAACTAAGATCATGGCCACTGGTCCCATCACCTCCTGGCAAATAGAAGGGGAAGAAATGGAGGCATTGAGAGATTTTACTTTCTTGGGCTCCATGATCACTGCAGATGGTGACTGCAGTCAGGAAATTAAAAGACGCCTGCTTCTTGGGAGAAAAGCAATGACAAACCTAGACAGCATCTTAAAAAGCAGAGATATCACCTTGCTGTCAAAGGTCCATATAGTTAAAGGTATGGTTTTCCCAGTAGTGATGTATGAAAGTGAGAGCTGGACCATAAAGAAGGCTGATCGCCAAAGAATTCATGCTTTTGAATTATGGTGTTGGAGGAGACTCAAGAGTCCCATGGACTGCAAGAAGATCAAACCTCTCCATTCTGAAAGAAATCAGCCCTGAGTGCTCACTGGAAGGAGAGATCCTGAAGCTGAGGCTCCAATACTTTGGCCACCTCATGAGAAGAGAAGACTCCCTGGAAAAGACCCTGATGTTGAGAAAGATTGAGGGCACAAAGAGAAGGGGACGACAGAGGATGAGGCAGTGTTCTTGAAGCTACCAGCTTGAGTTTGACCAAGCTGTGGGGGGCAGTGGAGGACAGGAGTGCCTGGCATGCTCTGGTCCATGGAGTCATGAAGAGTCGGACATGACTAAACGACTAAACAACAACAACATATACGAGAGTCTTCTAGGAGTCATGCGCTGCTTATGAATCACCCCTCAGAAGGGCCAATGGTGGTTGCAGGTTGTCCTACATTGCAGAGGGGTTGGGAGATACAAATCTGGAGGGCATCCTTGAGGCATCTCCTGTTCTGGTCATTGCATATTTCAAAAGCAACCAGCAGGAAATGGAGACTGCCAGTGGAGACCCTTTTTTTTTTTAGAGTAGGAGACACCATTTTCCTGGCAATTGGATCATGCAATTCTGCTAGAAATAATACCTGCCAGGAAAGGCTGCTGAAGTCAAAAGAACTGTAAAAAGAAAGAGATAAAGGGGGAAGAAGAGCGAAAAAATGAATGCAAGTTGAGAAAATGAATGTACTTCCAAAGAACGAATGACAAAACAAATGTGATTTTAATAAATGACCGGCGAAATGAAAGAACAGTTTAATAACAGAGGAAAGAGGCAGTACTGTAACATTTCCTGCTTGTAGATCCTTACTTTGTATCTTTTGACAAAAAGCAAAGTTAAAGGATTATGATTAATATATCCACTCTTGGACTTGATTTGAAGGTTGAATTTATTGGATTTTTTTTAAAAAAAAACACACGTATTGAGTTTGATGAGTAATTGCACCTTACAAATTTTGTACCACTGCATACTATTATTTGGTACAACCATGACAACAGCTGAATGTGACTCAAGTCAAGTCATTGAAACAGAAATGGCTCTGTAGAGCTCCTCCAGTAGATGAACTGGCCAACAAGATATAGCGAGAGCTTTAGATGAATTGTCGAATCCTCCAAATCTGTTCCTTGTCCAATAAGGTCCAAATTCAAAGGATAAATCAAGCCCACCCAGCTGGAAGTTGGCACTTTGAGTACAATGGGAGCTAACAGGGAGGATCTGCTGTTAAAGAAATGTTGAGTGGCTTTAAATATATCCTGCCTACACCACACTTGTTTGGAATAAACAGCTGCTAGCTTTTCATAGTTGATTTCATATCTTAGCAAGAATGTGTGACAGTTTGTCAGAACATGTTATAGTTTCCAGGTCTTTAATGCCTAATGAACCCTGTTTAGCAGCTCTGAAGCGCTATGTATGTGTTCTGTACTGTATTTTACCCTGCTCTGACGGAAAGGGTAGTAAGAAAACAGAGGGGCAGGGGAGAAGGGAAATGGGTTTGATTTGATTAGAAAGCCAAGGTAGAAAAGACAAAGCATCCCACAGATATACAGGGATGAACATATTAAATCACAGACAGCAGACTCACTCAGTCATTCTCTCTCAAGCCTTTATCCATTATTTCATGGAAGAAAGTAGAGGTGTGGGAAGGGCCATAGAGTAGCTTAGTGGTGGAGCATTGGCTTTGCATTCAGAAGGCCCCAGGTTTGATCCCCAGCACTTCCAGGTGGAACTAGGGATGTCCCGTGTCTGAAACCCTAGAGCAGTGTTTCCCAAATGTGGGTCTCCAGCTGTTTTTGGACTACAGTTCCCATCATCCCAAACTGCTGGTATTGCTAGCCAGGGATAATGGGAGTTGTAGTCCCAAAACTACTGGAGACCCAAGTTTGGAAGCCACTGCATGTCAATGCAGAACAGCCAGAAGCTATATGATTTTTAATTGTATTTGTATTGCTTCTTTTCCTTTCTTATATATTGTATTTTGTTGCAGAATTCCAATTGAAATAGAGTAAAATACAATGTAAGAAATAAGAGGAACAGTTAAAATACAATAAAAAATCAATATGAATATTAGTATTTTTAATTTGTGAGTTTTATATACCAACCTTCGCCACAAGATCTCCGGGAGGTTTATAAGATAAAAATGCAAGGTAAAAGCACAAAGAAATAGTTAAAAGCAAAAACAACAAAACAACAACCCCTCGTACTACAGACACATTTAAAAGGCTGAGGAATATTAATCAGCCAAAGGTCTTGGAGCTCAAAAGGTATATAATGAAGATGTCTGGTGAACCTCCTGGGGAGAGCATTCCACAAACAGGGAGCCACTGCAGAAAAGGCCCCGTTCTCATCTTGACACCCTCCAGACCTCACGTGGAAGAGGCACACAAAAACGGGGCTCATATGAGGAACACAGATTTTGGGTTGGTTTATATGGGGAGAGGCAGTCCTTTCAAAATATTTTCTGCACTGGATGTGCTATCTCCTGTCTTCAACCACAAATCCACAGTGGACCCCCTGAATGGCGCTCATGGACCACAGTCTTGGAACCCCTGGTCTAGAAGATACTTCTTATGTTGTGCCTGGTGGCTCAGCCCTCAGCACTGAATCCTCAGGAGCCCTGTTCCACCACTGCCTGCCTACGTTGGTGGGACCATCTGTAGAGATGAAGCTTGGCCTGCAATCTGTTTTTTTGGGGGTGACTAGGGTTTTGGGGTGTGTGAACTGTCAATTTTGATTTTTCTCAGTTTCTCATTTTTCCAATCTTAAGTTCAATTTACCTCATTAAATTGTTTTTTAATAGAAGAAGTCATCACAAACATTTGCCAGTAATTTCATGCCCATTTTTTGCAAACGTACAGTACTCGTATTTGTATGCACTTTCTCTTAACATGCCTAGTTTTTTCAAGCAATGTTTCCTAATATAATGGGGGGTTTTTTTGGTGTTAATTTTCATTGATGCATTCTTTTTAGACACACACTTTCCCCTAATAGATACATTTTTGGCTCATGTGCTTTGGTTGGAGGTCTGCATTGTGAAATTCAGAGAAAGGCACCCTTTGATGAATAGATGCATCCTGATTTTCATATTGTTCCTGGCCGAGCAAATTAGGTGGATTTCCATTCAGACATATTAAAATGCAAAGTGAATGGAATTTCTGCCCCACCCCTAACCTCAGGGTATCTCAGCAAACAAGAGTGTGTGTGTGTTTGTGTGTGTGTGTGTGCATATATATTTGTGTGCAGATTTCCTCTCTGCCTCCTGTGTTTCTACACTTTCTCCAACTGTTAGAGAAAGAGATTCTTCGGAATTGCTAAGAGTCCACATTTCCTTCCCACATCTTCTACTTTGATTCATCCTACCATAAACCGTAGAGATTTAACACAGTGTGTTGGCCCACGCTGAGCATAGAGGAAACTGATGGAAGTCAAGGTCAAGACACCCTTGACTATTTTTGATGCACAAGGCATTTTGAGTGTCTGAAGCTTAGGCTCAGACAGAACCTGAGAAACAAATCAAAAATATATGAAAAGTTCCAAAATCAAGGCACTATAGAAGACAGTAACCATCACTGACTGGGGGAAAAACAAACAGATATGGGGTTTTCTTTGGTGGGCTCCTTTTTAAAGCAAGAAAGCTCTTTCCTTCACTGGCTTTTCCAGCTGGTCTGCATTCATCTGAAGCCTCAAAGCTCATTAACGTTTTCACTCTCATTTCACCTCCTCTCTTTTGAAATGGTATCATTGCAAAATTGAATGCAATTTTCTCCAATTGATACTTGAGAGTCGCTGGAGCTCGTCCGCCAGGTTGCACGAGCAGACATCCTTTTGCTGTTCCATCAAAGGGGCAATAAATATAAATGTAAGTGCCAATAAAAACAAAACACTGATATTTCGGAAGGCTGGGTGCAACATGGAGGGTCATCCTCAATAAGAAGTAGCCATCATTGGCACCTTGGGGGGATTTTATGCAATGGACTATAATGCCTTTGCATTCCCTTTCCTCCCTCCCAATTGCAGTCACTGGCTTACTGTAAAAATTGATTAAAATCTTGATATTTCATGTTTGGCCACAGTTAAAGCAAAGCAGAGATGGGAGTGGAAATTGACAGCATTTTCGCTTATGACAGCCTCTCTGATATCCTCAAATGTTACAAAGGGTAGAATAATATAGTTGCTTATTTTACTGTATCGTGCTATTCTGCTTAATTCAGGCATAGGCAAACTCCGGCCTTCCAGATGCTTGGGACTACAATTCCCATCATCCCTAGCTAACAGGACCAGTGGTATCTTTCATCTTTGTTGGAAGCTGCCCAGAGTGGCTGGGGAAACCCAGCCAGATGGGCGGGGTACAAATAATAAATTATTATTATTATTATTATTATTATTATTATTATTATGGTCGGGGATGATGGGAATTGTAGTCCCAAACATCTAGAGGGCCGGAGTTTGCCTATGCCTGGCTTAACTGATATCTTAAATGAATTGCAGTTCCTATTAGGTGAATACTAGAGAGCTGTGATTCTGGGATAGCCTTGGCCAAGGCTTAGAATAGAGGAAAGTGAATATATCAATTTCATTTTCTCTCAGTTTCTCATTTTTCTAGTCTTAACTTTGATTCTCCACATTTCCAAATCAGATTGCATTTTTATTTTTAAGTCCTCATGGAAGTTCATCAGCATTTTAGTGAAAATTTCTTCTTATACACACTGTTTTGTATGTAATTTTGTCAAATATTCATATATATTTTGCTAAGGAATCCCCCCTAATAAAATGTGTTCCTGTATGCTATTTTCACTTTCATGTCCCTTCATATGCACAATTTAGCTGAGTACACACATTTTTGTACACATCACTTATCTGGAGAACTGCATTACAAAATTCAGAGATGTGTGAATTTAGAACGAAGACTGCATTTTGATTCATGTATTTACAGAATCATAGAATTGTAGAGTTGGAAGGGACCCTGAGGATCATCTACTTCTGCAATGCAGGAATATGCAGCTGTCTCATTTGGGGATCACACCTGCAACCAACTGAGTTATATTGTTTTGGAAGCTAAGAATTCCATAAATTCACTTTCATTGTGAACTAAAATCAAATCCTACCATCCCTAGCTCAGAATAAAGTTATATTTTCAGATTTTGGAAAGATGACATCCACATCCAGTGAGGGTGACCGTTGGGCTTTACAGAGAATAGTTCTCTATTTGATTGGCTGTCAGATGGCATTCTGCACACCCCCAAAAAACACCCACGAGCTTCTTCAGAAGAATATACTAACACTGTTTTCTTTGTCTGTTCCTCCTGTTTTCATTGTTATAAAGCTCTTGAGGTGAACTTTCCTTTCCGATTACAGTGTGTGGCAATTCTTGCCTGTCAACTGATGTGAGTCAGGGAAGTGATGAAAGAAAGCCAGCATTCCTCTAAAACGGCTGTGAATGTATCCCTAATGGGCAATTCATTTGTAGGTATGTGGAAGGTCACCCAAGACATGTGCTCTTCCACAAAGCTCATCTGGAAGTTCCTTATCATGAACATTAAAAAAAATAATAAATGAGAAACCAATGTAGAAATAGAGAGAACTGAACTTGTTGTTGTTGTTTAGTCGTTTAGTCGTGTCTGACTCTTCGTGACCCCATGGACCAGACCACGCCCGGCACTCCTGTCTTCCACTGCCTCCCGCAGTTTGGTCAAACTCATGTTAGTAGCTTCGAGAACACTGTCCAACCATCTCGTCCTTTGTTGTCCCCTTCTCCGTGTGCCCCCAATCTTTCCCAACATCAGGGTCTTTTCCAGGGAGTCTTCTCTTCTCGTGAGGTGGCCAAAGTACTGGAGCCTCAGCTTCAGTATCTGTCCTTCCAGTGAGCATTCAGGGCTGGTTTTCTTAAGAATGGATAGGTTTGATCTTCTTGCAGTCCATGGGACTCTCAAGAGTCTCCTCCAGCACCATAATTCAAAAGCATCAATTCTTCGACGATCAGCCTTCTTTATGGTCCAGCTCTCACTTCCATACATCACTACTGGGAAAACCATAGCTTTAACTATACGGACTGATCACTGCCTTGTTGTGGCGAATGAGCTATGCAGAGAAGCTATGAGCTTTGCTGTGCAGGGCCTCCCAAGATGGACAGGTCATAGTGGAGAGTTTTGACCAAACGTGATCCACCTGGAGCAGGAACCGGCCAGCCACTCCAGTATCCCTGCCAAGAAAACTCCATGAACTGAGCTTAAGTTTGGGAAAATGAGAAACTGAAATGGACACATTTAATCTGCCCCACAAAGCACTTGTCTGAAGTCTAAAGTCCTGGAGAGCGGCTCCCAGTCAGTATAGACAATGGTGTTGAAGTAAGAGTAGTGAAAATGCAGCTAAGAAGCTTAAATCATATATATGACTGACAGCCTTCTTTGGAAATTAAACCAATGTCCAGACTTTAACATTCAAAAACTTTACTTGCAGAAACTTATGAATTAAAGCATAATATTTACAGTCACATGCTTCTTCAAGCACAGGCTTACAGTCTCTTCTTCTACCTTCCAAACAGCTGCCTTTTCCACTCTTTCCAGAATTCAGCCCTCAGCCCTCTGTATCTCAGTTAGGTCATTGCAGCTCCTGTGAGAGATTTCCGCTTTTACATTCTCCTGCAGCGTTGCTCTCTTTCTTTCAAGCAGAGAAGAAGCACTCCAACCAACACTCTATTCAACTTAGCAGTGTTCACAGTGGATTCTAAAACACAGTCATCTTGCGTCACATGAAATGAAGACTCTCCTTCACTAGATACTTCCCATGTGACCAACGTTAGCCAATCACAAGAGAACTACTAGAAAACTCTCTAGAATTCAGTTACCAACCAATCAAATTTAAACACCTAGTATAATGCATACAAGCACCTGCAGTTTCAGTGAATTAAATTACTATACTTAGCAAAGAGATGTACTAATTACAAGACTGTTCTACTATTTTACTAGCATTATTTTCTACTGTTCATGATTCCTGGAAACAACAACAACAACATCTACATGAGCATGTAGCTTGTGGCTTGTGGTGGAGGTAGCTAGACTTGTTTCCCATCAATCTTCCCATTTACATTGATTATATCTGTGTAATTCTGTCTGGCATCCAGCTCTAAAGCAATCCTGTCTGAACAAGCGGGAGAGTCAAGACACATTACAATCATATTGAGAATGTCCATTTCTGACAAGGTCCATGAGTTGCTCGTTACCACATAGATTGCATGCCACATTGTAATAAAGCCACTCTCCTTCTGAATCCTTATACGGTGACTGAAGAATTCTGAATGATTCCTGTCTCTTGCTTTTCTGAATAATTGCTTCACACTCTTGTTTTCAGAGCACTATGACCTTCTAGCAATGATTCCCTGCCAGAGGGAGAAGTAAATTTGGCCAGTAAATGGGCCTTTAGAAGTAAAAGGGCCAGAAAAAGTGAAGTCTGACTGGAGGGGGAGGTTGGTGGACCACTGAAAGCGGCCAATGAGTTTGCCACCCCTGTTTCAACTGATACAAAGGCCACATTCACCTTTAAAGCACAATGATACTTCAAACAGTCATGGCTTCCTCCAAAGAATTATGGGAACTGCAGTTGGTTAAGGATGCTGAGAGTTGCTGGGAGACTCCTATTCCCCTCACAGAGTCACTATTCCCAGAATTCCCTAGGAAGAGGGATGGTTTATTAAACCACACTGATAATTGTAGCCCTGTGAGGGGAATGGGGGCTTCCTGACAACTCTCAGCTCCCTTAAAGAACTGCAGCTCCTAGAATTCTTTGGGGAGTCATGACTGTTTGAAGTGGTATTATAGTTCTCTAAATGTATGCGAACGTGGCCATGATGTCGAAACAAAGCAACTTATTGGGAAACTCCAAGCTTGAAAATGATGCATGAATGGTATAGCCAGGTTCTTGCCATAGGCTTAATAGAAAAATAGGCAGAACACATTAGAAAGAGGGGGGAAACCCCCAGAATGGCTAAATACACTGTAATGGCTTTAGGGGTTGCTTGTGCGTAAGTTACCGCCTCTCTGGGCTAGGTTGCCTGGTTAAACCGTTTCTCGCTGGACAGCCATCCACTCCGTGGTTGTTCAGTCGCTGGCAGAATCCGTCAGTGGGCGTTTCTTGAACCTCTTCCAGCAAAGAAGCTCTTTGACGCCAAGTCGCCGTCTACTTTCCCTGCGCGGAAGTCTTCTGCGCAGGGTGGGTGTGGGCAGCGGAGGACCTGTGCTCTCCTTGTTGGTCTCCTGCGAAGAGTCCTGGAGCCTCCTCTCTGCTTCCCCCATCGGCCCCCCTCTATCCCTGGTGTAGCGCTGATTATCTTCCCCAGCCGGAGACCTGCCTCTCTCCCTGCTTGGCCCCTCTCCAGCATTGCTGTGGAGCCTCGCCTCCTCCGCTAGTTGCGATGGCAGTTCCCTGACACACACATTCCACGAGGCTCCTTGTTCTATAGATTATTGACTTTTTAAAAATGGCTGGCTATGTCTGTGTCTGGAACTTTCTGTTGTACTTGAACAAATCTGGCAGTTTCTTTTGCCCTTTCACAGTGTTTAAGATTTGATAAGTGTGCTGCCCCTGAAGTCATGTAAATAATAAGCTGGCAGTGGGGCCATGATTTCAATGTTATGACTAAGATGGTCTGAGTAGCCAGAGATGCACTGGGAGCTAACCTTGTTGTGAAGGAAGTGTCTAGGAGGAAATAATGAACTGGACCTGTTCCCAGAGTCATGAACCATCGGGCTGATTGGAGAAGCGGGAGTTAAAAGTGAAGGGGAAAGATGTGGTGGGTCAGAAGATGGGAAGCTTTTGAAACTGTCAAGCTGAAGATGATGTTGTTTTCAACACTGACTGGCTGGATTGACTGCAAATGGGCTTCTCCAGATATAGCTGTCAGCTGTATCAGGGATAATATGCTCCCATAAACTGGTGAATCAGCTGCCTCAGGAGGTGGAAACTCAAGAGCTGATGCCCCATCTGCCCCACAGCCACTGGAGAAGCTCCACTTTGCCACTTGAAGAGCCTCACACAACCCAACGCCACATTACAGAGGCGGCAGTGGGACATTCTGCCTCAGGTGGAAAAATGTATTGGGCTACCCCAATGCTTACGAGCAGGGGTAGGAAACCCTGGGCGCTCTAAATGTTGATAGATCCCAGCTCCCATAAGCCCCAGTGAGCGTGGTCAATAGTCATGGCTGATGGGTGCTGGAGTCCAGAAATATTGGAGGGCCACAGGTTTCCAATGCCTGGCAGTGGAAGATCAGTTATGAGACATTAAACCCTCAATTTACCTCACATAGCATCAATTGTTCTCTGCTGTGCACATGCTCAAGAGCTCTTTGGTAGTTCATCTTTTCTGGCATAGCCTCAGCCACCAGCCACATGTATTATCTCCTTATTGGATGGTTCATTACCTTATACATATGCACCTGGAGGACCTGGAAGGCTTGACAGCCAGATGGGAAGAGTCGCCTGGCTCTTCTAACTAAGTGAAAGGAGATCAGCTTAATTTCAGCCAAATGGATGATCACACTTAGTTCCTCTCAGGAAGTGGGCTCCATGCCACAATAAGCTTGTGCCCACAATAAATCTGCCAGTCTTTTAAGGTGCCACAAAGGTTTCTTTGTTGGTGTTCCTCCTCCTTCTTCTTTTTAATTAAATTAATCGAGCTTTTTATTGTAAGGGCGAGTGGGTGGGTGGGGGGAAGATGGCATTGTTTTTGAAACAATGGGGTTTGTTGCAATGAAACAAAAGGGCTTCTTTCAGGATGTGTTAGATCGTGTTTGGCCCTCCAAAACATTCTCAGCATGTCATCAGCAGAGTGAGGAGCAGCTGTGATTAATTAAGTCTAATTTCAGAAGGCACCAAATTATTAATACCCTGTGCAAGGATATCATGAGGTTCGATTGAGGTTATGAGGCTCCAGGCTCTGGCCCTACCCACCATTTGTACGTGGCCCCTGGAAGGTAGTTGAAAAGGGTTCCTCATCCCTGCCTTACGTGATTCTGCAGAGCGGCACTACTTGGGTAAACATGTCTTGATTCTGACACATTCTGCCTCAGCACAGGAAGAATGAGATGACCTTCCAATACTCTTTTCCTCCTATCATTCTCAGCCATAAAACAGTCACAAGTTGCCCTTCATTTCATGTGAAGAAGACATTTTATGAGCAAATCTGGTTAAAGTTTAATCATAAGAGTATCCTGTATTTCCAAAATAATCTAGATTGAATTACTCTCTTTTTTGTGTGTAGAAAATAAATAAAAAAATAAATTGGATTGTAATACCTCAGAAGCAATTGAATCAGAACTAGGAAAATGCCAATAGCACAATTCTCTGCCTTGAAAGCCTGTCCTTCAAAGTGACTTAATCCCTTCAATTTCCCTAAATAACTCATCCAGCCTGATGGATTGCTACAGTTAGAATTTCCTTTTTGCTCTCTATCATTGTTGGCTTGTAAACCGAGAGCATGGAAACCCGAGGAAGCTTGTAATTCCTACTATGTTAGTTAAGAAACAGTAATTTTGCTGACTACATTTACACCCAGCTTTCCTGAAATGTGGGTGCAGGGTCATCCACCAACACAGCACCCTTGGGTGCACCTGAAGGCTTTCATTGGTAGGGGCCCCAAGAATCTTTCCTAGAAAGTTATGAAGCAAAATATCTGGGTGCCTTTCTGGGCAATTTCAGTGAAATGAGTCAGCCTGGCTGTTCCCACCTGCCAATGAGTGACGATAGAAATGTGATTGAATTGTTTGGACACCAGTGAATGAGAATTCCCACTTTTCAGCACACTTTAGTTGCTCCTGTCTTTCTAGGGCCAATGGTTCCTCACACCTTGACATGCAGTTAAGGAACAAGTAGTGTACCACTGAACTTCAGGCACTGGTGTTAGCTTCCACAAGCGAATAACTTTAAAGCAGTGGAAAACTCCACCCACTCAAGCTGGTCATTGGTTCTTCCTAGACAGAAAGGAGTATAAATGGCTTCCTGCTTGTGTTGAGCAACAAGGTTTTTATTGAGCTCTGGTGTGTTCTTCTATCCTGGGTTATCCTTCAGTCCTGAGACCCAACCTGCTACTGCCTTCCGATTTATTATCTATTTCGGAGTTGTCCAGCACACCTCAGTTCCATCACTGGTCCCACAGTTCCATGTTCCCAAAACCTGGTTCACCTAAGACTGCGGCACACAGTCCACTCCAACAAACAACAGTGACCTTACTGTGGGTTCAGGTAGGTAGCCATGTTGGTCTGACATAGTCGAAATATTTTTTTAAAAATTGTCCAGTAGCACCTTAGAGACCAACTAAGTTTGTTCTGGGTATAAGCTTTCGTGTGCATGCACACTTCTTCAGATACACTGAAACAGAAGTCACCAGATCCTTATACAGTGGATGCTGGCGTTGCGAACGTGATCCGTGCGGGATGCACATTCACAACCCGCAGCGTTCGCAACCTGCAGTGGCGTGTCTGCACGGGTTGCGATTTGGTGCTGCTGCGCATGCACAAAGTGCGATCTAGCGCTTCTGTGCATGTGCAACCCCCAAAACCCAGAAGAAACCCATTCCGGTACTTCCAGTTTTTGGCGGGTCCATAACCCAAAAAAACACAACCTGAAGTGTCTGTAACCCGAGGTATGACTGTATATAGTGGGAGGGTGGGGTGGGGTTTTTCTCAGAAGGGTAGTGGGAGATGGGTGATTGACTCAATGCGTATGGTAAACCTGTTGATGACTGTTAACAACTGCAATTAGTCCTACAGGAAAAAGCAAGGGATAGTATGCAGATGACCAAAAATAGTTTTAGCACGTGTAATGATCCAAAAATAGCTTTAGCTATACTATCCCTTGCTTTGCTCTGGAGGGTAGGATTCGAACCAATGTCTTCAAGATGAAAGAAAGGAGATTCCAACTAAACATTTGAAAAAACTTTCTGACATTTAGAGCTGTTCAGCAGTGGAACAGACTCACAAGAGAGGGGTGGACTCTCCTTCCTTGGCATTCATGAAGCAGAGGTTGGATAGCCATCTGTCATGGATGCTTTAGCTGAGATTCCGGCATTGCAGGGGGTTGGACTAGATGACCCCTGGGTCCCTTCCAACTGTAAGATTCTATGATTCTATGAAACCAATAACTCCATTCACCCATCCTGGAAAAACACCCAAACCTCCTGCTGGCACTTGACCCATAAATTGTCAAATTTGTGTGAAAGCCCCATTATCTGCATTTAGTCTCTTGTTGTGCTATTTGTCAGTGACCTTGAACAAATCACTCAGCCTGCCTTTATTTTAGGTCACCTTCTGTGAAATAGGACAGTAATTGTCCCCTGCTTCGTAGCAGAGGTGTGTGAGCAAAAATACATTACCAATTGTGACATTCTCTGGTCTCCTATATTCTTGAAGTGACAGATAAGCAACCCAAGGTAAAAAATCAGCAATTTCAGTGTTGCAAAATGGGCAAATAACAGCTTCTCCAAAGTTAATCTGAATTCAGCACAGAAATGAGTATTTCCATGCAAATAAAGAAGGAAAGAAAAGAAAGAAAATCAGTTTCTTTTATGCAAAGTTCAAAAATGTATATGAAGGTTTTGTTTCCTTCTCTACCACAGTATTAAAATACTTGATATCTAAGCATGCAAAATGCTTTCCTGCAATCTGAAGGACCACCAGGTTCAGATGATCTCAAGAAATGGACAACAGAACTACCAGGGAAATAGTGGGCTAAAAAGAGGAGTTAATCTGGGATATTTAAAGCCTATGATGACCAATGCTGCTTTAGGCCCTAATCCTATATTGATATACATGGGAGTAACAGAGCAATCCAGATTCCTTTTGCACCAGGTTGGGGATGGTGGGTGGATTAGGCAGAGGAATTCCTCCATCCAACCTTTCCCAGTCTCTGTTGATCTGCTTCTGGCCATCTGCAGAGTGATGGAGCCCCTCTTCCACCAGCCCAATGTGTAGGCAGACAGATTTTTCACTGGTTCAACTAATTCTAATAAGCTTTTGCAGGGAACTTCAAGAGGGAAGGGGAATTGCTGAAGGTTGTCTCCCTTCCCTTTCCACAGACAGAAGTCTTCCATCAGCAAAGCAACCCTGTTGGGCTCAACACAAAGCTTATGTTCTATTCATTTCTTTATCATATCTGTGGCCCGTCCTTGTTTATAGATACCAGGGTAGGGAAAAGGGTAGGGTACAGATTTTGGAACTCTCAGTACCTATGGCATTAATAGATTGGCCTCAGCGTATTTGGACTATGACATTCTCAACCAAATTGACATTTAAGAGACTAAGAGATGAATCACACGCCAAACAGATTGGTTGAAAAATGCATTTTATTTATAGCACAGTGGAATGACACATTTCAGGATGCATTATTTTCTCTTTTATAAACATTATGCATGGTTGTACTCGTTGGTTTTGTGTTCTTTTTATGGATGCAATAAAAAAGTAAAATAAAAGAGAGAACATCAAAGGATCTGTCAGTCGGAAAATTCAGTACCTGAAGTCAACCGGAGAAACACCTCCAGAGATGAGAAATAGATACTGGTAAATAACACACACACACACACACACACACACACACCGCCCTTCAAAAAACTATAGGGAGAACTATGGCTGATTTCTGTTTAGAGCCAAGGCTGTGACTATGGGAGAAACAAGGCCCTCTTGGAGTTTTAATGCTATGAGCCCCTCCATCATAGGCTCAATTTGTACATATGTGTAAATAAACCAATCTCACGCCCCTTGGAGATTGTGGTGGTTTACAATAATACTATTAGGGGATACTAATCCTCATGGCTGTGTTTTCCTTCCACTGTCACAAGCAGCATGCTTCTGAATATCAGTTTCTGGAAACTCTCATGCTACTGTGCTTGGGTTGTGCTTGCAGGCTTCCCCTGGGCATATGGCTGGCCATAATGCTGGACTAAATGGACCACTGGCCTGATCTGGCAATCTCTTATGATGTTCTTATGCTGCCCTTGTCATATTGTGCTCCTTGATGGGGAGAAAGGTTGGTCACACCTGCTGTAGCACTTCAGCCACATAGGAATTAACCTTTGTTGGAGTTGTAGGTTCCTAGCACCAATGTCAGCAGTGCACCACCAGAGGAACTGCATAATTGTTCTCTATGTGTATGGTGTCAGAGAAAATAATGGTGTCATGAAGATGAGATTTAGCAGGCACTTTAAGCATTAGTCCTAAACAGCTTGTTGACATGCTGTTGAAGCTCAGTCTTGAAAAGTGAACATGTTCAAGGTGTGGCATTCCATCAGGAGGCCCAGATGAGCAAATAGGATATGGTAGCATAAAAAAGGACCATATAGTCAAAGCTATGGTTTTCCCAGTAGTGATGTATGGAAGTGAAAGCTGGACCATTAAGAATGCTGATCACCGAAGACTTGATGCTTTTGAATTAAGGTGCTGGAGGAGACTCTTGAGAGTCTCATGGACTGCAAGAAGATCAAACCTATCCATTCTGAGGGAAATCAGCCCTAAGTGTTCACTGGAAGGACAGATCCTGAAGCTGAGGCTCCAATACTTTGGCCACCTCATGAGAAGAGAAGACTCCCTGGAAAAGACCCTGATGTTGGGAAAGATGGAGGGCACAAGGAGAAGGGGATGACAGAGGACGAGATGGTTGGACAGTGTTCTCGGAGCTACCAGCATGAGTTTGACCAAACTGCAGGAGGCAGTGGAAGACAGGAGTGCCTGGCATGCTCTGGTCCATGGGGTCATGAAGAGTCGGACATGACTAAACAACTAAACAACAACAACAAAAGCATAAAAAACCCAAATATTAAATTAAGAACAATGCAGAGGGCTGCAGTGTTTGCCCCTCATCACTGATTTGGATAGCCGAGGTGTGGAGAACCCCTTTTCACCCATACCTGAATACTGCTCAGGTATGTTTTAATGTGTAAAAACATGAGGCAAAGTGGTGTAGCCATTACAGTGCTGGACTTAGATGGCCCCTAGGGTCTCTTCCAACTCTACAATTCTATGAAAAAAAATGAACATCTCTAACTTTTGCTTTATTTTTGAGGATAATTGGATGCAATTTGCAGGCAAAGTTGCCCCTTCTGAGGGCATGAAGACTGCCAGACTTCAGAAAGATAGCCATAGTGATTTTTCTGGAAGGGTAGCCTTTATTGTTTTGGGGTGGGTGGAATAGAAATCATTAAACTGCCCAGCGTGTTTTGTGGCCAATTGGCCTGAAAATTGCTGACATGAGAGAGGTGCCCCTGGCAAAGAAACCTGTCAGATTGTAGACAAACAAGTCAATTCGTGGGATTTTGTGCTGTAAAGTTGCATCGTTGAAGTCGATTTGGAGGCAAAGGGAGAAGTTCAGGAGATATATATATTTAAATGGAATGAAAGGAACTTCACGCAGCTAAGGGAGGGGAAAGGGGAACAGCGCCACGCTCAGTACTTTTAACTAAGAAAAAAGAATGAAAATGAAGAGGTCCATTTTTTGGTTGAGTAACAGAAAGCGACTGGAGAGGATGAGAGGGGATACAAATGGTCCACCATTCACAGAATCCTCCTCTGGAGAGAATTTGGAAAAGGAGCAATGGGCCAGCCTGAGAAACTAGCTATTTCTGTCAATATTCCTCCCACAAACCAATGTGAAAGCCCTGGCAAAAGTACTTCCCTCTAAGTGAAGGCTAGATCTGTCTATGAAAATGATCTACCCCTTCAACTCTCCATCCTCCCCACCTGAGCCACACTTGGCTGTTTCCATTAAAGTCAGATTAGTCTCACTTTTGAAAAGCTCTCTCTCTGTGTGTGTGTGTATGTGTGTGTGTGACTTAGTTGACAGAGCAACACCTGGGTTATAGGAGATGGCCACTCTGACTTGAGGTCAGTGGAGGATCTTTGGATGCTGGCAATCCAACTGGTGCAAGTTAACTGTGTATAAGACTATGTTTTTTTCTTTAAAAACCATGCTAAAAAGTGGGGGTCGTCTTATACATGGGTAGTGTATAGGGTGGATCTTTGATTGGTTGCTGCCGCCACTGTCAGTGGCTATTGTGCGTGTTATTGGTTGTTGCGTCAGTGGGTGGTAGCTTGATTGGCAGTTTTTGCCAGTGATGAGACAGATGGGAGGTGGATTTTGCTACACATCTGGGTGAGTGGTTTTTGGAGTAACCCCCCCAAACAACTCTGCTGTGCCATCTCCCCCCATTTTCTTAAATTTGAGTCCCCTTGATTGGGGGGGGGGGGACAGCGCCCATGGAAAGGGGTGAAAGGAACAGAGACATAAGCAGGTCAGAGTACCAGACCCAGAACTGTCTATTTTGACTGGCAGAGATTCTCTAGGTTGTTTCAGACTGAGGTTTTTCCCATGACATGTAACTGATCCTCTTAATACTGGGAGTACTATAAATTGAATTTGGGACCGCTGGCATTCAAGGAACTATGTTCCTTCCCAAATGCTGGTGTGTGTACACATACCCCCCCCCCGATTTACTGTATGGAATTTGAGTGAAATGGGTAAGCATTATATTGCTTTAGTGAGACAGTAAGCAAATGCATTTTCCCCCAGCCATGGGTCATCATCACATTCATTTTAAATGCCCATAGGAAGAGCCTGCCAGATCAGGCTATTGGCCCATCTCACCCAGCATCCTGTACTCTCAGGGGTCAACCGGATGCCTATGGGAAACCTGCAAGCAGGACACCTCTGCCCACCTACAATTTGTAGCAACTGGTATGCAGGTATTGCAATATGTAGCCACTGGTATACTGCCTCTGACAGTGGAGGTAGAACGCAGTCATCATGGCTAGTAGCCGGTGTCCTCCATGAATTTGTCTAAACCTCTTTTAAAGCATCCAAGATGGCGGCCACCATTGCTTCCTATGGGTTCCATAGTTTAACTAAGTGTTGTGGGAAGAAGTACTTTTTTTGTATCTGCCCCAAATCTTCGGGCATTTAGTTTCATTGGATGTTTCTGAAGGCATCTGATCTGATTTTGAGTAGAGGTTCCATATGTATGGTTCCTAGATGGTCCCCCATCCAGGTGCTGGATTTTAGTAGAGGTTGCATATGTGTGGTTCCTAGATGGTCCAGGCACTGTCCTAGGCCTCCTTACCTTCAACACAGATGGGGGCTCCAGGAGTTTTTTTTAAGAGTTAAAGCCCCCAAGTCATCTCCCTCAGAAAATAGGCCTTGTTCAATTTTTCATTTTTCCTTACTACTGATAATTAACACCTACTATTATTTTTGAAATGTGAGATACTAATTATAGACGTGTGCATTAAAATAGATCGTTGCCTGTGATGCTGTTATTTGTTCATGCTAAGAACAAACTTTTGAGGGTTGTATCCAACACTTGTCCTACTGAGGCTCCATCTGCAGTATACGTTTGTAGCCATATTGTACACCACACCTGCTCTCATTTAGAGGGCATGTGGGGCCCTTGGAGTTCTTATAGAAAGGTTTCCTTTTTCTGCTGGTTTTTAGTGTCATTTCCCCCCTGTATATCAGTTGTTTCTGATCGTGCATTTCTAATGGTCGAGTTGAGTGTTTAGATATGCAGCTGTTTCAAAAGGCCTCTGCACAACATGTGGTGTTTTAAATGCTTTTGGCTTCAGTTCTATACACACTTACCTGGGAATAAGTTCCACTGAATTCAGGCTAATATAGGGTTGCCTATAGCTTTAGAATGAAAAAGCACACCTGCTTACCTTGCATTCATAGTGTGCATTAAAAGAAAGTCTCCACTGAAAGTGGGATCACTCTTCTTTTTATATAGAAACATAAACCCTTAAACCTTAAAATAATATTGTCTCAGAAAGTCTAGGAAAACTGGCAATCAAGTTCCTAGTTTATATATATATATAATTACTATCTCCTATTTAGACTGCATATTGGTCCAGAAGTCACAGAACACTACTACTACTGCTACTACTACTACTAATAATAATAATTTAGTAAATTTGTACATCACTCTTCATCCGTAGATCTCAGGATTCTGCAACTGATGTTTGCGCTACTGAATAATTACTGAAGTTTATGAAGGCTGCAGTTCTAACTATTACCATTAGGTGGAAACAGCTCTCCATGTAATTTTCTGCTCAATAAACTTTATTCTACCCTTCACCAGACATGCACCGATAATATCACCAATCAAGTTCAATAACTCTAGAGGAGCTGCAGACAAACAGGAGAATTTTGACAAACAAACCTGAGGAAAGAAGAGTTTCTTTTAAAAAGAAGAAGATTATTATTATTATTATTATTACCATAATCACAGAAGTTAACATTCGGAAAAAAGCTTTAAGTTGCTGTTTGAAGAAGCCTTGATAATGTTTTCAAAAGGCATAGTCAAGCGAGTTGTTTCATTTCACTTTGCAGATCCATCGCACTTCTCGTTTCATCTTCCTTTCAGGGCAAAGTGGGGACAAAGAGACCCGTCTCACACTTCCAATTCCCACCTTGAGGGACCCGAGCTGCGGAAACAAAAGAGTTATAACTCCTTCTTCATTTGCTTTTGAAGCCAGAGCGGGTGCTGATAAGGTTTCCCATGTTTGCAGAGGTTCCCTTCGCAGGCTGGCGCAAGTGTGATACAGACTGAACAATGGCTGGTCTCATACCAGACGCCTGCTGAGGTTTTCACAGCCCCACAATTGTAGCATGATCTCTGAAAGGGTCCTCCCTCCCTCCGACCAAGAAGGATCAAAGCAGCACATTCATTTTTTTGGAGATGAACGGGAGCACTATAGAAAAGCCTGTCCTTCAGTTTCTCAAAAGTTTTCTTCTCCTGCAAAAGAGCCTTTCATTTTCCTGCCTCATTCTCAGAGCAGTTGGATTGTATATGCTAAAAATGTTGAAACTTAATGAAATACAATTGAAAAAAAATATATTTTAAATCAGTGTTTCCCAACCTTTTTTGGGCAAAGGCACACTTGTTTCATGAAAAAAATCTCGAGGCACACCACCATTAGAAAATGTTAAAAAATTTAACTCTGTGCCTATATTGACTACCATATTTTTCGCCCCATAGGACGCACCGCCCCATAAGACGCACCTAATTTTTGGGGGGGAGAATAAAGAAAAAAAAAATTTCCCCTCCCCAGGCACGGGGCAGGCGCGGGGGAAGCCCAAGCTTCCCCCGACCCCAGCCCCCAGAACAGCCTGATATCCGCAAGCCTAGGGAGCCACACTGGTCTCCCCAGGCTTGCGGAGAGGTGCGTGAAGCCCGGGGGCGCTCTTCAGCGCGCACCAGGCTTCGGGATGCAGGCAGCTCTGCGCTACCCTCCAGAGCCCCGTGCGGCTTCGCGCTGGGATCCGGGGGGTGGCGCGGAGCTGCAAGAAGCCCTGGAGCGCAGGCAGCTTCGCACCACCCTCCGGAGCCCCGCGCGGCTTCGCGCCAGGATCCAGAGGGTGGTGCAGAGCTGCAGGAAGCCCTGGAGCCCAGGTAGCTCCGCGCCACCCTCCGGAGCCCCGCGCGGCTTCGCGCCGGGATCCGGGGGGTGGCGCGGAGCTGCAAGAAGCCCTGGAGCGCAGGCAGCTCCGCACCACCCTCCGCAGCCCCGCGCGGCTTCGCGCCGGGATCCAGGGGGTGGCGCGGAGCTGCAAGAAGCCCTGGAGCGCAGGCAGCTTCGCACCACCCTCCGGAGCCCCGCGCGGCTTCGCGCCAGGATCCAGAGGGTGGTGCAGAGCTGCAGGAAGCCCTGGAGCCCAGGTAGCTCCGCGCCACCCTCCGGAGCCCCGCGCGGCTTCGCGCCGGGATCCGGGGGGTGGCGCGGAGCTGCAAGAAGCCCTGGAGCGCAGGCAGCTCCGCACCACCCTCCGCAGCCCCGCGCGGCTTCGCGCCGGGATCCGGGGGGTGGCGCGGAGCTGCAAGAAGCCCTGGAGCCCAGGTAGCTCCGCGCCACCCTCCGGAGCCCCGCGCGGCTTCGCGCCGGGATCCGGGGGGTGGCGCGGAGCTGCAAGAAGCCCTGGAGCACAGGCAGCTCCGCACCACCCTCCGCAGCCCCGCGCGGCTTCGCGCCGGGATCCGGGGGGGTGGCGCGGAGCTGCAAGAAGCCCTGGAGCGCAGGCAGCTCCGTGCCACCCTCCGCAGCCTCCTCCAAAGGGCACCCCGCGCTCCGCGCTGCAGGCTGCCGCCCGCAAGCCTTGCGCGCGGGGGGGGGGAGTTCCCCCAGGCGCCCAAGGCTTGCGGACAGCTGCGCGAAGCACGGGGCGTCTTCCAAAGGGCGCCCCGCGCTCCGCGCTGCAGGCTGCCGCCCGCAAGCCTTGCGCGCGGGGGGGGGAGTTCCCTCTCCCGCCTCCCTCCCGCGGCACACCAGGCAAGGTCTCACGGCACACTGGTGTGCCGCGGAACACCGGTTGGGAAACACTGTTTTAAATGGCAGTGGGTGTGGGATTTTGAGGCCACCTTATTGTTGTGAGGTGGCCAAGGTGTGGTGTACATGTGTGTGTATGTTTCCCCCAATAAACATCTCTTTGCAGCTCCCTGGGTGCTTACCCTTGCTGATTTGAAAAAGCCAAATGAGAGGTACCACCTTATGATGTCTTCTCCTGGGCTTTGATTGAATTGTGGACACCTATGAAGGCTGAAGTGAAAGGAAAGTCCAATGCTGTTAAGAAAAATATTGCATAGGAACCTGGAATGTAAGAACCATGAACCTGGGTAAGTTGGAAGTGGTCAAAAATGAGATGGCAAGAATAAATATTGACATCCTGGGCATCAGTGAACTAAAATGGACGGGAGTGGGTGAATTCAGTTCAGATGACCATCATATCTACTACTGTGGGCAAGAAACCCGTAAAAGAAATGGAGTGGCCCTCATAGTCAACAAAAGAGTGGCGAAGGCTGTACTGGGATGCAATCTCAAAAATGACAGAATGATCTCGATACGAATCCAAGGCAGACCTTTTAACATCACAGTAATCCAAGTTTATGCACCAACTACTGGTGCTGAAGAAACTGAAATTGACCAATTCTATGAAGACTTACAACACCTAATAGAAGTGACACCAAAGAAGGATGTTCTTTTCATCATAGGGGATTGGAATGCTAAAGTAGGGAGTCAAGAGATAAAAGGAACAACTGGCAAGTTTGGCCTTGGAGATCAAAACGAAGCAGGGCAAAGGCTAATAGAGTTCTGTCAAGAGAACAAGCTGGTCATCACAAACACGCTTTTCCAACAACACAAGAGACGACTCTACACATGGACTCACCAGATGGGCAGCATCGAAATCAGTTTGATTATATTCTCTGCAGCCAAAGATGGAGAAGCTCTATACAGTCAGCAAAAACAAGACCTGGAGCTGACTGCGGCTCAGATCATCAGCTTCTTATAGCAAAATTCAAGCTTAAACTGAAGAAAGTAGGAAAAACCACTGGGCCAGTAAGATACAATCTAAGTCAAATCCCTTATGAATACACAGTGGAAGTGAGGAACAGGTTTAAGGATTTAGATTTGGCGGACAGAGTGCCTGAAGAACTATGGATGGAGGCTCGTAACATTATACAGGAGGCAGCAACGAAAACCATCCCAATGAAAAGGAAATGCAAGAAAGCAAAGTGGCTGTCCAATGAGGCCTTACAAATAGCGGGGGAGAGAAGGCAAGCAAAATGTGAGGGAGATGATGAAAGATACAGGAAATTGAATGCAGATTTCCAAAGAATAGCAAGGGGAGACAAGAAGAGCTTCTTAAACGAGCAATGCAAAGAAATAGAGGAAAGAAATAGAATGGGAAGAACTAGAGATCTGTTCAAGAAAATTGGAGATATGAAAGGAACATTTCGTACAAAGATTTCCATAATAAAGGACAAAAGTGGAAAGGACCTAACAGAAGCAGAAGACATCAAGAAGAGGTGGCAAGAATACACAGAGGAATTATACCAGAAAGAAATGGATGTCCCGTATACCCCAGGTAGTGTGGTTGCTGACCTTGAGCCAGACATCCTGGAAAGTGAAGTCAAATGGGCCTTAGAAAGCACTGCAAATAACAAGGCCAGTGGAGGTGATGGTATTCCAGCTGAACTAATTAAAATTTTAAAAGATGATGCTGTTAAGGTGCTACACTCAATATGCCAGCAAATTTGGAAAACTCAGCAGTGGCCAGAAGATTGAAGAAGATCAGTCTACATCCCAATCCCAAAGAAGGGCAGTGCCAAAGAATGCTCCAACTACCGCACAATTGCACTCATTTCACACGCTAGCAAGGTTATGCTTAAAATTCTACAAGGAAGGCTCAAGCAGTATGTGGACCGAGAACTCCCAGAAGTGCAAGCTGGATTTAGAAGAGGCAGAGGAACCAGAGACCAAATTGCAAACATGCGCTGGATTATGGAGAAAGCTAGAGAGTTCCAGAAAGACATCTACTTCTGCTTCATTGACTATGCAAAAGCCTTTGACTGTGTCGACCACGGCAAACTATGGCAAGTTCTTAAAGAAATGGGAGTGCCAGATCACCTCATCTGTCTTCTGAGAAATCTCTATGTGGGACAAGAAGCTACAGTTAGAACTGGATATGGAACAACTGATTGGTTCAAAATTGGGAAAGGAGTACGACAAGGCTGTATTTTGTCTCCATGCTTATTTAACTTATACGCAGAATTCATCATGAGAAAGGCTGGGCTGGATGAATCCCTAGCCGGAATTAAGATTGCCGGAAGAAATATCAACAACCTCAGATATGCAGATGACACAACCTTGATGGCAGAAAGTGAGGAGGAATTAAAGAACCTTTTAATGAGGGTGAAAGAGAAGAGCGCAAAATATGGTCTGAAGCTCAACATCAAAAAAACGAAGATCATGGCCACTGGTCCCATCACCTCCTGGCAAATAGAAGGGGAAGAAATGGAGGTAGTGAGAGATTTTACTTTCTTGGGCTCCATGATCACTGCAGATGGTGACAGCAGCCACGAAATTAAAAGACGCCTGCTTCTTGGGAGAAGGGCAATGACAGGCCTAGACAGCATCTTGAGAAGTAGAGACATCACCTTGCCAACAAAGGTTCGTATAGTTAAAGCTATGGTTTTCCCAGTAGTGATGTATGGAAGTGAGAGCTGGACCATAAAGAAGGCTGATCGCCGAAGAATTGATGCTTTTGAATTATGGTGCTGGAGGAGACTCTTGAGAGTCCTATGGACTGCAAGAAGATCAAACCTCTCCATACTGAAGGAAATCAACCCTGAGTGCTCACTGGAAGGACAGATTGTGAAGCTGAGGCTCCAGTACTTTGGCCACCTCATGAGAAGAGAAGACTCCCTGGAGAAAACCCTGATGTTGGGAAAGATGGAGGGCACAAGGAGAAGGGGGCGACAGACGACAAGATGGTTGGATAGTGTTTTCGAGGCTACCAGCATGAGTTTGACCAAACTGCGGGAGGCAGTGGAGGACAGAGGTGCCTGGCGTTCTCTGGTCCATGGGGTCACGAAGAGTCGGACACGACTAAACGACTAAACAACAACAACATGAAGGCTGAAGAATGCATGCCAGAGGTGATGTTGTTGTTTAGCCATTTAGTCGTGTCTGACTTTTCGTGACCCCATGGACCAGAGCACGCCAGGCACTCCTGTCTTCCACTGCCTCCCGCAGCTTGGTCAAACTCAAACTTGGTCCAACCATCTTGTCCTCTGTTGTCCCCTTCTCCAAACATCAGTGTCTTTTCCAGGGAGTCTTCTCTCCTCATGAGGTGGCCAAAGTATTGGAGCCTCAGCTTCAGGATCTGTCCTTCCAGTGAGCACTCAGGGCTGCTTTCCTTCAGAATGGATGGGTTTGATCTTCTTGCAGTCCATGGGACTCTCAAGAGTCTCCTCCAGAACCATAATTCAAAAGCATCAATTCTTTGGCGATCAGCCTTCTTTATGGTCCAGCTCTCACTTCCATACATCACTACTGGGAAAACCATAGCTTTTACTATACGGACCTTTGTTGGCAAGGTGATGTCTCTGCTTTTTAAGATGCTGTCTAGGTTTGTCATTTCTCCCAAGAAGCAGGCGTCTTTTAATTTCGTGACTGCTGTCACCACCTGCAATGAGGCCAGAGGTGATATGATTTGTAAAATGAAGCAAAGGACACACAGGTACCCTGAGTGAAATAGCTCAGTCAGTATAGAGATGACTGGGATATTTCAGATGTGATAGCTCAGTTGGCACAGCATGAGACTTTTAATCTCAGGGTTATGGCTTCGAGTCCCACCTTGGGTGAAAAATTCATGTATTGGAGGGGGTTGGACTTGATGCCCCACTTTGGTCCCTTCCAACTTTACAGTTCTATGCTTCTATGAACCTACCCATAACAGTTTCACTAAATTTTTCTTCTCCCTTTGATAGTTTCTATCAGCATATATGGGGCTGCCTTTGGAGACATTTCAGAAATGGCAGCTGGTGCAGAATTTTGCAGCCAGATTGATGACGAATGCAAGAGGGTCAGAACATGTAACACCAATTCTGGCATGACTGTGTGACTTCCGACAAGTTTCCAGGCTCAATTCAAGGTGCTGGTTTTGACCTCTAAAGTCTTACGAGGCTCTTCTCTGTGTGCCACCTCTGGGGGAAATGTGGAGGGTGTTGACACATGAACAGGCCTTCTTAGTGGTGGTTCCCCACTTATGGAATGCTCTCCCTAGGGAGGCATGCCAAGAACCAATATTATTTACCGTATTGGCCCAAATATAAGTCGCACCTGACTATAAGCCACACCTTTAAAATTCAAGGAAAAAATAAGACAATATCTGAATATAAGCCACTCCCTTAAAATTTTGCAGGCACTCACACCCATTCTGTTTTACCATATGTCTGTTTCAGCCAATTTTTGCAAAGTTGCAAATTTTAGCCGCACTTTAACTTTTCAGGGTCAGAATTTGGGGGGGGGGGAGTGAGGCTTATATTCAGGCCAATATGGTATATTTAGGCACTGTTTATTTTCCACCAGGCCTTTGGTCTTTCCTTATTGATGACCCCTTTAATCCTGCCATTTTATAAATATGGATGTGCTTTTAGTTTTTACTCTATTTCAGTTGTATGTTGGTTTTAATGTATGCTCTGTTTTTTTTTGAGTTACTTTTTGTTGAACGGATTAAACAAAAGTTTTGCTGATAAAAAATATATAAATACTCAATCAACCAATTGCCTCAGAAGGCTGAAGGGGACTCTTCTCATTATAGGTTTTTAAACAGAGGCTGGGTGGTTATCTGCCAGGGGTAGGGATGCAGAAGAAATCCACCGTACTTGGATTACAAACTAGATAGATTTGTTCCCATCCAGGAAAATGGTGGCCCAGGTTGGATCAATGGCAGGCTTAGGAACTGCACTGCAAAATTCAGAGAGGTGCAAATTTCAAAGGATGCCTCTGTGTTTCATTCTTGCCTTGTTTCGGAAAGTGTGACTTAAGTATCTCCGCTTTTCATTTTTTGCATTGATCTAAAAATCAAAACTTTGGGTTGGGGGCAGTGGTGGAAGCATTTTGTCTCTACCACATGTGCAAAGTAAGTTTATGCACCTGAACTCTCTGAGGCACCACATAGTTCTCTGCCCTCTCTCTCCCAGATGGTTGATGACATACCATAGGACAACTAACCATAGCGCAAACTAAGGCCCGGTGGCTAAATCCGGCTCAGTCGCCTTCTAAATCTGGCCCACAGAAGGTCCGGGAATCAGCATGTTTTTAGATGAGTAGAATGTGTCCTTTTATTTAAAATGCATCTCTGGGTTACTTGTGGGACCTGCCTGGTGTTTTTTACATGAGTAGAAAGTGTCCTTTTATTTAAAATGCATCTCTGGGTTATTTGTGGGGCATAGGAATTTGTTCTTTCTTTCTTTTCTTTTTTTCAAAATATAGTCCGGCCCCCCCCACAAGGTCTGAGGTGCCCCCTGCTGAAAAAGTTTGCTGACCCCTGCTATAGGACATTTATGGGATAGATCCAGACCGACTTAGCCATGCTTATTTCCTTTGCAATCATTGTGACAAATCAACCCCGACTGACTAAAGTACCTTTGGTTTCAATGACATCTAACGTGATCTGGAATCCTACTTCTTTTCTGTAGCAGGCCATTCCCTGTGTTTCCAAAACTAAATCCTTACATAGTCAAAATGGTGCTATCCATGCATTAGGAGGTAGGTAGGAACAGGCTTCTGGGAATTCCAGAACAGCAAAATGAAAGGCCAAGAAAGCTTAAGGAATGGAAAAACCAAAAAGCCAGAGAAATGCAGGGTAATTATCCTTAGTAGGCATGGAATGCTAATGACAGGGCAAGGGGTCAGAAAACGAAGCAGAGTGGAATGGAATATCTTTGGAGAGGGTATGACTGGCTGACTAGCTGGCATAAACCACACTGCAACGTTCTGTTTCAGGTCCCTTTTATTCATATGACTATAGTCAGAAGAGAAGCAATTTTCAATAATTTAACCTTCTGGTATAGTTAAGATTGTTCCAGATGTCATGGATAATGAGAGCAAATTCTTTTCATTACGTTCTAATTCTGGGGGTCCTTGGTGTTCAACAGTGGAGAGCAATAGAGAGAAACAGGTCCAAAGTGATTCCCCTCTGGCTTACATCTGCCTCAACCCCTATTTATCAGAGTTTGCAAATGATGGAGGATGCTCTGAACATGTTGCATAGGCATATGAGAAAGAATAAAAATAATTGAACATATTTCTCTCTGGCCCGAGTGTATTGTTAGCTCTTTCCAAAACGTTAATTGTTTGCAGTTTTCTTTCAAAAAAGGAGAATCGTTTGGAATCCTCTACGGCAGGCGGCAGGCCTGCTGATCACAGATGCACGTTCCAGCTTTACCAGCAACGCTGTCTTAGAAAATGTGCAATGCTCCTTGTGGGATTAGAAACTCAATCGAATGGGGAAACTAATCTGGATTAAGCGATGGCATGCATTTGGAACTAGAGGAAGCTATTCAATGGACCCAAAATTTGAATAAGGCAGGGTTTGCTAGTCTTCTTTCACTCCTAAATAGGGTCAGGCTATCAGGCTATTTCATCAGACTCAGAAAGGGCCATTTATGTTAGCTGTTATCATATACTTATGCAACAAATGTCATCAAATGTTTTGCACTGGGCTAGGAGAGACCATCTTTGGGAAAGCTGGAGGGCACAAGGAGAAGGAGACGACAGAGGACGAGATGGTTGGATAGTTTGACCAAACTGCGGGAAGCAGTGGAAGACAGGAGTGCCTGGCATGCTCTGGTCCATGGGGTCACGAAGAGTCGGACACGACTAAACAACTAAACAACTAAACGACTAAACAACAACAAGGAGAGTCCCTCGGCTGAAACCCTGGAAAGCTGCTGCCAGTCAGTGTAGGCAGTACTAAACTAGATGAGCTGGCGGTCTGTCACAGGACAAGGCAGTTACCTATGCTGCTATTTGTAGATCTGAATAGAGTCCCTATGAGTTAACAGCCCTACATGAGCAGACTTTGCATCTGTGATCAGAGAGCCTACATAGGCTTTTGCGGCCTGCATTTATTGGATTGCTATGTATGTAGCCTCTGTTCAGGCCTTCAAATTAATATGTGTAGGTTGGAATAATGGACATTCTTGAGAGTTACCCATGGAGATTTACTGAAGCCCAAGCTTTCTCATTAGGCTAAACTGTGATGGATGGACTTAAGACTGTTGTCTCCAGAGATGAGAGCCACCAGAGATGTTGCTGAAAACAATTCCTGTGGTGTTAGAAACACTTGCCAAATGGCACTCTAAGGTTCTGTACCATATTTATGTGACCAGTTGAGGGGGCACACAATGAGATGTACCATGCTATAGCTATTGAACTAGCATATGTTTTATTTCTTTAAAAATATTTTTTAGATTGCTGTTCTGGGTGATACCCTTACAAATAGCAACAGCAACAGCAATACTCATTTAAAAGCCAGCATAAACTACAGATAAACTCCATTTTCACTCACACTCACACACACACACACACACACACACACACACACGGACATGTTCTGCTATTGGATAACTGCATCTGACAAAGAATCATGGCAGGGTTCGCTCTGAAAAATGAGGACATCCAGTTGAAAAGTGCTGGAAGAAAATGTTATAGAATGGATGCAGGGTAGGAACTGAATTAGACAAAAGATATCCTGAAAAGAGGTTCTACGTTGCTGCCCAAACTGAATCAAACAAAAGAGAGAGAAAGAAAGAAATGTGGATCAAACATTGAAGTTTTCCCACTTAGAATTATGTTCCCAGTATTTTGGCAGCCAGACCAAAATCTGTCATATTTTCATGGCACTGCTTATATCAACACCACCATGTTTTCTTGGCATGTTTGCATGCTCCCAAAATGTCAACATATTTTCACCAAACATTTGCACATTTTCATGTTTTTAACTATTTTCCACCATGCCATATAATTATTTGAGAGCCAATTCATCTGTATCCTCATAATATTTTTCTTCTCTTGCCCATGCCTGCGAACAATTGGATTTTATATAGCATGATTGCAAAATTGGAAGTAAACAATTCATGGTACTGTACTGACAAATGGAACCACCCAACATTAGAATTCAACGAGCAAAAAACAACAACTCCCTATCTGTTTATGATCAGAGTGAAGGCTAATTCATGTTTGGTTCAAGCTCCACAAAGCTGGGAAATTGGAGGTTGTTCAATGTCACAAATTGTTCTTGCTCAGAACTTACCCTCTGCTCATATACACTTTCCCATGGTCTTTCAGGCCCAAATCCAGATGGTGACGATGGTGTGCCTTGTTGTTGTTTTTGTTTAGTCATGTCCGATTCTTTGTGACCCCATGGACCAGAGCACGCCTGTACTCCTGTCTTCCACTGCCTCCCACAGTTTGGTCAAACTCATGTTTGTAGCTTCGAGAATACTGTCCAGCCATCTCGTCCTCTGTCGTCCCCTTCTCCTTGTGCCCTCCATCTTTCCCAACATCAAGGTCTTTTCCAGGGAATCTTCTCTTCTCATGAGGTGGCCAAAGTATTGGAGCCTCAGCTTCAGGATATGTCCTTCCAATGAGAACTCAGGGCTGATTTCCTTCAGAATGGATAGCTTTGATCTTCTTGCAGTCCATGGGACTCTCAAGAGTCTCCTCCAGCACCATAATTCAAAAGCATCAATTCTTCGGTGGTCAGCCTTCTTTATAGTCCAGCTCTCACTTCCATACATCACTACTGGGAATGACGGTGTGCCTAGAACCAGCAAAGATGTTCTCCTGGTCCTGTATTGCCTTATGAAGCACCTGAGTCTTACTGTATTAGAAGACTCAGAAGAATCCCCCTGAGCATGTGAGATCCATGCCTGTTTGTTGCTTACGTCAGTAGCTGCCAGGATGAGATGTAGAATCGCAGAATCATAGAATTGTAGAGATGAAACCCCCTGCAATTCAGGAATCTCAGCTAAAGCATCCATGACAGATGGCTACCCAACCTCTGCTTCAGGAGGAATTGATCTACACTATTCAATCATTTAGAAGAAGAACACCCAAGGACTTAAACTGGGAGAGTTGTGCCTCTTCCATCCCACACTTTTCCAGGTCTGAAGGGGGCTTGTGCATTTGACTGGACACACTTACAAATCTCCTCATGATCAGGAACCCTGATACAACAGGGTTCTCGATCACAGGGAGGCTTAAGCATACTCAGCCAACCGCACTTGTAAGCCACCTGTTTCAAACCTTCCTAATCAATGTTAAGAGGTCATGGGTGGGGTGGCCATACCCAGCATGCATAGGGGAATTGGGTGGGGCTGCCATGTCTGCAGCCCCCCCCCCCCGCTGAATGAGTTTGAAAGGCTTAACTCTCATGCATTCCTTTGAACACTGGAATAGGGCTCAATTGCTTCAGACGGCATTCCACAAATCAGCATTCGGCCAGCGCTTCTATTAGTCTGTTAACATAGTTTAATGCAATCATACTGGGTTCTAATAATTTTGTCCTATTTAATTGGGTTTGCAATACATCTTATAAAACTACCTGCCACCGAATTAGATTTTAGCGGTTAGGAAGAAAAATACGTTCGCTCCCTGCCCCCCTGCATTTCCATTATAAATGCTTAAGTCAGATTAAATTGGTGCAAACTTCTGCAGCAAGCCTTTCTCCTTCTCATCCTGTCTGTTGAAGAATTTAATGAAAATAAATAAATAAGCAGGCAAGCAAGCAAGCAAAGCTGCGCCTTGGGCACGGCTTCTCCCTCCCTCCCTCCCTCCCTCCCTCCCTCCCTCCCTCCCTCCCTCCCTCCCTCTTTTCTTTACAATGGAAGTTTCAGCCCTGTTCAGTAGCAAAACCCCGCTCTTTTATGTCGTTGGAATAAAGATAAAATGTGCCAGTCTGTATTTATAGGCTTAGCAGCAGCTGGTGCAAGACCCAAACCGTCAGAATTTGATAAATGAGCCATTCTCCAGTCCTTGGCAATTATAGATTTGCTGCACTTCTGCAAACAGCTGTAATTAAAGTTGTGAGCACAACAGAAAATTTGGAGATTGTGATGCAAGAAAATGGACCTCCTCTTAGCAGGGCTGCAAATCTTAAGGAAGTTGACAGGAAGTCATAGATCTCTGATGGAGGGTACAGTACTTATCCCCCCAATTTTGTTACTCTAGTGGGGAAGCTTTTTGACCTGGTGGGCCAGATCTTTATCTCCCCCAACCCCCAACCCCTGTAGGCAGTAGCAGCTAGGAGGGTAGGCTTGCTCCCCTTGCTCCCCAATGCTGTAAATTGCTACAGGTTTCCAAGAGGGAAAGGAGAAGGGTGAAGCATTGGGGACTTGTTGCTGTACCTGCATTGTGCTGAATCTCCTACTGCCTTGCCTCCCACTCTGTAACTGGCAGCGGCAGGTGGTATTGGGAAGCCAGGCGAACTAGCCAACCATCTGATAATGTAGGGTGATTGAGAGATGAATGGTCCTGCCCACCTGTCAAAGTTGGCTAATGCAGGTGGGCCAGGGGAGGCAGTATCCCAACAGAATCGAACCCCTTCTTGCTGGTGGATGGGTGAGAGTTTAATCCTGCTTTCTGCAGGGATCAACGAAACATGGGAGTTCCTCCACCCAGGAATTTGCATGTTCAGCTGAACCAACTAGGATTGAATTCCCTCCCCATCGGCTTTTGGGCAGGGAATTAAATCCTCCTTTCTGAAGGAAAGGAAAATCCGCCCCACCAGCTTCTTGGTTTGTTAGTGCATACTGGTACCCCACAGGGAAAATCTAGGCTATTTCTATTATTAGTATTATTATTAGTATTATTAGTATTATCATTATTCGCTTCATTTGAACTTTTCATGTATTCATTTCAATTACATTCATCCATTTAAAGTGCATTCAGTTTCTTGCTTCCTTGTGTGTTCAGTTTAGAGCTAATTTTGGTCAACGCTCCCCTGCTGGCTACTATTTCACTTTTCCAGGTTGCCCATGTTATTGTATTGTTCTGGAACATTCTAGGCAAAATGACAGATGTAGCAACAATAACAAAAAGAGGTTTCCAACGGCAGCCACCACCACCCACCTCCTGGAATGCCCTATCTAGGGCACTCTGAGAAAATATAATGTTGGCCAGCTAGAATCAAATTATTTAAGATCGTCAGATGATCCTGCTGGATCAGGTCAAAGGCCGATCTAGTTGTCAATCCTGTACAAGTGGACCTCCTTTCACGCAACAGGGCTTCCCCTTCTTCTCTCCCTGCAGCCCTTGTGTGTGTGACTCAAAACATCTGCTCCAGAGACTTCCCCAAATCCTCTGGAGGATGTGATGGAGGTATGACTGGGGAAGACAGAAAGTGGTAGATACTACAGGAGCTCAACCATTTCTAGTTCTTAATTATGTCTTGACCAGGGTTTGGAACCTGTGGCCCTCCAGATGTTGTTGAGTGCCAGTCCTAGCAGGTTCAATCAGCATAACAACAACAACGATGACAACGACAACATATTTAAACCCTGTCCTTCTGGCTGGGTTTCCCCAACCACTGGGTGGCTCCCAACAGAATATTAAAAACATGATAAAACATCAAACACCAAACACTTCCCTGAACAGGGCTGCCTTCAGATGGTTTCTAAAAGTCAGATAGTTGTTTATTTCCTTGATATGTGATGGGAGGGTGTCCCACAGGGTAGGCACCACTACCGAGAAGGCCCTCTGCTTGGTTCCCTGCAACCTCACTTCTCACAGTGAGGGAACCACCAGAAGGCCCTCGGAGCTGGGACTCAGTGTCTGGGCTGAACAATGGGGGGTGGAGACACTCCTTCAGGTATACTGGGCCAAGGCTGCTTAGGGCTTTAAAGGTCAGCACCAACACTTTGAATTGTGCTTGGAAACGTAATGGGAGCCAATGTAGGTCTTTCAAGACCGGTGTTATATGGTCTTGACGGCCACTCCCAGCCATCAGTCCAGTTGCCACATTCTGGATTACTTGTAGTTTCCAGAGCACCTTCAAATTAGTCCCACATAGAGCGCATTGCAGTAGTCCAAGTGGGAGATAACTAGAGCATGCACCACTCTGGTGAGACAGTCTGTGGGTAGGTAGAGTCTCAGCCTGCATACCAGATAGAGCTGGTAGATTGCCCTGGGCACAAGGCTAATGGTCAGGATTTGAGCAACATATAGGTCCACAGGTTTCACACCCTTCCTTTATGCAAATGCTACTGAAAATCTTTGCAGGCAACCATGCCCGTGGAAAAGATTTCTTTCAAAAGAAATATTAGATTCCCTTCTTTCTGGGGGGGGGGGGGGACCACACACCTACCAGTACTTCTCATGAAAACCCAGACATCTGTTTTCAGCTATGAAAATTTAATATTTCAGAACGGCTAGCTCAGAATATGACGTAAGTCAATCATAGATCCAATTTTCGCCTTCACATTCTGTTTGAGTTCTTGAAATAGAGAACTCTTCATTCTCTTATAATATCCGGTGGGTAAACCTTACAGCAAGTTACCTGCAAACACTGTGGGAACACCATCAATTCTTATTGGATTTTTTAAAAAGTAGTCTTACCTACATTATTAGGGCCTTTAGAATCCTAGAATGCAATCTTATTGAATTCTTCCCCCTCTCCTATCTTCCCAGCTTGTGCCATAGGTAATAACGTCAGAACATAAGAAGAGACCTGCTGGCTCAGGGTGATCTAGTTAGCACCCTGTTCTCTCAGTAGCCAGTTGGATGAATCTCACTTCCTTTGTTTGACCAAACATCTTTAAGCCCAATGAATGAGGGCGCAAGAAAGCCTGAGCTGAGAAAGTCATGGCTGCTTAAACAATAACTCTGGGTTCCAGCTGATGTTGAGGCATACCTCTGGTCCTGGAGGTATCATATAGCCATCATGGCTAGTAGCCATTGACCGCCTTAGAGCCTTAGATGTCCTTTAAATCTAACTTGTTCACCACCATCACACCCCCAGGTAGCAAATTCCAATGCTTTTTTTAATTTTTAATTTTTAGTAAATGTTTCAAAAAATAGGAATTAAACAAAGAAAAACAAAGAACAATGCATAACGCTATAAACACACTTATATATGTATTTTCCAAAATGAAAACTAATAAAAAGAAAAAGAAAGGAAAGGAAAAAGAAAAAATATAAAGAAAAAATACTTTTCATAACCTGGAATATTGCCAAATTCTTGCTTCAAATACTGCAATATATAAATTTTAGATAAAATATTATAAAAGACTTCCACCACATTCACCACATGTCTCTTAGTTGTCTTACTCGCATTTACATCTGTTCTTCAATCATTTCCCTTCCTTAGATTCTTTCATAATCAATCAAATCTTTATGTTCTCTGTATTCTTCAGAAGGTCAAATTCCATTGTTTAAGAAGATAAGAAGAGCCCTAATGGATCAGACCAAAGGCCTACTGAGTCCAGCACCCTGTTTTGTCAGTGGCCCACCTGACGCCTATAGGAAACAAGCAAAGAGGACATGAAGCCAACAGCACTCTCCTCATGTGTGACCCCCAGCAACTGGTATACAGACAGTGGAGGTAGAACATAACTATCATGCATAGTAGCCATTGTGTAATAATCTGAGGCAGGCAAGCAAGCTCCGATAAGAATTAATGAGTCTCTGGCAGTTTTATGGTATGGTTATTTACAATTAACATCCACAGAGCAGCTCTGGACCTGCCACGAGTTGGCCAGTCTAAGTCTCTGCCCCTTTCACAACATGAAGGGCGCCAAAGTCCAGTCCTTCCTCTCTTGTACTTCCGTTGCATTTTAACCCTTTCAGCTCTCCTGGTACAGGGAGAAGGTGGGTGGACTCAAATGAAGAGCCTTCTAAACGCTGCCTCCCTCCTGGTTGCATAGCAACCCCCCTAATGTCGTCTATCTCTCCCCCCCCCCCCCGCCTCTGAGCTTTCTGAATCTGCTGCTTTATCTGAGTCTGGGAACTCTTGATGAAGGGGGACCGAACTAACCCACTCCTGCTCTGTCTGTGACTGCATTCCTTCCTCTCCAGAGTCAGACTCTTCCCAAGCATTCAGTTCAGCCACGTCTCTGACACGTTGATAGCCTTATCCTCCATTTGTATCCTCTAGGTGCACTATAAAGTGTGTGAAATATATCCTTTTATCTATCCTGAATCACTTGCCATTCAGCTTCATTGGATAAACCTGTGTTATGACACAGAGAGAAAGAGTTCTGATATACACTTCTCTATACCAGGTATGCAGAACCTTTGGTCTGCCAGATGTTGCTGAACTATGACTCCCATCATGCCTGGCCATTGGCTATGCTTGCTGGGGCTGATGGGAGTTGTAGTTCAGCAAGGTCTAGAGCAGGGTTCCCCAAACTTGGGTCTTCAGCTGCTTTTGGACTACAACTCCCATCATCCCTAGCTAGCAGCATCAGTGGTCAGGAATGATGGGAACTGTAGTCCAAAAGCACCTGGAGACCCAAGTTTAGGAAACCCTGGTCTAGAGAGCCAAAAGTTCCTCAGACCTGTTCTACATCATGCATAATTTGATACATCTCTTCCAATTCCTCCCTAACCTGTCTTTCTCCTAAATTAAGGCTGCATTCCATTTCCTCAGCATTTCCTTGTTAATTTCCACATTATATTTGAGCTTTCCAGTGGAATATAGTGGAAGTTTGGAACTCATTTCCCTGCCTCTTGTGCCAATATTTTTTAATGCCCACTGAAAACCTTTCTATTCTGCTAGGTCTACGCAGGCATTTAAGAAGATGTTCCTTCCACAATGCTTAATTGATGTCTGTTTCCAACATTTTATATGGTTTTTATTGTATGGTTTTATGTGTTACTGCTTTAAACCACTATGCTTTTTTTTATGGCACAGCAGTATATAAATATTGTTTATAAATATTCCAGGGAAAAAAATCTGTTTGCAAATATGTAAACTCAGAAAATAAAGTTGCAAAACTCGGGGTGGTGTAGCAGCCTGCAGTTCTTTCCTGACATTTGAATGGGTGAATCATGGGGGTACAGAAGCATGAATGTGCAGAAAGTGTAGCAATGTTGTCCAATGATGTTCATGGTTGTTTCACACTACACCCACTGGTGTGAATGAAATTTAGCATGACATGAGAGTTGTTGTTGTTGTTGTTGTTAAGTCATTTAGTCATGTCCGACTCTTCGTGGCCCCATGGACAAGAGCACGCCAGGCACTCCTGTCTTCCACTGCCTCCCGCAGTTTGGTCAAACTCATGCTGGTAGCTTCGAGAACACTGTCCAACCATCTCGTCCTCGGTTGTCCCCTTCTCCTTGTGCCCTCCATCTTTCCCAACATCAGGGTCTTTTCCAGGGAATCTTCTCTTCTCATGAGGTGGCCAAAGTATTGGAGCCTCAGCTTCACGATCTGTCCTTCCAGTGAGCACTCAGGGCTAATTTCCTTAAGAATGTATAGGTTTGATCCTCTTGCAGTCCATGGGACTCTCAAGAGTCTCCTCCAGCACCAGAATTCAAAGGCATCAATTCTTTGGCGATCAGCCTTCTTTATGGTTCAGCTCTCACTTCCATACATCACTACTGGGAAAACCATAGCTTTAACTATACATATCTTTGTTGGCAAGGTGATGTCTCTGCTTTTTAAGATGCTGTCTAGGTGTATCATAGCTTTTCTCTCAAGAGACCAATATGATGGTCATCCGAACTGAATTTGCCCATTCCCGTCCATTTTAGTTCACTGATGCCCAGGATGTCAATATTTATTCTTGCCATCTCATTTTTTACTACATCCAAATTACCAAGGTTCATGGTTCTTACATTCCAGGTTCCTATGCAATATTTTTCTTTACAGCATTGGACTTTCCTTTCACTTCCAGGCATATCCGCAACTGAGCAACCTTTCGGCTTTGGCCCAGCCGCTTCATCAGCTCTGAATCTATTTGTACTTGTCCTCCGCTTTTCCTCAGTAGCATGTTGGACTCCTTCCAACCTGAGGGGCTCATCTTCCAGCGTCATAACTTTTATATGCCTGTTGTCTTTGTCCATGGAGTTTTCTTGGCAGGGATACTGGAGCGGCTTGCCGGTTCCTCCTCCAGGTGGATCACGTTTGGTCAAAACTCTCCACTATGACCTGTTCATCTTGGGTGGCCCTGCCCTGCATAGCTCATAGCTTCTCTCATTTATTCAAGCCCCTTTGCCACGGCAAGGCAGTGATCCATGAAGGGGGACATGAGGGTATATTCGTCAAAAACCCAGAGCTCCACAATGCAACAGGTACTGCAGTGTGAAAGGAACACTGGGAAACAAGACTGGAGTGCTAGAAATATATCCAGGAAGACTAAAACAGTATTCCCCACATCCTGAAGTTCTTGGACGTGGTACCTGGGATCAGGCTCAAACCCTCAGGCAAAGGGACTTTCTGGTGCCTTGTGCAGTTGGACCCAGTGGAGAAATGGTGTGGTGAAGTGGACAATTGATTGGACAGAGAGACCTGGTTTGAAATCCCCAGTCAGCTATGAGGCCACTCTCACATGGCTACAGTGCTCGGTTTTTAATGTTTGATGCTTTATTATGGTTTATATATTCTGTAAGCCGCTCAGAGTGGCTGGGGAAACCTAGCCAGATGGGTGGGGTATAAATAATAAAATAATAATAATAATAATAATAATAATAATAATAATAATTATCCAAATGCACTCTAAATAGACTCAAATATCATAACCTTCCCTTTTAAGATGGCAGTTGCTTTGACCCCTTGGCCATTCTGTCTGCCCTTTTCTGCTCCTCGTTGTATAAAATGCAATTACGAGAATTTGCAGTGAAGATTATTTGGCTCAGCTGATGTTTAGCTCAGTAGATGGTTATTCCCTGTACACCTCTGTGGGAAGATAATGGATGGATCTGGCAGAGGGAGGAGGACTTAGGGGCCTGGTTGAAACCTCATCTAGCACATCCCCAGGGTTTAGGAAAGCGTGAGACACAACGAGACCATTTTGTTGTTGCTGCTGCTGCTGTTCAAAACGGTTTAATTAGGCAAATACTAGGGGATCTCTCATTCTTTCATACTCACGGCCGTGGAGTCTATTTGCAATTAAATTGAGTAGAGTTACGCTCTCAAGTAAAAAGGGAGCTGCCTGGAAATTAGTAATATGCATCTCTCTACCCTTTTGACAAATTATTTTCGAGTGAAAAACATCTGTTCCCGCTAAAAAGGGTTTCTTCCATCTTTTACTTCTGCTTTATGCAAATTGTTGTTTAGTTTTGCAAACTAAGGCGGGGGAAAGAGGTGGTCTCTTTTGCCAAAAGGGACAGCCAAAACCACACTGATGAAATTTAGTGGGCCGGGAGTGGGATATCATTTTCTCTCTCTATTTAATTATGTTTACCCTTTATAACAGGTGTAATGAGCAGAACACCTGATGGATAATGATAATACCAGATGGTTTCGAATCGTTACTCCATATGCTATGTGTTTTAAAATAGAATAAAGATGTGGTTAACCATTGAGGGGCTGCCACTAAAGACCCAAAAAGGTTAAAAAAAAACTTGGGGGTTTCAAACAGACTTAGGGATGTCCCCTCTTTATCCTGGCCTTTGACACCTGAGATGTGTATTTTCAGGACGGACCCTATACTTGCAACTGTAATTTGCTTTAACTGTAATAGTACTAAATTTTAAACTATTGTAACCCAGTCTGGGATCTGCTAATGAAGGGTGGCTATTATTATTATTATTATTATTATTATTATTATTATTATTATTATTATTATTATTATTATCATCTTAAAAACAGTTTCAAAACAGCACAGTGAATATCAGAAGATTAGTTTAAAAACAATACAAAATGTATACCTATGGCAAAGACCTTTTTATCCAACTGGGAAATGTGGTCATTTCTTGTCATTTCATTGTAATTTATAGCCAGGTAGCAGATAATCAGTTCATCAAGGAGACCTTATTCCAGTATGGAGATTCTTTTATTTATCTGAAGCAGTTGTTCATCCACTTTCTCTCCATCTATCCACAAGAGTCAGTGTAGTGTAATGGTTAGACTGTTGGACTAGGACCTTGAAGACCAGGGTTCAAATCTCCTCAGCCATGAAGCTCAGTGGGTGACCTTAAACTGATCAGGGTCTTTTGGCCTAACTTACCTCATGTTGTTTTTGTCAGGATAAAATTGTGGGGAGGAGAACCAGCTACACTGCTTTGAACTCCTTGGAAGAAAGGGTTGGGGAGACAGAAATGTAATAAGTAAATAAATAAAACAATAAATATGTCATGCATAAAGCACTACATAGTCATTAAAGGGTTCTCTTAAAATACGAAGAAGCTAAAATAGTAAGAACAGGCTGCAGAGCCATCAAAAAGCTGCAGCAAAACCACTAAACCAATAAAAAGGGCGGATCAGCCATGCTAATCTGAAGGTTAAATAACTTGGTGCCTAAATACTCTCAAGGGGTGGGGCTCACATTTAGGAATATGATACCAGCAACAAGGTGCCATCACTGAAAAGGCCCCCTCCATCCAGAGAAGAGTATCATTATGTATGCACTTGTGTTTTGTGTTTTTCTATTGTAAACTGTGGTCTTTGGATGAAGGGCGGTACTGTATAGGAATTTAAAAAACAAACAAGCAAGCAAGCAAGCAAGCAAACAAACAAACAAATAAATAAATAAATAAATAAATAAATGTTTTTGAAGAAGTGTGCATGCACATGAAAGCTCATACCAATAACAAACTAAGCTGGTCTCTAAGGTGCTACTGGAAGGATTTTTTAAAATAAATTTTGTTTAAACAAATAAATGGCAGAGCATAAGGGCTAGGCAGGTTTTCTGGGAGAAATATGGCTGGCTTGCCATGTGTTGAAGCTCTGGTTCTGGATTTCCTGCCTATACTTATCCATAAGATTTCTTACCCCTCAAAGGCAACATACAATAACAACAGCAAAAAACACAAAAACGCACAATGGCACCAAAACGGTGGATACATTTAAAACAAAGCTAAAACAATACAAGATAGACTCTCATGGCAAAGACCCATTTACTCATCTGGGAAAACCTATCGGAACAAAAATGTCTTCAGTTGTTTCTTGAAAGTAAATATAGTGGATGCTTCTCATATCTCAACAGGAAAGCTGCTCCACTGCCACACTAAAAACACTGCTCTGCATGGCCACAAAGAGGGCTTCTGAGATACTGGGAACTTGCAGGAGAAACTTCCCTGCAGACTGTAGATATCTGTTGGGTGTATAAGTGATAAAGGTAAAGGTAAAGGGACCCCTGACCATTAGGTCCAGTCGTGACTGACTCTGGGGTTGCGGCGCTCATCTCGCTTTATTGGCCGAGGAAGCCGGCGTACAGCTTCCGGGTCATGTGGCCAGCATGACTAAGCCGCTTCTGGCAAGCCAGAGCAGCGCACGGAAACGCCATTTGCCTTTCCACCGGAGCGGTATCTATTTATCTACATGCACTTTGACGTGCTTTCGAACTGCTAGGTTGGCAGGATAAGGGATAAGACAGTCTAAAAATCATGGAAGGAAACATAGTATACACTCCCCCCACTAAGCTAAATGATTGTCTCCCCACCCCTCAAAAAGCATCACTGGTGTGGCTGTGCAGGGGGTGGGCTCTGTTGATCTATTTCACTTAATTAAACAATTATTTTTATTATTACTTTATGTAACACTTAAAAAGACAGTTGTTCTTTTAAATGAACACTCCAGGATCAAAGATGCTTGCAGCTGATAATGTGGATACTGTTCAAATGACTTTTCTTCTTGCAATCTGCTCCGTGAATTGTTCCGTAGTATTTGCAGTCTTTAGATACATAGCTGAATGATATATCTGTAGTTACGTAAAAGTGGGGGGGGCAGGGGGGAGTCACTTGAAACAAAATTCATGGCTAAAAGCTGGCCCAGAGTTATTTAGACAAAGTTATTTAGACAAAGTTAAGAGTCAGAAAAATGAGCCTCTCAACTCACATGGGACAAACAAATCACTTTGCAGACGGCAGAGACATCTACTCTTCCACCGACACTGGAAAATCTGAGGACTCAGGCACCTGACTAAGCCTTTCCTCAGAGTAGACCCATTGAAATTAATGGACTGAAGCTGATCGTTGTCTACATTGTCTGCTATGGGTCTGCTTTGAGCAGAACTAAAATTTGACGCAGCCCTGACAGTTTTGGAGATCCAACATTCATGTACAGAGGGCAGAAGTTTATCTGTTTCTCAACTAAAAGAGTGTGGCCATCTCCAGTGCAAAAAGGATTGGGGGGGGCGTGGCGTGGCACTGCTTACATGGAGAGTAAGTCCTCATTATATTACAACCAGCTGCCTCGTTTAGCTTGTAAAATTATTTATTTTGATACATAATTACATGGGTTGATACTTTAGTCAGCAATTAATTAGTTCTAATTGGAGTGTAAATTAATTAAAAGAACGCACTTTGTCAACTGCAATTTGTTTTTATCCAGCTCAGTACTGGGATGGGTGTGAAAATGAAGACAGCAACCCACATAGGGGAGTGTTGGAGCCATTTCCAAATTGACACAAGGCTGTTCTTAATTATTTCGCAACACCAAGTAGGGACAGCGATGTTCTATTCTGGGTAGGGTGCTAACAGGTGCTAAAATGAACCCATGCTGTTTAGCCTTCAAGAAAGGCTAGACTGAGAAGCATCTAAAGCCCACATCATTCCAGATATAAACAAAAAAACATGGACATGGAACAGACTATTCAAGATGCTTAAGAAAAGAAACTGGTCATAGGCTTAAAATGCCTTCTTAAGAGACAATTAATCACGCACGACACATTTCATTGTTATGTGGCTTGTTATCATTGGGCAGTATCCAATGCAATGTGGACACGTTGAAACTAATGGATATAGTCAAATTGAACGTAGCTGCATACAGTCTATTATTATGTCTTCTTACTCATCCTGCACCACAATATCCTATCTTGCTTCTTGATGAGAAGCATTTTTTTTACTGATTTTACTAAAAATAAGAAAAAGATCATTAATTAAATGCATCGTTATACACATCGTTATACCTTACCTATAGTATTATATTCATATACTCTCCAGGTTTCCTAAAGTAATCAGCATATAAACAGATACATATAGCAATGCACTTAACTGTGTGAAATATATAATTAATTACAAAATTGTGCTGTATCATGGGAATACTTTTATATGTATCTTATATAAAATATATGTAAAGGTAAAGGTAAAGGGACCCCTGACCATTAGGTCCAGTCGTGGCCGACTCTTGGGTTGTGGCACTCATCTCGCTTTATTGGCCGAGGGAGACGACGTACAGCTTCCAGGTCATTTGGCCAGCATGACTAAGCCGCTTCTGGCGAACCAGAGCAGCGCACGGAAACACCGTTTAACTTCCCGCTAGAGTACCTATTTATCTACTTGCACTTTAACGTGCTTTCGAACTGCTAGGTTGGCAGGAGCAGGGACCAAGCAACAGGAGCTCACCCCGTCGCGGGGATTCAAACCGCCGACCTTCTGATCGGCAAGTCCTAGGCTCTGTGGTTTAACCCACAGCACCACCCACATCCTAAAATATATGTACTTTTTTGCATATAATTTTGAATATATGTAGTTGGCCTTCTTGAACAACCATAACATGCATAAGTGGCTTGGACACGCATGGGCACAGGAGTCATCTGCTGCAAAGCTAAGTCAGGTCAGAACAGCCAAATTCTGTGTACATATCTATTTAAAATGGATTATTCCTCCCTCCCTAATAACAATATCCTGTTAAAAAGACCTGTACTCCATTTAATTGTGAGGACCTTTTTAATCAACCAAAAGTTTGAATATCTATCCAACTCGGTTTTCTGCAACTTTATGCCCTCCAGGTGTTTTTGGATGACAACTCCTATTGTCCCTGGCTGTTGGCCATGGGGGGGGGGGCAGACTGAGAATTGATTTTCAAAACATCTTAGAGCCACCAGGTTGGAGAACACCTATCTAAGTGGCCTGTTGACTAATTGCTGCAGAACTAATTCATGGGGATTTGCCATCTGTTCCATTTTATATTTGTGTCCTCTAATTTCATTTGCTGATTCAGCTTTCAGAAATTTGCATACATTTCCATGAATCAACATATGTGTGCGATTCCACACTCCCAGTCTTCTGAGAGAGATGGAACTCTAATCTGGTTTCTATGCTGAGCATCTGATGTTACAAACAGGGTGAAGAGATATCCTTGCTGAGATAAATTCCGTGAGATACATAAGCACTGAGTAGATTCATGGGAAGTCTACTTTATATAAGCAGGTTGGCGCTATCCCTCAGAACTCTCCCTCCCTCTCCTTGTCTAGCTCTCTCTTTATGTATATACTTCAAAGGGAGAAATGACAATGAAACCACAAAGAATGATTTATGTGATGAAGCGGAGGACACCATCACACGGGAGACATTCCTGATGAAAGAAGGATGTAATCTTGTCATAATAGGTCCTTAGCCCCACCATTTTTGTCAGAGGCATATATCCACAGAGCGGGTGCAAATCACTAAAGTGGAAAGGGAAGACTGAATGAGCTTTACGGCATTTGTAATATCAACATATCTCATTCACTCTGTTTCTAAGGCCAATGGGGTAGCAAAGAGCTGCAGCTCCTTTGTGGAGCACCTGCTCTGCATGTTGAGCATCCCAGGCAGGGATGTTGGCATCTCTAGGCAGGACTGCGTATGCACCCTGTTCAAATCCCTGGACAGCCAATGCCAGACAACGCTGAGCTAGATGGACCAGTGGTCTGACTCAGTATAAGACAGCTTCCCATGATTGTAGGTTATGGGATGGGGAGAAATCTGAAGCCTAGGGAGTCTTCGATCTGTCTTGAGATGCCTTGTTAACAGCACGGTGTGAAAACCTTCCCAGAATTGTCCCAATTTGCCTCATAATTCAGAGTACACACAGAGCTTATGCACACCTTTGGTGCCTGTTCAAAGCAGGGTGAAACGATGTGGCAGTTGTCGTCGGACTACAACTCCCACCACTCCTAATTCTTGGTCATGCTGGCTGGAACTGATGGGAGCTGTAGTCTAGCCATGTGTTGCACGTCACCCCAATCTAAGAGGGATGCAAGATTCCAGGGGTTCTAGGCCCTTACCCAGGGTTCTTGTTTCCTTTTGGAATGCGGCACAGTGGGGATTCTGGTGTCTTTATGATGAATGGTTTATTTACACACATGTGCAACCTGAGCCTACAATGGAGAGGTTCACAGCATTAACAACCCAAAAGGGCCTTGTTTCTCCCGTAGCCGTAGCCTTGGAGTCAAACAGAAATCAAACATCACTCTTGAACATCACTTTTGAAAGTGCAGATTTGGTAGGTTCCATTTTAAATGTGAACTGAATTGAATTTCCCCCTCATCCCTAGTGGTCATAGGCAAGAGACATCTCAGACAAAGATGTTGTTACTGCCTGTGTAGCATTTCTCCTTGGACCATCAGTGTTCCAGGCCCAAGGCTGCATTTCCAATCCACAGCTGTTCGCTACCGTGGTTGCAGGCAATGGCAGGAATTCTTTCTCATCAATGACTTCCCAAAGGTGACTGGGCATCTCTACTTCCAACTGCTCCCGCAATCACAGAATTAGCAAATATCTGCCAGCTTTGCTTAACCTGACATATTACACTCTCCAACGAATGGAAGCAAAACCAGTGGACATTTGATTGAATACAGTTTTAAATTGTCAATTTTGACTGATTGGTTATCTCTTTGCCAAACAGCACTGCCACTTCTCTCCATTCTGAAACATGTATTTTGACAAGACATCTGAAAGCCTCATCTTTCCATCACTTAGAGAATGAATAAAAATGGAAAGCCCTCCGTTAATTACTGCAATTTGATTGGCACCAGCTTTCAAACATTTCTCTTTTGTTCTCTTAGTATTTCCTAGTTCAATCTTCTGAGTCACATTGTATTCACAAGATTATTACTTGGGCTGCAATTACAACTATTGAAGCCTTGGAAATGTTGCTTGCCAAGTTTTTTTTTTAATTGTTTAAGTCACGTCAAAGCTTAAAGAGAACTTACCACCCCCCAAAAAGCTGTGGATACATATATATATATTTAGCACCCTTAAGTTCTGGGAGAGGGAAGGCTTGAATGATACCCTTACCTGATCATTTCCCTACATAAAAGTATGCTTCCCCCCTGCACACCTGTTTTGCTTCCATCACTACTGTAAGACCAAATGTGGCCTGTACCAGTGGTGGTTGGAATGTGTGGCTTCACATATTGCTGGACTACAATTCCCATCATCCCTGAGCACTGGCTATGCTGGACGGTGCTGCTGGGAGTTAGAGACCAGCAATATCTGGAGGGCCACAGGCACCTCACCACTGGACTGCATAATCTAAACTTGCAATTCAATGCTCAATTCAAGATGTACCAGTAGGTTTCAGGGACTGGGGAGCTGACCAGATGGGAAGAACCTCTCCCCTCTGGTCTGCTCCTGGACCATAAATTGAGGCCTGTAGCTGCAGCAGTTGCCTATCCATGATGCTCTATGTCGCACCAAACTCAGTGAGCTGTAACCAATAAAGTTGTGCTCATTCTGAACCATCTTTGGGCCTATGCTCCTAACCCTTCAGCAAAAATAGTTTGTCCTTTGATATTCAACATATGCTACCAAGTAGTATCTCTCTTGACCCATTGTGCATATTTCAAGGCCACTGGAAAAATATAGATGAAGTTTTGCATTTTGAAATCTTTGCTGAAAAGTTAAGGGCAAGAATGGCAGTAGCCTATTATTCAAAGTAGGAAGTACCTGCTTATTTATTGGTTTTTGTTATAGAAAACAGGATCCTGCAATAATGACCAAATTAACTAATTGCACTTTTAATTTGCTTTCTATTGAAATATAGTCACGTTTGTTATGGGAATCTACTGCCAATCAATTTCACGGGCTGATCCTGGGTATTTATGGGAGAGTAATAAGCAACAAATCTCTATCCACCATCTCCATAATTGTAGAAATAACACATGCAATCTCTTACTAATGGCATCAGCTTTTCCAGTACTGTCAATACGTTTCGGGAGCTGCACCGCTGCAAATAATGTTGAATGTAATGCCTTTTCTGTTTATTATAATTTGTTCTTTGAGAAGAATTGTCCCGCTGATGGGCATGATCTGCTCAGGCTGACTGTCCAGGTGTGAGCATAATCCGATGAATCACTTGAGATGTAAAATGGCTTCTTTTTACATGGCCGACCTGCCCCAAGGCAAAATGCAACTAAATATTACTGCAAATATTCTATTACAAGTTGTGTTTAGCTTTTAATGATTTGCCATAACATGCCTGATTAAAAACCTGCCTGAGTTCTAAACCTAATGAACCTTAAACTTTCACATTAGAGACATTAATTATGTCAGTCCCAGTGGCATCCCAGCAGAGCACAGTTAGCCAGCTTTATTAATACAGAACCGAGGGCTTGCTACGGAGAGACAAAAACAAAACTTAATCCCCTCCACCCCTACTGAGGCTTTAATGGATGAAATGTTAGCTGTTGGGACTAGTGGATATAAGTGGCCTTTGAGCAATGTAGGAAGAGCACAGAGTGCTTAGCTATAAGCTGAAAGAACAGCTAATGATCCATAGCATCATTGCTATCCAGTAATGCCATCATCTGCTGGTGAGCTGGGAAAATTGGGTTGGCTGCTGATGTTGGGGACGAGGAACCTGTGGCCCTCCAGATGCCCATGGACTACAATTTTCAGCATCCCTGGCTACTGAAGATGCTGGATGGGGATGGTGGGAGCTGCAGTCCAACTGCATCTGGAGGGCAATGAGTTTCCCATCTCTGGTTGAGGCATGGGATGGCCCAGATGGTGATGGTGTCTGTTTTCATAATTGCAGTAGCTTTGGCTATTAAAAGAAAACATCCATTCATTCAAATTGCATCTGTGTTGCAATTCATTAGCCGAATTAGCACAAGTGCCATTATGTACGGTCAGGGCTGGACCAAAACCACCAACAAAGCTGAATGTTGGAAGATGCAGATAAAAGAAAATTCTTCTTCATGCAGCCCTGGTATGTGGACCCCAGAAGGTATTGTGGCCCTTGAGCTGAGCTGAGCAAGCCACTGGCCTTTCTTGAGGTGTAGTGGTATTGCGGGGTGGGTGAGGGGTGGCACTTCTTCTGAAGCATCCCTGATGAGGCTGCCTTGTCAGGGAATTCCTAGACATTGGGGAGCCAGAACACTTGCCCCGGTTGAATTTAGCCTTCCAGCAGGCATTCCTGAAGCGGCAGAGTTGATTGAACCTGCAGGTTCACTCAGGTCTGATTCTCAGGAATATAAACAAACCTGCCACAGCCTTGGCACACAGATCGCCTCCCTTCGTGTTGTGCTGTCTATATTTTGACAGTTTATGCTTGTTTTTGACCTTGCTGTGGACTAAGTCAGTTGCCGTATTCAGGACCAGGGAAGAATTTTTCTCTCAGACTAATTGGCTCTGTCTGAGGGTTTTGCCTACTTCATAGCAATTGTCGCAGCTTTGGGTGACCTTAGGCATTGGGTAAGCCTTAGTCATGGCTGGAGGGGAGGCTGTAAGCCTCTGCCTGCCCCTCCAAGAGAAGGGGTATCCTGTTAAAGGGATTCTGGAGGTGGTGATTCTGTCCTGATGTCCAGGCTGTGGCTAGGGCCATAGCACTCCTTGAAGTGGGAATCCTGATGAGGATGTTCTTATTTGATGTAAGTCATAGGACCGCCTAGCTTCAAGATGCCTCCACAAGATACTTCTAGCAGGTAGGCTGGTTGTGATAGGTTCAGTGGCGTAGGAAGGGGGTGCAGTGGGTGCAGTGTGCCCTGGGTGTCATCATTGAGGGCGGTGACAAAATTACAAAAATATGTGTCACGGGCCTGTTTTCTCTGGGATTCCCCTCCCTCCTTCCACACCTGCAGGGTGAAGAGGCAAGGTGGCGGTTCTGGTGTGTCTGGTTCAACACTGAGGGGATGCAGCATCGCCCTTGGGCTTAGCCACCGGTCGCCCATGGGGCTTCCTCCAAAGAAGTCCCCTCAGAAGCACAGCGCAAGGCGGCTCCCGCCTGCCTTCATTTGCCCTCCCACCCTCCATCCCTTTCTGCTTCTTCCCCACTCACTGCCATGGAGCCCTAGAGGGAAGTGACGAACACTTGGAGCACCATCTTCCCTCCCTGCCTACATTCACCTCATGGCTGTGGCGGCTCCTGCCTGGGTGAAGGTGCGCCAGTGGAGCCCTCTCTCGCCTCAGTGCCTTAGCGAGGGAAAGGTGAGGCGGGCTTGACGAGCAAGGCACTTGCCCAGCTTGGGCTTCAGCTGCAGTGGAAGTGCACCCACACAGCCCTGCTCAAGTGCAGAGGACAAAGGTAGGGGGGAAATGGTTTTAAGTGCTTATGCTCACAATGTAAACAAACCAGAAAATAACACTTGCAACTGTAAGTATCTTATTTTTCCTTCTTTTAATAATTACAATCTGGGGGGAGGTGACAAGAAATTTTCCGCACCAGGTACCACTTGACCTTGCTACATCACTGGATAGGTTGTACCCAATGCCTATGCCAAACCCCTTACATCCATAATCAATGAAGTTGAGGCCTTATTTGATTCAATTCGAGGTGTCCTCTCTGGTTCCTTTAATGAGTTGGGATGTCAATGCTTTGTCATGCCAAGGTTCCTTTCTCTATCCTCCAATGCTTGTGGTGGTGGAAGATTTCTGTTCCCATCTACAGAAACGAAAGGTAGCCATGGCTCTCTTGTTGGCATATTTTGCTTCTGGCCCTCCTCCTGCCAGGTATCAACAGTGCTTGGCAAAGGAGCTGGAGCTCATGTGCATATGCATAAGCACACTCATTTGTGGAGGACAAGTGGTGGTGGGTGCTTCAGAATCCAATTATGTGTTCATTATGCTGCCTTCCCTGTGATATTGATTACATGTTCTGCTGAAACCAAGCACAAGACACTTAGCTAATTATCACTGAACAACATGCACTTGGAGGTCGTATTCTCTAGGCTGAAGATTCACCATGACACGTGCACACTGCTCACCATAGCTATGTTCCAGGATCTATTTTCAGCATCAACTGACAGTGTCATGGACTGGACTGAGAAGGAATGGTGGAGTCTTCCATCTGTCCTCCTGCACTTCCTAGAGAAGGCAGGGACAGCATAGATTTAGAACAGTGGTTTGCAGAAGGCCATAGCTCAGAGGGGAGAAGCTGGGAAATATTGGGAGAGGAGCAGGAGGAAGAAGAAGCACCAGAGGAGAGACAACTGACAGACTCAATGTCCTTAGAAAGCATTCCAGACTCCCCCTCTCCCAGGACTCAGCGTACATTGAGAACAGGAGAACAGAAAGCTCAGAGGCAGAAAGCACAGATCAGCTGACACAGGCATGATGTATAATAAGGAGAGATGGAGGAGGTGGGACTTTACTCAGAGCAATGCCATTACTGCAAAAGATGCACTTTTCAAAGCCTCTCTCTGTGAATATTGAATAAAAGACTTGGTAAGAACTCTTCTTGTTTATCTAATTCTTGGCTGCCCACCATGGGAGGGATCAGATTCTCTGAAGCCTGACAGACAGTCCCAGAACATATAAAATAAGAACTGATGAAAGTGCCCTTGAACATGTACAGAGTGTCTTCCCCTCACCACTAAGTAGCTAGAAAGAATCCCCATACACCATGGATTAGAGCCAAGGCTTCCAAATTAGTGGCTTTCCATCTGGATCAGCAGCACCTAAGGGCACGACTTTGGGGTAGAAGTCCAGGGCCCCAAAAAGCAGAAAGAGCAGGAGGGCCTTCACATGCAGTAGAGTTGACTTAGCACATGTTTAGGTAAGCAAAGTCATACACATTGCCATCAACAGAGAAGTGAAACATAAGGCCATTGAGTCCAAAGTCTAAAATGACCTAACTTCACTGCTGGTCTAGTTTATCAAGTCCTATTCAAAACAACCCACAAACTGAAACGCAGCCATCCTTTGAAATTTGCACTTCTCTGAATTTTGCAGTGTGGTTCTCCAGCCACATAATATGTACAAAAATGCACGTTCAAGGGAAAAGTGTGCCTCAATATGCATATAAAATCACATTAAAATATTAGGACTAGATTGCTTTGCAAAAATGTGTATCCTAGGCAAGGTTGCAGAGAAGCATATATATTAGGAGAACTTCACCGATGGATTTTCATGAGGACTTAAAAAACAAACTTGCAGGAATGTGAAGGTCAGACTGGAAAAAATGAGAAACTGAGAGAAAATGAAATTGACAGAATTTCCTACGCCTATACTTACACCACCACCCCCCCCGCATACCCCACACCTTTTAAAACACTGAAATTCCTATAGACAGAAGTGTTCTCCATTGCAAGTTTGCATATTTAGTGTCCTGTTCACTGCAAATGAACAAAATATTGGCTGCAAGAAGGAGCAGGAAGTCCATCTGCCAACAAAAGGGATGATCAGACAAATAGCCAGAAATCAATATGGGGCCAAATCTCCAGCAGAATCATGAACTTGAGCTGTCCTTCATCCATGCTTTTATTCAGAACTTCATTCAGTACTCTCTCTCTCTTTTTGGTAAGTAACATATCTGCCCTGTATCTGATATGTTTGTTTGTGTGTTCAAAAAAATAAAAATGCAAGAAGAGCATGCTTGGGGGCAAACAGGAAATCCTGCAAGGCAGAAGATCTTGAAGCAAGTACCACGGAACATCCCCGCTGAGGCTGCACCACCCGTTGTTCGCTCTCTGTCTTTATTTTATTTTAAACATTTATATATTCCCGAGTTTCTTCCCAAGAGCATGCAGAAGATAACAATTAAGATTAAACAACAAGAACAACAAAAAATGCACCAAACGATTTTTTAAAAATCCCTTTACAATTCCACGGAAACAGCAGCAAAGGACAGGATGACACAGTGCAGCAGCAATAACACTTTATTTGAAAAACAGAGGTAGTGAAAGAATTCAATAAGCTATCGAATTGCAAGCCAAATGCCTTCCTAAAAAGGAAGGTTTTTGGAAAAACAAACAAACAAAGAAACAACAACCGAGATAGTCCTCTGTCTGAAGGAATGTCCCTGAGCAGTCCTTTATTCAAATGAATTGTCCGAAGGGCTGTTTGATCTGAGTCTGGTTTAAAAATAAAGAAGCCCAAAAAGGGAGATCAGAAGTATGGAATTTGCCCATCAACACCTGGGCAGCAGACTGAGCAGGCACACAGCTCAATTGGCCACAGTCTTCTCCACAATGGTGAGATGTATTGCATTTCTATTTAAAATTATAGTAATTATTCCTCAATGTGCATCTAGACATGCAGGTTAGCACATGCACATTTTAAGTGTATCTGTGTCATCAGTTTGGGTGATGAACTCTTTGATGATGGGCTTTGAGACCATCTTTCCCTTGATCCAGTGCCTCATCTGTATGGTAGCTCGTTGGGAAAAAGAGGCTGTCTGTAAAGGATAGTCATTTATTTGCTGTCCTCCTCTAAACAGAAGCCCCACTGTGAGGCAGATTCAAGAAGGCCAGATGCACATTTCTGATGACATTAGTGCATCCTCTGACAATCGAATGAGCTAATTACTCCCTAGCCATATATTAAACCAAAGCTTGCAGAAGCTCATCTGAAAAGAGTGAATGAGAGAGAATAAATTTACGATATTTGTTTGGCTCCTTCTCTTTTTGTCATTTAGATAACAAATTGAAACAGGGTTGTTGTTTTTTTGAGGGGTGTGTGTGTTGGCCCAGGCTTTAGGTGAATCAGTAAGAGAACTCTCACATGGCTTAATCACAGTTTGGATTGGTGTTGCTTTTAGTCTGTTATTGTAGGATTTTTGTATGGGTGCCTTTCATCCTTTGCGTACAACACTTCGGAGGCTGCTTGAGATTAAAAAGCAGGGGGCAAATATTTCCAAAGTACAAGTGCCTCCCTGTTTCAGAGATTTGTCCTTCAACTTATAGAGGGATGTTAAGTTGGAGAAGACAATGCAGCTGTTTTGGGACTACAACTCCCATCATCCCTAGCTAACAGGACCAGTGGTCAGGGATGATGGGAACTGTAGTCCCAAAACAGCTGGAGGGCCAAGTTTGGCCATGCCTGGCTTACGGAATAACCATATTCATGTCTACTCAGAAATAGGTTCTACTGAGCATAATGAAACTTGTTCGCAGGTAAGGGTGCACAGGACTGCAGCCCTGGCCTGGATCCAACGTATTATATTTGTAATGATATATAGCTAAACAAAGTAAGCAGTAATGTTTGTTTGATTGATCACACTTACTAACAACCTTATAGCCAGCACAACAGCATTGCTTTAACCTCCCTCAAAACCCCCCTGCATTTTTTTAAAAAGATGTTTGAAAATCAATCCACATGGTGGTGGTGGTGGTGGTTGTTTTAAAAAAACCCAGCACACTTTAATGAATTATTCCTTCCCTGCCTACACAGCTATACCACCCCTGCTAGTGTGGATGGAAAATAAATACAGTGGTGCCTTAATTGTCAAATACCCTGGAACTTGGATGTTTTGGCTCTTTTGGAACCTGAACATCTGATGGGGCTTCCGATTGAGTGCAGGAGCTTCCTGCAGCCAATGAGAAGCCGTGATTTGGTTTTCAAACTTTTTGGAAGTTGAACGGACTTCCGGAATGGTTTCCGATTGACTTCCAAGGTACGACTGTAGTAGGCGGTATCTAAACGATTTGTCTTGTCAGTGCAAGGATTTACTTCCCTGTCCGTGTGCTAAATTGGCTTTGATGGGGTTTCTCCAACTCTGGAGCAGATTTGGGGAGGCTGCCAGTCATACAGGGGTTAGCTGGCTACTGTCCAGTATATCCCCACAAATCCAGAAAGCCACTCCCATTCCATGTGTAGAATAATAATAATAATAATAATAATAATAATAATAATATTTATACCCCACCCACCTGACTGGGTTTCCTTGGCCACTGCAGAAGAGTAATGGCTGGGTAGCGCTAAGAACTACCAGTCTGGATGCTTCCAAAATTTGGAAATTGAAGTGTACTAGTGGCACTGTGGGTTAAACCACAGAGCCTAGGGCTTGCCAACCAGAAGGTCGGCAGTTCGAATCCCCATGACGGGGTGAGCTCCGATTGCTTGGTCTCTGCTCCTGACAACCTAGCAGTTCGAAAGCACATCAAAGTGCGGGTAGATAAATAGGTACTGCTCCAGCGGGAAGGTAAACGCTGTTTCCATGCGCTGCTCTGGTTCACCAGAAGCGGCTTAGTCGTGCTGGCCACATGACCTGGAAGCTGTACGCCGGCTCCCTCGGCCAATAAAGCGAGATGAGCGCCACAACCCCAGAGTTGGCCACGACTGTACCTAATGGTCAGGGGTTCCTTTACCTTCACTAGTTTAATCTGCAACACTAGGCCTCTTCTTAGGACCCAGAATGCTCAATCATCTTCAGTTATCAGACCAGGGAAAAATCCTTCTAATGCACAACAGTTCCTTGCTTTCTCAGATGGCAACAGATACATGCCACTGTTACCAAATCCAGAATGCAAATAAAATAATGTCCAACAGCTAGTGGCATTCGCATGGCAGAACATGTTTTTGTCTAATAGCTGGATCTTATCTGTCAGCAAAATGAATTCTGTCAATTTCCTTCAATCCTGTCAAATGGAAATTGTTTTCTCTCCTCCGAGACAGATCTTTTATTTGGATGGTGATGTTTATTTGATCCCAGTCTTTAATATTTTCCCTTCGCAAGGCACACCATTCTGATTTCATAGCCGTTTTGCAGGGAAATGCATTTTGCCCCCCCCCCAATCTTCTTTGCTTTGTTGTTATCAAGGTTTCAAAGGGAATGGATGGATTCTAGGCTTCAACATAGCAATTTTGCTTCTCAAAACCATTATGTGTGGAGAAAGGCATGAGAAACGACAATAGCACAATTTTCATGCTGTGCATGGGGCAGGCAGATCTAAAGAAAATGAGAAGAAATCTATCAAAAACCAGATTAGGCTGGGATGAATTAACAGCAGTAATGGTAATAAGTAGGTGTGGGTGACAGCGTGTATATTATCTAAGAATACCAAATGTAAGGTATAGAAAAACAGCAGTGATTAAGAAATCTTTTGCTAAAAAGTCTAGATCTTATTTTGTGTAAGTGCAATTATGAATGGCTGGTCTCCGGTGTCTTTGCCATTCATGTATATTAGCACCCATACATTCATATAAACATGCCTGATTTTTCAAATTGCTACTTTTAAAGACAGCTCTGTATAGCATGTAGGAAAAATGTAATATGAAGCTAAGATACTTGTCAGGATGGGATTGGAACCTGGTTGATAGAACATCTGGTCTCTGTGTTAGACACAGCCCCACCCCCAGGGTTCAAATTTCCCCCATGAGGCCATTTCCCCCAAACCACATACACCTGCCCTCCACACAACATCTTCTCTGGGGCAGCAGACTAGCTACCTTCAGTATGGAGGTTGGGTTTTTTTAGGATTTTACTTCTGACAAGTCCAGGAATCCCTTGGCAATGATTCGTTTCCATCTTAAAGTGCTGTTCAGTTGGTCCCTCTAACCACTTGACATTTCCCAGTCCGTGTTGTGGCTGCTGGCCTAGGTGTTGAGCCCTTCCATGTCTTGACTTGTACCGCTTGGGGAAGGACCATAGCTCAGTGTAGAGCATTTGCTTTGCTTGCAGAAGATTCCAAGTTCATCTCGCGGCATCTCCAGATAGGGCTGAGAATGCCTCTTCTCTGAAGAGTTATTACCATTCAATGCAGAGCCAAATGGACCAATGGTTTGAGATGCTATCAGGCAGCTTCCTGTGTTTTGTGATCAGTCAAACATCTGGTTAGAAACTAGGAGCATTCAACGCTGTGTGCATACCACTTTTTTGACACAATTGGGAACTCTTCTTTTTGAGGGTTCCTCATCTGCTAGCATGAGTCCTATGCGCACATGTCCAACTGAATGTGCATGAGTTGAAAGGGCATAAGGTTGCTGCCATGAATACACTCCCACAAATGCTCACTTGCCTGCGCAGGGCTGGCAATTGAAGCGGGCATAAATACATATTTGATTCTGCAGAGGTAAAAGTCGGGATCTTGCCAGTCTATCATTTTTCTTTGCTTTATGCTTCCCATTTGCTTTTCAGAGTTTTCAGCCTCTCGCGCAATTTGCATAATCATATTCTTCTGTTTGGAGGTTGTCATCTTGTAAATGACATTAATTGCTCGGGGGGTGGGGGAGAGAATGAAATACACTACTCTTGAAAGAGATATATACGCATATTTGCATGTCAATTTTTGAACTGTAATCATATGAGAAGAAAAAGAAAGACAGAAAACCCAGCTCTACAAAATGCAGCACTTTAATTATGGGAAAAGGCATTTAAGGTGTGATCAGTTTAAATATGCATTTATTTCCGTGTGTTTGATCCACCTGCACTGTTTGGGGAGAGCGGCGGGGGGAGAGTTGTGGGAGCTAAAAATGGAATGGTTAAGGACCAATTTATGCATTCAGGAAAGTTACGTGATAACCCTTTGCTGGGACTGTACCACTTCAAGCTGCTGGGAGAGGTGAAAAATGTTTGCATACGCCCCACCCCCCATGTTCTGTTTTATGTTAAAAACCAAATCCCACTGGAATGTATCAAAGTCATTTCAGAGATAAATTTTCAGTCCCACCTTCTTGCTGCCAGGCTTTTCATTTTAATAGATCCAGAAACTGCAGTTCTTGCAGAACGCTGCAGCATGACTGCTGAGTGCTGATAGTAGTGAGACCCTGTCATTGTATCTCACCTCTGCTCAAAGAGTTACACTGACTGCTAAGTTGTTACTGGTCCAAAAGGTGTTGCTATTGGTAGATAAAGCCATCAAAAGCTTTGGGATCTATTTGCATGAAGGGTTGCTGTACTCTAGTTGTGGGGAACCACAGTTCCCATCACCATTGGCCATTGGCTATGCTCGCTGGGGCTGATGGGAGTTGTGGTTCAGCAACAACTGGAAGGTCAAAGGCTCCTGCATTACTTCATATATAGCCACTTGGCCGCTGTAAAATGAGGAACTGGCACTTTCATAAGTGCCACCATAATGTTCAAATTCCACTTGCAATTCATTTAATGTGGCAGCACCTATTCTCTAACACTCGCCACCTATTGCTATTAGGCAGGCCCCTCTGTTGTGCTGTTTTTGGCACCTGCTAAAACATTTTTGGGTTTGGCAAGCCTACACGGACGTATGATGCATATTTGCTTTTCCTAATCTGTCAGATTTATCTATATTTTGATGATAATTTTATTACGTCTCCTGTTTTTAAAGGCCATTTTTTATTTCTACTTATAATGAAGATTTCACATCACTTTATGTAAACTGCATGTGTGTGTGTATTGCCTGCAGTCTGAAATGGTACAACCCAGAAAGCCATAGCTGATGGGAGCCTTGAGGAGGATATTCAGTGAGGAAGGAAGGGGCTACCACTCAATGAATAGATCTGGGCCTAAGGAATCCCAAGAAGAGAAAGAAAGCTGTGTAAACGTCTATAAGGCGAAGCTTGCATACAAAAACGTACATTTAAAGCACATGGCTTCCCCAAAGAATCATGGGAACTGTAATTTAACCCTTACAGAACTAGAATTCCCAGCACCCTTAAGCTACAGTTCTCAGGATTCTTTGGGGGAAGGCATGCACTTCAAATGTGCTTTATATGTGTGGCATGCATGCCGCTGCTATGAGCTGATCAGTGGTGCAGTGAGGGCCCAAGGCCAAAGTCCAGGGTGCCACAGCCCAGCACTCTCCAACCTGCCCCACTGCCCACAGAGCAGCAGCAACCAGCAGGCATTCAGCTCCTGGACTAGTGAGGTCATGCCAGGGTCCACCAGGACTGACATCAATTATTGTGACATCCTTTCTTCTTATGGAGGAGAGGGCTGTTGGTGGCTGCTAGACATGACGGCTGTGCTCTGCCTCCGCAGTTGAAGGGAATCATGCTTGTGAGTACCAGCTGCTGAAGACCACACAAGAAAAGAGAGTGCTGTTGTGCTTTGGCCCCACTTGCAGCCTTCTTGTCGGGCACTGTGAGAACAGGATGCTAGGCTAGATGGGCCATTGGCCCGATCCAACAGGATTGTCTTACCTTCTTACGTTCTTTCCCAAAAAAAACATTTTATAGCCAGGGGGCAGCTGGCCAAGCATTCCCATGGTGATAGGCTCTCATTTTAGTTTCTTACTTAAAAATCTATATTCTCCTTTTCTACAACAAAACAATGCTTATTCCCAAGTAAACATATTGTAATGGGAATTGGGGTTGCTCGTGCGTAAGTTGCCTCTACTCTTGGCAAAGTTGCCTGGTTAAACCTTTCCCTGGCTGCACAGCCCTTACTCCGCGGCTGTGTCAGTCACTGGCAGAATCTGTCAGTGGGCGTTTCCTGAACTTCTTCCAGCATAAAGGTTCTTTGACGGCAAGTCTCCGCCTAGCCTCCCTGCGCGGAAGTCTTCTGCGCAGGGTGGGCGTGAGCAGCGGAGGACCTGTGCTCTCCCCGCTAGTTTCTGTGGAAGAGTCCTGGAGACATCTCTCTGAAGCCCTCCCCTGCTCCCCTTTCTTCCTGGTGTCACGCTGAATTCCTTCCTCAGTGGATGAGTTCCTTCTCTCCCTGCTGGGCTCTTCTCCGGCATCGCTGGAGAGCCTTCCCTCCACTCCTGGCTCCGATGGCAGTTCCCTGACACATATTTAGCATCAGGTAAGGGAAGCAAGCAAGCAAGTACTGTTTTATTCCTGTTGTAATGTCATTGCTATGATTTAAGTGAGTTTTTGAAATGCAAAACTGCACCTGGTCAGATTCTTTTTTTATTATTATTCCTAAAAGGGGGACATTTAGCAAAAACTCTCCATTGCTCTGCTTTAACAAAACAAACAATCCCAGATCTCTTCAAAATTCTACAGGCAGCATTCCAGACAGTCTTGCGTTATAAGGCAAACTGGAGACCTGTGACTCCTGCAGGGAGGACACAAAAACTTCAGAAAAACAGACTGTTCTAGCCCTCATAAGGGATTGTGGAGGGAAGTGAATCCCCTTTACAAAAAGCTCCAGGACATATTTGTCTACAGTTTGGCAGGCTTAATCTTCTCTAGAGGGGCTCCTATGCCTTAAATTTTATCCACTTTGTCCAAAAGGAAGGAAAATTCTCGTTATTTTAATGTTCCCCGTTGAAATGAATGGGGAACTAGAGAGCAACTTTCAATGGACTGGCTTGAAACCCAAACCACTGGTCAAAGCGCTGAGAGCACATAGCAACTCAGAAGTCGATCAGATTAAAAACAAACAAACAAGAAAACCAAACCAAAATGCACATACAAGGTGAAACCTGGGGCCTTTGCACACCCCTAGGATCTGGGATTTTTCTGACTGCATTATATGTGCTTTATTATTCCTAAGCCAGAAGGATGCACGAAGGCATTGTTTTTCATTGTGCCCTGTGGTCGTCACATGCAGCACTGTTTCCATTTTCTGTCAAATACGTTATTCGTCCTGCTGGGATGAAATTACATAATTTACATAATGAATTATGTACTTTAAATAAATTATGTAAATTGCATTGCTCTTATGCTGTTCCATCACCTTCCTCTCAAGGCATAGGAAACACATACAAATATGGAATGACATGATCAATTAGGTATCGTCTGTGGCCTGGAAGCTACAATGAACAGTGAATACCAATCCCATTTATTGGATTTATTTTTATTTTGGACATGTGACAAATAAGCTACCAGTGTCAATTTCCACTCCTATTTTCATTGGAATTCTCTGACATCCCTACTAAATCATAGTCTCTCCAAAAAACCTTCTCACAATGGACAAGAGCAACATGGCATAGGGACTTGGTAGCAAACCGAAAGTGATAGACACAGTTCCTTCTTGTGCCCTTTCACTTTAACGTTCACTGGGCATATAAACAGATTGCACATAATTTATAAAACTGAACACATCATGCAAAATGGAATCGAGGAGATGGCTTGTTACAAATTGGAAGCTTACAACTTCCGAGAGAATAAGTTTACACTTTCTACAATATAACCACAACATAATTGTGGATAATTATGTTCCATATTTATAGAAATATCGAGATGTGTATAAAAACTCATTGGTATAATTATACACCTACATTCTGATGAGAGTTTAGCGACGATGCTGGAGGAAGGCTGCCAAGGCTTATGCTGTGGAATATGTGTTGCAAACCCTACCCTGAATCAACACACGCATGAAGCAGGAAGCCTCTGCAAAGTGGTGCTTGGGCCAAGTCCTGTTTATCCACTTCTCAAGATTTCAGTATGTTCTTTGATTTCCTGACGGTTGAAATCTTCACCCTCCGGAACAAATTATCAACTGTACAGGCCATTAAAATGGGCAGAAAGTGTGTGCAGTAAAAAACTTAAGTGGCATGGTTTGTTTGCTTCTTTGTTTTTTGTTCTGCATCCAGCGCTGTTTCCATTCTGCTGCAGTTCACCACCCGTGAACAGCTACATTCATTTTCCTTTCTTTTTCTCACGGCGCAAATGTGGTGAAATCATGCAACTTAATTAAATTACAGTGGTACCTCTGGTTGTGAACGGGATCCGTTCCAGAGGCCCGTTCACAACATGAAAAGAGCGCAACCCGCAGTGGTGCATCTGCACACGCGTGGGTTGCGATTCGCCCCTTCTGTGCGTGCGCATGATGTCATTTTGCGCTTCTGCGCATGCGCAAGCTTTGAAACCTGGAAGTAACCCTTTCCGGTACTTCTGGGTCGCTGCGGGACATAACCTGAAAGAACATAACATGAAGCAAACGTAACATGAGGTATGACTGTACATAGTAAATTATGTTAAGTTACATTGTCATGGCATTATTCCACTCCATTCAAAAGAAACACAATGCAAGTAGGGAGAACATTATGTACCATTTGGAGACTGAAAGCAACAATAGCAAATGCCGATTGCATTTGCTGGATTGACTTCTGTTCTGGACCCTGGATGAAGAAGCTAACAGAAGCAATTTCTGTATCCCCTTTCTGTTTTCACTGGAATTCTCTAATATTCCTGTTGGTGATACAGCCCTTTCTGGACTATATCGCTGAAGGATAAGAGCTGGTTTCTCTTTTTTTATTTCAGGAGGTTCACCTGAGTGTTTTCTTGGGGGGGGGGCACATTTCTAGGTGAAATCCTGAAATGAAACAAAAGGATCCACACACACACACACACACACACACACACACACACACACCTGCCTGTTTATACTGGTATTTAAGTTGGGCTGAGTATTGTTTGTAGTGGGATCTGCTGAGTGTTTGATTTTATTAAATAGCTGGTTTGTGATTTTATGCTGTTATACTTTATGCATCAACTCTTTTATAAACTTTGTACCCCATCCTGAGATAAACTGATATAGAGTAGGATAGAAATGTTTTAAGAATAATAACAAAATTATGAACAATAAAGTTAGAATCATCATGATGATGACGTTAGAAGAGATATCTTTATCTATATAAAATGTGATGAGCTTCAGATTTAAAAAACACATGTAATTGAGAGCACACTGACTGTAACATTAGGATAATATTTCTCTTCACTAGATCACTGAAATTCAAGGAAGATCAGAGCATATTTTCTAGGATTATGACTTCAGTTTACAATGGATATTTTCTACACTGCATAGCACAGCAATCATATTTAGATATTCAAAAGCAACAACAACCCCACAGACACCACCCCAACTAATCTGTGTTGCAAACTGCATTGAGCTCTTAGTATAAATTGTAATCTGTCTGTGGTCTAAAATAGCCTGAAGCTTGCATCAGTCTGGGATTTCTTCTTCTCCTGCAAAGGCACTGATAGCCAGTTAATGGGGAATCAGATACCCAGAATAAACCTTTAAAAGAAATGCAAATATGCATAAGCTTTACAGTGACAGTAATAGCATGCTTCATATCCATGCCGCCAAGCACATTTGGCTCTTTCTCTCTGTACCAACCCTTTAGAGAACTAATCTCCCATCCATTTTGCATTGTAAAGGTCTCATAGACCAAGTTCAGAGGGCAAGGAAATGTACAAGTCTTTAGTTTCACACATTAAAGTATGACTGGAGAGATGCTGGTCCAGTGCTCCATTCCTTTTCATGCAAGACACCTCTTGCAAATGGCAAATTTAATAGGGATTCTCCCCCAGCTTTCTATCCTAGTCTGGTGGATTCATTTTGCCCCACAATTCACTTCTGTATTCTCGTTTAAAGAAGAGAACATGTAAACCTAATTTTGGAGCTGGAACATGTATTTTTTTTCACAACGTTTCCTGTGTGATAAGGAAGCACTGCAACTGCTTTGTGGGTATCTAGAAGGCTGGGATTGAGGGAGGGAACATGTGAGCCAATCGGCATGCACACAGGGCTTTTAAGGGGCAGGGTTTAGGGGTGGACTGAATGGAAGACTTCATCCATCTGCTCCTATGACATTTAAGTTGGCTTGTTGGTTTCCCCCACTTCTGTCTTCATCTGGGCTTGCTTCCCACCCATCCTTTATGGCTTATCTTTCTTTGGGGTACAGACTTTGCTATGGAGAGCTGTGGGTTGCTGGTTTCAGGGCTGGGAAGGAATTTTGCCCACAAGAGGATTGGCTTGGTCCTGTGGGTTTTCACCAACCTCATGGCAATCACCATAACTTCCCCATGGCGAAAGAGACATTGGGCTGGATACTTGTAGAGAGGGGTGGGATAAGTGAGGAAGAGGCACCCTGCCCCATCCCTTTGGGGGATCCCCTTTAGGGATATTGGGAGGGACCAGCCAGAACCCCAGGTGGGGTCTGATGGACCTTAGTGCCTCCTGCCATTGGAAGCCATTCATGACATGGTCTACCTAAACATCAGCCAACCCTGGCTGTTAACTGACAGGTTGGTTGATCCTCAGATACACACCCAATGCATATGCTGCACCTATTCTTCTGTAATCAACAATAGTCTTCTGGCCACCAAAGGCCAAGGAGAAGTTATCATCAATGTCTTCTTCTTCTTTGGTGATCACTCATAGCTGAGTTTGTCTTCCATAAACACAGTTTTAAAAGTGAGTCCGTAAGTGACTGTGGAGGCCAATTCTGGATCTACATGTCCTTCCACAGTGGGGACATTGGTTTCCGGGCGGGAGTTGATCATGGTGAGGGTTTGCCAAGCATGCCTTCCTCTTAGCGCATTTCTCCCTTTTGTCCTGCGTTCGAGCGTCTTCAAAGCCCGTGACACCTTGGGTCATGGCTGTTCTCCAATTGGAGCATTCGCAGGTCAGTGTTTCCCAGTTATCGGTGTTTATACTACATTTTTTAAAGATTTGCCTAGAGAGAGTCTTTGAACCTCTTCTGTTGTCCACCAACATTACGCTTACCATTTTTAAGTTCATCCATGTATGAGAAGAGTCACTCATATGTTTTCCCTAAAGAAAACATTTAGATCTACCATATCTCGTAGATTAGGTTTCCTTTAAAGAAAAACCTTTACCACATCTCATAGATACGTATAGTGAGCATGAGCACATTCCATTTCAATTTCACCCATAATTCAGAGAGAGAAAGAGAGGGAGGGAGGGAGATCAGACAAATGCTTGATGAGGGGCAAAAGAAGGACCTTCGTCATGCAACACTACAATTCATGCATCAGAAAATGCCTTTGCAAAGACTGCTATCGCTGAGCTTCATTAATTAACATTTGCAGAGCACTTAGTGACTCTTACATGAAAAGTGGAGTCATGAGTGCAAAGTATCACATGCCTTGGGTGGCTCGAATGCCACCAAATTACTTTGAAGCTCTTTGTACAGCCCATCTTGTTTCTGTACTGAGGCAAATTGGTCGGAGACAATTTGCAGAGCCCATTCCCACTGCCTCAAAATCACTTTTTTAAAAAATGCTCTTCTTATTTATTTGAAAACAAAACATTGTTCTGCACTTAACACACACACACACACACACACACACACACTGTGGAACCCAAGGGATGCCAATCCTTGGATCAGAAGACTTTTATATTGTTTGGTGGCAAGCGGTGGAGGTGGAATTTTTTGCAAAACAATTCCAGAACAGGTGGAAAGCCTATCGCTTTTCCATAATCATCTCCCACAGCACCAGACTGAGCCTATTCAACTTACTCTTTAGCTGAAAAAGCAAATTGACTAAACGGCTTCTATCACATTATCTCCCTGTAATAACCACCCTGGCACATCTCTCATAATGCCTCCCTCTCTCTATTTTTGCTTCACTGGGAAATACTCCAGCAGCGACCATAATTTTCCGTAAAGCCTTCTGAGAAGAAGAGCTGGGCGGGGAAGGTGGGGGCGTCCCAATCCGAAGATGTAACACCTTTTGCACTGATCCAAAGAAACAATATCTAGCAAATGATAGGAAATAATAGAAATCCAGTGTGGCATTTTTTTATGAAAAAAAAAGGAAGGAGGGAAAGGAAAAATATATATGTGCAGCACAACGCAAAATGGAAAATAAAAGACTCAGGTAATGTGGAGTCCACTGGTTTTTGTTCACAGTGTATTGTTCATATTTCATTATGGAGGCTTCTGAAATTCTTTTTTTTTTCTGTATTCCAGCCAAGATTTCAGAGTTCCAAATTACTTGGTCTCCCCACCCTCCTCCAAAGGGGTACTGGTGCATTAGGCAGGGGCAGGCAGCCCAGTACCTGCCAGAGTTTATTGGACCACAACTCCCATCAGCCCTCTCCAGCATGGCCAGTCATCAGTGTTGATGGGAGTTGTAGTCAACAACAACATCCGAAAGGCACTGGGTTGCCTGGCCCAGTGCTGGGAATTCGATATAGAAAAAAGAAATTTCATAGAGAGCATTGTACGTGTCAAATCAGGTCTATACCTGGAAATAAAGAGGCAAGGCACATGTCTTTGGGTTAAAGTAGGGCCACAACTTTCTTGGCTATTTACAGCGAATAACTAAACCAAGTTCTCTACATTTCCACATCACTATATATATTTTTTAAAAGTCCTTCTGAAAATTCATAAGTGTTAATAGTCAAATAACACGACAAGAAGTTGAACATGCCATTCAGAACATGAAACTGGGCAAATCTCCAGGGCCAGACGGCTTGACCTCCAAGTATTATAAGACAATGAGTGACTATTTGATTCAACCTTTGATGGAGGTCAGCAATGAAATTCTGGAGGGAAAGAAGGCGCCGGAATCGTGGAAGGAAGCTTTTATCACGTTGATACCAAAATCAGAAACTGAAAAAACACAACTTAAGAACTACCGCCCCATCTCCTTTTTAAATGTGGATTACAAAATATTTGCTGATGTTTTAGCAGGCAGACTTAAAAGAGTTTTAAATGAAGTAATTCATAAAGACCAGGCCGGCTTTCTCCCAGGTAGACACATGTTTGCAAACACAAGGAACATTATTGACATTTTGGAACTTTTGCAAACAGACATAAACACTAAAGCAGTGCTGATTTTTATAGACGCAGAGAAGGCCTTTGACAACATCTCTTGGAAATTCATGAAGGGAAATTTAAAAGAAATGGGAGCGGGGCGGGGTTTTGAAAATGGGATTGATGCAATATATTCAGAACAAAAAGCTAAATTGATAGTTAACAATGTGGTAACGGAAGAATTTAAAATCGAAAAAGGAACACGACAAGGCTGCCCGATTTCCCCTCTGTTATTTATTTCAGTTTTGGAGGTGCTCTTGAACTTGATCAGAGGTGACCGGTTGGTGCAGGGGATTCAGGTCGGAGCGAAACAATATAAACTTAAAGCTTTTGCAGATGATTTAGTTTTGACACTGCAGGAGCCAGAATCTAGTACGAAAAGAGTATTACAACTGATACAGGATTTTGGTCAGGTGGCGGGATTTAAGCTAAATAAACAAAAAACGAAGGTGTTAGGGAAAAATTTGACAGATACAGAGTCAGAACGGTTTCAGAGAGAAACAGAATTATCATTGGTGAAAAAGGTAAAGTACCTAGGGGTCAACATAACAGCCAAAAATCTGAGTCTATTTAAGGATAATTATGAAAAATGTTGGTCTGAAATTAAGAGAGACTTGGATAGTTGGGCAAAACTGAAGCTTTCTTTGTTAGGCCGAATTGCTGCTATTAAGATGAATGTATTGCCAAAGATGTTGTTTTTGTTCCAAACATTGCAAATTGTGGACAAAACGGAGTGTTTCCGGAGGTGGCAGAGAGATATTTCCAAATTTGTCTGGCAGGGCAAAAAGCCCAGAATCAAGTTTAAGATATTAACAGATGCGAAGGAAAGAGGGGGCTTTGCCCTGCCAGACTTAAGGTTGTACTATGAAGCCGCAGCTTTCTGCTGGCTAAAAGATTGGCTACTTCTCGAAGACACTGATGTGTTTGACCTGGAAGGTTATAACAATGCTTTTGGTTGGCATGCATACTTGTGGTATGATAAGGTTAAGATCAATAAGGCCTTTAAGAACCATATTGTCAGAAAAGCAGTGTTTAATGTCTGGACAAAATATAAAGACTTACTGGAAAATAAAACTCCAAGGTGGCTCTCACCTCTGGAAGCTAAGGCCTGGAAAAGACCCAATATGGAAGCCTACTGGCCAAAATATTGGGAACTGTTAGAAAAAGACGGAGATAATTGGAAACTGCAGAGTATGGAGAAAATGAAGGATAAAGTGCGAGACTGGTTACACGATTAAAGAAATTTTTAAAAGTGACAAGAAGTTAGGGTTCCAGGTGGAGAAATCGAAGTTGGAAACAGAATTGTTAGAACCTAAGACTAAGGTACTTTCAAGAATGTATAACTTGCTGTTGAAATGGAACACACAAGACGAAATGGTTAAGTCGGCTATGATAAAATGGGCACAGGACATTGGGCATAACATTATGTTTGAGGACTGGGAGAGGTTGTGGACCACTGGGTTGAACTTTACTGCATGTAATGCTCTGAAAGAAAATGTAATGAAAATGATATACAGATGGTACATGACCCCAGTTAAACTTGCCAAAATATACCATTTGTCTGATAACAAATGTTGGAAATGTAAAGAAAATGAAGGAACATTCTTCCACCTCTGGTGGACTTGCCCTAAAGTGAAGGCCTTCTGGGAAATGATATATAATGAGTTGAAAAAGGTATTTAAGTATACCTTCACCAAGAAACCAGAGGCCTTTCTTCTGGGCATTGTCGACCAGAAGGTGTTAAAGAAAGACAGAACATCTTTCATGTATGCAACAACAGCAGCAAGGATACTACTCGCTAAGAACTGGAAAACTCAAGATCTACCCACACTGGAAGAATGGCAGATGCAACTGATGGACTATATGCAATTGGCGGAGATGACTGGCAGAATCCGAGACCTGGGAGAAGAAAGGATTGAAGAAGATTGGAAGAAATTCAAGATTTATTTACAGAAACATTGTGATTTAGTGGAATGTTAAGAAGGATGCTTGGTTATAAATAATTGGCCATCACTAAAATAGATCAGAATTTGATGATAAGAGAGAATAAGAGAAACAAAATTGGTAGGAGAATTATTTTATTGTATTTAAATAAGTGGTTATAAATTTGGAAATAATTTGCTTGACAAAAATTTATTAATGATGCAAGTGGGAGCGGGAGACGTGAGGAAGTCTAAGGATGTTATGAAGTTTTGTAAAAACAAAGTAACACTGTTTATTATTATTGTATTTCTTTTCTAAAAACTCCAATAAATATTTATTAAAAAAAAAAGAAAATTCATAAGTGTTGTTGTTTGTATTTTGATTTTATGTATGGGATCCTTTATGTGAACTGCCCTGAGACCTTCGGGTATAGGGTGGTACAGAAATAATAAAATAAAATAAAATAAATTTCTCTTAAAGTACAGTTTTTGTACGCAACTTTGCCTAATATACACATTTTTTACAAAGCAGTTTCCCACAATATAATGCACTTTTGTACATTATTGCCACTGTTATACACATCCATATGCATCCTTTACTTTTGCATATGCATTTTTGCACATATTGCTTGACTGGAGTAATTTTGCAGGGAGAATGTGAGGTGATTCAAAAGGAAGCCTTCGTTAGGAGGTTTCTCTCTATCACAGGCATAGACAAACACGGCTCTCCAGATGTTTTGGGACTACAACTTGCATCATCCCTGACCACTGGTCCTGTTAGCTACGGAAGAGCTTGCCTATGCCTGCTCTATCATCTATCATCTATCATCTATCTATCTACCACTAGGAAGAGATGCTCAGGCAAGAAGAAGAAGAGTTTGGATTTGATATCCTGCTTTATCACTACCCAAAGGAGTCTCAAAGTGGCTAACATTCTCCTTTCCCTTCCTCTCCCACAACAAACACTCTGTGAGGTGAGTGAGGCTGAGAGACCTCAGAGAAGTGTGACTAGCTCAAGGTCACCCAGCAGCTGCATGTGGAGGAGCAGAGACGCGAACCCGGTTCCCCAGATTACGAGTCTATTGCTCTTAACCACTACACCACACTGGCAAGAGGCTGATGGGAGCTGGAGTCCAACAAACTTTGGAGGGCCCACCATTGGCTCCTTCTGACTTAACTGCCCCCCATTCCTCTCAGATTCATGGTCTGTCTACTGTTTGGTGATATTCCACCACTTACAATTGACCGAGAGCAGCACCTGCCCATGCTTTGCATTTACCTGCCTTAAGTTGTCCCCCTTCACTATGTGCTTCTGCTCACAATTCCCTCCCTCCTCAGGCTGCTGCTATCTTAAAAGAACAAAACAACACACAATACATGCACTGATGCAGTTTACACATTATTGGGCCCTTAGGAATATCCCTTCTCATCCCTCAAACAGAAGGAAAAGTAAAGAAGAGCACATAAATCAGGGATGGGAATGTAGCCTGAGGGCCATACAGTGGTACCTCAGGTTACAGACACTTCAGGTTACAGACGCTTCAGGTTACAGACTCCACTAACCTGGAAGTAGTACCTCGGGTTAAGAACTTTGCTTCAGGATGAGAACAGAAACTGGGTGGTGGTGGTGGCGTGGCGGCAGCAGGAGGCCCCATTAGCTAAAGTGGTACCTCAGGTTAAGAACAGTTTCAGGTTAAGAACGGACCTCCAGAATGAATTAAGTTCTTAACCCAAGGTACCACTGTATTCCCTTCAGGACAATCTTCTGCCTGCCAGGAGTGGATAGGGACAGAGGCAAATTGGGTACAGAAATATGAATTTTACCCTGGAATAGTAGACTAGTTTTCATACACAGTAGTCTAGGGAGGAGTTTCCAGGGAAAGGCCCTAGTAGGGGGATTCCTTAAACCCCCTCCCACTTACTGGAAGCCAGGACACTTCCACCCAGATAAACAAGGGGAACTATCAGAGTTAAAGGGCACATTCCAGCCAGGCAAAAACACTCTAGGGGGACACGAATCAAAGGCAGTGAGGGGTGTGGCTAGTGAAGGTGTCTGGCCTTGGGGGGGGGATGCCCAGTGATCAGAACTCAATTGTTGTGTGTGGCAGTGTGTGGCAGTGCCTGCACTTTGGAACTCCCCGCCTATTGAGAGCAGGCGGGAGCCACCACTGTACTCTTTTTGGCACCTGCTATAAATATTATTCTTTAGACAACCCTACCCAGATGCTTGTGGGACACGGGTGGCGCTGTGGGTTAAACCAAAGAACCTAGAACTTGCCGATCAGAAGGTCAGCGGTTCAAATCCCCACAACAGGGTGAGCTCCCATTGTTCGGTCCCAGCTCCTGCCAACCTAGCAGTTCGAAAGCACATCAAAGTGCAAGTAGATAAATAGGTACCTCCAGCGGGGAGGTAAACGGCATTTCCATGTGCTGCTCTGGTTCACCAGAAGCGGCTTAGTCATGCTGGCCACATGACTCAGAAGCTGTACGCTGGCTCCCTCGGCCATTAAAGCGAGATGAGTGCCGCAACCCCAGAGTCGGTCACGACTGGACCTAATGGTCAGGGGTCCCTTTACCTTTACTTTACCCAGATGCTTGTGAAGTTGAGATAATTTTAATCTGTTTTAGTGTTTTAACTTTTGCATGTTTGAAAGTAGAGTTGTGATTTTCCCCCTTGATTTGCTGTTTATCTTTTGTAAACAGCTTTGAGGGTTTTGTTTTGTTTTTACAATCAAGTGGTGTATAATTTTTTAAATGAAATAAATAAAATAAATTAAAATTAGACAGAGAGGTCTGGTGTGTGTGTGTGGGGGGGTGCATTTGGCCCCTGGGACTCAAGTACCACGCTGCTGGTATAAATCAGGGACAGAAGGAACATATTGCCTTCCTCAGCTCTATTAGCACCTTTCTTTCTTTCTTTCTTTCTTTCTTTCTTTCTTTCTTTCTTTCTTTCTTTCTTTCTTTCTTTCTTTCTTTCTTTCTTTCTTTCCTTTGTTTATCCCTTTTGAAGTTTTCTGCTCATCGATTTCTCTTCTAACACACCCATGTTTTTGAAATGTGTGTGGATGATTCCAATCACAACTTAATCAATATCCACATGACAGGTTTATTTCCCAGGCCTGAAAGCAATTCCTTTATTGTGCTGACACCATTTGTTACTTTGAAAAGTGCACAATTTATGCAAGCTCCTGAAAAGGGGTACCTAATGTAAATATGTCAGAAACAGAGGCCTGTAAACCCAGAGCTAATCTTGTTCGTCTTAATTTTGCTTAAACTAGTGAGGCACGTAGGCAGCGATTTCATGGTGAGAGGGTTAGGAACATAAGAAGCTGCCTTATATTGAGTGAGACCATTAGTTTGCCTAGCTCAGAATAGTGACTGGCAGCATCTGCCCAGGTGTGTCTCCTAGTGCTCAACCAGGGCAAACACCTGAGCTTCTTGCTTTGCCATGGTGCCTGTCCCAAACATGTCTACAACTCCCTCCATCTTCCTTCCTTCCTTCCTTCCTTCCTTCCTTCCTTCCTTCCTTCCTTCCTTCCTTCCTTCCTTCCTTCCTTCCTTCCTTCCTCCCTCCCTCCCTCCCTCCCTCCCTCCCTCCCTCCCTCCCTCCCTCCCTCTGTGACCCAGAACATAATTATACTATTATTTGGTTCATTACAACTGACACTTGGCTTCTGCCCATGTAGAACTTCACTGCTGGATCAAGATGCAGCCCTTTCCCAGTTTCATTTGACATGAAAAGAAGTGGTTAATGACAACTAGGGATGTTGCAATATTCCAATGAAAACAGAGATGGGAGCATGAATTGCTGATCTTCACTTATTTGTCCCATGTCTGGAATGGAAATTATTCCAGCTAATATGATTGGTGCTTCTTGTTGCTGCTGCTGCTGCTGCTGCTGCTGCTGCTTTTGGTCTGTAAATGATACATAATTGATTAGAGACAAATTTTGCATTTTGTTTTCCTTGCATTGTAATGAATGGGGTTGAGTAATGCAACCTATGTAATTTACACAATTAATTACATACCCTCTGACATTTCTCTGATGAAAATAGGGACTTCCCATTCCATACATCTTATTGGGGTTGTCCCAGCACTCTGGGAAGCTTCCAACATGTGTAATATTTTATAATGTTTTTTTAAATGTAATACACGATTGCCTTCGGATGGCTCGGGGTTTGGATAGCTCCATACCCTTCAATGTTTCTCTAATGAAAATAGGGACATCCTAAGTCATGCTGGCCACATGACCCAGAAGCTGTCAGCGGACAAATGCCAGCTCCCTCGGCCAGTAAAGCAAGATGAGTGCCACAACCCTAGAGTCATCTGCGACTGGACTTAATGGTTAGGGGTCCCTTTACCTTAAGGATAAGTGGGACATTCCAGCGATCAAATCAGAAACCAGGAGGCTTCTCTAAATCAGGGACATCCCTGGAAAATAGGGACACTTGGAGGGTCTGTAATTATGGAAATTATGCAATGCTGCCACAATGGACAGCAAATAAGCAAACATTGTGGCAATTTTCACTCCTGTTTCTGTTTTCTTTGGAATTCTCTGTTATCCTAGGCTCACTATACGTCAGGAAAATTCCTGACATGTCCTGGGTTTTGGGTGTAAAAATAGTGCCAGGGGAAACCTGGATGTGATGGAAAAAGCAGTGCAAACAGCCCCAAAAGATTAAAATCACTATGGGGGGTTTCCAGTAATTTTGATGAGTTTCTAACGAAAAGCTCAACAACTTTGTGGGAGTCAGGAATTTTTTTCTATTTGGAATATGGCAACCCTATGTTATCCGTGCTCTAGGATGCTTGTTTCAGAAGTAGCAGGCAATGAATCTGTCATCTCTGTGTGTTTGTGTATGCACATTCCCGGAAGTTAGAGGGTCTTGCCAGCCAGTGCAAACGATTTGTTATTTTTTGAAATAAAAAACAAGTTTGCATCAAAACCAGAATTAGGTTGTCACTAGTTAATTATCACTTGTCAAACAGGCAACACATGCCTGGTTTAATTCCTGTACAGAATTGCAAAACGACCTTCCTCTTTTTGCAGTGTTTTTTGCTTATTAATTATTTTTTTAAAAAAAAAACCTCAAAGAGAATGAGATTGACCCTTTTACGCTGGGGGACAAGAATAAGAATCATAAAAAGTTTGACATAACAGGATTGAATTTGGCTGTTGTGAAAAGCGGCCTGTTCTGAGATCATTTAGCAAAACGTTGAGTAAATTGCGATGGCATTTTTTAGGGTGTTAAAATGCCCTTTATCCTAATGCAGATGGATTGAGGCAGCCAAAGCTTTCTGGTGAATCCTAAGTAATATTGGGTCTGAATTTCAAAGTGAAATCACCTGTTCAGTACTTTCTGGACAAATATACAGATTGAAACTACTTATTTAGTAATTAAATTTCTGTCCTTCCTCTCCTCAGCAGTGTAGCTAGCTGCTCGGGTGCCTGGTGTGGGTGGGTGTCCTGCAGCCAGGGGCAATCCGCGCCCATAGGGGCGGGGCTATCCACCCATGGGGGCAGAGTGAGCCTCTCTGACGCTTGGAGCCTCTCCACCGCCTCCCCCTCAGCTGTAGGGCAGCTGAGGGAGAGGCAGTAGGCAGACACAAGTCCCGCACTGCTGAGGAGATTTCACCCCTCCCATATCCAAGAATCTCCTGATGAGTCTGCTGATTCTCCAGAGAGGAGGAGCAGTGTTCTGCTCTCTACTTATTCTACTCCAGCACCGAGTCAGTCAGTCAGTCAGTCAGTCAGTGTGTCGGAGAGAGAGAGACTGAGTGTTAGAGATCGTGTGTATAGATAAGGTTGCTGCTAAGAGCAGCTGCAGACACTCAGTGTAGTGCAGCATTCATTTATGCTTAGACCTCATTAAGCTCTGTATATAGTTGTATAATAGTTGTAGATAGAATAAAGAAGATATTCTACAGAGCTACTCTCTGAGTCATGTTTATACTCTGCTAGACTCTGCTATACTCTGCTGTTTGACGACTGTCTTCTTGTTGGAGTGAATCCGGTGCTCACAACTCTAAGCTGTGAGTCCACAGCACTTTGACCTGTTCCTGTCTAGAAGGTGGTCTCTGGAAGTGCTACCCAGCTCGCCTAGCCCAGTCGGGGCTGAAGTGCATGTGTCCAGTTAGTGGCACTGGCTCAAGGGCGATGCTGACAACTGCCGTTTCAGGTAGTGCGGAACCTGCAGGCGCCTAAGCAACCACGTCACTCCCAAAAAGTTTTGTGAACCCATTTTTTAAACAAACAAACTCATTTTGTCACCCCCCCCCCGTGATGGTGCCCAGGGCGGACCGCATCCCCCCACTCACTTCCTCCACCATTGCCTCTCCTTCCTATGTAGTCTCATGCATCAAAGTACATAGAAGCAAAAAGCCAAACCAACATGTAAAATAAATAAAGACATTTAAAGCCTTTTAAAAGAGTAAGTACATCTTAAAACAGTCCCATATCCTCACTGCTAACAATGTCAGAGTTACAAGGAGCAATATTTTCCATCCATCAACAGGAATATTTTTGTGTTCCTAGATAATGTTAATAAGGAGAGAGACAGATGCCCCCTAGACCATTTTTGTCTGACTGGGGCCTTATGTGCACTATATACTTTAAATACTGTCATACCACTTTAAACAGTCATGGCTCCCCCCCCCCCCCCGCAAGCATCCTGGGAACTGTAGTTGGAAAGGCTACAGTTGTCACAATGGCAAAATGCCCAAGCAGGTGCTTAATTGGTAATCGCTTTAGCTGCCACTCAGCTGGGAGTGCCTTAGACCTTGTGCTCAAACAATCTGCTGCTTTTTAGATTCCGTATTGCTCCTGGGCCCTAGTGCTCATCCTGTTGTGATGTATGTGAAGAAAATCTATAAAGAGCTGTGAAGACAAATGGCTTTATGTTGGCAGAACTTTTCATGGATTGTGAACCAGGACCCTGATCCAAATCCGCCACTACTCCCATTCTGCCTCTGAGGTGCCTGCTGACTGATAGCCATCCAACCTCTGTATAAAAACCTTCAAGTCCACCGTCCTCCAAGATAATCTGTTCAACTATTGAACAGCACTTCTTGTCAGAAAATTTCTTTTTCTAACCGGAATCCATTGGTTCAGGTCCTTGCTGAACTATATTATCCCTCCCCCATCCCTGATTATTTGCAAAGTTGGCTGTGGTTTATGTCAGTTGGACTTCAACAACATCTGGAGGGTCACAGGTTTCCCTGCTTTAAGATTTTTAATATCCTAAACTTGATATTACTATTATTAGTCTTTACTTAGACAGTGTTTTGTTATTTTATTTTTGCTCCTGTGGGATTACTCGTGTGTGTGTGTGTGTGTGTGTGTGTGTGTATCTATCCATCTCTATTACCCAGCTAGACCTTCATGAATACAATGGGAATACCATGAACTGCATTTGTCAGTCATACCCTCCAACATTTCTCTGATGAAAATAGGGACATCCTACCATACCCTCCAACATTTCTCTGATGAAAACAGGGGTGGCCTACCATACACCCCAACATTTCTTTAATGAAAATAGCAGCATGCTAAGGAAAAGTTGGACATTCCAGGATCAAATCAGAAACTGGGACAGTTTCTGTAAATCCGGGACTGTCCCTAGAAAATAGGGACACTTGGAGGTCTATAGCATCTCTATAGACTAAGGTAGCTAAAGATGCTCCTCCAATTGGTAAAGGTAAAAGGACCATTAGGTCCAGTCATGGCCGACTCTGGTGACTCCGGCGTACAGCTTCCAGGTCATGTGGCCAGCATGACTAAGCATGGCGAACCAGAGCAGCGCACGGAAACACAGTTTACCTTCCCGCTGTAGCGGTACCTATTTATCGACTTGCACTTTGAGGTGATTTCGAACTGCTAGGTTGGCAGGAGCAGGGACCGAGCAATGGGAGATCATCTCATCACGGGGATTTGAATCGCCGACCTTCTGATCAGCAAGTCCTAGGCTCTGTGGTTTAACCTACAGCGCCACCGGCGTCCCTTTCCTCTAATGGGTAAAAATGGCTAAAAGATCTTTGGCTTAAAGGAGCATCGATAGAGTTTGGATGCTGGTGTCTACTAGCTACCAAATGCAGCCTGCCTGCTGTGATGAAGTTTGTAAGGAAACTTTTTGGAATGTAGCAGGCAAAGGAAATACAAATCTAGCTTCTGTAGCTGGTTAGTAACAAAGGGCCTTCAGGGATGGGGGAACTGATAACATGTTGCTTGCTTGTGGGAGCGAGGAAACTGACAGTGCTTTACAGACTAGCACAGTCTGTTTACCATGTTCTACCACAAATACTTGAATATTTGCAGACAAATTATTATGCAAACACCATATGTCACTAGTGCTCCCGAGGAAACTGAATCCAGAAAAGGGTACACACCCAGGAAACTTCCTCTGAGAAAAATGAAGAGAGTGAAATTATTTACCATTCACTAAAATTTATACATGTCCTCCTGGCTCTCAGCCACATAATTCTCTTTCCCCACATACTCCCTAGTGGGTATAATAATATTAACAACAGAAACTACAATAATAACAAATAACAGTAACAACATCCGCAATAAAAAGACTCTCCATAAAAAAGAAATATTTTCAAAAATGAAGCAGTGTCTGTTAATCATACCCTTGATCAGCTGGAGAACACAAAAACAACCCACTTAAAACATGAAATGCAGTCAGCAGACTGAGAGAACTTTACAATGGAGGAAGGCTGAAATGAAAGCACTGTATGTAGCTGACATCGCTGCCCAGCGCTAAGCAATTTGCAAAGACCAGCAAGTAATGTAGAAATTATCTCTCTTTTACATTGTGTCTTCCATTACCCACTTTTCTCTGTTCAGTTTCCTTTTGAGGACATTTCGTTCTGTTATGCAAGAGATGCTGCCGACAAGAAGGCTTTTGTTATTAGCATTATTACTATGATTATTGGTAAGTGAAGACTCTATCTTCCCTCACCGCAAACTCTGAAAAACAACAATTTGGGATGTGCAATCCCAAAGGCTACGTACAGAGTGAATTTCTATGGCAAGGGGGGGAGGAGGAGAGGAGGGTTATTCACAGGAACATAAGAAGGGTCTTCCTGGATCAGATCAAAGGCCCAGCCACTACAACACCCTGCTTCCTCCCACAGAGGTAGGGATGTGCAGATCTGCCAGTTTCTGTTTATTCTCAATGGTTTATAGCAGGGTCTCCCCAAAATTGGGTCTCCGGCTGTTTTTGGACTACAACTCCCATCATCCCTAGCTAGCAAGAGCAGATGGGAATTGTAGTCCAAAAACAGTTAGATACCCAAGCTTGGAAACCCTGGTTTATGGGAAGTGTTTAAATAATGGAATTTAATAAATAAATAAATGGCTCAAACCCCCCCCCCCAAAAAAAAACAATTCTTTAGAAGACATAGCCTGGGGAGCCTTCCATTACTGTATCTTAATATTTTAATATTTTGTTGGAAGCCACCCAGAGTGACTGCGGAAGCCCAGCCAGATGGTCGGGGTATAAATTATTATTATTATTATTATTATTATTATTATTATTATTATTATTATTATTTCCATGACATTTTCAACCAGTGCTATGTCTATGGAAACATATGAAGCTACATTAGATCAGGACAAATGTTTTGACGACCTTAGCTCAGTATTGTCTGGTTCAGGAGTAGCTGATGCAACACCCTTCAGTTGTTGTAGGACTACCAGTCCCATCATTCCTGACCATTGGCCATGCTGTGTCAGACTGATGGGAACTGGAGGCCAACAATGCCTGGAGGCACTTTGCTAGTTATCCTTAGTCTGGTCCAATTGGCAGCAACTATCCATCATCTCAGTCATTAACCAGCTACCTGGAGTCATTTTAACCAGCTATGAAACCTGGAAACTTACACATGTAAAGCTTGCACTGTGCCACTGAGCTGTACCTTCCTGAGAATACTATGTGAGAGACTCAAGTAGAAGCCATAGCCAAGATTGTTTATTCCTATAGTAACTGAGGTCATTTTCAGGTTCCAAACAACTAAATACAATCAAATTGCAGGGAGATGGCAAACAATGGTTTAGCGGAAGGTGGTTGCAAATTGGGAAGAAATGTGAGACTTTTTCAGTACCCTTAATTCACAGCAGCTTTTTCCAATCTGGTGCCCTTTGAGATGTTGTTGGACTCCACATCCCATCCGTCCCTACCAGCAGGGGCTGATGTCCAATATGATCTGAAAGGGCACAAGGTTGGACCTACATCACATAGAGATATATCCTCTTCAGGCCAGACCTTACCAGCCCAGGAGCAAAATTAAATATTTTGCTTGGGTACTTTAGGAGGGAAAGATTAATCAAATGTTATTATAGGTTTTATGTGCGTGCTTCAATTTGCATTTTTAAAAAGCATGATCTTGCTTAGTCTCTGAATACCGCTTTTTGTGTTTACCACTTAGATTGATTCTGTGTTTGATAGGTTATAATTAAAGCAGGCACATTAAGGATTTAATAGTGCTACTTATTGTTAAGAAGGATTAAAGGGGAATTGGGATTTATCCTCTCCTTTAATTACTTTGATTAACAGAGAATGTTGGCGTCTGAGATAGGAGTGTTCTGCTTTGACCTTGGGAAAGTTCCTTAACCCCTTCAGGGATCACGTCAATTCCATTTGCACCTGTGCGAACTCTGAGAGCACAGGCTTCAAAGTGTGATGAAGCTGGTGGTGGGGAGCAGAATAAAGAAATGTGTGATAAGCAGGGCCAGCCCAAGCCATTTTACAACCTGAGGCAAAGGACAAGATGGGGTCCATTTTTCACAAGCAGAAACCATCCAGATGTTGCTTCATTTTCCCTTCCCTTCTCATTTTCCCAGTCTCAAACTCATTTCTCTTTTTGTTAATTTGAATTTTTACTGAAAGTTTTCAACATAAAATACAATAAAAACCAAACCAATCTAAATAAAATTGGAGAAGGAAAGCAAAACAAAACAAAAAAGAAAGAAAGAAGGAGGGAAAGCAAAAGGAGACAATAGGAGGGAAAAAAGAAGGAAGGAAGGAAGGAAGGAAGGAAGGAAGGAAGGAAGGAAGGAAGGAAGGAAGGAAGGAAAGAAGGACGCAGAGCTCTCTATCAGCGATAGATCTAAGCCTTTATTTCACAAAAGAGAGAGTGGGCCATCCCATCTATCACCTGGGAATTTCCACTTCTTCTCCCAGCCTGGGAGTTCTTCCCTTCCCTGTCTTTCACGCAGGATCCTTCATCAGTCATCTATCACCATACATAAATTTTATAAACTATCATGTCAGAAAGAGCATTCAGGGAATTAAGGCTGACATGAGACTGGAGAATCTTAATTCCTCTGGGCTCCTGCGTGTATAAAGACAGTTCATCATGTGTTTTGCTAATGTGATGCAGAGCCTTTGATAGTCTAGCCTACACTTACTCAAGCTCTTCTTCAGTACTGGTTAGGATCAGAGAACAGATCCATCAGAAATGTGAGAAAACACACGATTGAATTTCTACAAAAGTCAAATGGCTTTTCCAAAGCTGACATGCGGAAAGTGAGAATGAGATTGCTGTTGCCAACAGACCCCCAAGAAATTGAAGAAGGAAACTTGGAAGACAGAAGGTCATGAGAAACAATGAAACAAAGAGAAAAAGGTAGGGTTGGGCAAGGCTGTGGATAGCCTTAAATAGGGATGAATGAGGAAGCCATAGTCTTCCAAATGTTGTTGGACTACAACTCCCATCATCTCTGAACATGGACTGTGTCCTTTATGAAGCTGACCTCCCCCAGAAACGCAGAGCCAAACAGGGCTGGCACAAGTCATTTTGCTGTTTGAGGCAGAGGACAAAATGCCCCCTCCCTATTCCACATATCAAAGATGCCTAGACTAGTATTCAAGTCTTTTTTCAAGAAAGGAGATCAGATAGCATTCTCCACTGCAGCTGAGGGCAGAAGACTAGCTTCAAAGGGCCTAGGACACACTTTGTGCCCTTCACCATTTTGCTAACCAACCACCTTCTTTGGCGATCACTCATAGCTGAGTAAGATTGTCTTCCATAAACACGGTTTTAACAGTGAGTCCGTAAGTGAATGTGGAGGCCAATTCTGGATCCATATGACCTTCCACAGTGGGGACATTGGTTTCCAGGCGGGAGTTGATTACGGTGTGGATTTGCCAAGCATGTCTTCTTCTTAGCATGTTTCTCCCTTGCGTCCTGAGTTCAAGTGTCTTCAAAGCCCATGGCAGCTTTGGTAAAGGCTGTTCTCCATTTGGAGCGCTTGCAGGCCAGTGTTTCCCAATTGTCATTGTTGATACTACATTTTTAAAGATATGCCTGGAGAGAGTCTTTAAACCTCTTTTGTTGACCACCAGCATTACGCTTTCCATTTTAAAGTTTGGAATAGAGTAGTTGCTTTGGAAGACGATCATCAGGCATCCACACAACATGACCAGTCCAAAGAAGTTGATGTTGAAGAATAATTGCTTCAACACTGGTGAGCTTTGTTTCTTCCGGTACACTGGGATTAGTTTGCCTGTCTTCCCAAGTGATGTGTAACAATTTTCAAAGACACCGTTGATGAATCTTTCGAGAAATTGGAGATGGCATTTATAAATAGTCCATGTTTCACAAGCATAAAATAAGTTTGGTAGTTACAATAGCATTGTAAACAAGCATTTTGCCAACCAACTAAGGGAGATGGCTGCAGGGTTATAATCAGTGCTATTTTTTTTTTCTAGAAGAAGAAGTGTCTAAGCTCACCTCTTCTTAGAATGGCAATGGTGCCCACCTGAGAGGAACTGAATTCTGATGGGGGGGGGGAAGCCCTACTTATAATTATAATTATTCCTTAGACTTGTTAGTTGCTTGTTACCTGAAGGTCTCCAAGTCAGTTACAGCACATTTCAAAAGTGGAATAGAAGTATATTATACCATAACATTTAGGATGAATGGCAAGGAAAGCTGCCACTGTTGCCCTCACTCTCTGTAGTCCATCATCTGCCACCAGCATTAGTTGCCACACTTACCCCAATGGCAGAGCCGGCCTTGCAGCCAAGTTCTCAGTTCTTGTAAATAAAGTAGCTGAATTATACTGTAGTCAGAAGCATCCCACTCCCTCCCCTTTCCCACTGCAGACATTTCTGTTGATGTAACTCTGGTGTTGCCTTGTGCTAAATTATTCAGCTCAAGTAAGGATTTAATTAAAATTTCATAAGGCAGTCGCTGCACAGTTTTTCAGCGCCAACTGATCACTAAGATCACATTTGTGGAGATCTGACAATGAAGCAGCACAATCTTTATCTGTTTTCCCGGGCTCATTACAAAAACAATTATTCAGGGAAGCTAATTAACGGGTAAGTGGACATGAATATTTCACCCCTTGCATATAGAACAGCCTTATGGGCATCTTGGTTTGAATAAGGAACTACTGGTCATATTTATCTGCAATCTAAATAATTGCTATCTCTCTCTCTGACGCTTGCTCACCCAAGCAAGATTGAAATGTTTCTGCCTCACATTCAACCCTTCGTACTTGGAAATCAGAGGAATGCTGTGTCCTCACTAGGTATAGTGCTTAATTCTCTAATTAAAGGCGACTCTAACTAATTCACACTTTCTGGAGAAATATGCGAACCAAAATGAAAATTTGCACATATATGAATTTTGCAATGCAGTTCTCCAAGCAAGTAACGGGTACAAAAAATGGACCTGCTGGGTAAAGTGTGACTAAAAATGCATATAGTTGTGAAAAATAGCTACAGGTAGCATTGTGTCAGGGGAAATTCCTCCTAAAACTGGCCATATTAGGTCAAATTATAAACAAAACCATGCAGATCAGGAGGAAATCCACACCAAAATGCTAATCTGCAAACTGATATGGAAATGTAGAAGACTGGAATTAAGCCTAGAAAATGAGAAATTGGGAGAAACTGAAAGGAACTGTTTCATCCATCCCTATTCCTCACAATAGTCCATAGGAAGTTGCAGTCTGTCTTAGGTGAATGGCCCACATAACCAGCTGTTGTCTACTCTGATGACAACTCATCCCAATACCTCCTGCCTGAGATCTTTGAACTGGAGATGGTGGGGGATCAAACCCATCTGAATTAACTT